>NC_091869.1:0-616510 GCF_019399895.1 Cardiocondyla obscurior
GGAGATGACACCGACGACACGGGGCATTCTCTCTCGTGCCTCTCTTGCGCTTTACCATAATTTTCTCTTATTACAATTTTTTTACATTAGCATTTATACTAGCTTCTCATATTATCTCGTATTATCGCAAATTTGCCTGATGAATTATTACCCATTCTTTTTTTTTTTTTTTCTTTCTTTTTCTATTTTTTACCGCGCTGTTACAAATTTATCTACCTTATCTTTGCATATATACCTCTCTTACGTATTAAAATTTAGCTTAGATATTTTTTTAGTCGCGCGCGCGTTATTATTATCGTTCCGCAAATTTTATGTCTGTATTTCCATATATACATTCGCGCGTTTCTATATTCTCTTTACCCTTTCCGATAAATGCGCCACCGGTAGTGGATCGATCCCGATGCTTCCACGATCGACGGCGAGTGGGTGTGTCGGCGAGAGTGTCGCTTCCGGTCGTCATCGGAGCGAAAAATGAATCATCTCGCGTATGCAACGAGCTCATGGAAAATGTCCTCTGTACATAACTAGCGTAACAATACACTGCACAACTCGATTATTCATGGAATTCATTCGCTCAGAGATAATAACACGGATTGCGAGCGTAGGAAAAAAAAAATATTAAAAAAAAAAAGGGGGAAACGGAGAAAAGAGAGGCGGCGTACTTCATTAACCGCGGAACAAATATTTTTGCGCACTCTCCTTGCTTGCCTCGCTCAATGTCGTTATACCTGCAGCCTTGCCGGTCGCGGTGGATTATCTTCGTCCTTATTGCGGACTCGTGCTTACACGTCACCTCGTATACACCGCCGGTAAACACGGTGGTAACGCGAGCGTGAAAAATTTCCGCATAATAAACGTTTACCATTCACTGTCGCCTTCTTAATAAAACGCACGCTGCGTCATACATATGCATACACTTCGCGCCCTTAAGAAATTTTTATTGGATCATTTATTTCCGCTTCGAGGTAAGCTGACTTGTAAAGCTGAAAGAGAGAGAGACAGAGAGAAAAAAAAAAACGAAAAATAAATTAATGACTCCGCTCTGAGAAATCAAACATTAATATATACAGATTGTCTTCAAGGAATAACAGTTCATATTTTATTTATATAATTTTTTTTTTCCCCCGATTAATTTGCATCGAGGCTTCCTCTTCTGCGACGAATTTTTGTTCTTTTTTTTTTTAATAATTAAAATATAATTACAATTATGCCCGGTCGCGGTTCTCGTGAATTTTCTATCTGAATAATTTTTAGACACACAAGTTGCGGCTGGAGTTTTTTTTTTCTTTATCACCGTGAATAAATCCCCGTTGATTTTAATGGGCTAGCATTTGCACGTTGGAATTAAACGGGCGATTCGCTATATATCCTTAAAGGGTTGTTCGCCGATTTCTCTCTATTTTTTTTTTCACGTTGCCTGGCCATTTGTAACCAGCCCTAATGGTTTACGATGCGATTAACTCGCGTGCGCGCCTCGGGGATGCCCGCCCTTACGTGTATCCGCGACGTACGTCTAGACCAATCGCGAATTCGGGCTAACGAAGATAAATATCGGCGCGATATGTACGTACGCGTACATCGCAAATGGAGATACGCCACGACGTGCCCTGTGTATTGTACGTATAAACGCGAAATTCCCTTTACGTGAAACGCGAAATGTCGCTGCAAGACAAACGGTTCCGCGCGCCGCTGTCTCCCGCCGGCGAGCCCGCGGGCGATCGATTTTTAAAAGACGACCGAGCTACCGAAGAGAGAGCTACGCACAGCTGGGTGACGATGCAGAATGCAATACGTACGAAAGCGTAGAAGGATGTCCTGGCTTGTCTGGCCACTGATTTCGTCTAACGGCGAATCACGCGGCCGATCGAAAATCGATTTTCTCACCAAAGGAGATAACGCAGCTGCGCTGCGAATCGTTAAATGAGAAAAGTCTCGCGAATCTTCAGGGCACGAACGATCTACATATCGCGGATTCTTCTAATTTTATACGGAATTTATTTTTCAACATCTCAATTTAAAACTTACTTAAGATGTACGACGCGGCAGATGGGAAAGCGATGACCTCTCGCGATAATGGCGAGGAAAAACTCCGAGGGCTTGAAATTGAGCAAGAAATACGCCGTAAGAAAAAATAACGCGCGAAAAGTTGGACACCTTGTATCTAAGCCGAAAGGGATTAAGCTTCGGTAACCCGTAAACCCGCGCGTTATACGTGATGTATGGCATTTTTCTTTTTTTCTTTCCTCTTTTTTTTTTCTTTTTTTTTTATTTATCGTTCTATCTTGCTTATCGGACAGCGTCAGCTCCGCCGTCGTCCTGCAAGTCCTTTCGCTTGTTTCCATCGATGCCGGCGACAAGCGGCAATAAACAAAGGTTCGCGAATGCGGCTCCTTCCGTGGAAGACGGCGGGATACCGTGTAAACGTCGTCGTATGGTATTTGATTTTCCTCTTTTTCTCGTACCGTAATTGTGTAAGGTTGCTCGCGACCGAGGTCGTTAGCGAGAACCGGGCGAAGATGCGAGGACCGCGGGAAACCGCGGCGAGAACAACACACGCGGCGACGGAAACTGGAACACCGTGATCTAAATCCCAAGTTTATGCGTCTGCATTATTAGCATTAGCACTTCCGTGTGCGGACCCACACATGCACTCTGCGGGAGTGCCTGTCCGCGCACACGTGTCTGTCGCGGTTATGTAAACGCCCTCGCGGTGGATAAATGTGGACGCGCGACCCCGCAGAACTCGACTTTAAATCTTGCAAAAACATTTTTTTCGAGGGAAAAAAAAAAAAAAGAGAGAGAGAAAAAAACATTTCCCGGAAAATAATAAGAGCGACGCAGCTCGGCTAGCTTTCCGAAAACTCGACGGCGCGAGGAGAGGCGCCGTAAAATCTTCTTTCTCACCCTCTTTTAATATACACATTTTTTTTTTTTTTTTAATAAAGACGCTTAAGCTCTGCAGATTTTTGCATCGCGGTATTTCAAGGATCTTCGACGATAATACTGACCGAAGATAAGCCGACATTTCGCGCGTCGCGCTCCCGCCTCGTTTATCGCGGGGACGTTCAGGGATGCGTGACATCACGTCGCGCGGCAACAGCGAGTCCTCGACTCGGCAATTATTATTGTGCAATTATTGTTTGCCAATAGTGTTCTCGATCGGCAGGGGACCGCGCGAGAACACGGCCGGATTGCGCGACGTCGGCACCGGCAATCGGCAGTGATGCCCGGCGTGATGTACGAGTCTCCGATACGCGCCCTGCCGCGATTTATTACGGCGCGTTATCGCGGCGTCGGGAATTGTAAAAGAATCGCCTCCCCTTGCCCTCTCCCTCCCCCTGAGCGTAGAATGGAGTGTCCCGAAATAAATCGCAGAGTGATTTTTAGCCGGCTAAACGGGCCGTTACGCCGCGTAGCACAAACGGCGAATTTAATAAAATTAATAAAATAAATCGAAGCTGAGAGCGTGTATTAAAATTGAGATACAGTGGAAACAAAGAGTAATAAATTTAATTGCGAAGCATATAATGAACGCGCCGGCGGGTAACAAGGAATATTGCGAAATACCGCGCCGCCTGAATCGGTTTCAATTTTTAATTAAGGTCTAAAGTGTCCTTTCTCTCTCTCTCTCTCTCTCTTCTCTTCCTTGACTGAAATACGTAGTCGAAGGTGAGCAAACGCTCTCGGTGATGCTCGCGCGTGGCGTTTTACTTAAAGGAGAGGAAGCAGGAAACGTTTTCCCGATACGTACATTTCGCATTATCTTCGTAGCGACCGGAGGTTACCCGGAAACCAGGCGCAAATCCCAGAGTGCGAGAGTGTTCCGTTTCGTCGTGTTGTGTAGACGCGGTTAAGAGGATGCGAGAGAAATGAGTGCTTTTTACGCGGGAAAATGGAAAAGATGCTTCTTTTTCGTGCTTTTATTTTTTTTTCTCCTTTTTCTTTCTTTTTTTTTTATTTTTTATTTTATTTTGCGCACGTAATGTACTTTCGACGATGGGAGACACACGGAAGACAAGGAACAAGCTGTCGGCCAACGTTGGCGCGACTACATATTATTTTACACTCTAAGAGGGATACGAGGGTGGGACGATATAACTACGTAAAGAACGACGAGAGCGGAGAGGAAGCAGCAGGTGTAGCGAGCACTCGATAAACATCTTCCGTAGATGGGAGACGATCCTCAGTTGTCCGCACCCTCGCCCTCTTCCTCCTCGTCAAATTCGCCATCTTCCTCGGCAGTAGCCTCCTGGTACTGCTGATACTCGGACACGAGATCGTTCATGTTGCTCTCGGCCTCGGTAAACTCCATGTCGTCCATACCTTCGCCGGTGTACCAATGCAGAAACGCCTTGCGCCGGAACATCGCGGTGAATTGCTCCGACACTCTCTTGAACAATTCCTACGGCACGAGTAATATCGCGATTAAAATCTTCTATTTTCTTTTTCTATTTTCTTTTAAATACATTCAACAAAACTGAACGCTGGGGAATTTATTTTTTTATTTATTTATTTAAATTTTATCCTTTTTTTTTTCTTTTTCTTTCTTTCTTTTTTTTTCCCCTTTTTCTTCTTTTTATTTTATTTTATTTCGCAGCGTTGAGAATTTTTTTTTTACCGAAAGCTCGATTAGTTTGCAGTCCCTTTGTTACATGCAAATAAAGAAATGGTAAACGAACCTGAATCGCCGTGGAATTGCCAATAAAAGTCGCGGACATTTTCAGACCTCGCGGAGGTATATCGCAAACAGCGGTCTTCACGTTGCTCGGTATCCACTCGACGAAGTAGCTGCTGTTCTTGTTCTGGATGTTGAGCATCTGCTCGTCCACTTCCTTCATCGACATTCTGCCGCGGAACACCGCGGCCACCGTCAAATATCGACCGTGCCGCGGGTCACACGCGGCCATCATGTTCTTCGCATCAAACATTTGCTGGGTGAGCTCCGGCACCGTGAGTGCTCGGTACTGTTGCGAACCTCTAAAATATCATTTCGGTATTATGACAGAAAGCGAGGAAAACGTAAAATCATATTACACGAACAATTTTCTAATTAATTAAAAAACGATTTGATCGCGTCGAGGGTTTCGGAAAAATTTCGATAATTTATACAAAATAACGGCGCGACGATAAATTTTCTAAGTGCCTGATACTTTGTCTAATTAATTGGCTTTCCTTAATTAATTTTTTTTTTTTTTTTCAATTCCTTCGCAAGAAATCAGAGACCTCGAAGTCAGGGGGGCGAAGCCGGGGATGAAGAAGTGAAGTCGCGGGAAGGGGACCATGTTAACGGCGAGTTTCCTCAGGTCAGCGTTAAGCTGGCCGGGAAATCGGAGGCAAGTGGTAACGCCGCTCAGGGTCGCGCTGACGAGGTGGTTGAGGTCGCCGTAGGTCGGCGTGGTCAGCTTGAGGGTCCGGAAGCAGATATCGTAGAGTGCCTCGTTATCTATGCAATACGACTCGTCCGTGTTCTCCACCAGCTGATGCACCGAGAGAGTGCAGTTGTAGGGCTCGACCACGGTATCAGATACCTTCGGAAAAGAGGCGAGAATAGACGGTGACGTTGGCGATGTGTGGCATCTCGGCCGCGGCGGCGGTCGCGCAAGGCATCGACGCGACCGCGTATAAGCGAAGGGAGTACGAGCATTGTACGCCGGTAACGTGCGCGGTATTGTCCTATTAAAGACAAAAGATCGGTTCCTGGCGGGCGCTTTGTCTCGCGTCCATTGTACCTTATCCCGGGCGCGCATCGAAGAAGACTCCTTCGCGTTGCCGGAGAAATACAACTCCCGCGGATGATTCCCGATACACATGGAAATTTGAAACGTAACTCCCGACGCGAGATCCGATCTCGCATTGTTGCCGAAAGTCAATCGAGAATCCCGCCCGTGCGAATGCGGGGAATCTGAATTATCTCTTTGAAAAATTTTATCAAACGTGGAGTCTGTTGTACCGAGGCGAGCGCGGAAGTCCGGACTTCCGGCGCGAAGTGAATCGAAGCCGATTGAGATATGACGAGAGCTTACGCGAATCGAGGTGGAATTTTACAAGAGTGATATACTTTCGGTGACGGCACCACGCTGAAAGTCATCATGATCCTGTCGGGATATTCCTCCCGTATTTTGGAGATGAGTAGAGTGCCCATGCCGGCGCCGGTGCCACCGCCGAGCGAGTGTGTAAGCTGAAATCCCTGGAGGCAGTCGCAGCTCTCGGCCTCTTTGCGGACGACGTCCAGAACGGAGTCGACGAGCTCGGCGCCCTCGGTGTAGTGGCCCTTGGCCCAGTTGTTACCGGCGCCGCTCTGCCCGAACACGAAGTTGTCCGGCCGGAATATCTGGCCGAACGGTCCTGAACGAACCGCGTCCATCGTCCCGGGCTCCAAATCGACCAGAATCGCGCGCGGCACGTATTTACCGCCCGTCGCCTCGTTGTAATAAACATTTATTCTCTCCAGCTGGAGATCCGAGTCGCCGTGATATGTGCCGGTGGGATCGATTCCGTGCTCGTCCGAGATCACCTCCCAGAACTGTAATTGTTCCAACGCGAGTGAAATTTCAAATAGATATTATATTCAATACAGACGTTTCGGCCGCGGATAACCAACGCTCTCGTACACGTATATCACGTTACGAAATTATAAAATATTAGGTAAATTTAGAACTGGGATCGGTTTCTTTTTTTACCGGCTCTAATTAAATACGCGTTGTATTATACACGTCTGTCCTACATTTATCTTTCTCGACTCGAGGCCGGAGACTTGAGATATCGAAATACATACCTTGGCTCCGATCTGATTGCCACATTGGCCCGCCTGAAGATGCACTATTTCCCGCATGATTCGCTAGTTAATCCTCGATTTGATAAATTCTTCTCTTCGGCACCGCAGACGAACTCGCGAGTGACGGGCGAAGGCGAAGCAGACGGGATCAAAACTCGTCGCCGTCGTCTGTTCCGTTACCTTGGTAATGAGCGATGCGTACTTCGAGGCGCAGGACGACGCGAGGACGCACCGGGATATTGAGTCGAGAACGCGAAAGATCTCCAAACGCGCCGAGAATCGCAATAATTCCAGCGAAATCCCTAACCCTAAGAACCGTAACTCGGGTAATTTGGCTGAGTCAAACTCAACGTTCCCATGGATACACGGCGAGAAGAGAGTATCTCCGCTTCTGTTTCGAGACAATTGAATGTAACGTTGATGAACAAAAGACTCATGCCGGCGTATCTGCTCGCATTGTTCGCCTGCATTACGGATTGTCGAAAAGAAATTCGCGCGCCTCACTTAAGTTTAGATCTTAATATAATTTTAATTCAAACACCTCAAAGAATTCACTTTTGATCATTAGAATTATTCTATTTAATTAAAGTATATAATTAAGTAATTCAATTAAATTTTAACGTCTTAACAAATTCTCTTGGAAGTTTTTCTTTTATTATTTTTGGTATTTTTTTGGGGGGTTTTTCGTAGGAAATTTTAATTATCTTTATTACAGTCACGCAGTACATGTTTTTTTTTTATTTTTTTTTTTAATATTTGTCTTTTTCTTCTCGTAGAGCACTTAATATATTTTTATAATAAGCATTTATGATAGAACTCTTACTTATCGAACGTTTACGTCTTATAAAGACATTCTGAGCTTCATAAATTGAATTTCGCGTAATGCTACTTAGGTGAGTTGAGAAGATCTAGACCAAGTCCGCGAAACTCTTGGTCGTGAGGGCTTTCGCTATCTCGTTAACCAGCTCCATGTACACGATAGGATTGACGTTCTGTGCGAGTTGGTGCAACAGGAACCAATCGCCAAAATGGAATACACGTACGACACGCTCGGCCTTAGACTTATCGAGCCTGCGAACTGCACCTCGCAAAAGATACACTCTTACCCATGCTTGAGAGAAAACTACGATTCTATATATAAAAAAAAATAAAAAAGAAAAAAAAAGAACAGGTCATATCATCACTCCATTTCACAATTTTCAATGAATCTTACGTACGCTGGAAAGCAGATGTAGCGATTTGCTGCACCGACAGTAGCTAGCGAACGTAACTTTAAAGTCGTGTGCGTTTCACATGTGCCGCATATATGCCCCGCGCCGGTCGGTTGCCGATGACTGCAGACTGATTTCCTCCCGTTCTCTCATTCTCTGCCTCTGCCGCCTTAGAGTTACGATAGCCGCTGTCGCCGCAGAAAACGCCGTATCTGCTTTTCGGTGTGCGTTTTTTTTTTTTTTTAATTAATTTTTTTTTAATATAACAAAAAATACAGTCGCGACATAAAACCCTGAGAGATTTACGAGCGAAAGCTAACGCGCGGAATAAGTTTTACAAATCGTTGGCGTGTATATTACTGACGTCAGGACTACCGTGATATACGCAGCCATTGAGTGAACTTACGTACCTATAGATTACCGCCAGGCAGCCGACGCCCGCGAGAAACACCAGCCAGAACCAGAGAACGACGAAGATCTTCTCGTTCACCACGTTCAACGGTAGCACGCATAAGGCGTCGTGAGTTTGAACGGAGCCGGCGGGTCCGAACGTATGGATCGTGCACTTGGTCATTTTCGGAAACAGCCGGGCCATAGGGTCGACCCTTTCATAAGGATTTTCCTCCGCGATGAATGTGCTCACCAAAAGCCCGTACCGTCTGAACTGCCCCTCCAGAAATACGTCCAGCAGATATATCTGCCCTATCTATCGAGAGATTTTCGTTAACTTCGTGCCCTCTTTCTCTCCGCTGCGTGCATTTGAATAAAGTGCAAATCAGTAATTGCCGAAATTATGAGATAACCGGCGTTAAATTTGTCGATTTTCCTGCGCCCGGGAGATTGCAAAGGTACCAAAAGCGATCGTTATCTATTACGTTAAGGGCACTCGAGTTGTATTTCCGGCCGATATATCGTACTCGTTTCGGCGCAAAGTTTCGTTAGTCCGGGCTTATTATCGAACCCAGAAATCAATTATTCACGGTTATTTCCGCGCAATTTCCTCGCTCCTAACATCATAATCCCGGTTGGCCGATCGAGATCTCTTAAGTACCACGGTGGAAACTCTTCCGTTTCTAAAGCTGGAGGGGAATTATACTTACCGAATTTAAGAAGTTTAAGAGCTCGCACACGAAGAAACGCATCGCGTAGAAGTTGTGACCGTGCAGATTCGTCTTGGTGAAGTACTCGACGAGCTGCTGCTTCCTCTCCTCGGTCCAGACGTCTCTCAAAAAGGGAGACGCGAGATCTCGCGAAAGTAGACCTACGGTGCCTCTCTCCCAGATGCCCCATAAAGCGCGCGGCACGTAAAAAAAGATCGCTTGCAAGCCGAGAACGAAGCAGACCTATCGGGCATTGCGTTATTTCTGATTTACCTTAAATTTCCGGTTTCGCGCGCCGCCGCGGTTTCTCATCGATGCGAAACGAATACAAAATAAAAGACAACGTAATGCCTCCGAACGCGTGTATCTGGCGCGCGGAGAAAAATATATCGAGTTCCATTGATTTTATTTTTCCTGAGCTGAAAGGTGTTTATGTTTGCCTTAATATTTTTCTATTCAAAGACCCCCGAGGTTCGTGCTGGCAAACACCCTCGTACGCTTTCCTCTTCTCGCGATATTCGCCGCGAATCGCGCGATATATAGTAACCCGGGGATAACGGGCCGGATCCGCGATCTCTCTATTTCCATTTCCTCGCATCGTCTTCCCGTACCTTTCCGGACGTTTTCCTTTACATTCGCGCGCCCCTCGCGTTTCAGATTTCATTCACGCTCGCGCAATACGTCTGCATGCGCCGGTGAGCCGAGAACGACCTGACCATCGGAA
Organism: Cardiocondyla obscurior; assembly: GCF_019399895.1. Lineage (NCBI taxonomy): Eukaryota > Metazoa > Arthropoda > Insecta > Hymenoptera > Formicidae > Cardiocondyla > Cardiocondyla obscurior. Next base: position 9,811 of record NC_091869.1, read on the forward strand.
CGAAGTGCAGCCCGTTATCATGCATCCCGCGTACGTGAAACACCCCGGGTAGGTGTGCGCATTCCATACGGAAACTTATGCGATCGACCAATTCCGCGTCACACACGCGCGCAGCGAAACACGCGCTCGCTCCCGTTCGCTTTCAATTTTTCAGAGTGAGGCCCCCCCCATCGAAAAACAATTTAGGGATACCTTTGACGAATTCCGAGTCGATCTCTCCTCGGCGAGAATCTCCCGGAGAAGTCTTAACGGTAGAGCCGGTAGTCGTCCCGGATGAACTTTTTACGCCGGGCATAAAAATTCTCGAGCTTTTTGGCCTTGAGAGGACGGGGTGGGCACGGAGTCAATAAAGAAACTTTGTTTCGGTCGAGTTCGTAACTTGATTTTGTCCTGAGATTCGATTCGAAAGGGCCTCTCGCGAAGGAAATGCAATTCACGTGAAATTTTCGTAGCTAAGGTAAACGTTTGTAATCGCGGGCGTTGTACACGGGGCGGATTGATATCGGCGGATTCGTCGAAATGTACGTGTGTGCTCTCCGATGTGTAATTTAATGGAATGCGTTTTTCGTGCTCTGTCGACGGGGCTATTCATCGGCTATTTGTCCGTATCGGTTATCTCCTCATCCGTATCGCGAACGTTCTAAATTCAGCTGACCCATTGATAATATCGATGATGACGGGCCTCGTCATCCGGAAGAGCCTGTCCTACGCCGGCGCTCGCTACACTCCGCCCGGGAATACCTTTCAGGTGTCGTGATACCGTAAACGTGCTGTAGATCCAACAATACGCGTTCACGGGTTCTTTGTCTGTCGGCAAGATATTAATTACGATCAAACGTTAATTATACCCTCAGTTTACTCCGTACGATAATTAATTAATTTAATTAGATGCAAATATACAACGTATATACGGGCGCAAAGTGGATTTATAATTTATTTAATTATTACGCGGAGCCGTTTTTTTACGTGACTCATTCTGTGAAACTGTACCAACGCCCGCACCCGCTCGCGGGGCGAAGGTAAAGAGAGGTTAGCGGAGAATTCGTACCGATGGAAGCATCGATCATGCAAGATATCGGCTCGCCGATGTATTGCTTGGCGGTTACGAGGATCGTGCAAACGAGCAGCAGGAGAACGGTGACGCGCGAGTGCAGCCTGAAGACGACGTTGTCGACGCGAACGGTCTCTTCCTGTAGAAGACATTTAATAGGTGCGAAAAGGTCCAGCATGGTTATCGCGTGCTCTTTTGTCTCGGACGTCAAAACAAAGCACAATAGAGAAAATTCCTGTGCATATTGCGAAATAAAATGCTCGCAGCTACGCACGTCTGCTCTAAACTCGTCAAGAATTTATCGCGGGGAATAGGTTTTGCGAGTGACGCTTAAATCGATACGGGGAAAAAAAAAAGAGAGAGAGAGAGAAAAAAAAAGAAAAAAAAAACGCCGTAAATGGAAACGAAGTACAAATCGAATTATGCGCTGCAAGGCGAAAAATATCGAAATGGCGAGCTGCGCTGAAACGACGAGGCGAGAAGTTCCCGTAAATCATCAACGAGAATAACGATGCCCAAAACTGCATCCGCCTAATTGGTCTGCACTTAACCGGTAGCGCACGGACTCGTAAATCTTGAACGTAACGATCTTTCTCGGTCTCTGTAATTTTTGCCCTCGGCAGCAGGTCCCTTTTCGCTTTACAATTTATCTGTCGCGCTTGTATCCGGATTTGGAGATTTGGTAGGAACGGGGAGAAGTCTGGCGCTGATAAAGAAACTCCACTACTTTCCTCGGCTCCAAGGATGCTCTTTATTAGTAAAAAATATAGTAATCATGATAATAATTATTATCGCAATTACATGTCGTAGTAAGATAATCGTTATACCGTCGATTAAAGATAGCCGCGCTCGTTAATAATGCGCTTAATATCGCCCGGTCCGTGTGCGTGTCGTGTGAATCCGTGTGGATGTGTGGTATCCGCTATTGAGATTGTCGCTAAACCTACATAAATGTTTTTTCCTATATACAAACATCGTTCCTAGAGCGCGTCGGCCCTCGGGGAGGGCGGCGGGCCAAGTTCCCGAGTGTTTCTCTCTCTAATTATAATAGCCCCTCCTGGAGGAGGGCCAACCAACGAGTATCGAATTAATCGAACGAGGATCCTCTATCGCCGCGACAACCGGTACGGCTACGCCGCGGCATCCCCTTTATTTTATTTTTTATTTTTTTATTTTTTTTTTTCACTTTAAACTCCCGTTAATTTTTAATTTTAATTATCTCTCTTTCGCCTAGCGTTTACCGGTTTACATCTAAAAAGCGATCAATTTTACAAACCTCCACCCTTCTACAACCATCGTCTTATTATATACAAACTGTTTTGCACTGTCGACGATCACATGCATCATTAATAGCTGCATATTTTAGTAGGCACGCTCATTCGGTGTCTTAGAGTCCGGACATCTTACGAATCGGCGAATCACAACTCTTCTCACTTTCGGTTACTCTCCCCTTGCCTTCTTACGTTCTCCAATGTGGACACTAGAGCGATTACATGTATTATCTCACAACGGATTCGATAAATCTATATATGCGTGTGTGTATATTATATAATTCAATATTGACCGCCGTGCCTCAAGATGTTAAGTCGACAAGGCGCGTCACGACCCGTCAAATGCGGAAGCCGCAACTGCTGGATGTACTATCGATTTCCGTCGTTCCCGCCATTCCCGCTGATTATTTTAAGTCAATTTAATTGTATTTTGTCCGCGATGAATTTCTCTCGAGAGTTCACGAAGCAGGACAACTTTGAGCAACCGCTAAGAACTATATATCCCGAAGTCGGAATCTACGACGATCGGCCCGCTGATTTGCATTCTGTACGAGCGTCAAAAGGAAACGAGGTGGGAGGTGGGGGGGAGGGTATCTTCGCGATTTTCTAGAGATAGCAATATCGCCTAACGAGCAAACCAATAAATTCAATAGAAAATACATACGACGGGAATACAATGTTATAATTAATTACAAAGCGCTAATTGATATATCGTAATATAAAAAAGAACCTACCGTTATCCGAATATTTTCGAGAAAACGTTGGCGACAATTGAAAAACTTAGGACTAACTTAAATTCTACCCATTCTCTTCTCTCACGTTTCGAACTCATTATTGTCAGACTTCGATGCTAATTATCGATAAGTTGCCACAGTTTAGATTAAATCAAAGCAACGGGGATAATAATAAAAGTGCACCTGCGGGATGCCGGAAGTCACATACTTTATCGCGTTTCCTTGCTATCGCTAGAAACGAAGGTAATATCGCCGCTCGTACAATCAGCGACGGAGGATAACACGATCACCAGAAAAATCTACGGTCTCTCTCCCGCGCCCGGCGTATGAGAACGATCGGGACGAGGGCTATGTATAATATAAAGTTCTATGTCTATGGCAGTGTAGAGAAGACGCGATGATAGTACGACGAGTATACCGCGGCAGTGGCAAATACAGCTCCGGTTAGGACTTGGTCGTCGCTGTAAGAGGAGGATAATGTACGTGGGCTATTAATGCTCCGCGAAGAGTGTAAATAGAAGAACAGGACCGACAGAACATGGGATCGGCGCCGACAGATAGTAGTAATACTTGAACACTGCGATAGAATAGTAAGGATCCGGAGTCAGCCTCTCGCAATTAATGAGCAAACATGACGTTCATTAGCATCACATTTAAGAGTATTACTCGCAACGTCAGATCCGTCGTTTATAGCAGCGCCGGGAAGAAAACACCTCTTTCTCCCACGGCGAATCACGAGAAAGGGAATGCTTCTCGATCATTCCTATCATTTCTCAAATAACACAGAGGTCTGAAACGCGAATGCACCAACGGTCTCGACGGGTTAAACAAGCTTGCCTCGGGGACTCGTTTTACTCATTGTCAGCTTTAGATTACAATCTTACCTATGATATAGTCGGGGAGTGAGAATTTATTTAACCGAAATTAACAGCGTCGAGCGACGTTGATGCAGCTGCCTCGTAGATATCTAAATAACGTTTGAAAAAAAAGAGAAAAAAAAGAAATAAAAACGCGGTGTTAACATTTATTTTATTCGTAATTGTTGCTCTAAGCATAAAGATATCTTTTTTTTTTTTTTAATTATTTCTTTTTTCTTCTTGCGCATATATCCACATGTATAAACAAGTATGCATATTGGATATAAAGAAAGAATCTTAATTCTTCGAGAAACGATTATGAACTCTTAGATTTTGTATTCTCCGAGATCGTGCATGTACTCGCAGAGGCGCGATCGCGCTTCCTAATAGGGCACGTGTATGTCCCTGGAGCGCGACCGTCTTCTACAAAGTCTGCACATGGCGATAAAGCACGCCAGACCCAAGAGAATAGCAAGACCGACGCCTAAGCCGGCCCCAGCCCAGCCGGCAGGTCCGACGAAACCGCCCCCGTTACCGTTGACGGGGCCGCCGCACGTCGCTATCGACTCGTCATCCGGCTCGATAAACGTGCCGTTTAAAAGTGAGGGCAAAGGAACACCGCGATTAGGACAGTTCACCACGCCGTTGCACACCAATCTCAACGGGATACATCCCGCATCCCCGGGACAGTGGAAGCCGCAGTCCTCTGCCATTTTGCCGGTGTTGAGGGCCCCGGAGCCGTCCCTCGGTAAATGATAGAGCTCGGTCCAGGCGATTTTAAACGCCGCCCTCGCCGGCGCCATGGAACCCGTAAATTGTATGATCACGGCGGACGACTCCTCGATGACGTCGGCACCCGGCATCTGATGTTCCACCGGCGGCGTTATGTGAGCCGCCGAGATAATTGGCATCTCTCTCACGTAGCTGACGTTCTCGCCGCAGATACCGAGATACGGTTCGGCGTTACCCGGCAGGAAGATCTCGAGCTTGCCGTCCTCGCAGGAGCGCGACGCGAACTTGATCTTGTCGAAGTGGAGCCAGAGATCGCGCTCGCGATTTACCCGCAGCTCCCAGATGCACTTGATGGATCTGGGCGGCGTGACGTATCCCAGCGCCTCGTAATGCGGAAACTCGATTTCGCCGTCGGTGGCAGGCGGCAGGAGCGCGGGCCCGCACAAAGGGCTGTGCGCGAATTCGTATCTTGCCTCGAAGAGCGGCGCGGGCCACTTGAAATAGCTCGAGGCCGCGTGCGCGCCGTCCACCAGCAGCTTCAGATCCAATCTTTCGCCTCGGGAGACAATTCTAAGGACGGGCGGTCGCGCCGGCGGCGAGCTTGTGGGCGCCGGCGTGCCGTTGTTGTTGCTCCGACAAAGACAGTGGCCTTTGACACCTTCCGATTTAGGTTCTCGGATGATTACACGATCCACTCGGCTGTCCCAGCAGTGGCCGCATTGAGCGTACGGATGCTCCTTAAAGTTGATGGAATCTATTACGAGGATCACGCGCGCGAACAGTCGTTTGTCCGTTACGAAGCTGTAGGTGCAGGAGAGATCGGCGGGCGGATCACCCGGTCGCTTGTAAACCAAGGTGTTCAATGGCGACCGCAAATACCCCGAGCGGGTCTTCCACGAGGCGAAGATCTCGTCGCACTCGGTGCCGGGCGTGGGCTCGCCGAATCTCGTCGCGTTGAAGAAATCGTAATGGGCCCAGTAATAAAGCGAGCTGCCGGAATAACTCCCGGTCTTGCTTTCGAATCGGACGAAGAGCGCGTTCGACGTCGAGACGAAATCGTGCTTCTCCATCGGCTTACTGAAAGTATCGCAGAAGGTCTTGATGATCCGAGCGTCGTCCGGCCAGTCGGCGTCGTAGAGGGTCAAGCTTTCGCCGCAGTCGCCGTCGTAAGGGTGAATCGGCGACTCGATGCGGTTCACCCGGAAGCTGGGGAAGTAGAGACGCGCGATTTCACCGGGCCGCCCGCGCAGAAGATACGTGCAGCTGGTGTGCGGCGGATACCAGTGCGCGACCGACAGAAAGATACCTTCGTTCCCGCTCACGAGAGACTCGCTATTCAGCAGCCAGTCGCAGCTGCCGTTCTTCACGCCCGCAGTTTCCACATGACCGGGCCAATTGCCCACGTTGAAATGAAAGCCGGTGTTGAGTAACGGGCCGGCCGGCGACGACACGAACTCCACGTAAAGATCCTCGCTGGTGCCGATGATGCTGTACGGAAACTTGCCCATGCCGCAGAAGGTGCCGATCACCGGGCTGCTCTCGTTTTTACCGTCGTAGACGCGTATGTAGTCGTACGGGCAGTGCTCCGAGCCGGAACTAATCGGCCGCATCGGGCACGTCATGATATTCTCGCATCGCTGGCCGTCGATGTTGAACTCCTCGTTCTCGATGTAGAGCTTGATGAAGGGCAGCCGGGTATTCAGCCGATACTTGCAGTGCAACGCGCGCGGATAAATCCCGGGATAAGCCGGGCTCTGCACGTAGCACGTCTGCAGCCGACAGTCCTTGAAGACGCGCTCGCAATAACTGCCCGGCACGACCTCGCCGCGACGGTTCGGATAAAGCTCCGGGTGCTGGCCGTATCTGAGGTACACCTCGAACTGCGGCTCGGCGCGGGAGTCGAAGCTGAAGTATGTCTGATCGGTGAAGTTGTCCGCGTGGAAGATTACCCGCACGAAGCTGGTCTCGCTGATAAAGGTCTGCGGCTGCTCGGATTCGCCGCAGTAGACACCCGGGTCCTTACGATTGCTTACCTCGGTCTTCGTGTTGCCGTCTATGATCTGGAACAGTGGCCAGGAACGCGCGTTGGGTTGCATTACGGTTCGGGGCAATCGATGGAAAGACGTCGCGTCGGGAATCAATGCACGTAAGTCAGTTCAAGATAAACGTCCGAGCTCTCGTGATAAAAATTTCCCGACACATAAAGTACGTGTAAGCGCAAGTAATAATTGTTTACGTTCCACATTATACGGTTAAATTATAATTGGAATTTTTTTTATTTTTTTTTTATTCTTTTTTTTTTTTTTATTGCTTAACGAGCGATGTGAATTTTAAAACGGCGCTTTGAAATCTTCCGCACGATGGACTTTCACCGTGAAATTAAAAGCAATTCTGCGAAAATTAATTATAATAATTGATAAGCATTTGTGCGAGAAATATATACATATATATAAATGATAATTTTATGAAGGCGCACAGGATTACTACGAGTTCGTTGAGAAAGCAATTGATGCACAAGTTTGCGCGAGGATGATAAGAACTTACGTATATACGGGGGTATAAGTTACTCAAATGGAAAATAATGGTTTGGTAAAGATACAATGGTCTCGCCACGCGCTCCGAATTCTCGGATCTTACGATCTCGTGCAGAGGGAAATGCACTCGAAGTGACTACTATTGACTTTTCATCTTTTTTTACCGGTGTAAATTTGAAATTCGCGAGGGAAACCGAGGGAAAATACAGGGGAGAGTAGAGAGCACGGTGAAAGAGGAGGCAGAGAGAAAGATAGAAAGAGAGACTGCGCGCGTGTGTGTGCATGTGTGTGAGTGAGTGAATGAGAGAGGAGAGGAGAAGAGAGAGGTTTACAGCGTCACAAAGATCAATACCTGATACCGAAGTAACTGAGAGAGGTGGCAGCAGGACGAGTGCGCCCGCGCGCGCTCGTTCGCTCAAAAGAGGACCAAGTGGAGGGAAACGGGGAAGAAAGCGAGGGAATCACTTATCGCGTTCGTCTCTTCCACGGAAACGCTCTAATTCGCGACACTGATATGGCTGCGTTTGTCCCCAGCGTGTTTCCAGCCACCGTGACGAACGGAGGGCCGGGATTCAGAGATGCGCAGCGTTGATTAACGCGACGGCGGATTCGTGATATTCTTACAAGTCACGGCGCAAACAGGCGAATTATTATCTCGTCAATATGCCGCAAACGTGCGCGCGATTCGTCACGGGGCGTTATGCGGCTTATCGGAGTACGTGGGTATTCCGAGCGATACGTTACATCCCAGGGATTACTGTTTTAAACTAGCCGAGTCCTCCGACTTCGACGAGATTGCCGATTCGATTCAATTAATTGAAGCCAGTTAAAGATATTTTAATTTTGGCGTGAATTAGAATAAAAAGATAATCCCGTTCTCGTAACGGAGAGGTTTATCGTGGACTCGGGTTTTTTTTTTTTTTTTTCTATTTTTGACTTCGCCGCGGAGAATTGGAAAGTGCGGGGTTTGGATCGTCTAGGCGTAAAATGGACTCTGAATGCATCGTTGCACACGAGGCGAGGCGAATCCGATAATGATACATCACAGACAGTTTGCATCCGGCGCAACTGCGTATTTTTTTTCTCTTCCCGCTTTTTTTTTTTTTTTATTCCTCTCCGCAAACCGCGTAGCTTACGAATATGAATTACGCACATTCCCATCGTACAATGCGGGTTCAACTGCGTCACGTATGCAATCGGTCCGCGACGCGATTCAAAGAGATACGCGAATATCGGCGGCGTCCCAGTGTCGTTTTCCTCCCGCTCGGTCCAGCGTCGATATTCCAACTCGATTCGAAAGAATAATCGAGGAACGCTATTGTCGAACCGAAATTAAATTCCAGCGCCCGATTAATTGGCTGGGATTCTCCCTATTCAATTAATAGGAGAGGTGCGAGGCGAAGAGGGGGGGAGGGGTGGGAGATACCCCGACGAGATAGATTCGGCTGTGCCGTTTGGACGCGCGATCCCGAAATTAGGGCCGCTGTCTCTCACCCTTCTTCCTTTCCTTCCGAACGACAAAGTTCACGCATACGGTACGCACTCACACAGGCACGCTGGGCGCTCACCTGCAGATAACCGCCGCTGCAGGTGGTGGCGTTCTCCAGCACCCCGACCTTAAACTTCTTGAAGCGCACCCGCAGAATCCAGTCCCGGGGCGTTCCGCGAAAGGCACGGAAGCGGTACCAGCACGAGAGGGGCTTACCCCAATTCGCTGGGGTCACCGCCGGGCTCGACACATCTTCGTAAATGTCCACTGTTTTGTTGCAGTGGCCTCGGTCCGCTGAAACAAAGACGGTTAGGAAAAAAAAAAAAAAAAGAAAGAAGAGCCCGCCGTTCGTATCGGATTCACTTCTCTATTTCGCTCGCGCTTTTTAATCATTAATAATTAATTAATCAACAGGCGCAGAATTTTTATCTCGACAATAAACTATTAGTTGTACTTGTTGGCTTTGCCATTAGCGTATACCGCTAACGATAACAATTGATAATTTTATTAATTAACAACAAAGAGCTCATTAGCGACAGAAAATACGTAATTAAAACGTGCGGGATATCTGAAAAATCCCGGAAACGAGCGGGTAACTCAACTTTCGCGAGGGAACGGACTTTTTTAATTAATTTCACGTAGACTTCGTTTCGACGGGAAATAAAAGAAAATTGCGGTTAAATGACGACTGTGCCGTGACGTCTACGTTGAGAAAATATCGATTTTTCGAAAAGCCGCGCACGGCCGCCTCTTATTAAATGTATTATTAAATGGCGAAAAATGCGGAGACGTTCCGGGTATTACGGTGGCATTAGAACAACGGTATTTTTCGTTGACCCGGTTGGGTAATCGAGGGAACGGGATGAAGGAACGGGACACGCGGAACCGTCGGGGCACCAGGAGATCGGGTGGAGGGTAAGGAACGCGCGACAACACGCGACACAAGTTTCGGCCGTGCAATCGATATTCGACCCGCTTGCCAGATACCTCTTATAAAGCTGCAGCCTCGTATTATAGCCGGGCTACCTCTCGTTCGTAAATCACCCTTCCACGAAGTATCAAAAACCCGCCCTCCGGTAAGGGCTTCGCGCCACCGATACAGCCCGGGCTAAGTAAATCTCTCTAATGCGACGGTTAAGAACGAGGCTGCGGCGTCTCGGCTGTTACACCGATAACTCGGCCCGCTAAACCGCGTAACAAGGTTGCGATAATTGCTAACTGGGCCCCGAGATAAGTAGCATCGGGGGATGAGTCTTCATTAAACTGCGCATCATCGGATTCGAGTGCAGGCTGAGGTTCGCGGGAACGAGAGAGAGAGAGAGAGAGAGTACCGTTGCCGCTGTAAACGAGATTTATTCGCCAGTCGCAACGAAATTTTATCCGCTAGATTAAATTAGAAATTGAAAGCTGCAACGTTACACAGATTTGAGCGTTACGAGCACGGAATCGCGAAATCGAAACGTTCGCGATGAAATAATAAGCATGCCAGCGAAGAGAAAAAAGGAAAAAGAAAAAATAGAAAAAAAAAATATAAGAAAAGAAAGGAAAAGGAAATTTATCTTTTTATTACATGCCTCTTTTCTTCCGGCTCGAATGTCGAAAATAGGAGCTTTCGCGCGATTTTTATCATGTCGCCGAAACGCAATGTTGTAATTACTGATTAGATAAATAGCGTAAGATTGTGGAAGAGCGCTGAAAACGATCGCGGTGTCGGATTGCATCAGCCGGCGAATAAACACGGGTAGGAATCGTTCTCGCGTGTCGCTGGCCTGGAAATTTGAACTCTCGCCGGAATTAATACCCTCTCTGCCCCCCTCCCCTTGCGCCGATTCCCCGCAGCACACTCCACCCCTCGGATTTAGACTTACCTCTGCGAATGGCAGCGGGACTGGGGGTGGCCAGGAGCAGGAGGAATATGGCGAAAAATCCCCAGCCCCAGCTACCGAGGAGTGCCAGCGCAGGCATTCGAGGCATTCCCGAGACAAGTGCCGAGGCTGTCAAAATACCTCCGCTTTCTCTCCTCTTATCTCCATTTGCCTCTTCCGTCGAGAACTACCTGTGCACACGCGGGTATAAAAAAAAATACATATAGCGACACACATATACGCGCGCTTATACATATCGCTCTGATCCTCTCCGTCGTGTACGCGCGCCGAAAAAAATATTGAACACCATGCATCCGCAAAGTCCCTCGAAAAACAGTGTATAATTTTGCGCGTGGAAAATATTGCCCTTTTTTTTTTTATGCTGCGAAATATCGAGAGCCATCAAAGAAGAACGTATAATTCAAAGCCGAATATATTTTCGTTATTCCGACGGTGGTTATTCTTTCATAAAAATTTGCTACTTAATCGCTGAGAAAAACAGCCGGATAATCGACGGCTCGCACCGAAGGGATTTTTAACTTTTGTCTTACGGGCGATTTATATGTTTATTCACTGTCCGCGATATCTTTATTAAATGATCTACTTGATGGGATGCATGTGCAAGTGCGGGTATCACGTTATCATTTCCCCAAAGGACAATAAGGGACGCCGTATGGTTTGCCAGATGGGTCGAGCGTACGCCGGAAGGGCCTCGTTCGTGCATCCACGTCGAGAGAGCAGGGTGATAATTGGTTAAATCCGCGTTGACTTGACTATCGACAACAGTACTTCACCTCCGGAATTTTCCCTCCCTCGTCGTTCGCCCGTCCCTTTTCTCCCTCGCGCCTCCGCATCCTCACCTCGTATTCATTGTCTCGTCTCTCGAGGGTTCAATATTTTTTTATTCCGGTACACGCGACCTTCAATTCAAATCGTTCAAACACGACGGTCCGCGGACATTTAAAGATTCAGGGACTTCCGGAACTCCGGAAGTTTGAAATCCCAAAATCACGAACGGCCAAGGTCGTGAAAATGCCTTTTTTTTTGTGTTTTTTTTTTTTTGTTCTTTTTCTCTTTTTTTTTTTGAACAAACTCGCGCGTCTCTGTCGAATTGTTCGTGGAATCGATGCACTCGCAGATTTTCAGATTCTGTCGGCGTGCGCGAATCGAATAAAGGCGGGCGCGTGCCGAAAATGTCGAATGAACTGAGCTCGTAGCGGTTAGCGCATCAGCAATTTAGATCGCTCGTTGATTACGCGCGTGCATACGGGGATGCGTACGGATCGCGGGCACGCGTTTTATGAAACAAAGTAAAGAGACACGGCGGGATAGAATCGGCGATTTAACGGAAATCGTCCGACGATTGTTTTCACCGATTTATCGACATTCCATCAACCACCGTGATCATTTCATATTACCGTCTCGGCGTCAAAATACGCGCGGTTTCGGCGTGCGAAAATGCGTACGCAAAGTACGCAAACGAGGACGCAATTTCCGCGACGACCCGACGACTCGATCGTGATTGCATTGACAGTAAAGACACGGTAAAATTTCGGAAACTCTTGCATTTTCCTACGTGGCAATTTTCAGGAACGAAAAAAAGAAATTATTGAATTAAATTATAATTATTATTATATTGAAACAAAAAAATTTTAAGATTTGAATGAGAACTGGGCAATCTGATTTTCTTAAGTATTTTATTGATCTTAAAACTTTAAACCTAGGTGTCGAAAATAATAGAAATAATGCTTTCGAGTAGAGAGAGCTTGCGGAGGCAATTGACTATTACCGTCAACAATGGAGCATGCATATCCGTTCACGCACCTTTACCATATCACTCTCATGACTCTTTGATTACTCCAATTTCTCCGACGATCCTCGGAGAGCCCAGTTCGCGCTGTCGATTGGAATCACCGACGCGATATCCTCCACGCGGATCCTCTCGAGGATGCCATCCTCCCTCTCATCGGGACAAACGTCTTTTCGGGCGAACCGCTGGCGTACCAGATTTTACATCATCGTTGTCCTTGGCGTATCGATCACCGACGTCGCCTGGCACAGTTTCCTCCGCAATTTTTAACCGTGCACTGACGCGCATAAATCTCCGAAAGGACTTTCCTCGAGGATGCCGCTCGGAATTGAATTCTCGTGGCGTACCAATCCACCGACGGCGGTGGTGGTTTTTTCAGTCTCGAACGAGCACGACCGCCGCTGCTGGAAGCAGCGTGTGAATCATTAACGCGTCATGTTGCAAAAATTGGAATCGACGGCTCGGCGACGAAGAACGAGAGCAGAGGGGTGAATGAGAAGAGAGACGGTGGAAGAGATACGGTGAAATTGCGAGGGGGAAAGACGATAGATCGCGGGGGAGAAGTGGAGTAGGACGAGAACGAGGGAGCGAGAAGGGCACAGTACGAGAAAGCACTCCGGCGTGCCAGTTGGAAAGCCAGGCTGCGAGTCGACTGCTGGCACGAAAACTCGGAACGTGCGGCTGGCTTAACCGCCGTCCGCCGATCGGAGCTGCGGCGGGTCGAAGCTTGCGCAAGCTCTCTGGCGTCCTCTTTCCCGCTATCTTTCTCCCACGACGTCGGCATGGCGGAACGCTCTCCCGTTCTATACCCTCCGACCGTTCTCTCCGATCCCTCTGTGTGTGCCCCGTTTCGCAGTTCCGCTCCCCTTCCGTTTACGATGACTTTCATTGAACTGCTCGCTGTCCCTCTTCCCCTTCTTCGCTGTCCTACCGCCGGGTCACCCCTCTTTCCCGCCACTCGAGCCACCCTGCGATGACCTATTGCACCTATTGCCGCTGGCCCTCCGTCCTGTCGCGCTCATCCGCGAACTCTCTACCTCCCGAGGCCTCCGTTGTCGCCTCATTTTTTTTTCTTCTTTTTTTTTTTTTTCTCATCTTACGACGGGGCCTACCGGGGCCGTCTTGCCCTCACACGTGCCGCGGGGAAAGGCGCCCCGGCAATCGATAGGCATGTTAACGCGCGTAGCGTGCTTATCGCGCGAATTTAGCGCTTCCGCTCCGTGAACACGCACGCGAACGTACGCTATTAAAAATAAAAAGCCGTCGCACCGCCTTCGCCACGACGCTGCGACGCGTCGCAATTCACACCTGACGTATCGATTTACGACGAGCGCGCCGGTTATCCCGTATGCGCGCGCGAGCTTCAGCCGAATGGCCAGAGGGGGATGCTGGAGGGGGCGGGGGAGCAGGCTATTCCTCCGCGCTTTTGGCTCGCGTTTACCCGCGGCACACGGTTCGTTCGAACCCACGTGCGATCAGCCTCCGCTTTCGGAGGTGATCTCACCCGCGAGTGAAAACGTGACGATTGTCCTACCCTTCGATACCGCGAAGTCAGTCAAAGTCACCATTCGCGGAGGAGTCCTCGTGGCTCACGAGCCCCGGCAAGGTCTCGCTTTTCTCGAGAGCAACGTTTAATCAGCGCCGAAATAAACTTAACCGAGACGTAACACCGGGCAGCCGCCATAACTTAAACCGTATATTTATGGTCAGACCGCTGCGGTCCGGGGGAGGGTGGAGCACAGATGCAACGCCGCTCTAACGTGCCTCACGCACTGTAATTCGGGCCGATACTGCTAAGTCCAGCGGCGAGCGGGATTATCGAGCCGCTTTATATTATATAATACTCGGGGAACGTAATAAGCCGCGGGTATAAGGGAAGGTAATTAAGGTCGCATCCGGGCGTAACGCACGAAAAACTGATAATGAAGCGCCTCCGGCCTCGCGGATGCCGCCGAAGCCGAAAGGGGGGAGGAACAATAAGCACCGACGATAATCTGTCCGAAAACCGGGGAGGAAAGGCTTTCTCCTCCTTCCTCCCCCTCACTCACCCCCCCTCCCCCGCTCTGTGAAAGGCGCCCGTGGATTGTAACGGTCTAATAAAGTCCGTTAATTGATACCTTTGAGCAAAATGATTATTACGCAATAATTTCCCCGATGATAAAAGAGTAATCATTGTCCCTTCGTGGTTTCCTTGATGACTATTAAATGAACGCTCGTCAATGCAATGTATAATTTTGCGGCAATTATTAATTCGATTATATATTGGAAATTTATTACAACGCGCCATTTACGCAGCCGCCTCTCACTTTCCCCTCCCCCCCGCTTATGCGAGCCCTCCCCGTATTAATTCGATGAACGTTTGCGAGTTTACTATTGCTGATTAAATTTATTTTGTAAGTTCATTGGCTTTAAGGTGAATTTCCTCGAGGTAATATCGAAATTTATTCCCCCGAGGACTCCCCCGAGATCTTGGCCGTTATGGATTTATCTATTGCACGTAACAGATAACGGCCTGACTCAATGACCCTAATTAGTGGCTCGGGCGAATATTATCGTCTCGGAGGCACGCGAGAGTTTCAAATGAACGGATCGATTTTTCAATACGATTTGGCTTATTTAAGACGTGCACAATGAGTCTTAGAGTCGTGTATCTTTTTTCTTTTTTTTTTTTTACTGAAATAAAATAAGAAGGAAATAGCCAGCGTGGAAAATTGTTGAGAGGATGAGTTATCTCGAGAACAGTTTTGCCTCTCATGGTGTCGCGAAAAACCTCGTGCTTCCCACTGATCTAAGCCGTTGAGCGATGATTCTGGGCTTCGTGCTCGCGTCGGCACCTTTTACCGAAAAGTGTCGCCCGACTTTTCGAATAAGCGCGGAATAATTACGGGGTAATTTGTTGCGGCGGGGAAACAGAAACGCCTCGTCGTTGTGCCCGCCGCAAACCGGCTGTATAATTAAGGCCCGGTGCCTCGCCGTCGTCTCGCCCGACAGTAGGAACCGGGGGCAAGGCGGGCGTCATTTACGGGCTGATTAATTGCGTACCAGCCTGCCGCGATCGCATCCAGCCGCAATCAGCGGGAACTGTCTACGAGAAGACAGCGAATTGAGCTGAGACGGCGCGTAACGGAACGATTCACGAGCCGAGAAAGTCCCTCCGTTAATCGTAAAGGCTCTTTCGGGATTAAGGGAAATAAAGAATCGCGATAACGAGGTGAGGAACGAAAAGTCAAAAGTCCTCACGTGAAAATTCCGACGTAAAGTTTCCCCATCGCGGAAATCTATCGGATTCCGGCCAGAAGCTTTTCTCCTTTTCTTTCATGCGAGATTTATCTCGTGAAATTTAACTTAAGCTAACGAGTAATTATGAATGCAGCAAACGCACCGGTAAATGACCGGTTAAGAAGGCTATCGCCAGATAATTCAACCCTTTTGCCAGACAGATATAATTTTTGCCGGCTATCTTTTTTAATACTCTCCCTCCCATCTATTTTGCGTTTATTAATCTTAATGAGCTTATCGGTACGCGTAAAGTCCGATAATGAATCTGTTCGAGATATGTGCTCCCCAGTAAGATCAATAATTTGCGAACATATACCGAACCACGTAAACACACAATCCCCTTTGTTACTAAAATATATTAGCCTATATAAGACACGAAGCGTAGATAAATCTCCTCCCTCCCCCTCTCTCTCTCTTTCTCTCTTCCTCCTATCCTTTTTATTACACAATTTTGGATCGATACAAAATCAGTTCCCTCTGAATATCAAGAGTTAACCGCTAATGATGATAAACTTAGACAGGGAGCATTTTTACTTTAATTGAATCAGAGACTTTAAGATTTAATTATACCAAGGGACACGATTAGCTCTCGTCGATATTTTTACCGAGAAGGGAAAAAAAATCTACTTTAAATTGATTAGAGCAACTGTTAACAAGACTCTGCCGTTTACAGAAAAAGAGGGGGAGTACGGTAAAAAAAAAAAAAAAAAAGAAGAAGAAGAAGGATATAAAAAGAATGTTTTTTTTATTAAATTAAACTAGCTCGGGAGCGTCTATTAAAAAGCAGCGATCGGATCGATCCCGTTCGACCTCGCCGGCGACGCTAATTGTAAGCAGCAGCGGCGGCAGCAACTGCGGGGCTGAGCAGCATCTCGCGCGGCCGAGAGACGCCGTGTCCGAGATATTAATTAGCACGGAGATACCGGGTGTGCGCGCAACGGGGCTGCCGCGATGCATATCTACCCCTCGGCTGGCGCATCTCTGTCTGGCAACACCTGAAAGGCCATGCCTAAATCTACCCGCCGACGACGCCGAGAAAGGTCTCAGCGGCGCGATATATTGATTACGTCGTAAAGCACAGGGGGAGAAAGAGAGAAGCTAGGCGGAACATGTCGGAGTAAACCCGGAGTAACGCGGGGCGCGCCAAGCACGTCGGAGTAGAACAGCAGAATTCGTCGAGGTGCGCCGGGATATACGCCGAAATATGCGAATATATCACCCACCCTCCTCCTCCCTCCCTCCCTCCCTCCCCGCGTGCCCTCCCCTCTTCCCTCCCGCCCTCATCGATCGCGCATAATCGTGGAGTTCGGTGCAACAGCGTGACCCGCCGCGGCTTCTTCGTGAAAATCCGAGAGAATTGGATTCGGATTAATCTGCAAATATGTGCGCGATATCCCGTA
Organism: Cardiocondyla obscurior; assembly: GCF_019399895.1. Taxonomy (NCBI): domain Eukaryota; kingdom Metazoa; phylum Arthropoda; class Insecta; order Hymenoptera; family Formicidae; genus Cardiocondyla; species Cardiocondyla obscurior. The sequence goes on from NC_091869.1 coordinate 26,833, forward strand.
CGCGGCGTTTATATCTTCGGCGAGGGTGGAAGAGAGCGGAGCCTCCGCTAGCGCTCCGAGCACTTGGATGCTAAATATAGAGCTTAATAACCAGAGCCGAGGAGCGCTGATCGATTTAAACCGATTTCCCAGCGAGAGAAAAGGGGGAGGGGGAGGAGGGTGAGTGTGCGGAGGTCTCGGCGTAATCGGTCCTTTAAAAAGATCGCGCTGCCCGATTAAACGGATTAAAATGAAACTCGACTGATCGACCGGGGGCCCGCCTGTCTAGCGGTGTTTATATCATCCGCGTGGTGACGAGGGGTAACGCACACTTTCTGTGTGTCCCATCGTGACCGCAGTTTCGGCCGACGGCAGCTCAGCGCGGAACACGGACGGGCCTGTTTGCGGCGGGCAGGCTTGTGTTCCCTGGTTAGGTTCGATAATCAGGATGCGGGTAATCAGCCGTCTGTGCGAGAAGCGCCGCGAATTGATCTTCGTTCTTCCCCCGAGCCGACGCGCCGATCTGTGACATCCTTTCCTTACCAACTAATAGAATAATCATAAATATAATATACCGTCCAACAGCTTCTAATTGATCTCGCAGTGCAACCTATACGTCGCGTTATTTCCCATTTTTTTTTTTTTTTTTGTACAGGAAGACGCTCGGGCACATTAGTCTCTACAATCCCGACGCGTCCAGGTCGCCGGATAATCCGAGGTAAAAATAACCGGGAGGAAATTACAGCCACCGCTGATCCGCGCGACGACGCGAGTTTCGTAATCTCGCGAAAATTGGTATCGGCCCCGGCCGTTTCTTACGAACCGTATAATTGCATTAAGCATCTATCTGATCGTCGCCGCGGCGCTGTGTATCCCCATCTGGAGCGCGGCAAGATTTATGCACGGCAAACCAAACCCTTGCTCGCCCTCTCCGGCTGCCCAGGGTGGCGGGCAAGGGCCGCGGGAAGCGGGATGCGGTATTAGCGTCGGCGGGAAAGACGGTGGCAGAGTTGCGCGCGTGAGACTCCGCGGGCTGCATTGGATATAATAAATTTCCACTATCGCGAGTTTGCCAACTAATCGGCCGCCTTTACCATTTAATTAAGGCTACCCGCCCGGCTCATCTATTGTCCGTGTCGCGTCAGCTCGGCGTGGCGCGCGCGCTTAATTACGCCCGCTGAAAATCAAGAGAAATTTCTTGCGCCCGAATTCATCCGAGATCGCGCGGGCCCGATATATGCGCGGAGGAAACACGAGGTGGATCGTTTTAATTTTATAATACTTTCTTTCGTTGAACGTTTGGGAAAGTGTAATTTTTTTTGCGACGCGTAACGAGATTCGATAACAATTGTTTGGACATTTTTTTTTTCCACCGACCTCTTTGACGAATTTTGGAAAATATCTCGTAAGTTTACCGGTGCAAGAATTAATCAATTATTTTTTATACTAGAATAAAGGACAGGATGATATTACAACACGACGCGATATGTATTTCACAATATAATGTAATGTAATATAGTATATTATTTATTACGCTGCATATTATTATATTAAATATATGTATGTTTCATAACGTTTTCTCTACGTATCCTATTTAAACAGATTTTCATAACGTTTATGTATGCACAGAAAAATTGAGCAATTACGCGTTAAACGTAGAAAAGAAATATCATCTTGCATCATTCTTTGTATTATAATCGCGTGCACGCAATTGCGTAGTTTATATACGCGGCATTCTTTTAAGGACTTGATATAATCTGTTATTGTCTCACGCAATTCCTCTTGTCTCATTAACATACCTGCGGTTAACGCTGTGGAAGGACATAAAAAAAATATGCGTTGAATTTATGCGTGAAGTAATAAAAAAAAATTAAATTAAAAATTTGTATTAATAAAAAGAAAAAAAAAGAAAAATTTGATCTACTCGCATAGCGAAATAAATGAGGCACGTTTATGCAAATTGCCATGCGGCTCTTATTTCATCAACATATAAGGTTTTTGCATACAAAACACCTGCTTGGTGCACATATATTAACTTTATGCGATACTTTCTACTGTAGGATAAAATCTTCTCCGGGATTTTCGAAATATATCGGCCGTAAAATGGCAAGAAGAATCTAAGGATTTAAATATCTCGCGGATGGTGTTTCAACAGCTCGCGCCATCGAGTGGCACTTTAAACCGCGTGTCGCACATGCGTGCGCGAGGTCGAACCGGATTCTGGCATTTAAAAATGGCGTCACGTACGCGCACGGTTAAAGATACCGAGGTTAGGAGCAGCTAGAAGGCCAGGGTGGGTTTTGATAACGAAGTGCCGTTTTGTTCTCCGCTCGTGTTACGATGCCCGTGTTCGGCTCGAGGATGAGGCATTGGCTCAAGTCGGCCGGATTCGCGCCGCAGACTTATACCGAATTTTGCCGGGTGGTGTGGCTTAGAGGCATGAAAAGCGCCGCGAAACAAAGCTACACGAAGACTGTATTGTTACCCCAAACTAATTTCCCGGCGCGACTCGGCGGCGCAAAGCGGGTGGAGATGGACAGTTATTTGACAGAGGTGGACTTTTTATGCCTTTATATATTTTTTTCCGCGCGCGCTAATTAAGAAGCTCGTCTTCTGAGAATTTAAATAAAATCCAGCGTCTTGACGCTGCTCTGCTATTTCTTTTTTTTTTTTTTTAGCTATATATATATAGCACACTCAATTTTATTTTAATTGTGGAGATAATAATTTTCATGCTATTAACTTTCGGTATTTTTTTCAACAGAAATGTGGCTTCTTGGAATTATACAACTGGCAGAGGAAGAACCTTGAAGGACCAGATTTTATATTACACGACGGACCACCGTATGCAAATGGAGAACCGCACATGGGTCATGCTATTAACAAGGTTCGTTAATATAGAATTTTATATGGTACGTTTTTTGTTACACTGATATTTAGGATTTGTTTCTGCTCACTTAGATTCTTAAGGATATTACATTAAGGACCAAGATTATAACAGGCAAAAGAGTGCACTATATTCCAGGTTGGGATTGTCATGGCTTACCAATTGAACAGAGAGTGCTTAGTGATATAAAAGATGAAAATCCTATAGAAATTCGCCGGAAAGGTATGTTAAAACGTAAACGTTGCAGAATACAGTAACTCCTGTTTTTTTTAAATGCATTATGTTACAGCTAGAAAATATGCAAGTGACGCAGTAGCAAAGCAACGACAAGCTTTTATGTCGTGGGGTGTTGTGGCCGATTGGAACGAATCAGGATGTTACTTCACGAATCACACTTCGTACATAAAAAATCAAATGCAACAATTTATAAACTTGTATGACAAAGGTCTCGTGTTCAGAGCATTCAAACCAGTTCACTGGTCACCGTCTTCCAGGTACAAATTGGAAATACTCGTAGATTAATTCTGAAAAAAAAAAAAAATAATAATTTTAGTTTTTTAATGTGATTTTTTCCGCCCCGATAATTGTAGAACAGCGTTAGCAGAGTCGGAACTGGAATACAACGAGTCTCACGAGAGCAAAAGTGTTATCGTTCGCATGCAACTGGATACACGCGCGTTAACATCGAAATTGAAGGATTTTGAGAACAAACCACTTTATGCTCTTATTTGGACCACTACGCCGTGGTCACTGTTAGCTAATCAGGCAATAGCTTTCTCCAACAAAATTGTATATTGCGTCGTAGAAGACAATTCGAAAAATCTATACATTCTCGCACAAGAATGCTTAACAAATATTGAACAGAAGCTTGGTCCGTTAAAATTGATTACGACTATTACAGGTAATATTTAGCTGCATTGAATGTTTTATCTTTATTAATGTATATAATTGATAATAAATGAAATAATCTATCGACAGGGCAAGAATTGGCTGAAACCAAATATTTTCATCCAATTACGAAACAACGTTTGCCATTCTTACACGGACATCATGTTACAACTGATGTCGGTACTGGATTAGTTCACACAGCTCCTGCACACGGCCCCGAGGACTTTCTCATTGCGATTGAGAATAACTTATCAGTGGTGAGCCATCTTTTTTATGTAATAATTTATATTCCTATCAGTTATGTTATATAATTTTAATTTTGTCAATCCACGTTGTTCTAGTTATCTTTAATAGACAACGACGGATGTTTCACCAAAGAAGCGGGTGACAAATTCTCCGGCTTAGACGTTCTAAACGAGGGCACTAATAAGATCTTGCAACATATCGGTGAAAACGTATTGAACGTCGACACGATTACGCACAGCTATCCGTACGATTGGCGAACCAAGAAGCCCGTGATAATCCGCGCGAGTCACCAATGGTTTCTAGACATAAGGTCTATTAAGGAGAAAGCGATCGTAAGTTTTTTTGTAACACGCGCGTTACGCATTTATCACTCGTGTGCTTATGTTCTTTTTACGCAAGGACAGCATCGCGAATATAAGGATATACCCAGAGCAAAATCAGACGTCATATTTGAACACGTTGATCGCACAAATTAAGCACCGACCGTACTGGTGCATTTCCCGACAACGATCTTGGGGAACACCGATACCGGTGCTACACAATAAACGAACCGGTGATACATATACAAGCAGGTAACTCACGATTGACAATACATTTAATAAGTTTCGCGATGTAAGAATTAAGCGAATGACTGCACTTTAATATTATAGAAAATGGATCGAAAGATTATGCAGACTGATGGAACGACACGGTGTCGACTATTGGTGGGAGCTATCTACCGAGAAATTAATTGGTCGCGAGCTGCGACAAGAATTAAGCGACGATATAAAAGATTTAGAAAAGGGAACCGTATGTATAAAACTAATCTTTTTTTTTTTTTTAGTGAACTTTAGAATATCAATAACGCATAATAAAGTGTACGATTATACTTTTTGAAGGATATCATGGATATTTGGTTGGATAGCGGTCTTTCATGGTCGGCCGTTTTACCGAAACACAGAGCAGATTTATATTTAGAAGGAATGGACCAATTTCGCGGTTGGTTTCAGTCATCATTGTTAACATCGATTGCTCTTCAAGAACGTTCTCCCTACAGGTAGTTTTACGCGACGTGAAATTAAATAACGGCTCTCATAAATATTTATGCATTAATATTATTTTACTTAAAGCACGTTATTTGTACACGGATTTGCTGTAGACGATAAAGCTTCGAAAATGTCGAAATCAGTTGGGAACGTTATAAATCCCGAGATAATCATCAAAGGCGGAGCGAACCTGAATAAAGAACCGGCGTATGGTGTTGACACTCTAAGGTCAGTTAAAATTATTCATCGATTCGATCGCAATTATTAAAATAAATGTGAAATTAATGAAAGGAAATTGATAGGTGGTGGGTGGCTAGTCACGGGTGCCAGCACAGCCAGATTCCGGTTACGACAGCGTTGTTACGTGAAAGCCACGAAACTGTACAAAAATTGCGTTTAGTTTTACGATTTCTGTTAGGCGTTTTACATTCGTACAGCGAGGGAGTCACAGTCGAACCGGAATATCTCTACCTCGACAAATACATGCTGCACGCTCTGCATCAATATAGCAAAGAAGTAAGATTATTTAAGGAGCATCCGCGTGTATCTATAATATCGATCCTCTTTTCAGATTCAAAACTTGTACGACAATTACTTGTACCACCATGTATGCAAATTAACAATGAACTTTTTGGCGAACACCGTGTCACCGGTATACTGCCATTTGATCAAAGACAGACTTTACTGCGACGAAGCGGCGTCGCCAACACGTTTGGCTGCAGTGGAGGTTACGCGCGCTACCTTGACTGTATTTGCAAGATCTATTGCGCCAATCGTTCCGTATTTGGTGGAAGAAGTGTGGCTATATCATCCTGAAAATTTAGGTAACTAATTTAACAAGAAAGATTTTTTTTTCCACGTTACGTTACCGTCCGCATATTATTTACAGCGTCAGTGCCATTGTATCATAGCGAATACAAAGTACCAGAAAATTGGCACGAGCCGGAAATCGCTAGACACGTAGAGACAGCTCTAACTTTGAGAAGTAAAGTGAACACATTGGCTGCTCGTAACACATGGGAATTATCGGGCACCATAAAGGCTTCAAAGAATGATTATGAATCACTTTTGGTAATAGACTTTCTATAAATCATAAATTGTGCTAGGTTCTAATTCGCAATAATAATAATCAAATGTTATTACCGTGTCTGCTTATTTTCGTAGATGCTTCAAAAAGATCAGGAATCCTCTACGTCAGAATTATGTGAAATTTTGCAACTTTCGTCAATTACATTGATGGAATCATCCACGGCGACTGAAACGCAAATTGAGTTACATAATATTGAAAAAGTGCTTTGCCAAAGATGTAGGAGACATCCTGAATTAGACGAAAATGGTCTCTGCGGACGTTGCGTTAAAGTCCTTGATGTGGCAAATGTATCATCGATATCTGTATAAATTTAGTGGGAGAGTATTTCATAATTATGATTCACGTTATTAAATAAAAATTAATCTAAAAAAATTCCCTATTTTGAAATTAAATTACTTTTATTAAATCGTGATATCTACAAGTAACTGATATTCTTTTTACATTTAACACATCATAAAAAAAAGAAAGAAAAAAAAAACATGATGGACTTTAATCACAGTGCTATTTTTGCTTTGTCGTTAAATCGTACAGATGATTTATATTCAAAGCATTGAGAAAATGCGTAAAATGCGGCTGGTACCCGCTAATGGCCAATTTGTGCGCGATGTGTGCCATATACGTCCGCCACTCGCAAAACGATTTGTACATCTGCTCCAAACTCTTGAAATTTGGATGGTTGTACCGACCCTTGCCGTCAACGGTCCAAGCTTGCAATCTCAAGCGATTATGAAACCTTAATATGATTTTAAAAATAGTAATTAAGCAGCCGCGCATTTTTTCTCCGTGAGTATTGAGCATACACCTGAAATTGAAACTCGGTGATTTATGCGCGTTTGGATCTCAAAAAAAATCGACTGAAGGCCGAAGATTACCTCGAAAGTATCCTTTTGATATAAGTCATGTGTGAAAGATATATCTGGTCTATTGTCCGTGAATTTTGCAGATCCTTTTCGAACTCGTTCCAACTCGAGTGTAGCACGCTACACGTCAAATAATTATGAAGCGCATTCATAAATTGCGTCATGGAGTGCCTGTATAATTGCAGCTGCATCCACAAAAGAATAAATATATTAAGAATTATCCTATCCCATTTCCCCGAGATCTATGAAAGACATTTACCTTGTGATACTGCTCCGAATTAACTGCGCTACGTTTCACTTTCATTATATTAAAGTCTTCTTGCAACACCCATGACATTCTGCCAACCATTATTAAAAACTTGAACACTTTACTGTATTGTAACATCATCGTGTCATCCAAAATAATATTCAACGGCCATGATATTTTATAATTAAGACAAAGGCATTCTAAAACATTTGGATCTGAAATCTGCAATAGATATTATTAATATCGGAAGTAACAAAAATCGTAATTCCTGTAAACAGATTATTGCGCTTACGTATAACTGGCATGGTTTTTCAATGACAGAAAGACTTAGAAGTTCCGAATTGGCGTAATTATTGCTAAATGAATTCAGCAAGGCTTTCTCCAAAAGATTCGTAAGGGTAGCGGAATTAAAGAGCTCAATCGGCGCAGATATTGCGTAAAGGCGCGAATAAAGTGAGTCCGTTAGACTCTTGGCAAATTCGCCGTTCAACAGAAAGAAATAACTGCGTAGGCTGTGCAAATGCGAAAGCATATTACGCTCGTTCACCAGATATTTAATGATCGCGTTATTGACCAGCCGAGTTTGTATCTGCAGGGGAATGATAATGGATCTCTCCAAGTATACTTGGAGAGATGTATGATCGATCATCTCAACGTCGGCTATGGTCAGAGAGGAAGGTTCAGCCGACTGTTTCACGGCGAAATTAACGCCAAATAGATTTGGTAGCTTGAAATTATTGCTCATCGGAGATTCGAAACACGTATCTTCTGTGATTGATTTGTCGTCTGATAAGGATGAAACTTCTTGACCAGCATTTGAAGCGAATATATCGTCGCTATTCGGTATCTGTGACATAGGAGTATGCATCGATGCTGTAGTAAAATTGTCGGTCGTACACGACATTGGCGTGTCTATATTATGAGGCTGCGCATCATTCAATATCGACTCGTGTGCTTCGTTAGTCTTATTGGAACATTTATCATCGTTCTTAGGCCCTTCCACGTTCGCTATTTCTTCCGGCATTTTAATATTAGTTATCGAAAGAACATTATTGTTCATATTTTCCTTCGTATTGTCCGAACTTGATTCGCTAGTGATATCGACCGATACCCGATTATTGCCGTTTGTACTTGCGCAATCAATAATTTTTTGATTGTCCGTAAGTATTGTACTGAGCTCATTGTTATTCGGAGTCATGCCGTACTCTTGCATCAAAACTTTAAGTTTGTTGGTTTGTGCAGTGGTCATATTATTTATCTTCGCGATAGCTAAGGACTTAGGCCTATTAATAGCACCAATAATTCTCTGTGTCACCTCGTCAGTTTCCAAGATATCGTTTAAACGAGTATTAAGTGTGCTCGTTTTTTTATCATCGCTATTCATCATAGTATTAATATTTTTCATTGCTTCGTCGCGCAGAAAATCCTGCAGATTGCTCGTCTCATTATTCTTTTTGTAGATTTTGTAACTCAATGGTAGGGTCTCTCGCGATGGATCTTTATTCTGCGTGTTTTCTGTCGTGAGAGAATCTTTACTCGTAATTTTTTTATCCGATATATCTTTATCAGAGTCAGGCTCTTTAATAGGGGAGACACCCGAGTCAGCAGCTTCTAGATTTTCTTCAGAATTGTTTTGATGGGATATATCTCTTGCAGCTATATCCAACAGTGTGTTTTCCGCAAAGTTTTTATTTTGATCCTGATTGGATGCAGCTTCTACCTTGGACATGGTATTTTTATTCTCTTCGTCACCGTCAACGCCAACCACTACATTTTCATCGGAGCTTAATGTGACGACATTTTCCGATATTTCTGTATCGAGTTTCTTTACAGATTTTAAAAATTCTACTCGTCTTTCGAAATGACTCATTCTTGCCTTTCGCCAGAGGGATCGTGCGCGATTGCTTTCTATATCGGCAGTTAATTTGTCATAATAACTTATAAGATTTTCCCTGAAACAATCAAACAATACTAATAATATTTTAACTCAACAGCAATAATTTCCTTTTATGTAAAATATTAAACCTCACCGTTCAGCTTGTTGTTGCTCCAGTAGCTCTTCTTGCTCTCGATTAAACTTTTCGAGCAATAACTTATCAGCTAACATTTCATTCACTTTCTCCTTTTCTTTATTCAAAGCGCTCGCTTCTGCCTGTTGCTTCAATTCTTGTAGCAACTGTCGTTTACTCTGTGCAGTCTTTATAATGAGTTCTTTGCGTTCTTCTAAAATAAATATTATACAAATTATTAAATATATAATCTAAAAAATATAATAGTTTTAAGACGCAAGGAAATGTAAAATTATTACTATCTAGCCTCGACAAAGTTTCATGCTGCGCACGTATGACGAGCTCAGCCATTTCTCTCTCGGTTTTCTTTTCGTCCTGAATCGCAGACAAAAGAGATACGACTGGTCCCAAAGCTGCTTCACCTTTACGTTCATATTCCTGACATCTCAACATCTGTTCTCGCAGCATAGATACACTCAAGCAGACCCTCACTTCCGGTTGAGCATTGAAAGATACGTTGCACACGAGATTCTGAAGTACAAATAATAAAAAATCGTTTTATTGAGTCGTAATTAAATTCGAAAACTAATGAGTTTTAATTACAACAAGTACCTTTGGACTACAAATTTTTAAAAGTCGCAACGTCTTCCCACACTGCAATATAGACTCTGACAATTCGGATAAGAAGCCAGGCACCGATTCGGTATCAATTGCAAAACTCTCCGTCCAAAATTTACGTCCTCTCTTTCGTAGATAGTGGGAACGTGCTTGAATCATAAATTCTCCGTAATCATCATTACACGTTCCTTCGAACAACCAATTTTGCAGCAATCTGTAAGAATAATTGTGTAAATATTCGTCAATCTAATATTACTTCCCTTGCTTCCAGAATATAAAAAAAGATGTTCTCTCACCGAAAGTAAACTTCACAACACGATTTTAAAATGGAGTAAAACACCAACGCGACTTTTGGATTAGTAACCTTGGTCACTTCTTTATAAATGTGCGTCAAAATTCCACTGCCACCACGCAAAGTACATTGATTTGTGCTATAACCGCATAATTTTGCGACTTCCACGAGTAGATGCGCCAGCGGACGAATCTGTTTGAACAGGCTCAACAATCCATGAAATTTGTACTGATTAAGAATTCTTTGCAATGCCGAACGGTAGTAAAGCAGCACTTCTTTAATATTGGCGCACATCGCCTGAAATTATATCATATCTGGGTAGTTCATTGGTAAAAATTATTAAATGTATTTTTTTTTTTTTAATAATAACTATACACACCTTAAATATGAGACCATCCTGCTGTAATTTACCCGTTTGCGGATCAGGTACAACTAGGCGCGATAAAAATTTGAAACTATTACCCCAGCAAATAGATTCATGGCAAGTGATCTTTAATGCCTCGAAACTTATACCGTGTACGGTGATGTTCTCCTCCAATTTAAATCCCGTCTGAAATAAAGTTATCGTGACGTACAAACAAATAAGATTGCCGCATTATCGTGATTTACTAAATCCACATACCACAGTATCGTATTTAAAGGAATCGGAATCAATGCCGAATAATAACAATTTAACGTCCGAGAAAAATTTGTCGGGCGAAACCTCCCGCATCAGAGATATGGAATACATTGCCTATAACATAACGAGAATAATTTTTGCATGATATATTTGCTCAAGTATCACTCTCTTTACCTTCTTTGGCAGCAGTGATAAAATACTTGTTTCCCTTATCCTCGCTAAATGCAACGCGGTTTCCGGTAGATCGGTGACAAACAGCAACTGCTTGGAAAACTGCGGTGCTTCGAGAGATTCCCACGTTCGTAACTTTGAAATACAGTCATCAGAAAATAATATCTCTTTCCACATTAAATCAGGATCATTTTCGACGGTTTTTGATTCGCTCGTAAAACTACGATCGGAATTATCCGACGACGCAGTATAGATAAGATTCTCGTTTTGATTATCTACAGGCTTTATCCATTCGCAGGGTAAAGTCATATTCGACATAAATCTTTGTGTAGACAAATATATCTTATTTGTTCGTTCAACCTGATAAAAAAGAAAACGTAATTTGTTAAAAAAAAAAAATACCTTAAAAAACATATAAAAATTAAAGATATATCTTACCATAATATGTGCTAAAAAAGGAGTAACCGTATTACATTGTTTTAATGTATTCTCAGTACAGTTCGATATACGAGGAATCATTTCAATAGCATTATTAAACCTAAAATAATAATGTCTTTAAAACATACATAAAAAAATAAGAGTATTTAATGTCATTATTATTATACCTAATTGTTTGGATTCCTAAAACAGCTTTAGATACATATTGATTTTCAAAAGTGACTCTGCTAACAAAATTGGATGATGCATCCTGCCTGGTGCAAGTTCTATGTATGCCCAGCATCATATCAAATTTATCCGGCAAGATAAAAGATTCCATAGGATATGTTTGAAACATTGGTACACCACTTGTAGACATAATATCCTCAGGCAAAACAGGATTGGCTTTGCCATAGTGAAATACATCCTGTGGAATAAATTTGCATTAATTAAAAAAAAAATTAAAAAAATTCCTGAACCACTTATACGATCGCGAGTAAAAAAATAATTACCAGCACAGCCTCCTTATCAGTCTGAAAGTTTTTGAGCTTTATCAGCAGCCGTAAGGTGGAAGTTACAGCATCCGCGTTGTCTGCCTGTGCATGTAACTTGTATATCAAACTCTCCAACTCCTTTGCTTCTGACATACGTCTCAGGGCCAACCTGAGCACGAAGGCATGTTTCAGTATCTCTACTAAGGGATCGATCTCGGAATCTGTTGCATTTTCTGTAACAGTAATCAATAAGAAAACGCTCGGCTTAATGAATGCATGAGTTTTCTTTTCTTCGATGTATCGTCCATTTTAATTTAGCGTCACGAGTTTAAGGAACCGAGAGATACAGAGGCGTACCTTGATTATACAATTTATTATTTTTATTTAAGAATATCTCGTAGGCCCTCGAACGAAGCCTGTTCACTACGTTGACGTCGCTTGCGGGTGGCACGTGAAACCTCCCGTTCTCGGCGCGATTCTTCTGCAACGTGTGCCTGACCAGCCGCGTGACAAGCTCGTAAACGTTGGCGTCGCCGCGTTCTAGATCCATAATCGTAATATTCTGCCGGGCGATTGTTGATCAAACGCTGCAACGAGTCGCGGTGGACGATGATCATTTTTGTAGTACCATAGTCGACCATAACAACGCAACTCGTGCCCGACTCGCGCGGAGAAGTCGCGAAGACATCTGGTGGCAGGCACGGGACGCAAAAAGAAAAATAAAACCCGGTGAGAGAGAGCGAGGAGGGAAAGCGAAGAGATGTAATTACTTGGCGATGGCACAGTGAGATACGACAAAAGAAAATTAAAAAATAAAAATATTTATAATAGCCTGAAAGCTCGGTCGTACGACGCTCGATCTCTTCGATCCCTCGGATCTTCGGGGTGATCTAACTCTAATTTATAAGCAAAACGCGGAAAAAAAAAAAAATTTAAAAAAATCTAACGAGCTGAAATGATGACTTGTAATGTAGTATTAATTTTATTGCGTTATTATACATATGCACACATACATGACATCATGAACATCGAGGGAGGGTATGTATGTGTGTATGTGTGTATGTCGCGCACGTGTGCCTGTTACACATATCGATCTTCCGCGATACACGTGCACACGAGCACGCACATTATACTTATGCTCGTGCATACACGCATTTCGCACACGTATGTACGTATATGTATAATAATAGTGACATACGTCGCTCGTGATACGTATGTATCAACATTGTACAGCGTGTAATCCGTCTACCAGCATCGTCCGAAAGCCACCCCTCTTTTGTTGTGCCTGGTGTACGTCCGACTAATAGAAAAATAAACGCTTCAGATAGAACGCCGTACTTCGCTCGCTCTCGCGAAAAATAAATTTCGTTTTTCCTTCCCTTTTTTTTTCCATCTTCTCCCCCTTTTTTTTCTCTCTCTCTCTCTTTGCCTTTTTATTGCACCACGCTCCTTTCCGATCGCGTAATATAACTACGTCCAATCCTGCCTGCTCCTTCTTGCCTCGCCGTAAGTCTAACGCTACTATGTGTCGCTTTTTTTTTTTTTTTTTCTTTTTTTTTGTATTTATTTTTATCTTGTCTAACGCCGATGTTCTAAAGGGATCGGCGAGTTACGATTAACTACGATTGCACGAGGAAAGTAAACCGATCGCAGGAGAAATCAGTAATCGAGTTTGGCATCATTATCGTCGACCACAACTTCTTCCCTTTCGCTCTGCGAAATTTTTCATCTCGGTGCCTTGTCTTCTATATTTTATTTTCACCACTTTATTTTTGTCAATCAGAATTTCCTCAATTATTAAAAATAAAAAGATCATCAGACAAATTATGGTGAATCGTTACGTTTCACGTAAGAATCAATCTTATCCAAAGAGCCACAAGAACTGTATGATTCCACTATATATATATATATTTTTTGTATATTTTAAGGTTCCACTATATCATAAAATCGCGGCCTTATATTAATTACATAATTTAAAACATTATAAGGCTCTATTTTGTTTCTTCTGGCTCTGGTAATAATCTCTAACAGAGACCATATCGTTAACGCTAGAAGCTCGTCAATTTCGTCCGCCCGTTTCTTTCTTTATCGGTATTCTCATTGGTGTATTGATAGCATTCCGTGCCTTATCTTGCCCTCCGATAAAACGATTGAGCGTTTTAAAGTGCGCTAATTGTAATAATCTATTATTTTTCTTGTTCGTCTTCTTATCACTTTGTTCTATCGTTAATCTTCACTAGTCGCGATGACGACGCCAAGCAGGTGCAAGCGATAATACGAAAACAGAAATCGCATGAGTGAAATAGATATCGGTCAGCGGATTCGGCTATGAATAAATCGCATTATTTTTGTCCATCGCTCCATTCATTTGGATTACACTGGATAACACTCTTGTTTCTTTTTCTCTTCTTTGTCTATTTTATATAATCGGCTAAACGCTGAATGGCACACGTTACCGCATCACATTATTGCAATTTGATGTGTCAGCGTAACAGCTGCTGTTACTATTTTGGATGACCTTCGATCAAATAAGCTCCATATACATATATACTATATCTTCTGCCGAAGTTAACAAGTCATAAAGAGAAAGCATTTAATAAAGTATATATATCTTATGTACATTGACTGTGTGTTGTTGAGAAAAATCATGTCGAGAACATGAAGTCTAGGACAGGAAAATGTGTGTCTTTTGCTCGTCGTTCTTTCTCTCAGTTAGTTAAATTTCTTTTGCGGACTTGTACACACAATTTTTTTCGCGATTATCGCGAGAACATAGAACTGACGCTCGATTATGTGCAGTCTAAAGCGGGTTATGCGGTTAAAATAAAATAAAGTTTGCAGTGTGTATGTGTATGTATGTGTGTGTGTTTTGTAGTGTGTGTTCGACGACAGGCAAATAATGTAAATGTAATATTCTACGTAACAGGATGCCACGTTTATCAGTTCAATGATCATCCATTTCATGGATACGTTGACGTTTGGATTGTGATGGCTGGTGTTCGGGAGGCTCGGGGCTCTCGACGATTGCGAGCGGGGCCGGTGAACCTGGCGAGCTGTCAGATTCTTCATGAGTGCGCTTGCTAACTCCCCCAATGCCAGCATCGGGGCCGATAAAAGTTCCACTGTTAAAAGTAGAAAATTTACATAAAATGTGAAACGAAATTGTATTTCTAAAACTAGGAGTATTATACGAATTAATAACGTAGCGTAACACGTCCACAAGCGTAAACCGTACCTGTAATTATATGTTGTTTGTACAATAACAGCAGCTGGACTGTATTGGCCAGCTGAAGATAAAGAATGGTCCTCTACAGCGTTCCCAGGCACCAAATATTTTTCTATTACGAAAAATGAATTGTAAAGTATCTCTTAGTAATGAAAAGAAAAAAAAAAGAAATTTTTTTTTAATAAATGATGAAAACAAAATTTACCTTCTCTTCCTGTAGCATCGCCACTGACACCATTGGTTACCACTGTTTGCATCAAGCGTCCCTTATGAGTTGTCTGAGACGATGTATACGGATGTCCAGGAGAACCGGGTGCCGACTGACTTGTCGCGAGTTGTCCAGCTGGAGAAGGTACTGAACTATCTGGATAAGATTCAGGTCCAGGAGAAGCCTCTCTGCTTAAACACTCGGGAGTGATTAATCCACTGATTCCTACGTGCGATGGTGAAGCTGGCGCACTTCTGTTGATCACGAATAATAACATTAAATGATTTACCGATCGATACTTGCAATAAAAATAATACGAAATTTTTCTTAACGTTACCTCGATGATAAAGTTCCAAACGGCGCACGGAAACAAGTTACGCCACGTTGACGTCTTCGTCTGAATGCTTGCTCAATTAGTTTAGTCTCAGACTGAGGATCTATTTTCCAGAAAGAACCTTTTCCTGGCTCTTCCTGGCTTCTAGGTACCTTAATAAAATAACGATTCAATGACAAGTTGTGCCGTATAGAATTTTGCCATCCCTTATCCGCAGTCCTGTAGTAGGGATAATGCTTGGTAATGTATGAATAGATGCCTGATAAGGTGAGCTGTTTATCAAGTGCCGAGGCGATCGCTTGGACGATTAGTTGCGCGTAGGAATACGGTGGCTTTGAATCATCCTTGGGTGGACTATAGTGTGGCGCTGTGCCATTCGGTCCTGAATTGTTGCCGCCTCGATAACGCGCATCAGCACTAGGTTCCGGGCTTATCTGCCTACTAGAACTCTGTCCACCGTCATGCCTCTCCAAATTATGCCTATCCAAGCCAGAGCTCTGAGAATCGTTTGCCACAGCGGCGGCATATGCCGCAACCATCTGTAAGTCTGCTGAGATATTTCTCCTGCCTTGACCAGCACGTGGACTCGCCGGACACGAGTTAGCGGCGCTTATCGTTCCCGTAGGTGACGGAAACGGGCTGCTGTACCCGGTGTCTGGGATATTTATTCGTAGAGGAGGTAGTGGCGCCCGCTGCTTTGGTGGAGAGGGCACACGAATGTTACTTTGCTCTTGCTCATCAACAAGTGACTGGAACAACAGCTTTATCGTTGTACTTGGGAATCTGAAGGTACATCTGTAACACAAAGTTGAGTATTAGAATTATTATAAATATGTCAAATGTTATCATTAAATATATCAATTCAATTACGATTATATAAAAAAAAAAAAAAAATATATACATATATACAAAATTTGAGACCAAAATAGGTAAATAAAATATTATTACAGAAGTCTACGCTAATATCTCTGTTTATAACGCCTTCACTAGTATCATAAAAAAATTTTTTTCTTCAGCCAAGTCAAACTGTTTACACTAGAACTATCTCCATCTATTTTTACATAATTACTTTGTACAGCCCATCGGAGTTACCAATACTTGTATAACCCACCAAGATTTATTTCTTTCTTCCCTCATTCATAAGCAAGATAAATTTGAAAATAACAGACATTTCAGAATCACTGAGCCGTTATTCGGCCGCGTTACATGCACGTCGCGGAGAGTTATAGCGCCTCATTCCGGCGTAGCCTGGTAAGCGAGGGGAAGCCGGCGGTCGGACTGCCGGTTGATGATCAACAAAATAAATTTCCCGTGCCGGGTATGTAAAAACTCACGTCTTTGGCAGTTGAAAGACCGGAGCGCCTTTGCGCTGGAACACCCCGTCGACGAACACGCCGTTCTTGCCGTTGCAGACCATGAAGAAGAACGGGTGCTCGTAGAAAATCTCGAGGTGCCGGCGGGATATGAAACTGGAGTGGCCCATGTTGACGTCGACCTCACCCTTGCTGCTGTTGCGGCCGATCGTGATGCGCCGTTGCCTAACCATGTACTCGAACTCGCGGGCTTCGAGCCGCGCGATCGGTGCCCCGCTCGACTCCGGGTTCCACTGCATCTTCGACGGGCTCGCCGGCGCCGATTTCAGTGCCAGTAAGGCCCACGCGTCGCTCTCCTGGGTACGAGAGTACGTAGACATAGTACCGAGGGAGCGAATGTGCCGTGGTGTAGTCGAGAGAGCAGGCACGGGAAAGAGGAGGAAGACAGCCGAGAGGCTCGGGCGGAGAGGGAGCGCGCGCGCGCGCGCACGGGAAAGAGAGAGAAAATGAGAGAGAAAACACGAAGTTGGACAGATAGTCTCAGGCTCGAGAAAGAGCGAGATAAATTCACGAACGTTTGCGCGGCTCAGATATGCTAGATAAATAGATAACGCGGCGAAGGGGAGGAGGGGACGAACGCACGGGCGCGAGAAGACCGGCGAAGGTGGAGGAGAGCTGTACGATGCGGCGTCTCGGAATATACAAGTATAGTGACAAAAATTAGACACGGGACGGAGAGGGTGTACGTGCGCGCCGTTGACGGCCGAAAGGGGAGTCGCGAACGGAGGGACGGTCGGGAGAAGAGAGATGAAGAAAAACGAGAGGGCAGGAAAATCGTGGCGTCCGGACAGACTTCTCGGCAGACGGGAGAAAACGTGTAACGACCAACGCGAAAATGAAAAAAAGGAAAAGAAAAAAAATAAAGAAAAAGAAAAGGAGAAAAAAAGAAAAAAAAAAAAAACGAGAGCCACGCACAGCACGGTGCTGCGTACGCACACACGCACACACGTAACGTGTAACCGCGCGAAATATGGCCGGCTCTCCTTCTCGAATTCTCCTTTCTCCGCGAGTACGTTTCGTTATTCGTGTATGCGTGCGTGCGTGTGCGAGCCACGAGCGCGGAATGCCGCGTTTTCTCTCTTCCTTTTCCTGCTTTCTTATCTCTACGTGTTTCTCTCTCTCTTTCTCCTTTTTTTTTTGTCTCTCTCTTTTTCTCTTTCTCGCTTATGCGCGCGCGCGCCTAAGTCGCAAGGCGGTATAGTTGAGAGAGCACCTTCCAAGTCCGTTGCGGTCTCTGGCGAGCGTGAAGGGTCTCGTTGCCGTGTTTCACCTCGCCTCCTCGTGTCTCCGCGATCCTCCCTGCGCCCTCTCGGCTCGGTGTGAACTGATGATGGCGGCGGCGACGATGACGACGACACGATGACAGGCGGCGAGCGTATACACGTTCACGCGCGCGCGCGTTTCCTCCCGGCGACACGGTGACGACATACGCGCCGATCGTCGCACACAAGCAACGAGTCCTCTTCCTCTTGTTTACCCATAATCTAAAACGTGGACACGGCGCTTCACCACGTGACGGATGAGACCGCGAATCGGCGGCCGATTCGAACGCGGCGACCGAGCGCGCCGAAACGAACGTACAGCAGAGGGAGGAAGAAGAAAGACTTCTCTTCTCCGACGGCAGAAGAATTCTTGAAACATGTAACAATAATTAAATAAATAACGATGATATTTTCGCTGGAACAATACAATTTTTTAATTTGCACGTACACTGAAGAGCAGATACAGCGTTTTCTGCGGCGATAGCGGACATATTAGTAATATAGAAGATTCAAAACTCGTGCGTGATACTTCCACGCTTATCGATAGATTAGAGCTATGAAAAAGAATGTAAGATAAGAAAATATAGTAAATATCTAGTCGAAGAGATTAATTGCCAATAATATTTAAACTTAACAATTTTTTTTTTTACCTGAGAGCTTCTATCTCGCGAAAAGTCGGACTCGAAAAAATTCGTCGCTCGCCGTTTGCCATCGATCACGCGGCCGAGCGAGAAAGGCGCGGGCGCCATCGGCGATAATAATCTTGATTCGTAATCGAAGCCGCCGCCGGCCAACAGGGGCGCGATGTCCGAGAGGCTGACGGCCAATCGCCGCGTTTCCGTCGGGCTCACGCGACCTGGAGCGCCGCTCGCGGACGGCGGCGCGAGCGATCACGAACGCATCCGACCTTCGCGGATTTTGCGACAGCGCTCAACCTCGATGCGCGGTGCCGTGCGAGGGGGCGGGAGCGTGCGGGGCGCGGGTAGGACGAGCGCGACGACAGCGGGGAAAGCGGCGGCCGAAAGGAGAGAAAGCCGCGCGACGATCGTTTAGCTTTGTTATGATACGCGTCCGCGTTGACGGATCTGTCCGTGATTGCGTAGAACGGCCAGGCGGTCTCGATCGACGCGGCCGAGATCCATGAGAGTGTCGACGCGACGTGCGAACGCGCCGAGATACGATGCGATAGCTTTCACCGGCGAGGTGCCCGACGTCGTAGACGCCGTCGTGGTGGCGGCGACAGCGGTGACGACGACGACGACGGCGGTGGTGGTGGTGGTGGAGGTTCCGTCCGCGTGCCGCGAACACGGGGGAAAGCGCGACGACGGCTGGGCGAGCGTGGTCGCCCCGTGGGTCGCCTGCAGTATGCTCAGGGTCTGCGACGGCCGGATATTATGGCTGCGGGTGAGGCGAGCACGGCGAAGCCTCGTCAAGAGAAGCAGTACGACTACCTGCTCAAGTTCCTGCTGGTGGGCGACAGCGACGTCGGCAAGCAAGAGATCTTGAGTGGTCTCGAGGACGGCGCCGCGGAATCGCCGTTCTGCAGTGGCAGTGGTATAACTTTCTTATCATTTGTCCGTTGAATACTGTAGAACTTTCCTTGATATTCTTTTGACACTTGTAGCAAAATGTTTTGGGACTTCCAATCAACCAGCAATGACTCATCGTCATTGCTCTTTTTTTTTTTTTTTTTTTTTTTTGAGACTGTATTGATGGCTTGTTATCTTTCCAGCTTACAAGACTACTACTATTCTGCTAGATGGAAAACGAGTGAAGCTGCAGTTATGGGATACGTCAGGCCAGGGTAGATTCTGTACTATCATCCGGTCTTATTCCAGGGGTGCTCAGGGTATACTCTTGGTGTATGATATTACGAATAAATGGTCCTTTGACGGTATCGATAGATGGCTGAAAGAAGTCGAAGAGGTAAGCGGTAATTTTAAATTTCGTCGAGTCAAGCCTTTGGCACACGATGTGCGATTTTTCATACTGGATCGCATACGCGTAATTAATTGACAATAAAAATAATTAAACTTTATAGCACGCGCCTGGCGTACCGAAAGTATTGGTTGGTAATCGTCTGCACTTGGCTTTCAAGAGACAAGTGGGTGAGCGAGATGCTGAAGCTTACGCTGCTAAAAATCGAATGGCGTTTTTTGAAGTTTCGCCGCTCTGCGATTTTAATATTCGCGAGAGCTTTTCAGAACTCTCTCGGATGGCTCTACACAGAAACGGCATGGAAAGATTATGGCGATCCAATAAAGGTATTAACAAAATGGTTTAATAGGTTATTTTTTTTTTTTTTTTTAATCTAAGAAACTCAAACTAACGAATAATTCGCTGTATATAGTACTCAGCCTGCAAGAACTGGCATGCCGTGCGATAGTGGCTCGGACAACAGTTTACGGTATCGACCAACTGCCGTTGCCCAAGACGATCAAATCACATTTGAAGTCGTACGCGATGACGACCACGTCCCAGCTGCGTTACAACGGCAATCGATCGTTGAACTCTGGAAAGAACCTGGGATCGCATCATCGGAAGCTACGCTTCGTCGGGGTGGGTCACAACAACGGCGGGCTGTCGACACCGGGCAGTTCACCCGGGAGCATCGCCGACTCTCGCACAAGTTGCGTCGGCCGCAATTCCTGCACAGTGTCTTGAGAGCGACGGTGGACGAAAAGTCAGGGTGGCGATTTACTTACAAAAGCGCCGCGCAGCAATCAGCGTTCTTCCTTTCCTTCCCCGTTCCCCTTTCTCAAATCGGGGGATGTAAACGTGTTTGCGCATGTTGTTTCACGACTCGTAGTAATTACTGGTTAGACCCCCTCTATAAAATAGTGTAAGTATATAAAATTCCAATTTGCCACTTGCCAATGTTAATGGATATACTTGGTGCGTTTATATCACGAGATACATTTCATATATATATTTTCACATCCGCGAGCCGCGGCGCACAGTTCCACGATTTGAACGATTACTAATGAGCTTACGAGAAACGAGAAACTGCGTATCCGTGCCATCCGTTGTACGAGATTAAGAAGGAAAGAGGCGCAGTGCCGCGGTAGTAGAGAAACGGCATGAATGTTACCGAACGTTATCATCGATCGTAAAACTCGCGTGGATTTTTCACTGCGAAAAGGGAACGCGTCGAGATTTACGAAGGTTCATAAGATAAACGCCCGCATGATACATTAACCAACGTTATATTATGCGACTCGAGTGTGCTCGTACTCTAAAACCCTTTGTAAGCAGTTTCGTTTCTTTTGGCCGTTGTTGGAAAAAGTATCCTCTCCCCACAAACGTATCTCTGTGCGGAATGTTCTTTCTTCGTTCGTAAGTTTGTGCAGCGAGTAATGAACTGAAAAGTACAAGTTCGCTAAGTCTACGGTGGTTGTGGTGTAGACTAATTATGATAGCGTAAGTGTAGAAAGTTTAGAGCAGCTAACTCGAGATATATTAGCGACACACACATATGCATATATATATACATATATATATATATATATTTTCAATTGCTTGCGATGCGAAAACCGTTTTATCGGAAGCTAACGGTTACCGAGAGCGAAAGAGCTATATATTTTTTAAGAAGACGATTTTATAAGAGCAATAAAAATTGACTCTTTCTACGGCACGAGTTTTCATATTTCATTACGTTGATCGGCCGAATGATTTTCGATGTTTTATTTTTCGTTCTTTCGTATTAATTGAATAAGTCGCGCGGAGCGATATGATCTTCGTTTTCCCATTCGAAACGAAATCCCCTTCCCTAGAATATGTTATTTAAAAAACATCTTATTTTACGTTACCTAAGTGTAAATCCACAATGTACAGTGTAAGATTGCAAGAGATGCGTTTGTGTGTAATATAGATAGAATAGGTAGAAACACACTCGATCTCTAACGATATGTCTGTAACAAATCACTCGATGCCAGGAAAGCACATGAGATGTATATTTATATTACGTTAGACTTAACTAAATTATATTCTGTGTATATAAAGAAAGAACTATATTATATTATAATATTGTTTTATATGAATATAACACGATGTGCTTACTTGTCTGTGAGATGTACTAAATAAATTTATCTTCATATTAACGCATTATGCAGTGCATGTAATCGGTATATAAAAGTTTCAAAACGGACTTCCTCTACTTCGAATATCAAATTTTCTTTAATAAATAGTCCACACGTTAATTATATATATACATATTTTGTTACAAGAGAATAACATCTTTCATAGGAAGGAATATCCACTTAAAGGGGGCCACATATTAAGGGAAGAATAGGGAAAATGCCGTCCCGTTTGCCAAAATACTTCTAATTTAATAGCGAAATGCTAATTTCATTGGATAACGAAGGATTAGAGAGCCTATTTCGTACACATGTTGTATATAATAAATACCGTTCTAGATTTTTTATTTTTTTTTTTTAAGCTACGATTTTAGTTAATATTAATTTAATTTCGTCGAGTTCCTTACTGAAAATTCAATCGCTGGAATTGGCAAAATTTTCTCCCTGGCACAACTTTGTAATACGACTTTCTTGTTGATTTGAGCACTGTAACTTTCATAAATGTATTCTATCTACACATCAGTGGTTCTATTTGTATAATAGCGAAACCTGACTTCAATTTATATTGAATTATAATTACGTGTTCCAGTTTAAAGTACATGCGGTTGTATAGCGAAAATAAATCGAATATTTATAAACCTATTGACGCCTTATGTAGAAAATATTCCTTTTATCAACTGCAGCAAATGCGACAAAATAATTTATATAAATAAATGTTATATTTCTTTTAGTTATATTGCTTAAGCAAGAATTAGAATTTCGTTTGTGATCGGTTTCGCAGCTCGTCAAAAATAACAAAATATAATGGCATAAAAAATCGTAACCTTACGAACTGATATGCAATATTTTGCGCAATATGTTCATATGTAAAAAAAAAAAATGGTATCAATAACTAAAGATATAAAGATATTTTTAAAGAAACACAACACATTACAAATAGGGATGCGACGAGTAGATCGTTTCTTTTTCATAATAAAGGTTTCAACACAATTAACAATATCAGTGTACTCTTAAAGTATCTGATATATTACATTAAATATTATATGTATTTTTTATACGTACGTAGCTACGTTTTCCAATATCCAAAGTGACTGTTTGTTGCACAAACTTATCAATTCGGTATATATTTTTTTATTGTAAAACAGGACAAGTACTGTTTCATCATTTTGAGTATTTAAGTAGATTATTAGTGTAAAAATAAAAAGAAAACAAAAATTATTAGTATTTAACAACATTAAGTAAAAATAATATCGAAAATAACATAGCATGTGACATGCTATTTGAAACATCAATATCACTGGTGATCGAGAACGGTTTCGTAAACGTCACACAAGCAAATGAAAGCTGTAGTATGCCAATATAAATCTTGGATAAACTACGCGATTACAGCTTGTTAACTTATATACATTTATGCATATATTATGGTAATGCTTATCACAACAGTGTACTATTTTTCCCTAAGAGAATCGATATATTCAATTAACATTCGATTAAAAACATGAAGACAAGTTTTACGAACAGTCAACATGTGTCTAATGTCTACTATTAAAATCAGGTATACATATATTTAATATATGTACGTATAAAATATTAGAATCGGATAAAGTTCATTCGCGCATAAAATAAATAAATAAACGTCTGTCAACGTAAGCTACAGATGAAATCTCAATATAACACTTTCGCGATTACCATTTTCTGTTTGTTCTTGCATTTGCTACATACGTACAGCTTCATTCAAACAACAATTACACTTTATCTCTTCCAATGTAACAAACAGATCTCATAAATATTTTAAACAATGTAAAACGGAAAGAGAAAATTTCTTTTACACATTTTTCACTATGGTCGTTAAAAAAAAAAAAGTTTCGCAAAACCTAATTCAATAATCAATTGAGCTCTATGTACAAATACATTTCTATTGTTTCAATAATTAAAATCAAGTACGGAAATATTACAATTGGATCATACACACAATGACGATAACCACAAACAAAAATCCTGCCTTTGTCAGACTACCGAATAACGAAACACCAATAATTTAACATGATATGCATCAGATAATTTATTTTGACCAAAAATCGTTTTACAATCATGTTGAAGTATTCTGAATTAATCCATAGTTGATCTTACTGAATAGGCACTCCAATTTACATGATCTTAACGATTCTTAATATAGTTGACTAACAAGAGGATATTATGAAATCCTGAATACTTTTCATTGGCAATCTTCCCCAAAACTATGGGGCATGTCACAAATAATAAACAGACTCATTACGATGCTTCTAATAAAATTTATAGGACAAAATTTTTATGAGATCTGTGTGCTAGAAAGGAAAAGACGCGATTATCATGAGACTTCAGCAAAGATATCGACTTCACCTGAACTCATATATCTGTATACTGTGCTCTGGGACATGTCTCAGATTCAAGGATTGATACCTGAAACAACGTTTATAAAATTGTCGTTTTAAATATTTTATTTTATATCGTAATGCACGTTTGTTTAAAACAGTGCTGTTTAAAACACTGATTTAAAACACAATTGGTATTTCGAAATTAAATATCACCCATTAAACCACTAATGTAATAATCACTTTCTAATTTATAATTGTGTATCTTACCATTCAGAACTACGATGATAATAAAAGCCTTCTATCGTGGCGGCGGATTTTTGGAAGCAAATGTAATAAAATCCCGCAAAGGAGGCACCATTGATATCTTTGATTGTGTGATCGGGTACCAGAAAGTGCTCCTTCCACCTCATAAATACAAAGTCGGTTCCTTTCAGCGCTTCGTAATCGAATGTGTCTGAATTGAATGTTTTGGCATATTGACAGAACGACGCAAATTTACTCTGAAATAAGAAATAAGGAAAACAGATAAATAAGCTGTTCCTTAATAAACTATCTTCCTTTCGGGAATAAGTAGAACTCGTCGATACAAATAAGAAAAGAATCAATACCATTTTGTAGAGTTGTCAACAGTTATTAAGAAAAAAAACGTAAATGTATAAGCGTAAGAGCGACAAGGAAACTGCGAGTAAGTGAAAGCGATAGCCAACGATGTTATTCGCTCGTCGCATTCACTCGCAACTTCCGTGTCGTTTTTACATCTATACATTTTACTTTTTTTTTTTTTTTTAATAACGATCGACAATTTTATAAAAAATGGTATAGGGCTTTCCCATTTGTCTCGGCAAGCCCTACTTATTTCTGAAAGGAAGGTGATGATAGTTCCGATGTTACTTAAACGATAATTAATACATACCCAATGTTTTTTATCAACATCCTCGTCAGCGTCCCATTTGCGAGTTAAAAAGGGGTACTTTTTGGAAATAATCTCACCATCAAAAAATGTTGTCAGCGTCGGAAACTCCTCCGTGAGACCCTTGATCTTCAAATATCCACATAAATAACTGTTTTCCTCATCTACATGCTGCAACAAGACAAATACTGAATTAAAAAAATTGTAATTTAACTTAATATTTCTATCAGCGTGTACAATCAACAACCTAGTGTGCCACCTTATATCAATTTAGGTTGTGAACGAACGGGTGAATCCGCCATGAAGAAGGAATGGAAAGGAGAACGAAGGGAAAATAACGGTGTCGCGGATCATCGCCGTCGTTGAAGACGGGTTACATGTTCGCCAATTTATGGCGCAATTTCCGAAAAGTGACGACATAACACGGAGGTGGACAAGCGCGGGGAGAGGGGACGGGAGAACGGACTCCACGGCGGAGAGGGCCCGCTGACTAACCTGCAAAACCACCTCGACGTCGTAGCTGTTACCCTTGGACTTCTGCGAGCCCTGGAAGCGCGAGCCGTTGTACAGTAAGGACTTGGTGACACCCGGCTGTTTCGAGTTCGCGGGCGGCGGCGGCACCACGTCGACCTTCACCGGCATTCTCGCACGGCGTTGCCCCGAGCTTGCGTGCAACGCGGCGTTCAATCGTGGTCCGTGACGGCAACGGCAATGACGACGACGGCGGCAACGACGACGACGGTAAAGGCGACGGTAACGACGGCGACGGCGGTGACGACGCGCGACGCGGCGCCCCGCATATCACGATGGGGTGACCGTGTCGCAATGACTGCCGGTAATCCGCGGGGATACGAACGTTTTTATGCTCCGAGCCTCGAACCCAGACCGCCCGCAGCGGGCCCAGGGCGCCCTTTGGGGCCGCCAAGGGAAGCGGCGGGAGGGGAGGAAAGACTCTCGCGCGCGTCCAAGTATTATTCGGCGTTTCGGGACGCGAAACTTCCTCACCCCGCGCGATCGGTCTAAAATTACTGAAGATTACGGCGGGACCGCGAAACGGCCGTGATTTTTTTCACACCACTCTGCCGCGCTCGGACAACTTCGCGGCAGTGGTCGCAGATTTTAGACGGGCAACATACGCACACTAGACACAATGCCGTGTCCGCGTGTGCCCGTAGCGCCTGCTAATGCCTCGGACGCAGAGAGCCCAACTCGGAATCGCGGCTTCCACACGTACAGATACAGAGGCTCGTCCGTGTGAAGCCAGCGTTTCGGCTGCCGTCGGATAAAAGAAAAGGCCAGAGCTATACACTGTCTGTCCTTTTCTTTTTTTAAAATAAAAAGATTTTGTAATGATTTTATAATTTACTAAAAGAATCCATGCGCGCGTTATTTTTTAAAAGACCCCAATTACAATAAACGAAAAGAAAATCATGTCTTACCAATCTGTATGAGTTTCAGCGGAGTTCTAAAGTTCTGCTGGTGACTGTAACATAAAATGAAACATATTAATGTAGATATGTTAGCATTTAAATTAATGTAAAGATAATTATCTAATTTAAATGCTAACATATCTACATTAATATGTTTCATTTTATGTCACAGTCACCAGCAGAACTTTAGAACTCCGCTGAAACTCATACAGATTGGTAAGACATGATTTTCTTTTCGTCTATTGTAATTGGGGTCTTTTAAAAAATAACGCGCGCATGGATTCTTTTAGTAAATTATAAAATCATTACAAAATCTTTTTATTTTAAAAAAAGAAAAGGACAGACAGTGTATAGCTCTGGCCTTTTCTTTTATCCGACGGCAGCCGAAACGCTGGCTTCACACGGACGAGCCTCTGTATCTGTACGCGTGGAAGCCGCGATTCCAAGTTGGGCTCTCTGCGTCCGAGGCATTAGCAGGCGCTACGGGCACACGCGGACACGGCATTGTGTCTAGTGTGCATATGTTGCCCGTCTAAAACCTGCGACCACTGCTTCGCGGCAGACCCGAGAAACAGGCGCTTCACTGACCACCGTCGTGATGGACTCCTGCAAGGAGGGTAGTGGGGATTCAGTGATCTAACCTAACTCCGCTTACCCTTTAATGTCAATTGATGCCAATGCAAGTATGGCGGACTTTGGCGACGCGAATTCGCACGAGATGACAGAGAATCATGTCGGTAAGCGGTGCAATAATCAGTGGGTGCGACTGAACGTGGGCGGGACATACTTCCTGACGGCGAAGACCACCCTGGCGAGGGACCCGAACTCGTTTCTTTATCGGCTGTGCCAGGAGGACTCGGACCTCATTTCGGACAGGGTTAGTTGACGCACCGTTTCTTACCGGGAATTTCAAAACGTACCCAGCTGCGGACGCTCGCCGTGGACGAAGACGTGGCCGTCCCTCGCGCCCACCTCGCACGTCGTCGATAACCCTCCCTCGTTTTGCTTTCTTTTGTTTCCCCTAAGGACGAGACGGGAGCGTACCTGATAGACCGCGACCCGACGTACTTCAGCCCGGTCTTAAATTACCTGCGCCATGGTAAGCTGGTTATCAACAAGGACCTTACGGAAGAAGGTGTGCTGGAGGAAGCAGAGTTTTACAATATTACCGAGCTTATACGGCTAGTCAAAGAAAGAATCATCCTGAGGGACACCCGACCACAAAGGGACTCCAAGAAGCATGTCTATAGGGTTCTCCAGTGTCACGAGGACGAGCTGACGCAGATGGTGTCCACAATGTCAGACGGATGGAGATTCG
Organism: Cardiocondyla obscurior; assembly: GCF_019399895.1. Lineage (NCBI taxonomy): Eukaryota > Metazoa > Arthropoda > Insecta > Hymenoptera > Formicidae > Cardiocondyla > Cardiocondyla obscurior. The sequence continues at coordinate 55,166 of NC_091869.1, forward strand.
AACAGGTATTTATACATCTGGTTAATGTATAGCTCACTGATATCATTTAAATGACTCTTGTACACTGCCGACAATTTTTGTTTTCTTCCTAAAAATATGTACACGCTTTTTTTTCTGTTTTTATAGCTAATCAACATAGGTTCTCAATATAACTATGGAAACGATGATCACGCCGAGTTTTTATGTGTGGTAAGCCGAGAATACGGACCTAGTCAGCTCAGCAGTAAAGAAGAGGAGTCCACGGATCGCGTTAAGGTACCGCTATCCTATTCGACTGTTTCCCATCCTTATTTGAGCCAAAGTAGCCACGGCTAATGCGTTCATTTTTATGTTTTTATTCGTATTCAAAACTGATATCCGACACAGGTTTATTTAGCCAAGACCAATCACGTTTTTATCAAGTATCTCCACCATTTTTAAGTAAAATCATGTATCCTAAGTAATTTTTGTCAGTATTAGGGCCCGTTTATACATATCAGTTTCGTATCCGTACCGTATCTGTTCAAAAAAAAAAAAAAAAAAATTCGGAACGCTACACGGACGCTGTACGGACACGTATTTATACTCGTCCAAACGCGTCCGTATCCATACGTTCAGTTTTGTTCGTTCCCTAAAAATGTGGTCGCCATCGATTTCAACGATGAGAGCACGGACACCAACGGCTGGATACGGAACAGTGTAAATGCTTACATTTCATCATATAAAATCGAATCCAGCATCCGTACACTGTACAGATACGGTACGGATACGGAACGGATATGTATAAACGGGTTTTTATTGTTTTTCATGTTGGATTGCAGAGATATATGTTGAGACAAGAAACATTAAGCTATTCCTTTAACTAGAAACTCAAGTACTTTCCCATTAAAAGAAAAAAAAAAAAAAGATTAAGGTGCTATTACAAATTTCCAAGCGCGAGAAAATTATTTTGAGATCCGTTCTTGCAATCCAACATTAAGTTTTTTATAATTTCTAACGCTATTGTGAAATCAATTAACACTTTGAGTTCTAATAAGGTAAAATTAAAAAAAAACGCAGTATTATTTTTGGTATTAACAATTCGCCTGACAGTTGGATTGGGTTGGGTAGAAAACCAAAGACAAGCTTTATCACTATATATGATAAATACGATTTATATATACACATTATTATGAGATTGAATTTTATCTCACGTCTTATCACTTACGCTTAATTCAGCAATACATTCCTCTATACATTTTCTGCAATATTCTTGACGGTTGCTTAGAATTATTTTGCTTAATTTGTTTCGTGAGGGAATACGAAATAAGAAAAGGAAAGAAAAGAAATTTTTTTGTAGACGTGACAAGTTTAGCAATAAACTTTATCAGGTGGTTTCACATTTTCTTTAAATCAAATTTCTTTATCAATTTTGCTATACTTATTTCTATATAGCCTTTAAGTATATATAATTTACTCATATTTTAAAATCACATTAAAGTAAAGAAAAATATATATTTAAAAAAAAAAAAAAAAAAAAAAAAAACCACCTAATAATAATCTATGAAGCTCAGAGGCCTGTTCGCATGGGCATGTTCTGCCTCTGATATTTGTTGTATGTACCATATTATTATTATTATTATTATTATGATTATTATTATTGTACCGCATGCTGTTCGTTGAATAAAGAATTTTTTCTTTCATTGGTTTGTGGTTATATATACTTTATGCCCCGTGACCTGCATGAATCATTGCATGCCAAATTATTCATCATACATTACATTTCTTAATGCGACATAAGAGTGAATTACCCACAGTGTATATTTTATTACCACTAGTAGCTTATGTACAATTTATTTATACGATATAGAAAATAATTCATGTGTACTAATACCAAATGGGTTTGCTTTTGGGGATCAGAGTAGTTGTAATTAGATTAGCGTGTTTGATTTTTTTTTCTTTTTTTTTTTATCTTGTTGACAACAACGTAACAGAGGCGGAACAATTTTATATATATATATATATATATATATATTCCATATATTAAAGTTGTACTTACATCTTTTGCCGTTGTGAAACCTGTAATTAATTTTAAGCATTGTAATTATAAGTCAAGTGAAACTAATATGTTTTTATTAAGTCTAGATTATTGGATTACATTCTAGGTTTTGCAGCAGAAGGGTTCACGCATGTAATGTCCAGATCCGTCCTTGTTTTCCCTTGCCTCCCTTAGTTTGATCAGCTGCGCTACGACAAGATGAAGACTGTTTTCGTTTTTTACATTTAAAGTATTAAATTGTAAAAGCTATACTCCGTTTTTTGTTCCATTGTATTATCTACGCCTCTATTCCTAGGTAACGTTAATCTACAGGGACATTACAGTGCAAAGGATAAGGAAAATTTTATAGATAACGTATTTATTACACAGCGCAAGAAGTGTACATGAAGCTTTAAAAACAGAAAGTAACACGTTATTATTAATTTATTCCTTTTTATTAACGTTGTTTGAAAGATGAAAAGATTAATATCGATCTCACGAATGGAATAGTTTAATAATTTCATACAGTTTATACAGATAATCGCTATATGATAAACACAAAGAAAAAAAAAGAAAAAAAAAAGAACCTTCCTTTTTCTATAAGCACTTCTACCTGTTGAGAAGCAGGTGTGTTATATATAAATATATGAATAAATATATATACATATATATACGTATGTATATGTATTTGATATAGATAATATAATTATATTATTAATAATTAAATGATGTTGTTCCATAATGGCTGCAGTTCTATTTTAGCTTTATCGAATACTTTAATGTGGATGATAATGGGTGACAATTTATGGAGGCAATCGGTTTCATACAAATTTTTAATAACAACAAACGATAGATTTTATCTCCGGTTAGTAATACGTAGTAGAGATTGCCTTTTTGTACTAAATTGTACAAAAGTTCTTTTTCCTATCCGTATCCTTATCGTAAGACGTCTAAATTAACTTACCTTCGCACTGCCGCTATAAAGCATAAAAGATATTTGTACCTAAACGTGATAATTTTCAAAATCCAAGAGATGCGCATACTAATAACTACGAATATGTGAAGCCGACTTTATATACATTGTATTGTTAATACGGAAAGAAAATTTTTTTCTAAACGAAGCAATTGTATTACGCGTATACTCATTAAGGATACAGATCCGAATGTAATCTGATAAGCGAGTGAGTTTAAAATTTCTTCGAAGATGCAAATTTACAAAGGAAATTTTCGAGAGCGAGACAAGCGCGCACAATTTAAGAGCGTTTCATATCTCATATGAAAGCTTTAAAATAAATACAAAATAATTACAATTATACGTTATTGCGAATCAATGAGATGTACATTATCGGGGACGGGGGAGGGGAAAAAAAAAAATTAGTTGTTTTCTTTCTGCGAGTTATCTGTAGTTGCAATATGATTCCCTGCATCCGTTGTAATAACTGTATTTACAACAGATGTAGGCTATCAATTGTTGAAGGCCTATTTAAGAGGGAAGGAACGTGTCCTAGACAATATATGTAAAATGTTAAATGAAGGGGTATATGTAACATTGGTTTGTTATAAACGCCACTAGTATTACCGTATACGTGCGTAATTATATTAATCTCACGTATTTAAACGATCTTTTTTTTTTTTTTTTTTCTTTCCTCGAGAATTCATAGTTCAACATAACACGATTAAATAATTACGTTTTCGTCATCGATGTTTGCTATTTCGACACAGACGAGTGATATATTTGTTCGTCATCAAGAGAGATATATATATATATATTATAAATGCATATATTGTAATTATATCGAGTATATCAAATATTTACACAAGCAGTAAGGGATATGCAACACGACATTGTACGATTTCAGCTAGCAATTAACGGTTTATTTGGTACTGCGAAATTTCAGAAACCTTAGGACCAATATTGTTAATCCCGCGCGCTATGTACAGTGTTATTTAGGCTAATATAAGGCATTATTTTCTAGCTCAAATTCATGTATTCTAATCATTAATTTTAGTGGGTATTAATGTCCATTACTGTCACATTACACATGCTGAGATACATGCTCTTCTCTTTACTCGTGTAAAATTTGTACTTTCATAGATAAGAGATTTCTAACGGTAGAGAAAATTTATCAGTGTTTCGAGTTAGGAGCATTCACACTCATTGAAAAGTGAAGTTACAATGATACGAGATATTATTGTGATAGGCAATGTAAAGGAGAGTATCACGTACGAAGGTGTTCACAATCATTCGCACGGACGGCTATTCATTTAAAATAGATTTTCTAGCTTTAGCAATTTAAAATTTACCATTGCAAAATATGTTAATTAATTGAAAGGGTGCGTGCGCGGAGTACGTGCATCTTTATCACTTTGGATTTGATTTCACTGCATCTTAGCTAGCTTTCGTGCTTTCGAAACGATTAATATGCACCGTATATTTTATTTGAGAATTTAAAGATTTATATTAATTGCGAAAAGAGATTATTGTGTGTGAGTGCTGAAAATGTTTTATGATTTTAATGGAATAGAGATCGGCATGTGTGTACATACAAATATCCGTTGCGTAGTTGTATGTACATGGATGTACAATTAAAAAAAAAAAAAATAAAATAAAGCGTAATCAAAATTTATTTAATAATATTTTAAAATATAAGAGTTCTGGTATAATAAAGGATATAGATAATTTTAGAAACTTTCTATGCAATAACTCTTTATCTCTAGTAGTGCAACTTGCAGCAAGTGGCGAATAGACACGTAGATATTTAACGTCATTATTATTTTTTTTGTTTTTCTTGTTTTTTTTTTGTCAATCGCGCAGTTAGTTTCGAATATCCCTAATAAATTATAATGTGGAAGCAGCTTTTGTGTTGGATGGTAGCGATTCACACACGCGGCAACTATTGACATTACATTTACTAATAGGTGAGCTTACATTAAGTAGTTCTTACGATTATAGCGTGTGATTTATAAAGTGATAAAAGATAATTAAATTGTTTGTATTAACTGTAACTTATATGAAATAAAAAATTTATTATATACATTAAAGAGCGGTTTTTGCTCATATACTCATTTACCTATTTACATATCAGTTACATAGTATCAATTATTGTAACTTCCTCTCCTCATATTTCGTATTATATGCAAATGTATATAAATGCGCGCACATTAAAAATGTGAAAACATACGTTCTTAACATTTCAAGTTAATAAGAAACATTTTGTACACTTAGGGTACTAAAAAATTTTATAAATAATAAAAACATACCGTATAGATAATTTTCAAAGTGTAACAGATTTCCTGGAAATTAACCAATTAATTGCAATTATGTTTAAGGCATATTTGCTATTGTTTTCAAAGGTTGATCGAGATATTTGGCCAGTGCCTGTGCTTTCTCGCGCAGCAGTCCAAATCCCACGCTTTCTCTAGCATACAGGCATAAGAGTAAATTGGCTACTTCCGTGATAACAACCTTTCCTTCCTAAAAATAAAAATACGTCAAATTTTCTTGGCTTATACATATAAAACAATTAAAGAAAATTTCGTTTTATTTATCATTACCATACAATCCATGAGAACAAATTGTAGCTCGTCTTCCTTAAAAGCATTTCGCCCATTTTTTTCATAAGCTGTCCAAATGTTACTAGTAATAGCAGCTGTTACTCTGGCATCCTTATCTCCATAACCACTGTATGCTAACAGCCCACCATCTCTGTTGAGCAATCTGAAATACATACGGAACTATAGAAACATAAACGACATTTATTTAACGATACTTTAAACAATATAGAACAATTGTAGGACAATCAAAATGTGCAGTTGAAAAAATTTAACAAATTATATCGATATCAATGTCGTTTCGTGGTTTTGGGTTTCATGATACTCATACGACACCATAATAATAATCAATTAAGAAAGACATAAGTTATGTCATACTATAAATAACGATAAGTGCTGTGAAATAATTTATATCAAAACAAATTCGCTCGGTTCGCGAGGCGTCAAGTCTCGACGAGATTTTATTACTTACAAAGTATTTTCCACGCCTCCGGTATTCGCCTGACTAAGAACTTGCGTTAGCGCCTTCGGTTTCAGCATAGTTGACGATTTCTTTCCACCAAATGTCGCGCTTAATTATTATAAGCCCTTATCTTACGTCCATATATTATGCTTACAACGATCAGCTGTTATCGGTGACTCACTGACTGATAAAAATGAGACGTCTGACTTATTGCCGATTCGTACTACAAGCACGATGCGTGGCGACGGTGGCGGCTCGTAAGGAATTTGTTGGAGCTAAAAAGAAATTCGAGTTGAAATACGTCTTTGCGAATTAATTTTTATCTCGATCTAACCCTTTATCTTGTTCTAACTTTATAGGATTAGAAAAAGATAAAGGGACAAGTTAAACCGAGAACGAAGTTAATCGGCGTTGATTGAAATGGCCTGAACATAATAATAAGATGTTCGACTTATCGACTACGACAGTTCGCAACTTTTGTTCCACTGAAACCCGCTACAAGCCGTTACCGTCGTTTCCAGCTAAACGTGTAGTACGAATTGACGGTAAGCCAGACGTATAAGTTTTCAATATATGTCAACAAATTTAAATTTATCAGACGAATTATCTTAATTTCGACGAATGTTTATGAACATTACGTGATGCCTGTTTCTCGTGATCGCCAAACGCGGCGCTCGGTTTTTATTGCACTTTTGAAAGCTGGAGTTTCGTCAACCGATTTATTTATATATAGCGTTATATATTTTAGAAGGAAAATTACGGGCACTCTTTCTTTCTCTCTCTGTCTCAAGCGAGACCAGAAACTTCGAGAAACGCTCCTCTCAACCGCTGCGCAATCTGCCGTAATCAGTCAGTCAGCTGAGTCAGCGCCTTTGCGGTCTAGAGTCTACTTTCATTGTCTCGTTCGGTAGTCTTGGACGAACTATCGAGCTGATCGAACGTTTGAAGCCAAATTCACGTGTGCACGCAGTATCCTGTTACGCAGTGGAATTTGCCGAGTCCTTTTCGTATTTGCAACAAGGGCTAAAATCAAGAACTGAAAAAAAATGCCGCGACGTAGCGGAGGAGGTGGACGTAGCGGAGGCAGTAGATCGTAAGTAATTAATTTGATTTCAACGATAACTTTGTGACCTCGTCAATTGCAGACCTTGCGGTATCGGTTACATCACGCGTCGTTTACTTGATCTGTTTCTTTGTTCTCGTTTTTTGCCGTTTTTTTTTTTTTTTTTTTTTTTTTTAGCTGAGCGGGTCGTGTTAAGTTACAGGTTATACTTTTTCCGTTATATCTTTTATATTAGAAAGTCCGCTCTGAATTATCGTGGACAGTACGGCTAAAGAAATAGCCCATTGTCTGCAACGCAGAACTTTGAATGTCGACCTGTTTTTCACAAGGTTGTTGAATGTTTTCTTAAAACGTTGTTTTATTTTAGGTTTAGACCGAGCTCATCTGCACCCATGAGGTCTACGTCTCGTGCTGCAGCACCAGCTCCATCACGTCCTGCGCCAGCTGCAGCCCAACCAGCTCATCATGTAGCTCCTCATTCAGCTCCTCATTCGGCTCCTCATTCAGTTCCTCATTCAGCTCCTCATCAACCAGCACCTATGATGGTTCAACAAGCACCATCCCTTATGGGCCAGATGGCTGCCACTGCTGGTGGTGTTGCTCTTGGATCTGCTGTAGGACATACCCTTGGTGCTGCTATGACTGGTGGTTTGTTTGGTGGTGGTGATTCAGGCCAGGCTAATGCAGTTCCTGCAGCATCAGCAGCTACACAGCCTGAAACCAACCATGCTCCACCAGTAAATGGTGTCTGTGCCTGGGAGACTCAACAATTCCTTCAGTGTGCCCAGAATCAGTCTGACTTGAGCCTCTGCCAAGGCTTCAGTGAGGCACTTCGTCAGTGCAAGGTGGCCAACAGTGAGTAAATTTTTTCATTGTTGTCATTTGTCTCACTTCTTAGTATTACTGTGTAAAAGAAAAACCTGTTATCTAATTGTTTGATGTTTTTTTTTCTTTTCAGATGTGTCCTACTAAATTGGAAGAGAGCAAACTTAGAAGATATTTAGACCCAGTTAAAGTATGCTCCGTGATCCAATAGAGTTGCTTAATGCTATTTTTGTTTATTTTTATTCTTATTATACATTGATATTGCTAGATAAAAAATCTGTAGTCCCGGATCATGATCCACATATGTTATAGGATATAGTTTCAGGACAGCAATAAATTATGTTTAATTAAATTTTATAGTTGATAACCACCTTGACTTTTTTTCACAAATTATGGTTGAAAAAATTACGAATGTTCAATCGTATCAGTTCCTGAAAAGTCCTATAAAAGTTCATTAAAGATGTAAATAAAATGCTATATTAAAACATAAGAAAAAAATAGAACGATATTTCTCACTTTATATTACAATACATTAAACAAATAATTTATTACAGAAGATGAAAATAGCTCTTACGATACATCGGGAGGGGGATAAGTCAAATAAACTTTGATATCTTGACCAGAACCAAATAAACACGCTTCTACTCGAAAGTATTTGCACTTTATCGTATAGTGTTCTCTAATATTCAGCTATGATATATCTCGAAAATTAGTGTGTGATTTATATACGTATGTATGTATATGTATATACACAGAAATACACATATACATACATATATACATTTTTTTTATGTATACATATTCATCCTATAACGCGGTTATACTATATACGGTTTTCTCTTTCTTTATTCGACAAGGAGAGGCAGTTAAACACGCACAAGTAGCATGAATATGGTAGACTATCTTTTTTCCGTATTTAATACGCGCATCATCACGTAACCGGCGATCGTGGCAATGGCGATTCCCAATCCTGCTTTCCACCAGACCAGGGAGTCCCCTTGCATTAGGCCGAATTGATTTATGTGCCTGAAATGTCGAAGTGCAAAATCCATTATAATTCCCGCCGCGTGATAACATTCTAACATGATAAAACCACAATGTCTATCTTAACGTATTCACAAAACTGTCTTAATTTTATTCAACATATATATGTACATATACACAGTGAACGACATAAATACCGAAAATTCTTTTCAAACTGACAATGAAGTTTTATCATACAAAATACATTAAACCGGAAGAAAACTCTTTCCTGTTAAAGTATCTACGCGCAGAAAAGCGGCGTAATCGAAAGTTCGTGAAAGGCTTGTCGCATGCTCATGCTTGAACGAAATTAGAAAAAGCAGTGTGTACATTATTAAGCTACGATTTAATGACACTACGTGTCGCGAGAAAGAAACACAAGCAATAATATGAAAAAAAACCTTGTGAAATAACTCCACCATGGAGAGGGTAAGGAATCGACAAGCAACATGTGGATTGTACGTCTCATATGGCTGAAAAGAGCCAATTATATTGTGAACGTATACGTTTTATCCGTGCGATGACATATTCTAATATGAGCAAATCGCCCGGCACATTTAACACGAGAAGATGGAGTTAACTTCGTGAGAACATGCATCGAGAGGAATATATACGATGACGATGACTGAATGCAGTTTTCACGATTTGTTCAAGCTTCTAGATTTTTAGTGCGAAATTGAAATTCGGACCAACCTGTCTCGGTAAAATAATACCCACGCTCCTTGAAAGCGGCTAAACACGAAATATCTTATCGTTAATACCGAATTATCTTCTTCCTCTTCCTTTTTCTTTCTTTTTTTTTTATATTATGTCATATCTTTTCTTAAATTAAATTACAGCAAAAGAACGAGGCATGTGGCATGAAACGTAAAAATGTACTTATTTAAAAGTAACTTTCCGAATAAGATATCGAAAAAAAGAAATAAGCAAAAAAGTTCTAAATTTCAACGCGTAATCTATACTTTTATATATGTTAGCTAGAAAGAAAAATATCTATTGTTCGCAAATCGAGGAAACCCAAATTCTATCCGATGACTTCGTTGTTACCGTTCTTAAATTGTAATAATTGAACTTACGGGAAAGCTGCCATAGTAGCTAGCTTGACAAAAATCTCACGTCGGATTGTCCGTGAAATACTGTACGGCTGTGGAGGCATCAGTTTGTACTTGCTACAGAAGGCGGCCGGTTGCAACAGATAATTCTGCTTCACCTCAGAAAGGTCACTTTTATTTGCTACTATCAGAACAGGAATCTTACTGTCGGCGAAATATTTCTGCAAAAGCACATATATTATTCGTTATTGTAAAACATTTAAGCCATTGCAGCGAGAAAGCACAGTGCTTACGATATAAATGCGCGCAATGTACTCAAACGATTTTGGATTACTGGCATCGTAAACAAGAGCAGCCGCGTCGCACTGTATTTCCGACGGCGTTAAGGCATCCTGAACATTTAGTACATTTATATCCTTCAATACTAGGGTCTTCTCTTGGCCGTATACGTGCAACGTATTCACAGTAACGTGTGCATTCGACGGTACCACTTTGTCGTTCAGTTTCTGTAATTTCGCATAGATATAATTCGTAGGTTTAGGTTTATAAATGGCAAATTGTAATCAGCGGGTTCACCTCGAGTTTAGGATCGATAAGAGTTCTACACAACGTAGTCTTCCCGCTGCTCTTCGGTCCTATGACATGACAAGTGTAAACGTTTCTGCTGGATTGCTTCTTCGCCAGATCTACCTTCTTCTCGCGAGTCACGATGATGGAGCTCGTTTGACACTCGTTATGATACATGTTGTATCCTAAGTACGCCATGTACTCCAAAGTCTTGCGCACGTTTGTTAGCGTCAATAATGCCCACTGGCACATATATCCTTGAAACGTAAGCCATCCCTATAAAAATATCGTAATATATATATTATGCCAAATTTATTTACGATTAAATAAAAATCACTGTGAGGTTCTCAACTTATACGGGTATTTTTCATTCAATATTAATATTAATTTATCTTATTAATTCAAAGTTCGAGGATTAACAAGCGTTAACCTTTTCATTTGTGGGAACTGTATGTCTGTATTCATCGCCCCATGGTGGGAAAAGACATCGTGAGAACAACGACTCCATTTCTAAGGGTGAAAGAGCTCCATCGCGATCGCGATCGTGTTGCATAAACAGCAATGTTAGGAATTCTTGCCCCTTGTGCGATAATTCCGTGCTGCAACCATGTGGAACTTTTAATCTAAAAAAAAAAATTAGAATTAATTGCAATCAGTCACATATAAAAAATTTTTTTTAATAAATTTATATTATTTTAATCGTTATACATACGTAGGTTGAATATATTCTTTTGACATTTGTAATTCGTTATCGTATCCGAATTTTCTTAACACAGCCCAAGTCGTTTCATTCCTCCCACGTTGTATGAATAAACATTGTAAGTACATAAAACCTGTGAACGATTTGAAATTAGAAAAAAATTCGTGCATATGCATTTAAGCTTGTTAATAAACGATATTAATTATTAAATAAATAATAATATACCTTTCATCGTGACACATCCGTTACATATACCGTCACAAATGTTTTTTGATAATACAGCTTTCACATCTTCTAGCACTTGCGGTTGTAACGGAGTGTTGAAGCACCATTGCTGAAACGCGTTCAGCTCCATATCATTTAAAAGTCCATCGTTATCTACATCGCATATCTGCAATAAAAAAAGAACAATTTATATCACAATAATAATTTTCTTTGCACATCCGTATGTAATACATACTTTAAAAATTCGCTGTAGGGCAGTTTTACACTCTTCTGTGAGCTAAAAATAAAGAATAACAGATTAATATAGAAAAAATATAAAGTTTTAAAATTATAAAAAAACATTGACGATTTCTCACCTCCTGTGTGTCATAATTATACAATGGTGTAGTCGGATGCAGAACTGCCTTTTGTGCATAATAAAACGTTTCTGAGACATTTTGAAGTGTTTTTGCTGAGCACTGAAAAGAGTTATGTTTGTTTAAAATAAACATTTTTTTTTTTTTGTACCAACTAAACGGTATCTTACCTCTATGCAGCTTTCAATCTCAGTGAACTCTTTCATAATCGGATATACAGCCTAGAATTACAAAATAAATATCTTCAATACAGAATTTTAAGACAAGAAAGTCATTTAAACTTTAAAAAAAAAAAAAATTAAAAACCTCTATGGTGGAATAATCCACAAGATCAATTTTGTTGCCCACAAGCACAACTGGACATCGATTGTCAGGCGAGCACCTTCTAATTAACGGCAACCAATAGCTGGCAGCTCTGTCCAAGGTATCCTCGTTGTCTACAGAGTATACAACACATATTACATGTGCTTTCAGAATCTCTTCTGCCAGTTGGTCTTCCGTTTGCTCTACAGCTGTACATGAAACATTAAATCCTTTACTTCAATACAAATCAGGAAAAAGATTGAAAGCAATGTAATAAATGCCATGCATACCTGAGTAATCGACTATATGCGTCGGCACCTGCTCCGGCGTGACGTCCGCCGGTATCGTAATCTCCTCGGCCTTACTCGGCACCTCCTCCGCGTATTCCTCGCTCACCAGAGACAATATGAGGGAGGTTTTGCCGACGCCGCGCTCACCAATCAACAGTATCCTGACGTTGCGCCGAGGCGCGACCGAGCGCTGCACCATGCTGGGCTCTCGCCAAATAACCGTCGACCGTCGTTCAGTGCCTCGCGAACGGCATTCTCGGTGCCGCGCCTCCTGCGGGAGGTGGGCTTATAACCTGAGACCGCCAAATGCGCTGACGGCGCGATAACCACCAACCTCTAGCCGATTCCGTTTCACGATGACATTTTATCTCACGACTGGGAAGACGATCAACGGCGCACCACGCTCCCCCTTTTATTTTTTTATCCTCCTCTCACGTCGCTCAGCGGAATTCGAATTTTGCGGCACGCGTGCAGCTCGCCGTAGAAGGATCCCGTCGTGTTCCGTCTCAGCGCTCCATCAAGACCAGCTTCGATCGTCGTCGCTGGAGATTAAGCAAACCCCCGGCGGATTCGGCGGACTAAAGCAACTCCGAGGGTGGCCTTTTCAAGGTTACCTATGCCACCGCAATGAATGGTGCGTGTACGTGAGCGCGCGTGTCTGTGATAGTAGTGGTACGTAACAGCGCGCACGATGGTAAAGTAGAAAAGAAACTGCGACGATTTATCATTTTCTCTATTACCAGAAACATATAAATTCTTGACTATTCTTTTTTTTACAGTAAAAAAAAAAAAAAAAAATCAATAACGCACTTGCCAGAGACGTGCTGGAATTAACGTCAAAGCTCTACTTGGACGTAATTATTTTTCTATCCGTTCATCTTGCTACAACGCGAACAAACGCGAATCTCAGAGAACGTCGAGTGAGTTCACCTTTACTTGACATACACACGTATATAAATTGTGTAATTTTCCACGCATCTTAATGAGACGAATAAAAATTAATTTACCAATTCTGCTTTACATGTGCGCCATTTGAAATCTACGCACGTGGGCCTTTTTTCTCCACGAGCTGCATTTGTTTTCTTCCTTCGTCGTTATCGATTCCGGGCCACAGATACCTCGAGAGAGACCTTTCCAGGCGATCACCGGCTTTCCGTAAGGCCGGCTGAAAACAACTGACAATTCGGCAAATGCCGTGCGCGACGCGAGCCTCTCCCGTGACCGTGTTGATGCTGCTTTGCATAACGAGGAGTATCTGCGCTCAGGTTTATCAGAACATGTCGAGCTTCGCCGGGGTACATTCCGTGGCATACGTTACGGTGCCGGACAATGCAGTTGCCAAGAAATTAGCACGGTAAGAGTAAACGGCCAAATGAAAGCATGCTCGTTAACACGATTATCGTTACGCCTCGACAAGGTGCATTCTTTCATACTGATTTTCTTTTTTTCTATCCTTCTTTTTTTTTTTTATGCAGCGGTCTGGTCGAGAACAAGCTTGCTGCCTGCGTTAATATTATCCCACAACTCACTTCGATGTAAGTTTTTGTAGAAAATGTTTGTGGGTTCTACAAGGAATGGATTGTTTTTTTCCTCGCAATCAGAAAAGATTTGTAGATCTTTGTTTAACCAAAGTCTTGTTCCCATAGATATGAGTGGGAAGGGAAGATACAGGAGGAACCAGAACTTCTGCTGGTAATGAAAGGCGGTTTTACAAATATTAAATTATGTATGCGGTAATAACATTATTTCTGATTATCTGGGTACAAATTGCAGATGATAAAAACGAGGACGGAAACAGTGGACGCTCTAACAAAATATGTCAAGTAAGTTAATTATACTATATTAATTATATATTTGTTTTAGAACGATTTTATCAATTACTGCAATTTTCATTTTTTTTTTCTTTTTTTTTCTTTTGCAGAGAAAATCATCCGTATACCGTTTGCGAAGTGATTTCTCTACCTGTAAGTTAACTCGCATATTTTACTGCGTTAACTGAGCTTTAGATGATATTTTCAATACTTAAAAAAAAAATCTTTGTTTCAGATACAAAATGGAAACAGTGATTATCTGAAATGGATTAGTGAAGTAGTACCTCCTACAAACGCTAAGGACGAATAAAATATGTATGCATGAATCAATGACACACAAGAAAAAATATTTCTTTTTAAATAACGATCTAAAATTATCTTACGTTATAATATGTAACAATTATTGCAATTTATTAATGCAATAATCTAGTGTATAAAGAAACTTGTAATAATATTAAATATACATAGTACAAGTTCTTACATTAGGACACAAATGTACCGATATCAGTCGATGACTTTTTATAATTAAAAAAAAAGCTATGAATTTTATGTTTCTTAAAATTCGAATTATGATGTAACTGGTTAATTATCTTTACAGCGGTCTCATTTGGACTTATCGCTGTTGCTCCTACGTTATCGCAGTTATTGTAAACCCGGCTGAATGGCGAGCAAGATCTCTTCTATCTATTATCTGCTTTCAGAATTGTTCAGAATGCAACGTGGTAGGGATGAGTCACTTACCTCTCCGATCTTTCCTCTTCCGTCTCCCGCGTTTTGCCGTTTCTGGTCGTAAGGCCGTTCCACACACCGCAGTTCCCGCCAAAAACGTCTGCGTTGCAGTGTGTTCACCCGAGGCCGGAGGCTCCGAGGAGAATAGAAGCGAGATCGATTGGCACGGCAACAAGTCATTGCATTACAACTTGGCAAATTAATTAATTTATTGTTCTCTGCTTTCTTCTACGATTTTGCTCACTTAACGCATATTGTGCGTGTCAAACTAACGTAATTCAATCGTTACCATTATTAAAGAGATCATCAAAATTTTTTATCTCATTTGATAACGAAAATATTTCTACGATCATGTCCATCAAAGTGAGAATGGTAGACGGAAAGAAGGAAATGACGATGAAAATCACCAAGCGGACTACCGTCGTGGATCTGAAGGTATTGTATTATTTTTTAACTTTACACAGAATCATATGGAGTAAGAAAATAAGTCACTCTTTTGTGTATGGATATAATATATTTTTGTCACTTTCTGGGGGCAAACAACGAATAATTAAATTTAATTTTAATTTAAATTATTTTAAGTTAAATTATGCATATATTTAAAAATTATTATAAGAGTTCTAATATTTATTGAAATAAAAGATTTGATAGTGTTAATGCAATAAATGTTTTGTTTTTCTCTTGCAGAATGAGGTTGAAAAACAGCTGCATGTAAAAAAGGAGTTGCAACGGTTATTCTTTTCTGGAAAACAATTAGAAAATGGCTGTGAGCTAGATAGTTACAATATAAATTTTGATGATGTTGTATTGCTCATGGTAAGAATGAATGATAAAAATATTGAGAAGAAAATAACTGTTAAAGATAAGATTGAAGGAAATATAAATTTAGAGGAAGAGAATGAGAAATTAGAAGAAGCCGAAAGTCTATATTACAAAATTGGAGATGCTGTTGACTGTAATAATGAAATGACTGGTGCTTGGTATGAAGTTATTATAAAAAATATTTTTAAAGAAGAAGATAAAATTGTGTATAAAGTATTATGGCAAGTTGATAATACTATTTCTAATAAAGTACCTGAAGCAAACTTACGACCACGCCCTCGACGTTCTTTATCATGTGAAGAATTATCAATTGGTCAAAAAGTAATGGTTAATTATAATGTAGATGAACCTAAACAAATTGGTCTATGGTATGACTTTACTATTTGTGACATTAAAATTAAAAGAAGACGACATGAGCTTTTTGGACAGTTGCATATTAGTGGGTATGTCTTTTAATCATTAATATATTAATGTAGCAAAATAATATGATGTCAAATTCAAAAATTTATAGAAAATTATTTTAAAAAAATTTAATCTTTAATTTATTTTTAACAGCGGTAATGAGCTTAACGTTTATAAGGTCGTCAAAGAAGAAGTATATGCAATAGAAGCACCAAAATTATTAACTGAGAGAACTGCAGAAGATGAAGAATTTATGAAAAGCAACAAAAAAATCAGACCAATGCCTCCTAATTGTGATGACTGCAGAGACGATCCTAACAAAGAATGTCAATCGTGTGGCTGTGCGATTTGTGCAGGGAAAGAGGAGGAACATACTCTTTTAATATGTGACGAATGTGACTACATGTATCACATGAAATGTTTGTCTCCACCGCTTCTAGAAGTGCCACAGGAGACTCACTGGTATTGCCCAGAGTGTAAAAATGATGAGAACGAAATCGTCAAAGTATACCTTTATTAATAATTTGTCACAAACTTTATTGTTGTTTTATTATTATTACCAATTTGATTTTATTACAGGCTGGAGATAAACCAAAAGAAAACCGAAGGAGACGACTTATGATCACTAGCAAGAAAACCAGAAATTGGGGTAACGGAATGGCCTGCGCCCGAAGAAATACAATTTGCACAATAGTGCCCGAAAACCATATTGGACCAATTCCAGGTGTCGATGTCGGTACGACTTGGGAATATAGAACGGGTGTAAGGAAAATTTCACATAGCACCTCATTAAATCTCTCGAATGAATGTGAGATAAAGATATTCGCTTAGGTCTCGGAAGCTGGTGTACATCGACCTAGTGTAGCTGGCATACATGGACGATCTAAGGAATGTGCCTTTTCAATCGTTTTTTCGGGCGGATATGAAGGTGATTACGATAATGGCGATGAATTCATATACAGCGGTTCTGGTGGAAGAGACTTAGAAGGTATATTATTAAATAACAAAAAAATATATTTTTAAAAGTTGGTCATAAAATTCTTCTACGTGTGTACGCACTTTATGCAAACTTGTGTTAAATGTGTCTGTACGTGTACGCATGTAAGTTGCGTGCATGTAAAAAAAAAAAAAAAAAAAAGTAATTTATCTATATTTTTTTAATTAATTCATAACAAGGTAACAAGAGAACTAATGTACAAAGTAAAGATCAAGAGCTCAAAGGGTTGAATTTGGCGTTGGCGAGAAATTGTTATGCTGATATAAACGAGATAACTGGTGCACAGGCTTCTGATTGGCGGAAAGGAATACCAGTTCGAGTTGTACGGAATTACAAATTGAAGAAATCTAGTAAATTTGCACCTGCGAATGGCAACAGGTATAATAAGAAAGCATTGTTTGCGCTTCCATAAATGTATAATATATTAACTTTTTAACAATTCTTCATCATAGATACGATGGTATATATAAAGTAGTGAGATATTATCCAGACACAAACAGTGATGGTTATATCATGTGGAAGTATGTATTAAGGAGAGACGATCCAACCCCGGCACCATGGACCAAAGAAGGAAAAAAGAGAATCGCTTCTCTTGGTTTAAATACGCTAGAAAATGAAGATAAAGATGTTGATACGAAGAAAACAAACGAAATTAAAACTAGAAAACGACGTTATATTGATAACGAAGAAAACAACGTGGAGATTACAAGTTCGAAGAAAATTAAATATGCCTTTGAATTAGAGAAGGAATTGAAGACTTTAATAGAAGATGATAAAGTAAACGCTAAATTGTGGGCCGATTGTAAAGCAACTTTGATCGATGGCAAACCCGCCTTTTTGAAGTGCGTTTCCAACAGGTAATATTATACTTTCTTTTTTAAAGAAAATATCCGATTTTTGAAAATAATTTGAATTAACTTAATATTTAACAAATTGTAATTTTATATTTTGCAGATTTAAGTGTCCTTGCTGTCTCGCGTTACTTTATAAACCTGTAACAATTCCCTGCGGACACAATATCTGCTTAAAATGCTTACAAAAGAGCTTTGCTTCAGAGTTTTATTTTTGTCCTACATGTCGACATTCCTTAGACAAAGCTTACGATATAAAAATTAATAAGATATTATCATCAGCGTTATTACTAATTTATCCTGGTTATCAGGGAGAATAATAACGTTACTTTCGTAAAAATAATAAATATAATTCGTATATATAAATTGATTTTACCTATACGAATTCAATTTTATAAATCAATCTTAATTTATCTTTTTAATTTATTTTTTTTAATATTTTACATTATTAAATATAATGGGTGCAAATTTTTAATGATATTCAGGAATCAGAGTGAATATGGAATTTTTATATAAATTATCTGAAAATTCTAGTATTTTCATCGCCATTCACGAACACTTCAGTACCAATCTGTTTTTCTTTACTTTAGTTCCAGAATTAGAAAGCAAAGAAAAATTATATAAGACTAACTTAAAAATAAAATTGTATTGTTTTATATTGATCTAAAAAACTCGTAAACATATAAATATAAATATATATCATTGTATCACATGAAGCACATTTGTAGCATAGCTTTTTGTAAGTAAAAACTTTAAGAAAATTTTTTTTTTATAAATAAGTAAACTCGATAAAATAAAAAATTAAACGATTAAAATTATATGTAACGTGAATAGAGCAAACGTAAATTGATCAAGTGTTATCTATTACGGTTTTTATAATATTGTAAAACATTTGTAAAATAGATTAATATTTTTTACTATAAAAACTGTAAGATTAAATCTTTGCATTTTATTATACTTAAACGCGATATTGTTCACGTATTAATATTTATTTTTAAGGACATGAACAGTTAATGTGCCTACGTTAATGTGAGACTGATTGATTTAGTGTTTCAGTGTAAATGAAAAAATTTGCATTGTTGAAATTATGTTGCAAATTTCTTCATATTCTGTAGATTATCTAGAATATCACATGTAAGTTATCAGAATTACTCGTGTTAATGTAAGATCTTTGGACAATTATTTAAAAAGTGAATCTTCAATGTATCATTGATTATTACGTTAATTTGAATTATTTCAATATATTTTTACCAAGAGAAGGCATTATTTCATTAATTTGCGTCAAGTAATCAATATCTTCATTTTATGCTTGAAGTAAAAGTTTTAAAAGTTTTAATTATCTTTATAATTATATAATACAATTATAAAATATATATCGTGTACTTATGCAATATTACATTATTGTCAAATTATATTTTGCCTTTCCTTGGTTGTGTTAAAAATATTTCATAATTTTCAGCTTTTGTTAACAAGGTAAAATATGTAAATTAATTACATATAAAAAAAATTAATTAACTTACAACTAATAGAAAAAAATTAATAAGTAAGGTTATCTTAGTATCTTCAGTTAGAATATATTTCGATACTGCATTTTGCTTGAAAATTAAACGGACTGTCCAAGGTTCTGTTTAAAAAACTCGATTTTTAATCAATTTTGTCACGGTTTGACGGAGAAGAGAGGTGAGGAAAGAAGGGGAGAAGCGTCGCTTGCGAAACAGAAGCGAGAGAGAAGCCGGAGAAGCTCGTACAGGAAATGGCAGGCGGCGCGCGTGATCGCGCGGCACCGGATGCACGTCGAGGGTCGAAATAGCGTTTCGACGCCGCGCGGTGGAGCGTCACCCGGAGCAGGCGGTCCGCAACCGCACCGGTCCAACTGTTTCGCGCCGGCGGGAAAAAAATGGACGCGGGCGCCGCGGCACGCGACGCCGTCGTCGCGACGGCGCGGCGCCGCGCTTGACGCCGCGAGTCCCCCCGAGCGCCGTGCCCGACGGTGACGCCGCGACGTCCGCCATGTTTGTTGTGCAGTTTCGGAGGGATGACAGGCGCACGCGACGGCGTCGTCCGCGCTTTTGAATGATACGCGTGTGTGTACCGCGGCCGCGTTACCTCCGTTCCGTGCCGGCGTGCGAGCACGCCGGTCGCCGCCGACTCGCCGCGGAGTATGGTAAGCAGAATCCGCCCCTGCCGGTCGCCCCACGTCCCGCTCCGGCGCGCCGATTTTCGCGCGGATTTCCCTCGGACGGCTCGCACGGCCGCGAGGTCCGTCTCGCCACCGCCCCGTCCCCGCGCCTCGCTTCCCGCCAATTCCCGCGCCTCCTCGCCGCCGCTGGTCGTGCGACGTGTAAAATATCAACATCGTGCCCGCGGCGGTGCTCGCGGAGAGTGACGACGACCCCGCGCCTCCGTTCGATCCGCCGAAACCGGCGTGAAACGTCTCCCGGCGAGAACGCCGTCGTGACGTGACGTACAGGCGGTGGGCCGCATGTAAATCGATATACGGCTCCGTTGTGCATGTGTGTGCGTGTACGCGCGCGTATACACGGACGCACGTCTGTGGAAAACGCTTCGTCCGCGAGCGCGCGGTCTCGGCATATATGTCCGCGCGTTGACATCACGCACACAGGCGCGCAATCCGGTACGCCCCTTTTTACGAAACGATCGAACTTCTTTCCCGCGCGATCTCATCCGGCGCGAAACGTCCCGCGCGCCGATGTCACCGTGATATCTCGACCTCCCGAAACCACCTCGCGACCTGTGACTCCGATCCGCCTGTAGCTTCCCGAATACCGCGGCACTCAGATCCAAAATCTGTCTGCAATCAGGTCAATATAAACAATTAGGTCAATATAAACAATTTCATGTACAAGCGTCATATTCGGACGGTAGTATCACCGTAATTAAGATAGCAGGAATATATTTTTAGACATAATTTTGATCTCAGATAAAAAGTGATCTCTTGGATAAAATAATTTCAATCCAATATTTCTTAATTTAAGCGAAATTTTTTCATTAGGTACTTCCTTTTATGTTTGTATAATTTTTTCTTCTTCTTTTTTTCTTTTTCCTTTAGTGGGGACCGTGAAAGATGTCAAGATTGGTATTGTGACATTTCAGGACACTTAATAACTCCGTTGAAATGTGGCTGAGAAGCGAGAGGATTAGTAGGAGATTGCGTGGCCGTTTAAGTTTGAACGGTGTAACGGCGTCAAAGACAACCAGTCATCGAGCACAAGTTGCTACAGCGAGAAAAGTACAACATATTAGTAGCAGTAGTCGCATAATAACGTCAAGTAAATGCAACCGATTGAGTAGTCAGTGGCGACGTAGGTCATCCAGTTTTCTTAAAGAAGTAACCTAAACATTGTTTGAAGATAACATATTAATGACAACATTTCTGTTAATCATATATCAAATAGCGATCCATTATTACACATCTTTCATTTTTTTATATATTTTTTTTTAATATTTTTTTTTTATTAATAAAGTATGTAAGAAATATTTGCTTGAACAATAAAGTGTGTTGGATTCTATTAAATAAAAGTTATTACTTTCGTAGGCTTGTAAAGAAAATGTTTTACACTTTGCCACATCCACGCCTATTAGACGAGAAAGAGGACCTCGCAGAAGGAAATGTATAACACGTTCGATGGTCACATCGACTCCTTTGCATCGTGCTTCTCCAAAAGACACAGTTATTGTAAGTTGGTCTTTGATATTTTCTGACGAACGCGTTATACAGGCGACGGTGCTATTTGCCTGTCGCGAGCTCACTGCAGCATTTTTTTTAGCTTTTACGTTTATTAATTTTAATATTTTTTTTTTTTTTTTTTTTTTAATAACGCGTTTTACAGTCCGCTAAAAGCACGTCACCACCTAAAGTCTCAGAAGAATCAAAGGAAAACTGGAATGGTGGATCCGCTCTGCCTCTCTGTTCACCAGTAACAAATACAGATACGCGTAGTTCGATGATACCACCGGTACTCGACTTGAAATCTTCCATACCCAGTGTATCTTCGCTGACGTGTCTAATGTCTGCGGTATCCCTAGGATCGCAGTCAGATCTCACATGCTTACTTGATGACGAAGGAAGCAAAAACAACGGTACTTATGCAATTACACATATATCTCCGTGCAGTCAAATTTATGTAATTCCAAATTATATTTTCATGTTTTCTTACCTTTCTTTTTTTTTTTATAGATGCTACACTACCATCATCGTTACACTATTCTTCCTTATATGCGCATGCCGAAACGTCTGTAGAATACTACAGTTTGATGCACTCGATGTCAATATACAACGTCCGTACCGCGTACAACTCATCCGACAAGTACTTCCCGAACGGAGGAAGATATTCGCTAATCGATAACAATGAAAACCGCAGTGATCTCTCAAAAGATCAATATGCTATTGAAACAGACTCAACAAAATATGAAACAACTGCTGGATATCCCAGTACAAAATACAGTATACCAGCAAGTATGTACAATATAAATCATCATCCATCCGATACGAACGGCAATCTTAGTGACAAATATGATTCCGAGGACGTCGACAGTCGTTATCACGAGGTTGAATACATGGAGGTGGGTAGCGAGGAGATAGTAGAATCTTGCGATGTAGAGAACATGGTTACTCAAGTTCAGGAAGACTGGGAGCCGTTCGATCCTTATGTCTTCATCAAGCACCTACCACCCCTCACGCCGGCGATGAGAGCGAGGTGCCCGGCTTTACCACTCAAAACACGAAGCAGCCCGGAATTCAGTTTAGTCCTGGACTTGGTACGCATCAAGATGTATCATATATACTTATGCATACAAAAATATAGAGATTTTAATAATATATTGCATAAATATGCGCACTAAAGAGTTTAACAGTTAATAGTCATATTATCTATATTTCCTTTGCAGGATGAGACATTAGTTCACTGCAGTTTACAAGAGCTATCTGATGCTGCGTTCCGCTTTCCGGTAGTTTTTCAAGATGTAACATATACGGTATTTGTTAGAACGCGACCATACTTCCGCGAATTTCTCGAACACGTCTCGTCACTTTACGAGGTGATCTTGTTTACGGCGAGCAAGAGGGTGTACGCCAACAAGCTGATGAATCTGTTAGATCCAACGCGGAAGCTGATAAAATATCGCCTGTTTAGGGAACACTGCGTATGCGTTAATGGGAATTATATAAAAGATTTATCCATTTTAGGCAGAGATCTATCTAAAACCGTAATTATCGATAACAGTCCACAAGCATTTGGATATCAGGTAACTTAATAATTCGTCATTTATGCATTTTTTTAATACAGTCAATATACTTAAAAATGTGTTTTGTGTTATAGTTAGAAAATGGTATACCTATAGAAAGTTGGTTTGCCGATCGTTCGGATAACGAGCTAATGAAATTATTACCGTTTTTGGAAAATCTAGTAAACTGGGTAAGTTTCTATCACTCTGTAATACACTGTATGTTATTATAATACATAATTAAATTTTTTTTTTTAATTGCAGGGAGGTGATGTACGGCCGCACATTAGAGAACAGTTCCGACTATTCAGCTTTCTACCGCCGGATTAATTTAAATAGCGTACACAAAATTTAAGGTTGCTAAAATATCTCGCAACTATTATAAAAAGATACAAAATATCTTAAAGATACTAAATAGATAAATGATAGTTATTCCGCGATGCATAGCATAAGCCGCTATATAATACTTTACAATGTTTCACAAATAAATATATATGCCTGTTGGTATATAGAGATGAAATTAAATTTAGATCTTTGAGATTACTGTTCCGATTCATTGTTTACAAAAAGAAGTATCTGTGAAAATATATACATATGCGATTTTGTTAACATATTCGTTTAAACTTGAACTATCAAGTTAAAAAAAGAAAATCAAACGTGAAAAATATCAGCATAATAGTCTTGTGATTTATTAAATAGTTTCTATTAATACTTCCAAGTGAATACCAAGTCTCTCCATGACGTGATTATATGACTTTGTATATAATAGACTCGTATATTACGTATAAAATATTATTTCACAATGATTATCGTAACACAATACTTAAGAAGAATATGTATGTTATTGACGATTCATTATTTTTTCCTGTTTTATCAATATGTGAAATATACGATCTCATTTGCTTATCTAAAAAATTTTTTTAACTATTTAAAAAAAATTTGATATCTAAAATTCTATTTTTTATAAACTGTTATTACATTTTATTACGCTCTAATTATTAATTAGGTTGTTATTGAAGTAAATTTTTTAATCTTTATCAAGATTGCAATTCTTGGAAAGTTCTTGAAAAGATCTATATAAAGGTGTCCGAAATAAAGTGACAATAGGCGAGCGGCGCATGCAGATATTTCCTGCCATTTGCCGCTCGCCTATTGTCGCGCACTGATTCCGTTTATTTCCTCTAAAGAATATTCATCGTCATCTCGTTTACGTAACTTAATTACCTACATTCACAAGAACGCTTTACAAAAAATATATCTGCAGTTTTTTTCTTCAAAAATAAATACGGATATTAAAGAAAAAAAGATGACGAAAGTATGCCTATTTATTTTTGAAGAAAAAAAAATGCGGATATATTTTTTGAAAAGCATTCTTGTGAATGTAGGTAATTAAGTTACGTAAATGAACTAAGCTAACGCGCAACAAATCGAATTAACTGGCGACCTAATATGATTACTGGGGCAGTAGGGTAGACGATCTTGAGGCTTCTTTTGTGTATCATCGGAAATTGTTCGTTAGTTTTCTCATGTCGAACGTCGATGGTGTTTAGTTTCTACATTTTTCTGAGCATTAAATAAAACTAAGTGGCTCGAGGGACGATAAAAAAAAATGGGCAAAGACGACGCTGAGACTACAGCTCTGAAGAAAGAACTGGAAGATCTCATTAACAAATGCAAGGTTTAAATATTTTATCTTATAATTGAGAGATTTATGTATTTATTTTACGTCATTAAAATTGTCATAAGTATTTAGGATTCTAATTATTTTATTACTTACTTTGTTAGGAAGATCAAAAGAAGCAGCAGGATACTACCTTGGAACAAGTGTGCGGTGAAATACCTGATGCTCCAAAAGTTAGAATGTCAACTAAGAAGATGTTGAAGGGACATATTAATAAAGTTAATTCGGTGCATTACAGCGGCGATAGTCGGTCAGTTTTAATTTTTTAATTTGTTAAATCGTTACGTTTACTTCCCTTTACTATTAAATAACGTGTCGTACCTTTTGAGAATATATTATAATAAAGATGCTTTTTATTAATTAAAATTATTTAAAATTATTAAAATTATTTATTAATTAAAAGCCATAAAAAACTACGTACGTTTTATGGCTTATATGCCGTAGACATTGTGTTACCGGATCATTGGATGGGAAGCTAATCATTTGGGATACATGGACCGGCAACAAAGTACAGATCATTGCTCTGCGTTCCGCCTGGGTGATGTCGGTGGCGTTTGCGCCATCCGGCAATTTCGTCGCCTGCGGCGGTATGGATAACATGTGCACTGTCTACGATGTGAACAGTCGCGACTCTACAGGATCTGCCAAAATCGTAAGAGAGCTTCTGGGTTACGAGGGATTTCTGTCATCCTGCAGATTTCTCAGCGACCAGAAAATTATTACGGGATCTGGTGACATGAAAATGTATCTAATTAGATGTTCTTTAAGGAAAAACTAAAAAAAAAAAAAATAATTAGATATTACAGCGATTTCATGATTAATTACTAATAAATGTTTTATGTATTTAGTTGCATATGGGACCTCGAGGCAAATAAAAAAACTACGGACTTTCAAGCGCACGCGGGCGATGTGGTCAGTATCAGCTTATCTCCAGACGGCAATACTTACGTTACCGGTTCGGTGGATAAAACGTGCAAATTGTGGGATTTACGAGAAGAGAAAGCTAAGCAAACGTTTTTCGGTCACGATGCCGACGTAAACTCCGTTTGCGTAAGTATTTTTGCATTTTACAGTTTCGTTGCAAATTTAATACGAACATTATATTACGTTCATAATTTTTATAGTATCATCCCTCCGGACAAGGTTTTGTAACAGCGTCCGAAGACAAGACCGCGAGATTATGGGACTTCAGATCTGATCAACAGTTAGCCACTTTCAAACCGCCTAACTCGAATCCTGGGTTTACATCTTGCGGTCTATCGTTGAGCGGCAGATTTATATTTTGTGGCAGCGACGATAATTCCATTCACATATGGGACACATTGAAGAACCAACACAACGGTGAGTTTATGAATCTGAAAGATCGTTATTATGAAAAATTAATCCGTCATAATGAGATACTGTTTTTTTTTCTTTTCTGTTTTAAGGCGTATTATCTGGCCATGAAAATAGAGTTACTTCTCTTTGCGTTTCTGGTAATGGAATGGCAGTGGCCAGCTGTTCCTGGGATCAGAATGTTCGAATTTGGGTGTGAATTATTGTTACAATAAGTAGTATAAAATTTATAACAATAAATTTCCTTACCATCCTACACCCTACGATATAAAAGTATTTATTAATTCACGAAAATGCACGATTCAGCAAATGCGCGTTGCAATTGCATTTATTTCTACAACATAGACATATTACACGTTTCTTGCCTATCAAGTACGCCGAAGAAGAGTGCGTTAAAAAAATTGTGCTTTGAAATTTACGTACTGATGTGACATACAATAAAGATTTTGTATATCAATTAGGCGTGAAGCGCGGGCGTCAAAAATACTGTGTTCTCTTTGCCGAATAGCAAACGTATCGTCATTGCGAATGATACCACCATGTATTTTATATGCTATTTGTTTTTGTAAGTATTAACTTAGGCCAGTCTAACGATAGTACATATGATACGTGCGACAAAATGTTTAAACCTTACGCTAATTAAAAGTTATTTACGGGACATTCTAAAATTGTCATAATTAACACGTGAATTTGTAACGAAGTTTTTCCTAGTGAAGATAGTTATAAATAAATGTTGCTATTATACAATATACTGTACACGTTAAGCGTTAAATATTAAAAGATAATTAAAACCTTAAGCTCTAGCACATAAATCTTTTGGTAGGATTCATTAACGTACGCAAGGGAACTAGGATAAAATTTAACGTAAATGTACAGCGCGATTTCGACGGAATTGAAATATCGATTTTAAAAGTCTTACCGCTCTTAGCACAATCTTGTTAATGAACGGCACGTCGTATGTACAAATAGTCACAGTTCTATTGCGGGCATGCTCGTGGAGGACAGACGTGATGAGGAAACATAAGTTCACGGAAAACACTTTCATAAAACGAGCACGTTAAAATCCATCCAGATGTATGAGCAAAGCGACGATCACTGTAGCTCCGGCTTCCTTAGTGGCCCATTTACTGGATTCGCAATGCAAATCAGTCCCGTCTTTGTCGCCAGAGCTGATTGTATATGAACCGGGTCTCACCAGTAATTGAAACGCAGTCGATACATTCAGGTTTTTATTTGACTGCATATCGATATATCTATAAAAATTAAAAATTAAATTAATTAAATATTAAATACAAAGTACAAGAATAAATAGGTGAAAGAGAGTACTTACGGATATTTTTTCGTAAATTCGTCAGACGCAGCATATTTAATGCTAGGCGAAAACGATACCTGAGGATTCTGATCCTCACTCTTCAAACCCGCTGTTAAGTTACTCAGATCTAATTGTTCTTTGGTCATTAGCTCTCCTCTGTCCAGGATTAATCTAAATATAAATTTTGTTAATAAGATTAATTATAATAAAATAATAATAATAAAAGAATAAAAAAAATATATAAAAAAGATTATTAAGAAGTTTAATTGCGTTACCTTATCGCGTCAAGTCGTATTCCATAAAATGCAACGTGCCATTTGTCTGTCGTACTCTGAGGGATCTGATTGGCATTGATATTCTGCTTCAATGGGAATCTGGCCCAGCCAACTGGTATTGCGAATTCTGCAGGCGGTTCACCTTTCCTGCAGATCGCATTGTCGCCGTCCACTTTGTAACACATGCTACAGTAGCATAGTATCTCGTCAGTGGAGAAAAATTCATCTGGCAGAACGAGCGACTTCTTCAGCTGCATACATGCCTTCAGATAGTCACATTTCCTAGACGACGCGACGACAGTGGATCCAAGTGGAGTGGACGGTAATGATGACGGCATAAATGGTACGGAGGATGTGTTATATAACACATCTCGTTGATTGGCCACTATATTCTGGCTCGGAGGTACGTTTCCGTTGAATGAGTTATCGCGAATATTATCTCGACTCGTATAGGACCGTGACTCGTGAAAGTCGGAGCAAACGTTATTGGGAAGATCTGACAATACATTGTTTTGTTGCGTGCAGCTTACAATATTAATTTGACTATTGGACGCTATGCTTTCGTTAATCGCGTTGTTGGCGTTCGTCGCAGTAATCGCCGCGTTCAAGCTGGTCATGTTACTCGCACTGGCAACCATACCTTTCTGTATATTAATGTTAGTCGCGTTGTTAATTTCGACGTTTGTACAAAGGGCGCAATTTTCCGCATCGAGATTCGATTCGCTCGAATTGTTTTCCGGCTGTTTGTTCAACGTTGACGGTACAACGTTATCCACGTATGCTCTGTTCCTTCGAGCGTCATTGCTGAGCTCCGAGCCCGAATCTGAATTGTTACTGTCGATACTCTCTGTCGCTTTAACGCCTACACTATTATTCGCCACGTTAGCGCTATTATTACTACCGAAAGATGAGTACTCGGCTTCGAAGTTACCATCCTTGGCATTTGAACTGCATTGACTCGGCACACTCGGCGATGTCGAAGACGGTGAAAAATCTGACGACGTAGTCGCCATCGCGTTCTCTTTTTCGTGACATTCCAGATCAGCTTTCTCACGCGAATTTTCAACATCCTCCGTTTCCACGTTCGCGCATTCGATAGGAGCCACGAGCGTGTTGTCGATTACGACATTCGAATAAGAAGTCTCTTCGTTGATTCCTGTGATAGATACTTGTTCGCACTGCCCATACAGATCAATCACGGCGAAAACATAAAGTGGCAAATCAGTCGCGGCTACGCCCTGATCTACGTTATTAATAAATAAGTGTAGTCGATTATCCTCGTCAACAAGTAAACCAACGATAGAATTGCACTGAAGATTCTCCAATCCGGCACCGTATTTCGTTTTAACTCGCATGCCATTGTGAAATATCCAATCGCTGCAAATAATCCAAGAATGTCTTTTAAAGCCAAGCGCTGTCAACGGAAAGCTCGTTTGCTTTTCTGGCGATATGCAAGAAACGCCACAAACAATATTTGATACCCAACGTTCGTTTAACTTTTCTATTCTAATTTGGAACAGCTTGCCTTTTATCAGCGGACGACTGGACATTACTACACCCTGATTATAGCTGGCTACTCGTTTCGCAACTGTCTTTGTTTCCAACTGAATGTTCCTGCCGTGATTCTCGTGGAACTCGTAGCTCCAATCTCCATCGCTAGCGATTAAACCGGTGGCGGTGGCTTGCGTTGGCGTGAGCGTTACCTCGTTAATCAGTTTTCCTTCCGACACATCAATAGACGTGTCCATTCCTGCATCGTTTCTCGGCGGCATTGGATCCAACAAAAGTTCCAACGAGTCTTGCAGTCTTAAACTAGCATTAGGAGAAACAGCGGGATTCTGCTGCCTGCTACTGGTAATATTCACCGCCACAGTGCTGCCGAAAAGTTCTATTACTGCGTACACCATCTCGGGTACGTCGGATGCCGCTACGCCCATGTCCTCGCCGTTCACATAAAATTTTAAATTGCCTTCGTGCGTGCGTTTTATACCGATTTTATCGCCCACTCGCAACCAATCCAAGCTCGTACAATAGTTTGAAGCAAGCGCAAAGCCCGTGTGTCTCACTTCATTACCTGTCAGGTACCAAGCGTCGCTAGGAATGGACGTCATACCGGGTACGAGATTCATCGACGTCAACCAATTACCCGTCTCGTTACTGAGTACACCTATTCTTAAACAACCGCTCCATTCACGTGCTACTTCTTGAATAGAGATTTCAAATAACTCGTTGTTCTCTAACGCTGCTTCGCTTAACAAGACAGCATTATTATATTCTCTACATCTGGTCGCTACTGTTCTGTCGTTGTTCAATTGAATATTTAATCCGACTGATTCGTGAAATTTATGCAGAATCTCAGTTTGCGCCTGAGGCTGAATTACCGAAGTCGGCTGTTGGCTAATACTGTTTTCCGATGGCAAGTATTGTTGTGTCAGAGGATCCCTCCGTTCGGGCAACACAATTGTCACCTGAAACGTGTCACTCGGAATTAGTGCGCTGAAATATAATAATTTTTTTTTTTATCAGACAAGCGTATGTTATACCTGTGCGCATTGACCGTATAAATCAATTACTGGGTAGACGTTTGACGGTAAACCAGTACAGGCGGGACCTTGATCCACTCCGTCTAAGAAGTAATGTAAAGAAGAATCCGAACCTCGCATCATTCCTATCCGATTACCCTCCATCAATTTATCCAAATCGCAGCTGTAATTATTGCGCAATGTCACACCGTCACGCATTACTGTCGATCCGGACAGCATCCAGGTATCATGATCGATGTCTGTCATCGTAGACGGAAACTCTAATTCATCAGGTCTTATCACAGTAACTCCTGTTAAATTTTTTTTTTAATTACAAAAATATTACATTAAATATCAATTTATTAATTTAATATAATAATTAAAACAGTAATTACCTGCTTCTATAGCCCCCGACCATCTGGCAACCATTTTATCTATCGTTACCTCAAACATTTCACCATCGCGTAACGCGCGATTTGCAATTACAATAGCTTCGTTGAATTCACCCAGAGCTCGCGGTCTGGACGCTGTTAAACCGTTATTTGTAATCCGCGCGTTTTTACCGTGCACATGATGAAATCTTAGATCGCTGTCAATAAATTTATGCAATATATATAATTCATGCGGAACGATATCATTAATAAATCATTAATAAATCATTAATAAATCATACCTATACAATGTTGTATTACTAAAACTTGAATTATTTGTGGTCGGACTGTAAAAGTCCACATTGTCGACTATGGTGGCTTGAGCGGCCTGCCCGTAGAGATCAATTACACCGTAGACTCTCTCAGGCACGTTCATCGCAGCAACACCTTGATCAGCGCCATTCACATAAAAATGCAGTGTTGCGTTGTCCTTCCTCATCACGCCAACGCGATCACCAATCTGCAGACGGTCTAAATTTTGACCGTACTGATCTATCATAGTCGTACCGTTGTGCATTACACCATTGCCTGTCATCATCCACGTGCCAGATCTGTAACCGATATTAAGTCATTTTCGAGTAATAACATGAACATTAATAAATAATTTACTTAACCGTCCAGCGCATGGCTAAATGGCAATAATAATTGCATAAAAAGTAGATTAAACGATAATCTCGCATACCTGACATTCGTCATGGTAAACGGAAATTCCAATTCTGTAGGAGAATGCGTGGTGACACCTATCTCGATCGAACCAGCCCATTTAGTAACAATTTTATCAAGTCTAACTTCAAACAATTCATTCGGTTTTAACGGTCTCGATGTCAGTACTACGCCATTATTAAAATCGTCTATGGCGCTGTAAAAAAAATTTATATTTGTCGTTAAAATAAAATGTCCCAAAATTATATCAAATATAACGTATATCGCTATTTACTTAGGCCTGTGTGCTGTACGTCCGTTATTAATTACATCGGCGTGTGTCCCGCAACAAGGATGAAACATCAGTCTATCAGGAAGCTCTTCTTCGCCAACTTCTATGAGACAATTACATATGTCATAACATAAGTTTTTATTTCTATAAAGCTTATCAGATATTCTATATGTATATGCATTACCTTCGCTGTCTAGACCTTGTAGCTGTAATGTATTTCTTCTAGTGACTAGATTTTGTTCCTCTCTTTCGTCACGATCGACAATAGTTACTTTCACGGTCATTCCATAAAGATCTATTACACCCCACACACCCGTTGGTACTTTAGCAGCAATACCTTGATCTAAACCATTTATTAAATAGTGAAGATCACCATTGGTCTGCCTAAGCATTCCTACACGATCTCCTTCCTAAAAAAATAAAATAAAACAATATTAAAACAATATTAAAAAATAATAAAAATTTAAAGAGAAAATAAATCTTAAATAAAACTTCAGAGATGCAACTCTGGCTTTATTGCACACCCTCAATTCGTCCAAGTTGAATTCGCCATACTCCCGTTGTGTACCTTTGCCATTTGTTAGAATGCCACAGCCAGACATCATCGTTGTACCTGAACGCATATTGGTCATCGTCGCTGGAAATTCTAGTGCCGTAGGACTGTGAGTAGTAACTCCAACCTCGATACTTCCCGACCATTTGTACACTAGCCTGTCTATTCGTATCTGCAGTATAATAATTTATAGAAAAAATAAGAGACTACATTTTGTTATAAAATTGTAATTATTTGATTTTATTACTGCAATTAATTAAAAATTAATTAATTATCTGCAGTTGTTGTATACTGTAATTTAAATACTTACTTCAAATAATTCATTGTCTCGTAGGGGCCTATGAGTCATTACGACACCGTTGTTAAACTCGTCGAGTGGCCTCCGCCTCTCGGCAGTCCTCGCATTATTAGATAGCTTTACCAACGAGCCGACTCTTTCGTGAAACCTCAACCTATCTTCCCTTATTGCGGCGGGAGTTGGATTTTTCGGTAAATTAACATTTACATTGACACTTAGATTAACATTTAAGTTAGCGACTAGACTTGTTGTCGAGGTACTGGAAGTTTCACCCACAGAGTAGTCATTATTAATTTCAACTTCGTCTTTCTGCACATTGCACAAAATGGGAAGTCTGGGGTGAGCAATGCTGACTTGTACACAATCACCGTACATATCTATAACAGCATAAATATGCTCTGGAATGTTGTTAACCGCAACACCTTGCGAAACACCATTGATGTAGAATACCAGCTCGTGCTGTAATTGGAAATAAAAAATTATTATTAATTTCTCTAAAGTACATTAATGAATACAAATTAATAATAAAATAAATTATAAATTACGTTAGATGTCCGCATGACTCCCAGAGTGTTTCCCTCTTCCAGATCTGTAAGATCCATTCCATACAATTCCACAATACGATCACCATCGTGAACTATACCAGAGCCGGTCATAACCCAAGATCCATGGCGAAGATTTATGGCACAGGATGGTATCTCCAAAGTCTCAGGATCACACTCCGTCACTCCAATCTCTATGCTACCACTCCATGATATAATCTGTGCAATATCATTGTTCAGAATTAAATGCATATCAACTTATCACATAATCAACAGTTTTTTCATACAACAAACTATCTGTCAGTATCTTTAACATAAACTCAATAATAAATAATATCAAAGATGTAATATTTGGTTAAAAAGAACAGAACGCATGTAACAAGCATTCCAATCAAGTTATCTCAATATTATTTCATCGAGATTGGTGCCTGGCGACGAACCACAGGCACAGGATTGTGCTCCGTTGCTCCAGTTTCGTGTGGCATGCGTGTGTGTATACCTTTTTGTCGATGGTGACTTCGAACAGCTCGTCATCTTGAAGCGGATCGGCGCTGAACACCAGGCCGTTGTTGTACTCTGAAAAATTGCGCGTGGCGGTGCAACTGTTCTCGCTGAGAGTGACACGGTGGCCGCATCGCCGGTGGAACATGTCGAACGATGGTCACCGTGTTGTGTTGTGTCGCGCCGCGTTGTGCCGTGCGCCGTGCCCAGCTGTGCCGTGCGCATACGATACGATCGGTTGGCCACGATGAACGTGCACCAAGCGCATCGCACCGCGCCGTGGCCGCCGCGACGCATCGCCGCCCTTCGCCCTCTAACGCTGCCGAACGCCGCGGTGCCTGGGTCCACGATTTTGCGGGAGAAAACAAACGCGAGGAAACGTCCACGGATATTTTTGCCCTTTTTCAAGCACTTTCCGCACTCGGATGTTAAAGCAGACAGTCACGGTAGATTATCCTTTCCAATTCACGCTTTTCCTTCAGACCGTTCTTCCCGTATTTACTTTCCTTTGAAACAATAACCTGTATTTATTACGCTGGATACACGAAAAATATGATGTAAATGTTCTTTCTTTTTTTTTTAGCGATATTAATACTTTTTTTGTTCCCATACGTACGTAATTTTTAATGCGCGGTGTATTAGTTCGATTATTTGGATATAAGAACGTAAAAAAGATAGCCTTACGGTCGTCTGAAAATTTATCGAGGAAATATTGCGTCATTCTTGTTTTACCTTTTTTGCTGGTTTTACTATTTCTATTACTACGGTAGTATGCACGAGTTTCCCGCCGTCGATCAAGGATGACAGTGGAAACGGCGGGAACGGATCCTTGACTCCAGCTATCTCTTTGCTCATTATATATTTCTGTTATTTCTCGAGCGTATTCGCAGTCTCGGCGTCGAGATACTTTGTGGTTCGCCATCAGCTGGCCGCACGATCTCTCACTTGGCTCACTTGGTACCGCGGGAGTGAAGTCAGCTGTCGAGGAGGAGATTTTAACTTTCGGTTCCGATCTCCAGCTGGGATATTTAATTTATTTTATTGCAATATTTATTTTATTACAATACTTATTGCGATATTATTATATATACGTGCGCGGTTTGTTAGCTAAAATTATTCGCACGATACTGACGGAACTTCCGTTAATTATTAAAATACATAAAATGACCGTGGTTCGTTTGTTCGATCGGCGACGATGATACTTAGCTGTAAAAAAAAAAAAACTATTAAATTGCACGTACATATACATGTACAAATAAAATAGAAATAAAAACTACTACTTCTACTTGGATTATGCGAAATACCGACAATGCAAATCTTTCTTTTCTTTTTTTTTTTTTGAATACCGCGTTTAAAATGATTTTCCCATCCGAATTTTATTATTAAAGAAAAGACAATTCATTGTGAATCTGTAACATAAAAATAAAAAAGTTAAATAAAGGAGCGTTCTGAAATGTAGACTGTTACAAAAAGAAAATAACTTTCACGCAAAAATAACTTTAATTTAATGGAAATAAAAAATAATTCTTAACTCTGAGGTTGCTCCGCTGAGATAGGATTGTAAGATAACGTGATAAACACGACAAATCCAATCCTTTGTTATTACAAAATACTCACACATCTGTAGCTTTATATATAAATATAAATGTTAGAGAAGTATATGATAACTTTGTTTCTCTCTCGATAAAAGTATGAAGTCGATATAAAAATATTTTATCCATATTATATGAAGCTTACAAAAGAAAGAGAGAGAAAAACCACAAATAATTATTTTATAATTATAACAAATTAATTCTGTAAATCGTTTTCAGTCGTAATTTATTTTACCTAAATTGGTACATAATATATTTGTAATCTACTATTTATTATACTTTTACTTTTATATTTAATTTATCTCTTCTCGGTTATTTAAAACGTCAAATCAGTTTTAATGTGAGACCGTAATGCGATAATAGATCGAAAAACAGTTGTTTTCAAGAAAAGCTCTCTGAACAAGACAAAGTCTAATTATCTTTAGTAATCGAATCAAAGTATAATTATTCATATAATCTGTTGTCGATTACCACCTTCTCTGTTATCGTAACTTTTTATCTTAATTTTTAATATGTTAGATTAGTTATATGTAGAGGAAAGTTTTTCGTTTAATATGATAAAAATTATTGCTAAAAATAATCCTTCCCGCAAAAAAGTTCCATTAAGTATTTTTATTATAATACAAAATGGAAAGTAGTTCTATAAATACATGTAAACGCACAAAAAAAAACGTGTTTCTTAAAAAAAAAAAAAATATAAAAAAATTAAAAATAATAAAAGAACAGTAAAACAAAGAATCGAATTATTGGAAATTCCGTCTCGGAAGTTTGACCCAATTAATAAAGAAACACAAATAGCTTTATTTTTACGTGGACAAAAATGCGAAATCCGTGTTGAGTTGGATAAAAGCGTGGAAAGACATAAACTCGTAATGCCGGAATGGACTTTGAGCGGTCAAAGATTGCCCCGAGACGACATACAAGAGGTAATCTCCTTCGGTGGTGGTGGATGTAGATAAATGTTGATCGTCCTGCTGGGGACATAGCTTAGTCAGTTTGAGAGTATCGCGGGAACCAGAAAGAAGCAGAAGACAAAAAGAGAAATAGATCGCGAAAATGGCTTTTGTTATGATAACGGATCCACCTGGTCCCGAAGCTAGGGCTCTCGCCGAGAAGGAACTCAGGGAAACTGAGGAAAACGTGAAAAAGAGCATCGAAACCCTGAAAAAGTATCTCGAAGGTGGGTAAGCTTCTCTTTTACAATGTAAATTTAAAATATGTTAGAATTGTTCGTGCACTTCTATTTTAAATTTTCAAAGTCTTCGTGTTTGAATTTTTTTTATATTTTTCTCTCTAAAATATTGTTTGTACTTCGTTGAATATATTCTCTGTAGATATTAATCCTAAAAAAAAAAAAACGTACGTATTTATATAAATTTGTTACAAGTTTGTCTGCGTTCCACATAGAACAAATTTCTTTTTTTTTTTTTTTTACAAAGAAAGAATATTCGACCTTTCTGTTTTATATTTCTTTCTGTTATTTGATAAATATTAATTCAAAATAATTAATTTTAATTTTAGCTCAGAAATTTATCTGAGGTATGAATTATAAACGTCGCTATATTAACAATTTCAGAGATCGATTTGCATTTGTTAAAATATAGTCTCTCTCTCTTCTGATATAATAAATTGTAGAAACGACGGATTGTTATGTCACATTCTAAAAGTAAAGAATTTATTTAAATTTGTGCAATAAACTGCCGATAAGTAATCCCGAAAATTATATAAGTTAATGTAGCTTGTTGCATATCTCTGTCTCTTTTGTACGGACAGTTTCACCATTTTTTATACCATATCTATAAAGATTAGTATTATCACATTATTACATTGATTTCTTTTTACTTTATGTTGATTACCCGTTATCGTGGAAGTAACTTATGATAAATGAATTGGCTGCTAATTCAAAGAAAGGAAAGAAGGAAAAAAAAAACTACTTCTTTGGGAACGTCTAGTTTTAACCTGACAGCTATTTAAGTACTTTAAAGTAATCTTTCGTATGTAAACGAAATGACGTTGTTTACAGATTGAGATTTCCTTCATTAATATCATCTCGGTAAAAATCGAGACGTTCGGACGATACCGAGCTGAATAGATGTATTGAAAGATAATGTTGAGGTCAGTGCTATGGCACTCTGATAATCCTGCTTGTTTTTATCTTTCCTCGCTATAGACGCGTACACAGCAACAAGGTGCTCATCTTCTTGGAATGTTTTTTCTTTTTTTTTTTTTTTTTTTTCCCACCTCAAACCAAACTTCTTAAACCTTAAACCCTGACGTCGACTTCTAAAACCGCTACTACACTTCAGCTCCATTACAAAACACGCGTATCCAGCTCCGCTCGTCGCAAAGCATTTCAAAGTACAATCGATTAGTCTTGCAACCATCTGGGAGTGGTCCCGAGCGAGATATAATTATTAATTTATTTATGAAAATGAATAAAATATGCAGCAGCAATTGAACGTGTCGCACGTAATGCGTTTTTGTAAAATTTATCTTTTGAATATTCAGAAACGAGTGATTAAACGTTCATTTATGTACATAACTTTATAATCTAATGTAAGGTTGTTGTGAATAAACATCACGCACTCCATAAACAGTACTCGACGAACTAAATGCAGAGAAGATACGGTTAATAATAATACCGCTGCGCCGGCACCGTGCATTTCTTTTGCCGCAGCTTATCGGGTACATACACGTTGCGCGATAAAGATATATTGAGCGATAACGATCTTTTGATAATGCGATCGATGTAAGTCAAATGCACCTTCGGCTTCTCGCGGAGCATGAGGCACAATAATGTACGCGCACGTGATATCGCATCGTTCGAGGACTTCTCGAAGTCGTTGTATCTGAGTTTTAAAGGTTCTTCAAGCACTCGAAAGCTCCCGGCTTTTTAAAAATGTAACTACCTCGGCACCTGTACGCGCGTATCGAAACGTTGAACCCGGAGACGCGTTACATTTATTGCGTAAATTCGGCTCGATTCAATTGCAGCGATAAGCTGGATAGATATTCATTTTATTTGATAATTGTGTAACTCCTCGTATCGGTCGTTAAGCAAACATCATCGCCGAATACCTTACGTTTTTTAATCGAGCACGTATTTTGTTATAGCGTTGCTTGGAAATTGTTTTTGGTCACCAATTGATTCGGTTGCACGCGAACGTTTATGTTAACAACTTTTTTATGTAACATTATACGGATTTTGTAGAGTCGGAGCAGTTTTCTTTTTTATATCACTTTTTTCTTTGCAGAACTTTTTAAACTTCTTCTTTAAATTCTTTTTTTTTTCTTATTTGATGACTCTATTTAAATTCGAAATAAAAAAAAATAAATAACGACCCGCGTATGCAATTTCCCTAACAAGGCGCGCCGAGGTGATTGCTTTGAAGAATAGGCAGCGTGGCCTCTCGCACGCAAAACGAAGTCGCCCCAAAACGACGACTTCGACTTTTTTTTTTTGTTAGCGAAACGAGCGTGAGATGAGCAAAAATCAGCGAATGTATGACGGCTGAAATTAGCAAGTCTTTTTTTGCATACTGTTTGTAAGCCTAATGATTAATAATTGTAAATCAGTCTTGGTCGGCGATCACGCTGGTCTTCAGCGCGCATTCACGTTCAAAAGTCCACGTATTACAACTATGCTCGTTATGGTGAGACATGCGACTGACTATGTACCTTGATCAAAAAGCACTTTTTGATAACGTGACGGTACGAAACAAAGTCCAATGATTCTGACAGATAAGAAGAATGATCAGCTGGCAATGAATCACTGATCGTCATTATGTTGTTATAAGACGAGGTACACGTATGTATGCACATACAAACCGGTTACTCATACTACCATGTGCGCAGAACTGCTATATCGAATAAATATTCCACGTGTTGCAAATGCAAATAACTTAAAAATTAATTGTAATTATTTTCTTATAGGAAGCACGATTGCTTTGAATAATTTATTCGATAACAAGTTTTGTCTTATCACTTGATAGAAATATATACCAAAAAAAAAAGAGCTTGTACTACCTGCCATTGCCAAATAAAAAACATTTACTTTAGCTTGCTGTAGATTGCACAATGAAATGATAAAAAAAAAGATTCTTTTTTTTTTAATGAATGGATCGATGTGTTTATATCAGTCAGTAACATTGACGTCGTTAATAAGACTATGAATATTTTTGTTTCAGAGGACAAAACACTTTACTATTCTACCGATGATGAATTTCTCATGATTTTCCTTCGACCCTGTAAATTTTATCCGGAAAGCGCTTTGGAGCTAATGAGACGCGTCGCGGACTTCAAGGTAAAGCATGCGTCCCTGCTGGATAATTTAATGCCGAGCGACGAAAAAGAGGCCTTCACCGAACACAATATCGTTAATGTATTGAAAAACAGAGACCACAAATATCGCAGGGTGATGGTAGTGCAGTGCGGGAAAGGCTGGAACCCGTCGAAAGTCAGCTGCGATCAGATATTTCGTATGTTCTACTTGATACACGAGCTAGCGATGCAGGAACCGGAAACGCAAGTGCGTACAAAGTATCATACTTACGTATTAATTTAAACGTTTGAAATATTTAGAACGCGAAAGAGACGTTTAATTTAAATTGTACGTAACGAGCGAGCTTTTTAACAGTCTGATTAGTGTACTTATTCATTTATTTATTTCTTAGATATACGGCACGGTAGTTATAATGGATTTCGACGGCTTGTCCATGAAACAAGTCACGGGACTAACGCCATCCTTCAGCATGAGACTTCTTAGTTTTATTCAAGACGCAATGCCGCTGCGTTTAAAGGAGGTTCGTATTAATGAAAGCAAATAAAATCACGTCACAGAACTTGAGAAAAGAAGGTAACGCATTTCTTACGTCCTCCAACGCTTGCGATACGCGTCAAATGTTAATAAAAATAAATATCCATTTACTCCTTACGTTAGTTCTTTATGTCATCGTTATTACTTTTGCGTTTTATGCAGTAATATGTTTTAATTGCGCTTCGTGTATCCTCAGGTTCATTTCGTGAAGCAACCGTTTCTTTTTAATATGGTCTGGCAAATGTTCAAACCGTTCGTCCGCGAAAAGTTGAGGAAACGCATGTTCTTCCATGGCTCCAAGATGTCTTCTCTTCACACGCACATTCCACCAAGTCACTTGCCTAAAAACTACGATGGCGAACTGCCAGAAATAGATTACGGCAGTATCGATTGGTATCCAGTAATGGTCTCAAACGAGAATAAAGTTAGAGGTAAAATTAATTAATACATAAAACATACATCCATAGTTATAGTTAAAAAAAAAATTTTCGTACAACGTTCATTACGAATGATAAGATTAATCTATAAAAAATTGATTATCTAAGAATGTAATTTAGTTTCCGAATTTCAAAAAACGTTTGTTCACGTTGTTATTAAAAAG
This sequence comes from Cardiocondyla obscurior, assembly GCF_019399895.1. Classification (NCBI taxonomy): domain Eukaryota; kingdom Metazoa; phylum Arthropoda; class Insecta; order Hymenoptera; family Formicidae; genus Cardiocondyla; species Cardiocondyla obscurior. The sequence goes on from NC_091869.1 coordinate 95,830, forward strand.
CAATTTTCAATAATGTACTAAATTATATAAAATTACATTACGTACAGATATATAAATTATAAACTAATATTAATCTGTTTATTTTACAGAATGGAATTCTTACGGGCGTCGCAAATGAATAAGCTAAACTTTTTATTAGGCAGTTATGGCAAAGCATTGCTTTTCTCTTCTACAATTTAAATAAATGCCACATTATGCGCAATCTAATATATATTCATAATAATATTTTATTGTAATAATTAAATATTATATTTAAGTATATAATATTTAAAACATAATACGATACGTGCAATGTACATATTTTAAACGTGTGGACAGCTCTTTTTTAAACAAAATTGTAGTTTACCTTTTTATGTATATATTTTGTTAATAATAAAAAAAATTATTATTATATTAATAAAAAAATTTAACGTACAAGAATTATCGTAGCATTTATTATTTTTAATTCCCGCAAATTAATCCTTAACTCTTTTAATCTCAAATTATTTGCCCGCAATAAGGTGCTTTTGCTTGTATTGTTCTTATGTAACAAAAGCAATTTATAAAAATCTCTCTACATTTCGAAAGCACGCGAAACCTTTTTTTAAGCGTTACTGATAAATAAAACATGACGTTTATAAACTTTAGCTTTTATTGCGGCAATATCCGCAATACACGGAAGCACTTAGCTCATTACATAAATGAGACCAATTTTTACATATAGTATTGCATTTACAAATATAATTTCCATATGGTTACAATGAATACAATACAATTGCATTATGATACCATGTTTGTAGCACAATAAATAATAGAAACTCTTTTTACTTTGTCAAAGACTTCTAGCAGTGTTACTCTGATTCGAAAATGTAACTCATATCGCGCTGAAACGTCGGAACATTGTAAATATTCGGTTCAAGAGGGCAATTTAATTAAAATTCGCGTTACATAAATGTTGGCCTACACCTCTATCAATATTCTATTGCGTCTATTAATTGATTAATGTTACGAAATATAACCATATACAGACCTCATACAAAGTTTATTCCTTTTATCAATCATTCATATCGTCTGAAAATTAGAAATAATTTAATAATCCGTCAACTACGAACAGTTTAAATATCGATGTTATTAACGCTTGGAATTCATTCTAAACGATTTGATAAATTTAATTCAAAATAGATATCGATGTCCTGACACTTGCCATCTTAACCTTATATATTTTTTATTCCAACGTTATTTTATTAAACGCCGAGCGATTCCATTTCACGTAGTAAAATATTTAAACCGTAAAATCGTCTTCAGTGGTTACTTTTAAATTGTCAGCGATTAAAATTATTGCTTCGAATGATACAGATTAATCGCATTACCGAACAATTCCATTCTGAAACTTGGAAATTAGGTATATTCTATTCAGAATAATTTGTAATGAAATTTTAATGTAACAGCTTACTGCGCGCCTTCGCGCCACCGCAACCTTTTCATCTTATCGTTAAAAATAAGAATTTTAAAAGAAATTTTTTTAATGCATTAATGACGTTATTGTACATACATAATCACACGTTCCGCAACGTCACACACGAGTGGAGGTGGGGTAGACCTGTGTAGGCTTTCAAATAATTCTGACTCGATTGTTTCAACGCAGTTCCCATTGGCGATTCGTGCACCACGGTGCTGACCTTCTTTCCTCCGAAGAAAAGGTGGTCTTTCCTTTTCTCTGCCTTCCGGGATTCGTTCGCGCGCCGTTCGCGATATAAGTTGTGACACCGACGAAGACCGGTGAAGCGCCGCTCGGCTCCACCGTCATTAGCATTCGCGCCTGTTCCAACAATATTTGAGACCTCAGGTGCGAGTGAATCAAAATTTCAAGGATGAGAGGTACATGGTTTTATAACATGTGAAAGTTGTATGAAAGAGAACAAGAGTGCGCGATTTCGGAGATCAGTTTGTGCAATCGACTACTTGACTTTCGAAAACTTTGCCGCGGCGTTGAATAATATATCTCGGTGAGTATTCGTACTTTATAATATATATATATTTTTATAACGCTTCTTACTTTTTAACTTTCGTACGTTTTTTGTCAAATAATAAGTATGAAATAATAATGCAAGTTTAAAAAAAAAAAAGCCGCAAGCGCGAGTGATATACGTACAATAAATTAAATTATAAAATCCAATCAAAGTAGTGACATGAACATCATAATTGCATTATAAATGTGTTATTAATGCACATTATAGTTGCATTGTAAAAAATCGTAAAAAATCTAAATTTAATGTATTTCAATATAAATATCTTAAAATATTAAATAACCTTCCACCCAGTCGCGTTTTAAAAGCTACAGTAGTAATTGAATCTACGCAGAGAAAAGCAAATCATAAATAATCCGAGATTCAATAAAGTTTTTATTACGTGTATTTGTTACGCTTTTGTATACCCGATTGTACTTTGCCCATCACGTTTAAAATATCGCTTTAAAATATAATTATACTGTTTGAAACAATAGGCAATGTCAATGTTTATTCATAAAAGTATATATGTGTAAAGGTATTGAATAGAACTTTTCTGTATGTAATTAATTCGCTTGCTTACACGCAATCATTAAACGACACATGTATTCCCTTATTTTTTTTGTGTCTAGAAAAAAAAATTAAATTATTTAACAAATATTTAAAAAATTGTAAATAGAGTTTTTGTCAGTATAAAATGTTTAGCTATTACGTTTATATAATATACGTTTATGTTTTTAGTAGCTTGTATAATAACCAAGAAAAACGATAATTATACCGATCGGCAAATTGAGTAAATTGATCTGTAAAATAACTGCAACTAGATTTATCTCAAATCATTAGATAAGTTTAGTTTTTCCTATTACATATCATTTCTACGCAGTTTCTATTCGCCTTTACATTGCTATAAACAGATCGCTTTAATGTAATGATAAATTTATTTACCGGATAATTGTATGCTTTTCTTATCTTTAAATAAAAAGTAGATAAAAATGGGCACGTGTCTATCTGAGAAATAAATTTATTAAAGTGTTGAAACAACCCGCAATAAGACATAAAAAAAAGTATGTAGGTTTTACTTTAAAGAAAAAAAAAAATTTTAATTAATTATATCGGAGATGAGAAGAAAAGAGAAGTGACATTTGCTAACACAATGAAACAATAATAAGTAAAAACATTTCTCTGGAAAAACTTGTGTTCCGTGAAATAATTACGCTTGCTTATTAGCGAGAGCATGCGACTGTTTAAAACCGTTTAAAGACATCGAATTCTTTTACATATTTAAATTTATTTTACGACGTAGTAAGAAAATGTGCATCTTAGCAGAATAAAATTTAAAACAGAATAACATTAAAAAAAAAAAAAAAAAGAAAAAAATTAATTGCTACTAAAAATAAAGTTAGAATAAAATAATTATGAAATAATTATAAATTTCTAAAAACTGCGGAAAAACTAAATCACAATTGAAGAGAAAGAATCATACATGCATACGCATATTAACTTTTTTTTGTTCTGCCCCCTCACATGCTGTTGTATACTATAGGAATAAATTTTTTTTTTTTTTTTTGTTACTATTAAATATGTAAATGTACAAGTTTTTGAAATTGAGAATAAAAACTCGTTTTACCTGAATCAGTGCAGAGAGATAGTACTTTTACCGGAAACAGGGAAAGCACGTGGGAATCTCTCGAACATTATTTTATTGTAAAAATCTCGCGGCGTACTGCTTCATGCCGCGAATGTTGCACGCAGCTTCTCATGCTGGCCGACGTAAAACTTGTTCTACGTACGCACGTACACATACGCATTGAGCTCGCACACTATCGCCTGGTATCTACTTCCGCGATACAGCTGGTAAGTCTGTAGATGAACGCGTAGATCCCCTACTGACGGGGAACGAAAGGCTTAAAAATCGACACGTCTGTCTCTCGCGTCTCGATTCAGTTTCGTGCATTCGTTCAGATTACTTCTGTCTCCGCGGACCTCGTGAAATTTTCGTAACGCGCGGGGCTAATAATAATTACCGCCTCTAAACTTTCTACTCACTTTCAATGGACGATAATTTGGCGGCTACGATTGCCCGGCAGATATTCACTGTGCTGTGATCCAGTTGGGAACAATGGCAACGTCCGCGAATAACAAGAAGAACGCACCGATAATTGTGCACAAGGACGATTTGTACGAGCACTGGCTGAAGAATGCGCCGAAAATCATGTTCGGCGAACACCAGCTTTCCATTGAAATAAACGTGCTCGGCGATTATTATATTCAAAAAGCCAAGGAGGAGCTGCGGGAGACGCCGGAAGTAGTGGCTGAAAATTTGAAGGAGCTGAAAAAGCTGCTCGCAGGTAGTAAAAAGCTTGATCGTGCATGTAGCTATCGCCGTGTGTATTTTAACGTATCAACGCCTCTAATTAATTGAGAAACAAAGAATGCCATGAAAGGGTATAATTACGTAAAGTGATTCGTTAAAACCAGTTCTTCCTCATGATGACAGTCGAGAGAGTTAATCATACGCTCGATGTCCTTGTCGTTACTTTCTTTCTACGTTCTCCTATTCGTTTGTTTTTGTTATTTAACCGGTTTTCTAAATATCCCACGAGAGGAAAGTGACCACAAAAATTAAACGTTATTTTTAGCATCCCTTTTTTCTTCTTCTTTTTGTTTCAATCTTCTAATAATATTCGCTTTTTCACTAAAATTGCTCTTGCTTAAGTAGAGAAACGTACGGTGCTATTAAAAAATATTGCGTTACGTGTTTCGTGTTTCTATAATCCAAATTACAGAGAAACTAAAAATAATTAACCCGTGCAAGAAGGCGCGATGACAAGTGAAACGAAAAGATTTTCCCTTTTACGTAATCACAGTGTAACTTTAAGATGTACTTGTTCAATTAGATTATCAGATCAATGTAAAAAAAAATCATGCAATTTGCTGAACAGTAGTTGACTACATTTTTCTTGTATTGCACAAAATAACGATTACTTCCTTTTTATTAAAGGAAATAAAAAAAAAACCCTCATCTGACGATAGATCGAACGATATATTTCTGAAGCAAGAAAGAAATTTTTCGTACAATTACCGTTCATGTTTTATCGCAACGGTCAATTTAACAATAGTAAAAGTATACATATAGCGAATATAGCATATGAATTCACCCGTGCTCACACGAATCGAGTAAAAATGAAAGTTGCTCGCGCCTATATCGTAATAATTTTCAACGGAATCACGCTCCTTGCTTTTAAGTTATATGAAAATTATTTGCCTACGGAATAAGAATTAGGAAAATTTTTTTTTTTCAGAGCACTTAATAATGTTGAATGCCGGTATTTTGCCGCAGTCATGTTGAGCCGTGACGTCAGAAACGATAAATTACCACGTTGAAAAACTGAACATGTCAGCGTTAATAAAAAGATATTTTTATGACTAAAATCGCTGTTAAGTGTATCTTAAATGATTCTTTTTTTTTTTTTTTTTAATTGACATTTAATTAACAGCCATAAAATGAACGGATGCGAAGCATAGTGACACATACGTACGCCCAACGCATGCAAATCTTATCACGTGATTATCTTATCATGTGAATTATAGATATATTAATGTTATCAATGTCGTTAACACGACGCATATTTGCTTCGTAGAATAATTCCAAATTCACATGATTTTTCAACTACCTTTTCATAGGCAGTATTAAAAATTATTAAACGTTTAAACGTATAATTTTTTTTAAAACGAAACTCATCTCGCGTGTCATAAGAATGCGTAAGGGTACTTACTTATTTATTTCCGATCAATCACCATTGACATTACGATGATCCGCGATTACGATGTGACGAAGTGAGTCTTAATGAAAATGTGTTTATACATATTGCACTGTCATTACAGTCTCAGGTTCTCGATCAGGAGTGCATACCTAAAAAGAAAAAAATAAGAATATTTAAAAATAATTGTAATCGTGACAATCGCATATTTATTTTTGTATCGTTCAATAAGGGACTTTGTCGCGAAATTGTGAAAAGAATACGCAAGGTATATTTCATATTATTTCACGTGTGCCATTATATTGCAGTACTTACAATTTATCCTCGACCTGCTTTTTTCTTGGTTTCGTTTGCACAAGCTGTACGCGAAATATCTTGTGCACACGCTGTAGAATTGGCGCTATTGATTTTTTACTTTTTTTTTTGTTTTTTTTTTTTTATTTAATTAAATCTCTATCCTTTGTTTGAATTTTTAGGGGAACCCGATTTAATCATACCGGACATAGATGACTTCTATATAACATTCTTGCGTCCCTGCAAATGGTATGCGAGAAGCGCATTCTCGCTCGTAAGTCACACCTCGTAATAACTTTAATTTAATCGTAAATTAGTTTCTGAACATGCCGCTCATCTGAAAAAACGAATAAAATTAGACAATAATCGCGAATCGCTCGAATATTTTTACTCAACAGATAAAACGATATTATCGATTCCGCCAAAACTATCCGAACATATATAAAGATTTGCTGCTCACCAAAGAAAAAACTGCAATCTGCGCCGGTCTGATATATCCGTTGCCTCTTCGTACCGAAGACGGATGCAGAGTGTTAATAGTTGAGGGCGGAAAGCGATGGAAGCCGAAAGAAGTGCCGCTGAATGATTTTTTCAAAGGCGTGATATTCATATTGTTTTTGGCAATGGTCGAATACAGAACTCAGGTTTGTCGTTAAGAAACATTTTTTTTCTAATTGAGATACTGTCGAGATAAGACACTTATTAATTAAGTACATTTAAATAAAAAGAGTTAAAGTTAATATACGACGAATAAGATGTTATCGAATAGTCGTGTATACGTAGAATAATAATAATGTACTGTGTAAAAGCAAGAAATTAATAATTATAGACGTTTTGAGTTCTTAATCATTGTGCTGGAAAAGCACAATGATTAAATGATAATTACGAATCTGACTAAAAAAGTACTATTAACAAACAAGGAAAAAATAAGTTAATCACAATGTAATTATGTAATGAGAATAATTTCACAGAAACATAATGGGTTAAAGGCATTAAATTATAAGTATCAGTCAAAGACTACAACGTCATTTTATTGCAGTTCTTTCCCATATTCGCAATTACCATTTAATTATTGTACCGAAGAAGACTTAACGAGTTCACGTCTTGAATTGTATGTTTCGAGAAGATAGTGGTGAATTATTTAACTATCGTTACGAGGTAAAATTAAGCAGTTGTTTGCGTAACTCTGACTTCAATTTTGTTTTACATTCAACGTGAATTGGATTTTCGCATTGTTTTAAAATTGATTACTTATAAATTTGTTTTTTTTTCTTTTTTTTTTTTTGTATGAAAAATTTGTGGTAAACTTTAAAGTATTCTTCGAGCAAACACTCGAAGTCGTTAGAATTAACAGCAAAATAATATTTTATTAATTTATTTAATTTTTTTTTTTATTTAGATTGCAGGTGCGCATATCATTTTAGACGTCGAAGGTTTGTCTTTAAGCCATTTGACGTATATCACACCTACGTTTGCCAAGATGCTCGTAGATTTTATACAGAAGTGTTTGCCAACCCGGCTCAAAGGTATTCACATTGTAAATCAATCTTTTATCTTCAACATGGCATTTGCAATATTCAAACCATTTCTGGAGGTATGAATTATTTAATACTGTTATACATATATTCTTATAAAGATAATTTTAATTTTTCGTAAATTTTAGAAACTTGTTACGAGATCTTTATAATCTTCTGCATTGTAGGAGAAAATTCGCAAACGGATTCACTTTCACGGAACCAATTGGGAGTCTTTAATGACTTTTGTAGATAAGAGAGCATTGCTTAAAAGGCACGGGGGTGAGATAAAAATGCCTGAAGGGCAGTACGGCGTAATGCTGTGGCAAAATATGCTTTCATGCGAGCCTGCCTTCGAAGGTAATTACATATAAATTAATATTCTCTTCTGGAGCTAATTTAAATCATATTAATAAAATATATTTTTTGTTTTAGCCGAGCAATATTACGGATATGTAACTAATAAAGATATAGTATGATCGCTGTAGAATTTATTATTCGGTTAACACGTTACTATCGATCACTATAATTCTCAGACATACGCACGAAGCTGCGAAGGACTGAAATTGTTAGCGTTCGATATTTGCACACGACGGACTGCAGCTCACGGCTGTCTAAAATTTTTAACTGTACAAAAAAAAAAAAAAAAAAAAAAAAAAAACAAAAAAATGACTGCGAAATGTTACCAAATTATATATAGGGGTAGTTCATTAGAAGCTAATTTTGTATTTAAAATGCAATTATACACATCCACGGTACAAATGAAAAGTATTGCGAAACAGTAATTTATAAGAAAAATAATTTACAGAACTCTTTTCTCCCTAAAAAAAAAAAAAAAAAAAAAAACTTTTAATCGCAATGTTAAGTAAAATTTAATAAATCAAGACTTATGTAGATTAGGATTAAAATGTTATTTTAATAATAATTTACGGTAATAACGTCAAAGAACGGAAAGGAAAAAGAGAGAGATATTATAACCAGAAGTGTTTAAACTATAGTGCAATATTTGTCATTACTCTCCGGGGAATACGGGTTCCTGGAAGTGCGTAACGTTATTTTTTCCTGCTCTTTATTAAAAAAAAAAAAAACGGAGAAAAAGAAATGTTATTAGCACTGTAATGTGCAACTATGTATTATTAGACAATACACACGCTAGATACGTTAAGTATATATATTTACGGTTTTTTTTTTTTTTAAAGATGTGTAAGTAATATATCTACACAGTAGTAACTTTTTATTACAAATTTACACCAAAATTACATACCAAACGCACATTTATTTAAGTACATAAATTATGTATAATTTTAGAATTTTTAATAAATAATTACTTATAAATTTATATATACGTGTATATATATATATATATTTTTTTTTTTTTTTAACAAAACGTAATTATATCATTTATTGCGTATAATATCTATACGCGGAGTAATACTTTTATTATATTATTTTTATTACACGATTATAGAACGATTAAATAATTATATTAAAAATTGAAATTACAAATCTTAAATAAGATTACCGACATCAAACAGATGTTTAATACCAATATAATTTTTGTTGATTATTATTTTAGGAAAACATAAAAATAACGCAACATAATTATTACGACATTAATAGTTACGTCGATCTTTTCAAAACATTGCTTTATATATTCTTGCTAAATAATTAAGAAAAAAAAAGGAAAAAAAAAGAAATAGTAAAAACTGAAAGACTATAATTGTATGTAATAAGCTATAAATAATATTAGTAATATTACATACATAGTGAGCAAGTGTTCGTTTAAAATGTTACCGACAAAGAGTGAACAAAATTAGTTCACAATTGTCATAATTTTTGCTAAACTACCATTCCTATCTTTTCTTTTTGTTGCGTTAAATTTGGCAATTAAGTAACTATTTCTTTTTATAGCCGTACGAAGAAATTGCTGTAACAGAAAAAAGATTTTTCTTACCAAATAGCTTCGTTGGAATGTGTTATTCGTGTTCTCAAAGTAATGTTAATTCATTCTCATCTAATTATTATTATGAGATAAGTAATGAAGATACTTTTTTTCTTTTTTTAAACGTACCATCGTATTCCTTATCAACCTGTATTAGCAACGAGTACCATTGAGGTCCGCTTATCTGTTGCAATTCCAGCGTGCCTCCATATTGCGCTGGCAAACATTTCGGCGATATATATTGTTGTAACGATTTACGATCGGTGCCGTGAAAGATTATCTAATAAAGAAAAAAAAAAAGAAAAAATGACGGAAAATTAAAAAAAAAAAGAAACTATTTAATAAATCAAATCGTAAAATTTTAACACTCAGAAAAATTAATCTTCTTTTTTTTATATTTTTTTTATAAAGAACATTTAATATTTTATGACAGTCTAAATTATTGCAAGTTTAATATAAATTTTGACAGGAATATTACAGTTGATATAAAATCTGCTAACAGAATGACGGTAGATTAAAGTGCATTAGAAAAATTATTATTTTGTAGTTATTTATAATATATTTCATGTAAGTAATCATAAAATAATAAACTCTATGGCAAATTGATAGAATACTACTGATATAATTTTATTTACTAAGATTCTTAATATGCTCACCCTGTTTCTTAATTTCTCTTTCAGGAACGGTTTAAACAGCGCGAACACCATGTTGAATACGTACGGCTGATTCACGATGTGCAAGTTTTTAATTCTAACAGGCATCGCTTCCTGCAGAAGGTCGACTATCCTTTTGGCAAACGGCGGGGTGAACTGCCAGGTTTGTTGAAGGGTGAGACCGTCCATGTCGAAAATGACAACCGCACCCGCGATCTGCGTGCTCGGCTCTAGCATTGCCGCTTCCAAATACAGCACGCATCCTTTATAGACCTCGTCGAGGCTACATTTATTGTGCTTCCACTTTTTACCGAGCTCAATTATTAATATACGTCGACCATGCTGGTCACGATTTGGCAGCACGGTCAGAATATTATGCTCGAAGATGTTCTTCTCTCTGCTCGGCTTCAAGTTGTCGTATATAGACGAGTGTTTTACTTTGAAGTTGTAATAATGCTTAATGAGATTGAGCGATGATTCGGGATAGTACTTGCACGGCCTCAGGAATCTGATCAACCATGCCTCGTTGTCTATCGGACACTTTAAATCTTTCTCGGCTGTCAGATAAGAAAGAAAATAAAAATTAATTAAAAAAAAATAATAATATAGAATTAAAACAAATATATAAGAAATTTTGGCATACCTTTTAATAATTCTTGCAAGCGTGCCATCGACTGTTTTTGAAGTTCGGGTGTTTCTCTTAATTCTTTTCTAGCGACTTCTTGTAATTCCTGACTAGGAGGACCCAGCTCGAATTCGAGCGTATAATCGCCAATTGTTAATGACGGCACTTCCTTGATGTCGGACAACATGACTCCTGAAAAAAAAAAAAATGAAACATGTTAGCTTGGAAATCATTTTTAACTTTTGGTCAATACTTGGTCGGTTCTTCTTTGACAGACACTCGCTAACAATAATAGCAAACAATGGGTGGCTGTGAAAATTAATTGCCAATTTGTACTTCGTTAACAAGTTAAGTTGTGTAATTATTGGTTAAACAAAAAGATATAAACGGTTGAAACAATTTTATTTATGTTATTTATAATTTTATATTATACATATTAGAATTTTGAAACCAGTTTATTATTTATGACATATTTTAAATATGTGATAATAATTGACACGTTGACACAATATTTTTAAATTGCACGAACGGTGGAAACAAGGCATCTGCGAAGAATCAAGCGATACTGTCGGTTCGTCACATAAATCGATAAAAGAGACGTGTTTCTTTCTTCACGGGAACGATCATTAATTAGTGCATTACAAATGCGATGACGCAATCAAGTGACTGTGGAGACTGCGAAATAAAAATCTCCACTGGTGTGTCACGTTCGCGCAGATAATTATTAAAAACTTGACTCAGCTACGTTATCAAGGAAGAGTAGAAGATTATATTTTGTGGTCACAAATTTTTTCCATTTATTCAGAATTATTCTGAATTTTTCAAACAATCATAATTATAATTTTTTAATAAATAAAAAAAAAGGAAAAAAAAAGAGTCAAAGTTGTTGTGTTGATATATCGATTATATTAATTGATGTTATTTTATCACGTAATCTCAACCTATCATTAATTTTTGTTATTCAATTCTCAAAGAATCTTTGATTCATGAACAGTTTAAAAAGTTCAATAAATGATAACGTTATCTGAGCAAGAAGATATAAATACATCGCGGAAGGAGGATTATTATTTTCTGACATAATGCTCGACGCTTTTTAAACACCACATGCAGTTAGTTACAGTATCATCGCTGTTACTACGTGTTACGAATCGAGATCAACGATTTACGAAAGAGCCTTGAATGGAAAACCTTGACTCCGCAGCTAAAGGGACGGGCGAGACGGGACTTTCAAGGTTTCGCGGAAACTTTCTTTTACATTTTTCACTTCGTTGAATCCATTAAACTCCAAAAGCGCCACTTTATTTTCACAAAGTTTGCCACATTTTGACGAACTTACAAACGGCTCTTGAACCGAAACACCGCAACGGAACGCAAGTGCAACGTTACGTGCGTCGAATGTATGTGCGCTATTCAGTAGGCGTCGCTTGAAATACTGATATCGCCGGTGCAAACGAACTACTGGGTTACTGCAAGCAGTCGCTGTCTGCGCCTTATCGTTTCCTCAGACAAGTGCGCGTATATGTTCTCTTATACATACATAAATAACATTTTTTTTTTCTTTTCCTTTACTCCATACACACGACCGCGAAAGTCGAGGAGTTTGTATGCACGCGTTACGCGCAACGTATTACGGAATATCAGATTCAAGATGAAGAACTCGGTGTAATGCGTTACGCCACGCGCCTGAACTTGCGATTTTGCAGGATGCAATTATGCAACGCCTAAGTCGGTACGTTATTACACGATAATTTTGCGGTGGCACGCGAGAATCCGTCTCTATTTTCTGCGCCCGTCCGCGATGCGCCGCGCAACGGATCGCGAATTAGCTCGGAATCTTGACCGCGCGATCGCATTCACGTGGGAAATTAATTACGGCGTTGTCCTTACGTTGCAAATCGATAAGAGACAATGCCTGTTATAATCGCAATTCCCGCGATGCTACGCAAAACACGTGTTTTGCACAGTGCATTAAATAATAATTATAAAACCGGTAACAACACATCGGGGAAAAAAAAAAAATAGTCACTATTTATCGGTGAGGGATCAATTTTTTTTCCACATGCGATGTAAATTACGTAAAGGCGCGATTAAATGGAGAACAGAAGAAACAAACAATGAACGGAATTATATTTTTGTTTGTCCTCTTATGCCGTCTTACATGAGATCCAATGGATCCATGAAGATTATAAATAATCTCGCGTTCGTTTAAATGCTATCCTGTTTGTTAAATTTTCTAAAGATTATTGTGGAATACTATTTTTTTTACACGAAAAAGTACTGAGATGCGTATTTCTGATACGTTTATAAAAAAAGAAAAAAAAAACCATAAAGTAATATTTGATCAACTTACTATTTGCAGGCGAGGCACGTCACCGAAAACTATATTTCAAGTTTGAAGTTAGATACCTCGTTTTCTGAGAAGTCGTTTATGATGCAGGCACTTCTATTTTAATGGTATATCGATCTTTCAGACGATATTTGCAGATATAGAAGAACAGAAACGACATCCTCCGACTAAAATTTCGAGGTACTGATATTTTTGAGTCATAAAAGACTGCTAAAAGACAATATGTTTTAATAATGAACAAATAAAGAATAGAAAGATTATTGCGGGTAATTTTAAATAGAGAGATCTATCAAGCTAATTAATATAATTTAAATTTCCAATTCAAATTATTTTACTTTCTAAATTTTACATAATTAATTCAAATATATTGCAGAGTTATTTCAAAATAAGAACAAAAAGAAGATTGTTGTGGAAACATAATTCGGAGATAAATAGTTTCCAATAAAATTAATAAAATCTAATTTCGCAATAATAAATAATAAATAAGTAATTGTGCCAGATCTATGCTGCCTTTTACTGTACTTTCGCATCCGTACATATACTTTCACAATCGTGAACACATTCAAGTGCACTTTACCTCCCTTACCGAACGACTATTGGTTTTGTAAATAACTGGCAATCGGCCAAAACTGTTTTCTCTTTCCTTGAAAAATTGCACGTGGCAACAAGTAAATTAAAAAAAAAGATCTTGATTCGGACTTTAATATCGAATTAATCGTGACAAATTACATTAACATATAGTTATGTCGGTTTAATAAATTTTTACACAGGAAACAGATGGAGGAAAGACAATTATATTGACCACTTAGTTAGTCCGTCGAAAGACAAAAGTGCGTTGGAAATGCGATATATTTTAAAAAGACGAGAAAGGAATAAAAGAAGAAGGTCCGATGAGAAAACCTAAACTTCCACCTGACAGTCGATGTTCACGACTTCGCAAAATGCAGGTCGCCTAATTTATTAACGATTTCGCGTTTGCGACGAATTGATAAAAATAATTGTAATTACATGGGACGGAAAGGGGCGTCCGTAAAATAAAGGTGTGCCGTAAATGGGACGTCAAATATTTCTTCGAGCGTAATGTGCCATGAAGCCACATCCGGCCAACGGGAAATGCGATGCTGATGACTTCTCTCGAATCAACTCACGCTCTCGAAAGACTCGTGGAAAGATCCATTAAAACGAAGACATCGACAACTAAATCGCACTAAATATTCCATTGAGATATTCCATTGAAATATTCCATTGAAATATTCCATTGAGATATCCAGAGCGCGAATGAAGTAAGTTTATAATAATAAAACTCACTTTAAGTATAAAATTATCTTCAATATTTCAAGCGTTGCTGAGTCATTTTATTCTGACTTTAAACCTCGTGTATATTACTTAGTAAGATTAAACGATAAAAAAATGATACAACATAAAATTGCATAATACTTTTTTTTTTTTTTTTTGAATAATAATGAATAATATATAACCGTCTTTTACTATTTTTTTTTCTTATATGACACTTTTGTCTCTGCCAATGCGATTGATATTCGGACAGACAGGCAAAAACAACTTTTTAATTCAGCAATTAATTAATTCTCATCATTCTTCTTAAGCAAAATAAAAAAAAAATTAATTGCCTACATAGATTACAAAACGGAAATAACATTTTTGCGTTATTAATATTTTAAGAAATTTTACATTTCCATATAAACTCTAATTTCAACGGAATATTACTTCAAGGCGGTCCAGTAGCCAGGACCAGTAAGCCAGCTTATATTGTATTTATGTCATGGCCACGAAGAGATTGGTTCGTGAGTTCTAGGACCAGTTTTGAATTACAAAATTGCTCTTGAAGAAAGGTGAAGTTATTGGAAACTTTTAGTGAAAAAATTAAGAATACTCGCACTTATAAAAGTGGACAAATATTTTTTTTCTTTTTTTTTTCTTTTCCCCGCAAATCGGCATATTCTTAGGTGTCAAACGTTAAATATTAATCCTAAAATATTTAAACAGCCTGTGGCTTTAAAATTTGTTACTGATTTAGCTTTATAATTTTTTCCCCTACGTATCAACGACATAGCAAGCTATATTATAATCATATTAAATATAATAACCTTTTTTTCTTTTAATTAATCATATTTTTGCATACATCAAAAAATAAAATAATTTTCTGTGAGAATAATCTAAGATCCTCACGTGCGATAAAATTCAGATAACGGCGGAGAGAAGCGTTCGTAACAATTGAAAGAAATTTTCATTATCTGTTCAACTAGTCCGGTGAATCCGGAGGAAGATAGACGGGAAATGAGCGCAAAAAGTTCCGTACGTTTTTTTTTTTTTTTGCTGGGGAGGTCAATTCGGAAAATCCTCAAGAAAGTAGCAAGCCGAGAAACGCAAACGGTTAATGATAAAATGCGCCGCTAACGGTTTATAATGTAGGACTGCATCGCTCTAATAATTTATTCCCGGTAAATCCTCGGTTTTATAAGAGACAATATAATCCACGATTCAAGGATACTTAGTAAAAAACGTTGCATTGAATTATTAGCAATTTTTTGCCTTCCCTCTTTTTTTTTCTCCTCGAGAAACGAGTTAAAGCTTCCTGCTCTAACTTGGTTTTACATAAATTTAATTCTGCGTCTCATCTATAAACGGAGACGTAAACACTATTTATTACATCTTCGCGTAAAATATAATCGAAACATTTTAAATACATAATTAACAAAAATTTAGTAGAACACCAATTAAATTCATTTACGGATACATTTGTTACAAAAAACTGGAAGGGAAAATTCTCTTTTAATAAATACCGCAATACTTTTAACAAAACTCTAAGTATTTCCCACGTACTCAGTATCACATATTATGTAAGTAATAATAATAAATAAGTTGCATTAGTAAGCTGCAGTGCAGTATTTCCCACTGACCCGAGAACTCTTATATAAGATTCCATTTTTTAATCAGAGGGGAAAAAAAAAAAAATAATAAAAAGAGAGAAAAAAAATTAAACAAGAATATTAAGTTGCGTAAGTCGTCATCAATAACGCATTGTGCAATAAAACATACAATACGATTGCAATTTAAAGAATGCGAAAGTGCACCTTTGACAAATTTTTGTAACACAATCTCAATTGTTTGTGACACACCATGACCTAATAAACATTCAATTGACACATGCTACAATAAAATGAATGGTTATGCAAAGGAAAAGCTATCGTTATTCAATACGCTTGATTTCACAATTTTCCGTTACTTCGCAGGAGCAACAAATAAGGCTCGCGATTGCAATAATGCGATTTAATGACTTTCGGCTGATTAAAGTTACTTGTACATTGAGAAGGTACTCACGTTCGATGTAACAGCCCGTCGCAAGCGAGCTTGATAATTTCGCGGTGAAGAAATGTTAAAAATAAATAGGCAAACTGTCGGACGTGTGAGCAGCGCGTTAGAGGAACAGACGAAATGTGAATGCTACGTTCGGCCGTTCACCTATCTTCATTTATCTAGCACGTGCTTTGATACGCTCTGACTAGAAAGTTGATAGAAAAGAGACGTGATATCGGCCATGCAGTTTTAGTAACGCGGCTTTACAATTCGTTCAGGAGTCCATTCTGACAGTCATACCGCTCGTAGCGCACGATGGGAATTTCTGACGTCAAATCGCGTCTTTATACGTTTACACGTGTAACATTGACAATGAAACGCGTATCCAATACACGTTTACTGACCTATGTTACGATTTCCTTTACAAAACAATTAATATGATACTTTTGACTTAAGCAATTTTTTTTTCTCTCTTTTTTTTTTTTTTTTTTATTTTATACTCACTGTCTAATAAAGGTGCCATGATACTCTGCGTTTTTCCGCGCTAACCACAGCCGCGTCACTCGAAGATACGACACAAAATTTAGAGGATACTCGGACACGAAACGATCGTGGAACGTTCGGCGTTTCAAACGATCCGGCCGGCACCAAAAGCGCTCGAAAATTGCCGCTAGCACGGCATCGGTATCCACTCTTATACGTGGTATAAAAATCTTCAGGGTCAAGAAAGGTAGGCAGTAAACGTCAACGATTTAGCGCGGACGCACGGCGACTCCGTTACTGACTGGCATACAAATGCGAGCAGCACATAATTTTATTGCCAATGCCATTAAACGTCGGCGTAATAAAAAAAAAACGAATCGCCCAATAGTGACGCGATGATATATAAATAAAACCGTAATTAATTTAACGACGTGAATATTGTCATTTAATCGAATGGTAGATTGCAACGTATAAATATTCAATTTCAATTGTCAGCACATCATTCGATAACGGCGAGCTACATTCGCGAATTTATCACGCTTTTGTTCATTCGCGTCGATACTGCGGTGGTTTGGAAAGTTTGCAGAGCCAAAAATATTCTTTTATAAAGGTACTCAAAGGTAAGAATTTTTCGAAAAAAGCACATTTCAAGTTAAACATTATTACGGAATTGTTAAAAAAAAAAGAAAAAAAAAATTGCATATTGAATAGTACTGAGAATCATTATAATCGTGTGCGTTTATTAATTTTTATCGATTGCTGTCCGATGTTATTGTTGGATGTTATAAAAAAAAATTAATGACATAAAAATCGCAATTTTATGCAAATAAAATCTCAATTAATATTTTAATCTAGATAAATCATTCGTAAATAATGATTCTGAATTAATGACATAATTATTACAAATGACAAAATCCTTTATATAATGAAGTATATATACAGATAGAATTTATAAAATTAATATTATTTATACGATATTTTTATTATCGATTTATTACATACTTTATTTATCTATATCAATAAAATGATAAAAATTAAAGTAAACTTTGTCCAAAAAAGAAAAAAAATTATTTATCCGCCGTTGCACATAAAGTTGCAAATACAAAATTTTTATAGTTAAAAATAAGCTTCGCACCTGATGGAACTAACACCATTTTGCCCAACTGCGGTCCGTTCCAGCTTGGTAGAAATCAATCACATGTACAGCGCGATCGAAAAATTAATTTGACACTGACAGACGTGTAATATGCCTTATGAAAGTGCACGTCGCTACTCACTAATAAATGAATATGTTAGAATGACGTTTCCTTCTATATAAACGAGCGCGAGTTCGGACCAGTTTGATCTTTACCCTTCCGCCGTCAGTCGCTGTTGCATTACGTTATGCCTCCTTTATCAACTTTGTCTTTTTCCCCACCACTTAATTTGCACTTAATGTGCTTCGAACGAATTATACGCAACGTGTAGATGTAATCTGAGTCGAATCAGAATACTAAAAACAGCTGTTATCAATAATTATATTTATTATGACTTTAATGATTCTCAATAGAAATAAATTTTCCTTTTTTCCTCTTTTTTTTTTCTTTTTCCGTATTGTAGAATTAAGTTTTTATTGTAAGATTCCAAAATTATTCGTGCAAATTATTGAAAATTATTGAAGATTATCGCAAAAATATTACTAAAAATAAATTTTAAAGATATTTTTTCAACATGAAAAATACTGAAACCTAGTAAAAAAAAAAAAAATTACTAACAATTATACTATTACACAATGGTAATGACATCCGTATCCTTATTTGCTATTAATTTGTTGCTGAATAAAGATTTACTCACTTTTTCACATTATTTTTTTGTGCGATACAGGTTTTTATACACATAATGTAACTATGTGTGTAAAAGGAAGTTATAATCAATACAGTTTCTTGGATAGAAATAAAATGTAACGTTCGCGATAATGCAATCGAGGTGCATACTTAAATAATAATATGTAACACCGCATGGAGACATAGTCAAAGCAGCATGCAGTTATTTTTTTTTTTTTTGTTCTAGTCTGGTAACCTGTTACACAGTTAAAGAATAATCAATTAAAAAAAACTAAATGTTAGAAGAGAAGTACGTGACGAGCAGTAAGTAAACATTAATTATTAGTACTCACTTTTTTCTTTCGACGATTTAATCAGTGTCTGTTAAGTTGCACACTGCAATTGTATTAATGCTGAGTCAAGTCATGTATGTATATATATTTTTTTTTTTTCAAATAAATTATGTACATACACATTTTTGCAATATGCGCGCGTCAGCGGAACGCAAAAAAAACCGCAGCAAGAAACTTAGTATTAACATTGGACATATGACTTTAATAAAAAGTTATTTGTAAAAAATTATATTCTTTTTTAGATATTTCTATACTACTATAACGTTTTAATTCTTAAAATAATATTTTTTTTATATTAATTTATTACTGTAATATAATAATCTATTTGTGTAGATGTCCCGATGTATTTTTTAGATTTTTTATAAGCACATCTATAATAATAGTTAAAAGTGCACGATCCAAGTTTAAACGTTTTTTACAAACGAGCAAGATGTATAGAAAAAAATTAAATTTAAATCTCAATGCATTACATTCTATAATAAGGCTTAATTGATCTACTATTCGAACGTAATAAGCAAAAAAAAGAAAAAAAATAATAAAAGAAAACTAGTTTTGCGATTTTAGCTGAGTTGTAAAAATTAATAACGTTAATAACCGAGTATCAATTAATATTATTTTATTCAACCTGCACTGACCTTGTTCAAAAATAAATAAAATTGTAATAATCGTCAAAATTTACTTCGATGCATTTTTAATCGACTTTCCTAATTGAAAAACGTCTGACAAAGTAAAGATACAAAAATTTCTTGTTTCGAACCATAACGCAAAATTATTATGACCCGCGCGTATTACTGATAACAATGGGCTTTAAAATATATTAACCAAAAAGAAGTAGGTAGGCGGACAAAAGTTCAGGAAAACTTTCACGTATTAATCGATCGTTGATCCAGCGTTTTACACAGCGATAAATGACCAACGGCCGAATTATCGAGTGGAAAATCCTATCCTGTCTACCACTCTCATGTTATCGCGCACGTAACGAAGAAAGGCTCTGTTTGCTGAAACACTGTGTGTATGTGTGTGTGTGTATGCGTATATCGTCGTACATGTTTGCAATTTTGCACGATTCCACGTCGATGTGTGCGCGATTGAGCGCGTGTACGTGTAAACACCACTGCGAAGCATGTTCGATCACGCTTCCGACTTCAGATAAATTTAGTTCTACTCGGCCAAGCGACGATTTCCCTTTCTACGGGTGTAGCTGTTCGATGGTCTTTGCATCGTTTAGTGAGAGTTCATGCGTGGGAATTGCATAAGCGCTTTAAACGGCCGCGTGAGCTGAAGCCAGCAGCTTTCAACGGTGATATCAGAGGTCGCATCGGAAGCTAAATGGATAATAACATCTTCCGTGAAATTGATTTAGCACATTGAAGATGCGTTTTTTCACGATGAAAGTGTTGAGAACGTATATAAAAGATCTACCACGCACTAACCGCGACGTAAAATGGATGTTTCGCTGCGTTTTTTTTCTTTTTTTTTCCTCTTTTTTTCTCCCGGTGAAGAAAGAAGTCTAATTTCGCGCTTAGAATAAGCATCTCGGATTACTGAACGAATCGTGGAGAGAGCGGTTCTACAAATGTACCCGATGTAGACGCTCATCATTTATTGAAGTTTGATAAGAAAAATTGAATAACACATCTCTTCGCTACCTTTCTCTGGACGTCATTAGTTTGTATTCTTATGAAAATAATCTGACTCTTAGTGAAGCAGGTGCTAGATGAATCTCTCGTTACGAAACACGCCCGTTATGTTACTTCTCGTTAGGTTCACTTGAGGGTGACACGTCTGTACGACTGATATAATTGCGGGTTTGTTACACCTTAATTCCATTCTTCCCTCATAATCCTCACCGTAATGTAAGTTTTAATCGCCGCGGTGCCATTAGCTTTCCACTTCTCAAAACAATGGGAAACAAATGTACGAGATACTTAATCTAAAAGAAAATGAGATAATAGCATATTTCGTGCTAATTCCATGTCGCGAAATTAAAAAGAAAAAAAGGAAAAAAAAAAAGAAGAAAAGCGATCAATTATTTCGCTTAAAAAATTTATAATCAAAAATAATCAGCAAATCGAATAGAACCGCGTGAATTTCATCGATCGACGAGATAGATTGATAGAGACGTAATCTGCAAATTAATTACCAGATAAACTTAAGTGTGTGTACGAGAAGAGCGCAGCTCAAGTAATCGAATAAGACTAAGCTTAACCCGTTATCCACGATTAATAAATACCGCGTCGTCTGCGACATGGCTATCGTTCTCGTGATCGTTACAAGCGTGTCATCAGCATCATCGCTCGCGGTGCAATCGACTTTTAACTATTAGATCAACGGTGACGTATAGATGCAAGCCTGACGAGCGTAATCTCGAATAGCGACCAGTGTGGCAAAACACATTGGATTTTATATAAAAACAAATTCGCAAATGCGATTCTAATTGACGGATAAAATCGATGTGGAGCGAATTATTGCGTATAATTCGCTGCTCCATATCGTCCAAATTGCAACGTCATCGTCGATTACCGAGCCGCAATCATTCAGACGAATATTGCCGCGCGTTAGAAAGTACCGTGATCAACGCTCTTTGTGCAATCGAAGACACTTAGCGTTTCTTGCTGCGCCCTGACAAAATGCACCATCGCTTCCAATTATTGGACCACTTTGCCAGTGGAAAATTATTCGCATCAACGTTTTTTTTTTTTTTACTGAGATTGTTTGTCAAACACGATCATTTTAAAATACCAGGTTTTTACTTGCCAATAATTTCGAATTCGTATAAATAAAATAAGTAAATATTTCGTAAAAGAATAATTTTAAATTTGCTTAGTTATCAATTGTGTTTTTTTTACAATTTTTCTTTTTTTATCACGTCTATTCTTAAAAAGTTTAAAATTATTTATTAACAGTTGCGGATAATAGATATTAATTTGTAAGTAAAATTGCTGTACTTAAAGTTTAGACTACAATAAATAAATTTCTTTTTTAATTAGAAGCTTGAGCGATCTATTAAAAATTATTTTAATTACTTGGCTTGTCACCTTTAATTTTGTAAAATAAAATATTAATTATTATCGTTATTTCCGTTAAATTTAACCCGAATCCAACGTAGATATATGACTTTGGGTTAATTAATTCGGATTACGGAGAGAGCGTTACATTTCAATTTGTATGTACTCTACTATGTAAAGTGTCCTAAACAACACGTCACTTCCGAAAACTGGGTAGGAAATTAGAATTAAAGACAAAAAGTCATATATTATAAAATTGTAACTATTACTAAAAAAAAAAAGTTATAATTAGGATAGTTTAACCTAATCTAGCCCGACAAATTATTTATAGAAACGGACTTGAAACATGCCACTATACCTGTAAGAAATTAATTATAATAGTCGCTTTGTAATTATAATCTCGTTAGTAATCATTATTTATTTTGTAATACACAATTGTGGAGCACAACCTTGATTTCATCTTTAGAGTTCAAGTTCTTGCCGGTGCAGCTTTTTAATGAATTTTTTATCCTTTTATATATGCTCTATTTAACTCCGCTAATCAATACAATAAGTGAACAGTCGCGCGAGTTACGTATACCAGCTTCAGTAAAAAGAATATGATCGAAATAAATGTATAACGTACAAACGTTTGTACCTGTCGGGAACACGCGGAGCGTCCGAACGGCGAACGGAGGTAAGACTGTCGCGTCATTGTTGGTTAACGGTTCCTGAAATTCCACGAGCCCTCCAGATAGCTAGGACTGGAGGTTCACGAGCCGAGTAGACGACGGCCCTTCCATCGGTTCTCGGTGGAAAGGGGATTGTACCGAGGCGGTCGTGCAACTTTCTCGCTGCCGGGATTGCAAATGCGGAAGAGGTCGGAGAGTACATGCGAGAGTACATGAGAGCTTATAGTGCGATTCATCGGTCAGTACCCACAGGATCGTTGCCCTGTAAAGAACGTAGACCTCGGTTCCTCGTACTCGGCCTATCCGTCCGGTGAGTCCGATCGAATTCCGATCCGTACGCTCGCCGTGATATCGCGAAATATCGTGCCGGCGAGCATCA
Organism: Cardiocondyla obscurior; assembly: GCF_019399895.1. NCBI lineage: Eukaryota > Metazoa > Arthropoda > Insecta > Hymenoptera > Formicidae > Cardiocondyla > Cardiocondyla obscurior. The sequence continues at coordinate 118,962 of NC_091869.1, forward strand.
GGGTGAATCGTAATTGCTAATTTTTCGATCAATTTTTAAACGTTCTTATTGCAGTTCATTCGAATTCATAGCTTTGAAGAGTGCTTTTAAATTCAAAATCGTTGGCAACTTTATTCCTCCAAAGTAAACAAGGTCTTTTGCTTGGTATGTTTTTTTTTTATTTAAATATCACGGCGCATTGTTAACTTAAACCAAAGAAGCAAGAGAGAGAAAGAGAGAGAGACAAGTTCTGATTAGTTTCAGCATGCATAATATATGTATTGTAGTGTTTTGATGCTTCGTGATTATGTGAGTTATAAAATATTCCTTCAAGTTCATATATAAATACTGCCGCATAGCAATGACCTAATCCTTGAAAAAGAAAAAAAAAATTAAATATATACGAGTCTTAATTTTGGTAAATTTATGTACATTTTAATTAATTATGTGTTAATTCAATAATTATATTTTGTACTCGCTTTATCTCTCATATAGGCCTTACTTGCAAAATTAATACCGTCGTAAAAAAAAAATTGCTAAAACAATTATGTGAAGAAGTAAAACCTGAATAAGTGGAAAATTTATTGCACGCACGAAGATACTATTAAAAACTGGTCAAACTTGTCGACTTGTTGATCTTATTACTCGCACATTATAAAATTAGGGTCAACGAACTATAACGAATATAAATGACAATGAAATATAAAGTGCAATTATTTTAAGTTTAATAATTAACTAATTAATTAACGTAAAACTTGCAATTATTGAAATCTATGTATTCCAATCTGTATATCTAATCAATATTATATTAAAAATTCTTCCGAGAAGAAGAGTGGTTCAATGTAGTGATTATCGTGTCGACATAGGCAACAATACTTGCAATCTAAATTACACGAAAGAGACAACTGCGAATAAAACATAGTTCCTACATTGATAGAGTTTGTCGTGAGATCGAAAACAAAACTTAAAGAAGATAAGTCACCTTCGATCTCGGGAAGTAAAAGAGTACATACGTCAGTAAAAGCAAATGGTTTAAGATATTGAATTTGTACTGATAACGTTGGAACATTTCCTCAAACTTTCATTGACTTGCTTTCTAATATTATTTTCATTGATATATATAAGTATATATAATTTTATAAATGGCAGAAAAATAAACCAACGATTTTATTACGTCTAAATACCGCGTAAAAGTAATATTAAGATAACGTTGCGTAATTTAATAATTTAATTAGGTGGATTAGAAAGTTTTGATACGCCGTTAGTAATAGAAAAATTTTTGTTTGCAAAAATGATAAAGTTGAAAATTTGCGCTCTCGAACAACTCAAACAGAATAACGCCGGTATAAAAAGTACCAATCTACGTTACAGGCAAGTATATTGAGTTGCATATCGACAGGAGTAACCTTGAGAGTCGATCATATTCTTCGCGGAGTTTTCTGATCGAAGGTAAACGAAGGGTTTCGGTTATTACGTTTGCGGAAGATTGATGTAAAACCGCGCGAGTTAGGTTACAAATGAGTTAACGTGATTCGTAAAAAAAAAAAAAAAAAAGAAGGGTTCGTGAAACACGGTTTATCATGCTTTCATAAACTGATCTTCGTAATTTTTTTCTCAAGTAACAGTCGACTTTTAGAATTACATACGCAGCGGTATATGTATGTATATATTAAAAGATAGTAACAAAATTATTTTTTAGCGTTCAAAAATTTAAATATTTAAATGTTATAATAATTTACGCTAATTGTGATTAAAAAAAAAAAAGAAAAAAAAAGAAAAAAAAAATTAATTCTGAAACAAAATTATTTCTCGCTAATGCAACAACCATGTGTTGCAATGTTATTGGGTCGATCTACTTTCCCGTTCACTACAATATGGCATTCTTCGATATTTCGTGGACAAGACTCGGCAACGGGTAACAAACAAATAAACGCAATAATGATGTAAGAATAATTTCATAAAATTCTTTCGACGATAAATGGATAACGGGCGTGTAGTAGTCGTGGAAAATGTGTTATTACCGTTGGCGTATGATGAAATATCGACGAAATCAACAGACGGAAAAAGCATTAATAACATACACTTAGATTACGTCAACGGAACGTCGTTACGTGTCGACTAGTTAGACGTGAACTTTCATACTTGATCACGTGTTCTACTTCACAAGTGATGAACACTTGTAAGAAATCTAGCATAATTGTAAGCATACATTCACGTACATTCTTCTCGGTTAGAGTCGCAGTTGGATCTCTTTCTTTTTTTTTTCTAATTATTAATTATAACCAAGAGCTAAAAGTATTCAATCGCTTGCAGGCACGACCCCTTTCACCGACCGATTTGATCGTCAATATAAAAATCATACTCCCCCGAATCTTATTTATTTGCCACCCACCGACGGACGGTCTTTGCTGACAATCAGCGCGACAACTGGGACGTTGATTCCACCGAAGAATAAACCTTTGTCCGACAGACTTTGGCGTGCACGCGACACGTAACCGTATAGAATTGCCAGTGAAAGCGCCGGGGCTGCCGATGCAATAAGATGACCCTGACATATTTCGTAATATGTAATGGTCTTTTTTTTTCTTTTCCTTCCAGGTGTAATTTGTATCGGCAAGAAGTCACCGACACCGCACGTATCCCTCTTCCGACCGCGCGGTACGTTCGCTCTCTACCCATTGCCATCTTTCGCGATATTTTCTTCGCGTCGACTTCCAATACCCACGTTCTTCTCGCGTTCCCGCTTCGTAGCCGAGCCCCGCGGAGCCTTTCTCCTCTTGTTGCGGCACAATGAATGACTCGGACATTCTGCCGTTCGCGTGCATATATTCCATACGGCCGCATTGTGACGCGCGACGACAAACGATACCGTTATGTCATAGATAACGAGCGGCGGCACCGAGTAACTTTCTGAGGTAACGTTGGAAGTTCGCACGGTAGTTCGGGATTGCGAAAATAAACGTACGCGCCGCCTAATGATCTGGCCGGCGCTTTGAAAAATGCGAGATAAACGCGGCTGGAGCTGCAACTTTTTCCGAGAGTCATCACGCGCGCGGTTGCTTATTACCAGACCTTGAGAATCTACACCAGTAGAAGATCCCAAACGGTTCGAATCGCGTATTGTAAACGCGAAATGCTAGGCGATAAATCATGTATTTTCTTTTAAATTAATTTCCTCTTTTTAATTAAAATAATTAATATAACGCGTTGATTACTATAAAGTAAAGTTACGCCTGTTCTTTACGATACCTGAACGCAAACGTCATACACATATAGTACAACGGTTCTGTTCTGCTTGTTCCTACCGGAAACAATATAATAATATCTATTAAAAAAAAATATTAAAGAAAATTTTGCCGTGCAAAATACAGCGTAATTAGAAGAAAAGCTACCATAACGAATAGTAATTAGAAAAAAAGAAAGAAAAAAAAGAAAAAAAAAAAAAAAAAACAATCTTCCGTGCTCATTACTTGAAATTGTTGGCGGCGATAATCTCGTATCTCAACCGTAACTATGTAAAACGACCTCTGGTATCTTGCGGCGGACTACTCCAGGCTTCCTCGGAGCCGAGGAGTGTTGCACACGCGAAGACGTTATACTAAGAGTTTGTTCAATTGCGGTCGGCTTCTGACGCGCGGCGAAAAGTGAACCGCCGGCGCGCGGAGTTGCAGATACAAAGAAATGTGCGCCAGTTACATCATCGCCGCGATCGGCATAGTCAGACAAGGCAGCTACGCCTGGGAAAACAGCGGCCGCATCTTTCACTGTGCCGCAGTACTGTGTTTTAGCCGCGAAACGAAAGGCGCATCAGCGAGCATAACGCGCGAGCAGAGAGATCTTTCGTATATTTATTAAAGTTCGTCCGCCGTTCCCGTCGTTTGAACTCGTGGATTTTAATACGCGCGGGCGCAGCGTTTTATTCCGATTACACATATGTGCGCAGTAACGCCCGCCTTCGGCGAGCCGCTGTCGAGTGCAACGAGTTAATAAGTGTTGTTTAAAGAAAGAGAAATAGAGCCGTGGCGGGAGAACAATACCGCGACGTTGATGCAACGTGTTATCCTGCCTCGAACAGCAAATCAGACTTATCCGTTTGCGTAACGTGGATGTATTTTGTCGAAAAAAAAAATAAAAAAAACGCGGGTATCTCAGGTGCGCGAGGTGTACGTACTTTGCGGGAATTAATAGACGGATTTTAATTATATGTGCGTTTCGCGGGCAATTCCGAGAAAATGACCAGGATTGAAACAGCGCCGGGCAGACATTGCCGCAAGAGTAGAATACCGCCAACCGGATATTGGTTTCGTAGAGGCTGAAGGAGGCGTAGTTGTGTCGCACACAGGGACAACGGAACGCTCGTGAAAATATACAGCTATCATGTCCGACGTGCGTATTACGACACAGGAAACAGACACGCTTCTATGATACACTCCGAAACGTTTACGAGTCCGCTCGGGCGTATTTTATTTCCCCCGCTGTGCTGATAATAATTAATTTGCCCGCGAAATTGATACGATTGAGGAGAGCGAGAACGTTCATCAGCGGTACAACAATATACGTATTAGATTGATTTAAATCGCGATCGCCGTAGCCAGCAAAGTATTATTTTTTTAAAAGTCGCGCTGGCTTCGGTCTTTCGACGTTCGCGTGCCGTTAATCGAATGTAGACGTTGGCATCTTCGTATGCGTATCCCGCCGGCGTGATTGATGGCAGATTAAGATTAATCATAACGACGCTTTAATCTTCGATATCTTGTTGATGCGAACCAGACTTTAGTCGACTCTGCCGCGAGTTAAAATTATTCAAGGCTACGGTGACTGCGCGGCATTTAAATAATCTTTATTTAAAAGCACTCGGCAACAATATTTGACGAGGTGAAAAAAAGAATTTAGTTTGAGTCAGCGACAAGTCGGCATCGAGAAGAATCATTTGCTCGTACGCGATACCGCTCGCAGGCACGTTGCAACGACACGCACGTGCACTCGAACATGTCAATTCACGCACGTACATTTATCTACTCGCGTGTGGATGTACGTGTGCACGAATATATCGGTAGAAGGAGGCTATCTGGTAAAGCCGGAGACAGGCGATCGGCCAATAGTTGAGCGGGCGCGATCCACGACTGAATGAACCGCGCTATTTCGCTTTTTCGCGAACGAAAACTGCATCGGGGGGCCCGTAAAATTTCGTAAATATTTAATGACGTAGATTTACCGCGCGTTATCATGCCGCAGGAAAACGAAAAGGCCAACGGCGACGTCGAGGTGAGGATCCCGACGAAAAACCGGCGCAGTCCCTCTTCGGACGAAAGCGACGCGGGGGACCGGAGCGCATTTGGCGAAGACAACTTCGATGTCAAGAAGCAGGTGGATTTAGGACTTTGCAAGGGCGCGGACGACATGCCGGAACTAAAGGATAAAGAGCTGGAGGACGACGAGCAGATCACTCTGGAGCTGTGCGATCCGCCGCCGGAGGTCATGGAGTACGCCAGGAGGGAATTGGGCGAGACCGAAGAAGTCAAGTGCCAGACCCTGCAAGAGTTTCGCGATATGATCTATGGTAATCCGAATCGGAACATTAGTCTGATAAGAATGACCGGCGACAAACGGATCACGAGTGACGTATAAATTCTTTCGTAGAGACAGGCGAGTGCCTGCCGCACAGGATGGACGACGATTTTCTCATCAGATTTCTTCGCGCCAGGAAATTTAACATAAAAAGTGCACATAAGCTGGTGAGTTATAGATGTAAATGCATTGACATTGGCACTCGCGGTCAGCTAGACAGTTCCGAGTCGATAGCACCGAAATGTTTTTGTTATTAAGTATTTTTTTTCTTTTTTTTTTTTTTTTTATCGCATAAAAGATGATAAGTGTTTGTCGTACGCAGAAACAGAAACGGAAACGATTATCGGAAAAAGAAGCACGATGAAATTGCAACGTTTTTTTTTTTTTTTTCTTTCTTTAATTACATATTTTATTTACGTATTTAAGATTCTGGACAATCTTGTGACAACTTTACGACATCTTTTACGTTAAGAAAAATTTTAATCATAATTTTAAGACCGCTGACGAGACTAATAATTTTTCATAATGCTTCTTAATTGTTGTATAACGTATTCGTTTCGTTTTATTACAAAATTATACGCAACTCAATTAAATACGGAAACTCTTGATGAATGTAATTATGTAGATTATTAGATACTGGACTGAGCGTAGACATTGCATTTAAAATTAGTTGCGCAAGTTAAAATAATATATACAATAAAGCCTTAGAAAAAGGAAATCTTCATTGTTTTTATTCCTATGTAATTTCAATATTAAAAATCTTTTTACTTTAGATAAATTGTATATAAAACAGTCAGATAAAAGATTCGCGTCGAATCATATCGTCTTCGAACGTATCAAAACACTCTCGGAGTTATTAATCTTCAACGCTTATTACGTCACTAAATACTCGCGAGCCTTTCAGAAATAAGCACTTTCATACGAGATATGCATCTAGAAGACTTCACGATATCGAAAAGCAGCAATAAATACTCTTCTTGAAAATCTTTTGAACATAAAGATAGACGTAGATATAAAATCTATATAGAGAAAATATAGAAAATTTTAAAGACCTATTTGTATGCTATTTTATTTAATTTCTCAATGATATGTATATAAAATATCATATTTGCATAGAGAATCAAAGAAGTCGATTAAGAAATTGAAGAATAATGTATTAATCGAGAAGAACATAATAACATGTACTGTACTAATCGTGCCTAGTCATATATTACTTCGTAATTACACAATTAGAAATCACAAACTAAGAAACTTGCTAGATTTTATAATAAACCTCGCTCATTTTGAAATTAATATTTCCAATAATATCCGATCGATATGTTTAGCAAAAATTTAATAATTTCATATAATTAAATATATTACGTAAATAAGTAATAATAATAATTTTTTTTTTTTATGCAATGTAAGACACTCGATCCGGCACAATTTGAGGTTTTTATCTCTATTAAAGAATTGCGCCATTTAGGATCATTAGCGGAATTGCATATTTAAAGGGAAACTTCGTTGCACGCGGTAGTTATGACGAATGTAATTCATTCAAATTAATATAATCATACGACAATTTAAATCTATAAAATATGCTTCCTTCTGGCTGTAATTTTTTCATAATTAATTAGATACAAATTTATTTAATCGCGATATGAATTTGTATGTCTACAAGCCGATTGTTTCAACTTCTTTGAAAACTTATCTATCAATTAAATATATGTTTATCTTTATTCTTAATTTGAAATAAAATAGATCGAGATCGGCATATTATCTTATTTTCTTTGTCCGATTTAATGCAAAAGCGCTTCTTGCAAAGTTACAAGATTCTATTTCGTATGTCATTGAATGTTATAATACGACAATGTAGATTATTGTTAAAATATATATATATATATATATATATATATATATATATTTTTTTTTTTACTACTTTAAAAGCCCGTTGTACGTACGTATAAAATTTCAAAAATGTTAAAATAATATATGTGATCTATGCCGGCAATTAATTTAACGAAAATGCATCGATGAATAAAGCGCAGACACGAAGTGAACCTTCTAGTTGCACAATTATGTCAAGGTAAACTGATCTACCTTTCAAAATCTGAAATACGCAGCGCGCTAGTATTTCACGAAAATTAGAATTAGTAAAAGTGGTAGAAAGAATTTAGACTTTTAACAGGACGTTTATTAGGGTTTTAGTAATTGCCTTAACAACCGCGGCATTAATATATTCTACATTTAAATAAGAGGGGAGGAAAACTGATACAGGTTTAAAATAATTCTCTGTTAAATTCGAGATAAAGCGATTCGATTGCTAATTCCCTCATCTTCATATATATAAAGAAACAAACGGGCTATTCATAAATATAATTACCGAGAATGTCCAATGAATAATTGATCAAGGATAAAAATTATCTTTACGTTCGCGAGCGAGAATGCTTGACATTTTATCTCAAGCTGTAACAATAAAACGCAGTGCTTATCAAGTGCCCTTTAAATCCATCAAAGCGCCATTTAAAAGTAAAAGAAGAGAAATTTCCTGGCCTCTAGTTTTCAAAAAAAAAAAAAAGTGAAAAAATAAAAAATAAAAATAAACTTTCCTTATCAATTTCGATCGATTTCGACAAAACAAAAATAATACAAAAATTTATTAATAATTGAATTTCGGAGTTTTGGTAGCTCCCCGAAAAATTCTAACGTCAGCGTTTGCGATTTGCAATTTTGTAACGTAATATTATTACACAAACAGTAAAAAGCGAAGTTGATTTTTCTCAAGACACTTTTGCGGTAGATAGTGAATTACTACAACTTCAAAGAGGAACATCCGGAGATCCATCAGCAGATGAACTCAACCGAGATGAGGTACATTGGTGACGACAACGTAATCACGGTACCAACGTACAGAACCCAGTGCGGCAGGCGCTTAATGATCTATCGCTTTGGCAATTGGAACCCGCGTAAATATCCCGCGGAGGAACTTTTCAAGGCTACAGTTGGGATCTTAGAGCTTGGTATTCTCGAACCCAGACATCAAATCATGGGCGGTATCGCTATTTTCGATCTAAAGGATATCTCTATGACACATGCGTGGTCTGTGACACCTCAGGTAATTTTCTTTTTTTTTTATGCATGGCATTTTCGTTATTCTCGAATTATTTGCGACATATATTATGCACGAAATTAAATTAAAAAAAATGATAATAATAAAAAATAAAATTAATAAATAAAAAAAGTGTTAATATAATGCGTATTAATTCATCTTCGTCTACTAGGTAGCAAGTATGATGCTGTCTCTGACGGTGACCGCGTTTCCCATCAGGATACACGCGCTACACATCCTTAATCAATCCTGGGTTTTCGACGCGATTTTCGCGGTCTTTAAGCCGCTACTCGACGCCAACATGCGGAACAGGATATTCTTTCACGGTAACAACTACGAGAATCTGCACAAACACATCTTGCCCAAGTATCTGCCAAAGATGTACGGGGGCGTGAGAGATGAAATACCCTACTACAAGTGGCTCGAGTTCGTGATTAAAGATCCAAAAATCGTCGAGCAGATGAGTAAAATGGGATATATCGTCACTGACGAAATTCGCGATTCTTTCACTTTCACAAAGTAAAAATCGAATTCTGCGGTAACGAGAGGTTCAAGGAAGTCTTTTTTTCTTTTCTTTTTTTTATAGAATTGCATGATATTTTTTTTTAGTATGCTACTCAACAATCATAACTCGCACATTCTTATTAAAATCGCCAGTTAGCTTTTTACTTTACCGTATTTTTTTTTTTTTTAGGATATACATAATATAAATCTGGAATGCGTTTTGCATTTTCTCTAATTATTATAAATTGGTCTTAAATGCGTGAAAATGTTTTATGTTATTTATATACAAGATATAACGTAATTGTGTGATTGTGTATTCACAACGTAAGGCCTTAAATAAAAGCTTTTTGCCACGATTGAATGGACTGAAGTAATCACCTATATCAAACTATGCGTTACTTATCACTCAGATATTTTGCATAAGCGATACGCTACGATTGCAGTTATCATACTTAATCGCACCTAATAGCATAATGCCTGCGATAAGAGTAATTGTATTTCTCCGTGCGTTTTCACCTGATGAGTTTAATACTATTTTAGTCACAGGCCGTGTTTACTTCCATCGGCACAAATTAAAATTCTTATCTCTGCAATTTGTCGACGATATTCCGCGATCAAAATAATTATTAATTAACGATCAATTTTACACTTAAATTTTGATTCACGTGTCAGCGATGCACGCGTGCTCAAAAGTTATAATTTATGTTTATCTTGATGTTGATTATTATTCTCTTATTACATAAATCGTGAAATTAACGAGTGATTTTAGATTAATTAAGATTTAATTAGTCGAGGATCCCCGGACTAGAAGAAAGTATTACGCGGCTTATAGTAGCCGAAGGGGGATACGTTCGTGTCAATTGTGCTCGGGTGCTCCTAAAATAAGAACTCGGCCGCTCCGGGATGAACTCGAGATAGAATCAGGAAGATGAGGCGCACGTGCGGGGGTGCAGTTAGGTCGACGGGTACATAGGTAGAACCGTAAAAAAGGCGCAGGTAGGGCCTGGCGTCAACTGCTGGCCTGCTGGGAGTGCTGGGGTTGTGGTAGACTGGTGGTAGTTGATATCGACCCGGGTTGGAGGGTCGTGTAGCAGGATCGCAAGGCGCACGCCTGGACGTGGACGGCAGCGAGGTGCGAGAAGGAAAACGGCGCGCGGATGCGAATCGGACGAGGATAAATAGACAGAGTGGCGCGGAGGGTGACGAAAAGGGTGGAAAGTATCGATATATATATGTATCCCACGATCGTGGAGGTAGGTCGTGCAGAAGAGGTAGTAGAAACCCGCCGGTAGTAGGAACCTGGCTGGCACAGCGCACCCCATACGCGCGAGTAGCCAGGCGAGTAGCCAGGCGGGTACCCGTATTCCGTGAGAGAAGTGAACCTCAGTCCATCCATCCGGCTCGCCTTGGCGCGCATGTGTGCGTGTACGTGTGTGCGTGAGTGCGTGCGAGAGTGGTGCTCGATCTAAGTGTATGCGCGCCGCTTTATCCTCGGGATAACAGCTGCGCTAACGAGCCCGAAAAAAATCCTGGACCGTTGCTCTCGTCGCGTTGCTCACCCACGAGATTCTGGGTCGAGGGCAAGGTAAAACTACGTTCATCCCCCATCGTCCTTTGCATTTCGGCGAGCTGGTGGAAACGTACACCGAGGGAAATTCAGAATTTTAGCTGGACGCGAAGCTCTACTTCAAGGTACGTTATCCCGGAAACCACGAAGAATCCATGTGCATTCACGAGGAAAAGAAAGAGAAGATAGCCGTGATCGGTCGATCGTCCTCGTAAAGAAGGACGTGACGGACACGGTGATGCGATAGAGTGTGACGCGAGAAGTAATATGTGACGGTGCGTGGGGCGCACTCAGCGGAAGAGGACGAGGACGAGGAGGAGGCGGACGACGACGACGACGACGACGACGACGACGACGACGACAACGACGACGACGACCGTTAAACCGGCGCCATGTCGCAACGACATAGCACGAACGAAGATTCCTACCTGAGCTGTGGCAGACCGTCGAACCTCTTCAAGACCAATTTCAGTAGCGCCCGTCTCGAGAAGCTCTATCGCGCCTCGTCGCTACAACAGCGTCGCGGTGGCCTCACGTGTTTCCTGATGTCGGCGATCCTGTACGGCCTCTACACGCTGTTGACGCCGGGACTGGAACTGCCGGCACGTTGCGTCAGCGCCGTATTTGTTGGCCTGAACTCCGCCTTGTTACTCCAGACCAGCTGCATCAAGACGAGCACTGCGCGCAACTCGGTCTGGTCAGTGGTACCGTGTATAGTAGGACAGCTGTGGATCGTGCACCTGCCCGCTCAGCTGTTTCTCAAGCCCGCCAAGGTTACGCTGAGGGACAGCCTAGCTTGGATGCTGCTGCTGCTCTACTTGCTGTTCGCCACTCTACCGCTCAAGCTCTGCCGCTGCACGTTCCTCGCGCTCGGCAGCGTGCTCGTTTACTTGGTCACCGTGATCGGTTTCTCCAGCGCGACGTTGGAGGACCTTAAAGCGCAGCCAGTCGACATCCTGGTAGGTCTCATTCCAAATCGGTCTGAATGAAATCTCGAGGTAGAGATCCGTTAGACGCGCTCGTCGAACGAGATCGACGCCCCGAGGAGAATTTCGCCGAGAGGAATTTCTTTAATTCGCGGACGCGTAAAAACACTTTTCACTCGTTTAATCTATCTTGGTTATTCAGAGCCAGTGTAATCCACCACGTGACCTCTTTTCACTTATTTATAGCGCCCCTCTATAAAGTTATTAAAAATAACTTGAATATACACTGCGTTCTATATTTAATAAGTCAGTTCCTTCGATCGTGCCTAAAAACGGTGATAGCGAAGCTTAGAACGCGAATACCGCGACGTCTAGGGTTGTAGATTGCAGAAAGGCCGGGTAAATTGAGAGAGGAAAAATATCCTGAATTCGTATAACGCCCGGCTGTCTATCTGTCTCGTTGAAACCGCTCGCGAGTGACGCGAGCACAATTGCGCGCGGCTCGAACAACAAAGATAAAGCGAATAAAAAATTACGCGCGCGTGTTAATTGCGGAGCAAAGGGTGAAAATGCTTTTCGCGCTTTCCGATACGCGCGCGGTGGATGGGAACAACGGTTTCGCCGACGCTGACTTCGACAAACTAATTCACTGTCAACCGGCGACGCGTGCACCAACAATCGATCCAAGTTCAACGAGGCGTATCTCCGCCGCTTTTATGAATACGCGGTGCACAGTTGCGAAAAAAAAAAAAAAAATTAATAATAAGAAATTTTAAAAATCACGTTGCAATAAGCGAGGATTGCTTCCCGTGAAGAATCCGGTAAAGAGCCGTTTCCGAATAACCGAGCCGTAATAATTTATTTCATTTAGAACTGTGTTGTTAAATGAAAAGTACGCGGCGATAAAATGTCGCTCTGTTAAAGCAGACGGTGATGTTTGCGAAATGTGTGGGCTACGTCGGCGACGTATTTAGCTGCTCTATTAATTGCAAATTATACTATTTTTGATGGTAACTCTTGACCTTAGGTGCTATCCACTGTTAACGTCACTGCGACCGACACGGGTTACGCTACGTTTATCGCATATCGATACGTCGCACCAGAGATCAAGGGTACTACAATTGACTTCTTCTCTATCAATCACGGTTTTTGTAAGTGTTCGATACTCGAAGGTAATTCAGTTTATTTTATTACAACGACTGCGCCGGTAATTTTATTTTATCGATTATTAAAACTATTAATAATTTAAAATTAAAAAAAAAAAAAAAAAAAAAAAAAATTAAAATATTAAATTATCGCAAATTATCGAATATTTACAAAAAAAAAAAAAAATGTTACGATTAATGTAGAAGAGGTCAGTTATTGATTCAAAACTGTTGACCCTGTTCGCTCAAGTATAGCTATTGAAACTTTTTACGCCATTGACGAAGATATTTTCAACATTTTGTCGCTACTCTTTTACTAAATTTGCAACCTGACGGATATTCGAACGCGTTGGAAATTAAACTGTTATCCACATGGGAAAATTGATACGTACGAGCGACGGTATTTATTACGTAGGTTTGTCTTATCGATCCGGGCACGGTGTAATATTATTGTTAAAGAGATAATAAGTATGTACCGTCAGTAAAGTTGGACTGGTGTATACCTTTGTTTCGAAACGTAGCATTGAGCACTCGCACTCCGATAACCGCGCAGTTTGTCGTTCCCCGCGCGTTGCCTATCTCGCGATAACGTGCGATTTCAAGTGCACGTGATGCGTCCAGTGAAGAGGATCCTCTCACGAAGCCGGGAAACTCACGAAGCGATTGCTTCATCACTTTCCCTCCTCTTTCCTCTCTTTCTCCCGCTCTCTCTCAATATTTTCTCTGCAATCCATTTCGTCGCGAAGAACAGGATAATTATTGAATCGAAAGAAGCGAGAGTGAAGGCGGTGGGAGTTTCTCGGACTCGAGAAACTTTTCATTCTGCATGAAATTACCGTATAACGCGACGATCGCATTTATTTAGCTTTTCGATCGCGACAATTAACTTTTTGTATTAACGAAGTAAAACTTTTGGTTATTTTAAAGCGTACGAGAACATCGGGTACTGATTCTCACGTGCACGATATAATTTCGTCAACTGTGTTACGGTAGAGAATTTTAACAGGCAACGGGCTTTATCGATCAACAATAGATAGCAAGCCGTATGGTGCATCGGCCGAGGTGTGCAGAAGTTTTGGCAGCAAATATCGCGTAAAAGCGAAAGCTGGATGTAGACGTGCGGTACGTGGCTCCCGTCGTTAGTAACACTTGAGTAGAGTTTGGTCAATGGTAGTTTAAAATAGAGCGCGACGAAGATAGAGGCACATAATGAGAGCGAAATAAAGAAGAGAGAAAGAAAGAGAGAGAGAAAGAGAGAGAAAAGGGGGAGGGAGGGCGAGAGAACGGCTATGTGCAACGATGCGAGAGATTGCCTTTCGATATACGACGTGTTCGATGCTTTTTCATTGGAAACGAACTGACCACCGTTCACCAACATTTAAAATAACATCCGGAAAAAAGTGACCTCGCGAACGAAATTATTGGCTACGTTTGTTGTCGATGGGGAAAAGTACCGTGAATACGGATACGCTAGTTCTCGCGGAGTTTTTCGCTTGGAAAAATATTGCTCGTCAAAATCATATCCGGTTGCGATTCGTAAATTGTCGCTCGGGTACGGAGAGTTTCTACGAAAGCGAGTTATTTGCTAAATCTTAAGACAGCCGAACGATAGCGATTGACTCGCGCGATTTGTAATCAGATCTTAATGGAAGGGGCCGTAATAAATTTCAGCCAAGTGAGGCAAATAGATAGACCCACCCGCGGTGCTAGACGCTCGTAAAATAAGCTTCGCAAAAACGTTCTATAGATCCTGACGCTGACGCTTTTCACCGGCGCCTCGATTTTGGGAGCTTGCGGCTACTGCCTGGCGGAGTTTCAGCAGCGCCGCGCATTTTTGGAAACCAGGCAGAGCTTGGAGGTCCAGCTAATGATCGAGGAGCAGAGCGCGGAGCAAGAGCGATTGTTGCTCAGTGTTCTACCGGAGCACGTCGCGGTCAAGATGCGGCAGGACCTCGGCGCGTCTCTCGACACCCAGTTCAAGAAGATCTACATGTCCAGACATGAAAACGTGTCGATACTTTACGCCGACATAGTCGGCTTTACCGCGATTTCGTCGACCTACAGCGCCAGCGAGCTGGTCAAGATACTCAACGAGCTCTTCGCGCGATTCGATCAGCTCAGCGAACGGTACATATTTTTCTAAAACTTTCACTTTTATGGATACGTTAATATCGCCATTAATTCTTTATATTAAAAGCCAGCTAAGATACTTAACGCTATTAACTTAAGAGCCACATTTCTCTCATTACATTTGCACGTTTTTATGTCATATCGATTTTACGCGTAAAAGCGAAGCAAGAACGTAAGCACATATGTTACAAAGTGGAAAACATCGGAGCTCAACCAGAGATCGATACTATAAATATTTTATCTTAGATATCCAAGTTCGGTTAACATTAAAAATTAATAAAATAAAAAATCAATAAATAAATAAAATTAATAATTTAATATTAAATTAAGTTACTAACAAATTTTTGATATTTAAAAAAAGTTAATTATTTGTCATCTGCGTATTCAATTATTATTATTTTTTTTTCTCCGGTTGATACGTGCATTTTAAACGGGACTCGGCGCGTCATCGAAATGCTAATCGTAAAACGGCACGGCAAAGTGAATAGAATTCCGTAGCTTGCGCGTTTCATTTCCGCTGGGGGGATAATGAAAATTGTATGATCGGTTCGACGACGAAATTGATTCTATCAGTGAATTCCCTGTCGATTTTGTCTTCGGCCATTCCGACTCCGTAAATCCTGCCGCAGGGGGAGGTCCTTCGAGGACACCAAGGCAATCGATATCCCCGGGGACCGGGGTTTTCCATCGCCACCAAATGCACTTTGCAGTTTACGTGATCGTCATTCGTTGTCGCGTAATAAATTCTATATTTATCTATACATATGTATACACATAAATTTCTTTTTTTGGAGTTAAAAAAATTTTTTCTTTCTCTTTTACTCGAGTACATACGCAGAAGTCATTAGAAATATTCTTTAACCCGATCGAGGAAATTAAAGGAAAAGTCGCAACGTAAAATCTCATTGGCAGATATGAGCAAATGCGCATTAAGATCCTGGGGGACTGTTACTACTGCATAAGCGGTGCACCCGTCGAAAGGCCAGACCACGCGGTCCTCTGCGTATACATGGGGCTGTCAATGGTGGAGGCGATTAAATACGTTCAACAAACGACGAACAGCCCCGTCGACATGAGGGTGGGCATTCACACGGGCGCGGTACTCGCCGGAGTCCTTGGACAGAGGCAATGGCAGTTCGACGTCTACAGCAAGGATGTCGAGCTGGCGAACAAGATGGAGAGCAGCGGAAGGGCGGGGTAAGAATAGCTTCTTGCAAGATTATTTCATTTAAGAATGCGATCTAAGATGCGTTATTACGTTTAGAAGTTTCTTGCGAGCGGATCGAAAGACTTTCGATATCGAGCATGACCGTTTTATAAGTAACCTTTGAATTTATGATTGAGAATTATTATTCGACTGAATATTAATTATTAACGCGATGAAGCGAAAGTTTAAAATTTTTCTATGTCGTTGAAGAAGGCCACGTTTGAACGCAGAGTGCATAAATAAATATGTGATTTAAGGAGAGTACACATCTCGAATGCGACTCTGAGTTTCCTAAATGGGGAATTCGAGGTCGAGCCGGCGCACGGGGAGGACCGGGAGGAGGCACTCCAAAAAGCTGGCCTCGTCACTTACTTTATCGTGAGAGCCTTGAAGCCATTTAAGCCAGCGGTAACGAAAAGCCTCGCGTCGCTGGCCGATGCGGAACACTCCCAAAGAATAATGGAAAGTGTACACGGCAAGGTGGACAATATGCGAGAGGATTCCGAGGAATTCCAGCAACGTTTGAGAAAGAAGCTCGACAGCAGAGGTAAAAAAAAAAAAAAAAAAAAAAAAAACAGTTCTAACACTTTGAGTTTGAAGTTGAAGCGAGGGGCGTTACGTAAGATCACGGCGAGATTAAATTCAAGAAAGTCAGGAATATTATTCTATTTCAACTCGGTATGCGGCTATAAAAATCTGCGCATGCGTTGGCGAAATGTTATTCTCATCAGGTGTTGGGAATTATCGACGCAGGCACTGATTACAATCGACTCGAGCGAGCGTGTCGCTACGTTGATTAATCGTTAATACGAAGCTACGCAACAAACGTTAGTTGGTAAAATCACGAAAATAGTTGACTTACAAAAAAAGAAAAAAAAATTGATTTTATCAAAACGTTATATAAACACTTTTCTCTTAAATACAAAGTTGCACCATTTTTTTTCCTCCACACATTCGCGAGTAAGTCAACAATTGTTTTGCGAAATATATTCTCGTCTTGTGCGAAAACCCGTTAAAAAAAAAAAAAATTACTTCTCGAGGGAAAATTCGCGAATTAGCGAAAGAACCGACCGCGAATGATAACTTGATGACGGATGTCCGGTTTATTAGCACCGCTGTCAACCTTGTATGTGACTTCAGCGTGAACGAACGCCCGTAGGTGGTGGTACCGACTTGAAAGGCCATGCCTCCTGGTTGACCTTACGGTTCAAGGATCCGAATGTGGAGGCGGCGTTTCACAGTGTCGAAGAGGCTTTTTCGCCCCTGTCGCTTCTCGGCGGACCCCTAGTTACGATGTGTGCAGCGCCGGTTTGGAGGCTGCAGCCTTGGGGACCGTTCACGTGGGGTGGTGCCGGAGTGGTCACTCTTTTCGGCGTCGTGCTGGCCGGAGCCACCTGCCTCGGCAGCGCGGTTCGAGCTACGTGGCTTAGAGGCACCCTCGCGCTGCTCATGACATTCTCCCTCATAATCTTCCTACTGTTAGATATGGTACGAATTTCGACAGCTGCATGCAATCGATGCACTTGTTGCTCAACCGCTTACACCGTTTAATTCTCTCGCGCTTGAATATGCTTATCTTAGAAATCGCAAATTTATCTCACTACGGAAGTATTAAATTAAATAAATTTTTAATACATTTTTTTCTAATTTAAAACGTTATACAATTAAAAAAAAAAAAAGTTTTATATTTATTTATTTCGTATGTAAAACGCTTAAGACTTCTCAAATTGACATTGCTGAATGTTTCTTTAAAATAAGTAATTATGTATTAATTGCACGTTATGCGTTTCCGTAGACTAACTGCGCGATCATCGATGATATCGAGCCGCCGAAAAATGCCTCGATAACCTGGACTTCGCGATGTCCATACCCTTCTTATTATTCATACGTCGGCGTCCTCGCGCTGGTCGCTATCTCGATGCCGACATATCTCTGTTACCTGACCAAGGCGTGCCTGATGTATTTTCTTGCCGGCGCTCAGTCCAGCATCAACGTCCTGTTTCTCGCGTCAAGTCTCGACAGGGAGGACATGATATCGAATCAAGGATTTATGCCCTTCCCACTGAAATATTCACTGGCGGCAACCTTGTTCACCATCGCGACCGCACTGGTCATCGTAGCGAGATACGTAAGTACATGTTTTATTCAGAAAAATGTCGTTATAAATATCCTCGGTACTTTTGACGCCTAACTAGTGATTCGTTAATGCAAAAGAAAAAAAAAAAGAAAAGAAAAAAAAAATTTACTTTTTAAATAATACTGAATAAATATGTAAGTATTAATATTTTTAATTATTACGAAGTTTTAATAATCATTGTAATCAGTGTTTAAAAATACGTAAGTACACGCAGTTAAAAAGTTTAAAAAAAAAAGAAAAAAAAAATATTGTAAGTATCGGATTTACTGTGGTACACCCGTGAACTTGCTCATGTTAAAATATTTCGATGAAAACATTGACGGCGGTTGCTACAAGCCTTAACGGAGAAATACATTAGCTGCTTTACGTGACGATCGATCTGCCGTATGTTGCAGCACGCGAGAATGGAGCGACTTGCGAAAATGATTCCTTCCTCCAAGGTCGGCATGTCGATAAAAGAACAATCAATTCTCATGGGTCTATAAAACCGTGCCGGCGATTGCTTCGACGATTCATTCTGTGTCGCATTAAAATCAGATATTCAGAGCGGCATTCCGAATACTTTGGGGTGCACTAGATTCGTACAAATTGGTGATGTTAACGCAAGTTGCACGTTTCAAAAATTACCTGCTTTAAATTACGATATTATCGTCCGAGTTAAATTATATTTCTGGTATTATTGTAGAAATCATACTCTATTTTGCGTATCGGAAAAAACAGGTTATTTTAACGCGATGATGAAGTTTTCCCGAAGTAATCCGATGATTGGTATTTCAGCGTGAAATAGAAACATAATTCCATTTGTGGATAACGATGATGACGGCTTCATCCAGAAATTGGATATCGAATAGTTCGCGATTTTTGAATGGGCTTTTCCACGGCGCGTTGAATAACACTCTATCTGTTCCCCGTGATTTTTTTATTTGCTATCGAAAACGTCGAACGGGAGGAAGGCGAAAGCAATTTATGTCTGTAAAGCTAGTCTCCATTTTTTGAATTTTAAATAAAAAAAAAAAAGAACTTGAAGAGGTTACCAGAACTCTAATTTTTTTTTTTTTTTTAATAAAAAAAAACAAGAAATTTTGCAGAAGTGAACAATTTGACGGATATTTCCTAACAAAATATTTTTTCTTTCTTTCTCTGATTTCAAAAACCCTATTCTCAAATTTCACAGAACCCGATAAAGTTTGATAAACGAGTTTAAAGAAAAATATTATCGCAACATAACATTATTTCTATTTGCAATATTAAATTAATTAAGAAAAAAATTTGAAGTTTAATTCATTAATTTAGAATCATAAACGAGTCAAGCGAATATCGTGTGTAGGCCGAGAAGGCGCGGAGGATGCTGTACCTGCGAGGACGAGAGGTAATCGCGCAGAGGGAACGTGCAGCGGATATGAAGCGAAGAAACGGTGCCCTAATATACAACATCCTGCCGCCTCACGTAGCTGCTTATTTCTTGTCGCACGCGAGACACCACGACGATCTCTATAGCCAGAGTTACGCCGAGGTAGGCGTATTGTTCGCCAGTATGCCGAACTTCGCGGACTTCTACAGCGAGGAGAGCATTAATAATCAAGGTCTTGAGTGCCTCAGGTTCCTGAACGAAGTTATCTCCGACTTCGACGCCGTAAGTTCGCTCGTCTTCCTAGCGGCTGAGTTACTCCGTTAAATCGACCATACTAATTTTTTTATTATCTTCCGAATAATAATTCACATCGTTCTATCTAATTAGATCCTCGATCAGAAAAAATTTCAAAGCATCATCAAGATCAAGACAATAGGATCGACCTATATGGCCGCTTCAGGGATTTCCGAGGTGCAACCGATGCAGTCGGAGGATGCTCCTCGGTGGAGCCACCTCGTCACCCTCGTCGAGTTCGCTTTGGAGCTTAAAAAAGCCTTGTCGAGCATTAACGAGCAGAGCTTTAATCATTTCGTTTTGAAAATGGGCATCAATCACGGGCCGGTGATAGCTGGTGTCATCGGAGCACGGAAGCCTCACTATGATATTTGGGGCAATACCGTCAATGTCGCGTCGAGAATGGAAAGCACGGGGAAAGTCGGCTGCATTCAGGTACCGATAATCAGCGATCGCTTGCTTATAACATATCGTCCGTTTAAAAAACGTAATCTTTTTACCGAGAAAAAAAAAAAAAAAAAAAAAAAAAATGTATTTATTTTCAGGTCACCGACGAGACGCGGAAGATATTGGAGCCGTTCGGTTTTGGCTTCGAGCAACGAGGTCTCGTTTTCGTTAAGGGCAAGGGACAACTCTTGACGCACTATCTCGTCTCCAAGGATGGCGTTTTTCTCGATCTCGATAGTGATCTGCCCGTTGAACCTACTCATCCGATAATCTACCAGTAATGCACTCGAAGGCTCTAACTCGAACGAGAAGCAACCTTTCACCGGGGATATCAAGCCGGCTTGCCCGGAAAGATCCCGGATTACGATTCTGTTCGGCAGGCAAGGTACACGACTGGCTGTCCGGGGGCTCTCGTAATCCAGCCTGATAACTTTAGGGAGCTGGCAAACCACGAACCGTAAATTAGAAGACGTCTCTCATCGAAAAAAAAAAAAAATTGTCTTCAGGGACATTCGACAAGCTAAATGTGTATTGTAGAGAACTTTCTAAATGTTAGCATCCTCGTGTCTCGAAACGAAGAAATAGCACGCGTAAAAGGATAAGGGCGAAGAGGATCGTTCGCGATTGTTCACGAGTGTGTCCGTCGTATGTCGCCATATCATCGTCCATCGTTCGTTATCGGTAGAACGCGAAGGGAGAAGTTTGTACATAGCCGCCGCCGACTACCTATTGTCACACTTTTTTTTCCACGCGCGCGCGCACGCGGGATCACGCGTGGGCGCGTGCCTTGCGAACGTGCCGTGGGTGCATTGAACTTCGTACAGGGTAATAACGAAACAAAAACAAAAGTAATAGATTTAGAAAACACGCAGGTTTGAAAACGCAAATGAAACGACATACCGATGTCGTCGTGTAAATAGTATTAGATCCGTAGGAGAGACCCGTAGAGGAGAACGCAAGACGAAATGATATCATTGACAAGAGGGTGCGACGTAGCGACAAGTGAGACGCCGTCTCGAGGATCTGCGTAATTTAGATAATTCACTTCGTGTGGCAAATCTCGTATTTTAGGATTAAACTTCTTTCTCCAAATCGCGACGATTGGACACGGAGATGCTGACACGGAAGCTGCGCGAGATGCGGCTCGCGAATCCCGTCGTTAATAACGATAATCGTATTTCTTCTCAGTATGAGCAATAATCTAAAGCATTGTTATCTACTTTAAACAGCTCTTCGTCAACTTTCGTGTCTAATCTACACATTATTTGAATTCGATCTGCAATATTTCGTTGCCGACATACGAGGAGATAAAATAAAAATAAAAAAAAAAAAAAAAAAAAAAAAAAAGGAAAAAAAAAAAAAAAAAAGAAAAATAAAGCAAAGAAAGAAAGAGAGATAGAAAGGTGTTTGGCAGAAGCTTGAAGCTGTCCGTTCACGCGTCATCGCTTCCGGTTGTCGGTGACGTTTCATACATGGCATAATTTTATTACCGTTTATTCCAATCAACGATCTAGCGCGGGCGACGTCTTTTTAAGAATCTTAGAGAAATTGTCTTCTTCCGGGTACACGTTACATGTAGAGCACACGCGAGATGAATGTATTACCGGAGATAGTGTACGCGGCGGTATTTGACGAAATACGCACATTAGAGAACTACGAAGTGTGCGCGCGAGGAAAAGGAATATCGCCGATAACAGTAGTATATAATTTATTTTTCTACAGTCGCCGAGAGTTTATCACAGACCAATAATACCTCGGGTACGTGCGCAACGCACACGAGGGAACTTAATGAAATTTTCTACTAACTCTTTCGTTACGTACGACGGCATAGATCTCAGCACGGAAAAAGGAACGTCTCTCCCTCGGGCATGTTCAAGAGTAATTAACGCTCGCTTCGTACTCGACGAGATTCGCGAAAACAATTTCGGGTTAAGCTGCGACGCGAGTCGCGACGTTGGATGTAACGAGAGGGTTGAGGGAGAAAGCGCATCGAGAGAGAATGAGAGAGAGTGGGTGTGAACGACGTGAGATTAAATTGGAGGCGTGAAAACAAGTAGGTATCGGCCTAAACGCTAGTGAGGCTAAGCAAAATGTCAAAGAAAAATAGAAAAAAAAAAAATATTAACTTCCTGAATCGAGGGAGAAAAGGGGGAAAGAGAAGAGATATATACTTCCAGACCGTTTCGTGAATCGCGTACTTCCATTTTCGGCCGACTTCTCGCCCGCACAATCATACATGTATGCAAGAAATTAGCGAAACCGACGTGCATGTACACGCGAAGGCGCATCGATTGGCATGTTCATGTACACGCGTAGATCGAAGTTATCTTATAAGATAGCAATAAATGCGGATGAACTTCCGAAATCGACCGTACCTACAATTTTTTTTCTCTTTTTTTTTTAAACCAACTTTTTTCTTTTTTCAAAAAAAAATTGCGAGGTACGAGCCGTTCAGAAGTGCATCCATAAATGCGTAAACTTTGTTCGCGTATGTGCATACGCTATATTTTTCGTGAGATGATAAGCAGGGACTGTGGACTGACGTAAAACTATCTATGAAAAAGTTGATCGATTAAGAGAAATTAATAGAAAATCATTTTGATAATACTTTGAGATTCATTAATTCTCGATAATTCGGAAGTTTTTGCAATAATATCTTTTACTCTTTCCTTATTTTCTTCGTTAAAAATGGAATACGAAGGTGCTGTACATGCGCGAAGAATAAAACCTAGTAGAAGGAGCATTTGAAAGCTTTTATTTTTTTAACTTTCACACCGAACAATTTTAGATAGAGATTCTACCTCGCAAAATGAATTTCTATTAATTCCCGTCGACTCGTTTATTTTTTGTGCGGCTGGTGTAGAACGCGTAAAATAATTCGCGTGTAATCATGTAATAGTTATGTAAGGAGAAATATATCACTGTTGATATGTTAGCACTTTAAATGTGACGGGGGTGCAAATTTTGAAGCGACAAGAAAAACAAACTTGTAAAACTATCGACTTTCGAGCGTGCTAGGCGCAGTTGCACGCAAAAATCCGAGGATGACATGTGAAGCTACGCGAAAAACCCCATTCCTGCGTCGGCGAGATAATAAATGGCGCCTTTGCCTACGAGAAAATATGGTATCTCTTTTTTTTTTCTTTTTCTTTCAAACAGTTGCTCGTGTCCCTTTGAAAATTTATTCATTGCGACCGAGCCAAAAGATTTATCTTTTCGAACTACATCTAAGACTCTTTGTTGCTGATCGCTGGTGTTTGAAACAAACTTCGAGTTACCTGGAGTTTATTGCAGAGAAATAAAACGGACGAGATAGAACCAGCGAGATTCTGTTATCAAATTCTTTAAAGATAACCTTAAAATAAGACCGTTTGAACGTTTAACGATTGGCCTAGTAAAACGACGCGGAAGTTTTAATTTATCTCGAACTAAAACAAATTAATCGATTATTATTTTCAGACTCGTTACGTACGTATGTAGGATGTTTCAAGATGCTTTTAGAAATGCTGAGGAAACGATCAAGAATATCAGAAGGCATCCTATATACATATTTATTATATATATACATGAATAAAATTTAATTTCTATCAGCATCTTCAAACAAAACTAATTTATTTTTTAATTCAATTCTCTTTCAGCTGGTTCACACAATCAAGTTTATCTCTTAAGTGTCTAGGATTATACTAATCAAAGACAGCAAGGAGTAGCAAATGTTAGTATTAAAAAAACGATATTAAATATCTTTGTAAATAAATTTCGAAAGTTAGAACTCTGAAACTTTTGTGAAAGAGAGTAAAATGAAATTAACGAAAGAGAACGATTTTATTGACCAACTCCCGCAGCCTAAAAAAATATATATCCCTTTAAATTATTCCATTAGTTCGTAATTATAAAATTCTTATTATCACGCTGCGTTTACGTAAAATTAAATTACAAAAAAATTAAGGTATAATTAAAGCGGCTGTCGTCGGCTGATAATTTTCTAGCTCTTTTATTTTTCATTCGCTTTCGTTTTGCTGGAAGAAAGAAAAGTTATTTACCCGCGAAATGGGACGATCAAAAGAAGGTAGTTACATTTTTCCAAGCGGCATATATTTAACGTAGACGGTTGAAATCGGAAAACGCTTTTGTACGAACACGATTACGTATTGGCACGATTAATTCGACGCGCAACAATTTTAATTATATTCTATCGACCCTTTATTTCACGGTAGACATCGGCCGACGCTTAGACAAGACGCTGAGAAAAGATCTTTAAACAGAACGGTATCATATAAGGATGTACGAAAGTATCGAAACGTATACCGCCACTGCTAATTATTAAGTAACGGTCAGAATCAATTTCCATTTCTTACTTTTATTAATTTTCTTATTTAAACACACGAGAAAAATAAAATAAAACATTCGTAAAAGTTTCGACTTTGTACAAATGGAATACATTAATTTCTTTTTCGGTTAACTTTATTATCGTTGCATAAGTCGATCGATATCGTCAAAATGAGAAAACTATGGAATAATTTAAGTAGGTCAGTTTTTTTTTTTTAACTACCCTTTACATATTCTCGTTTCTTCTCTTTCTGTATTTTTTAATTTCTATTTTTTTCTGTCTCGATATAACCTACACTTGTTTCGCATAAGTACCGAAGTATTCAGATAAAACTTTATTAAATTTTTTTTTATTTAAATAGCATTTGAAAATGTGCTTCTTAAAACATTTCATAATGTATTGGAAAATTTGAAAATTGAAGAGGTACAAAAAATTGCGAAGACCGAGAATTATAATTTGACAGTTGATATAAATTCTAGATTAGTGAATGAGAGTTCCTTCAATGTTTATTATTAGCAGAATTTAGGGCAGTATACGTTTCGAAGAGCTGCAAAGCAGAATGCGATATAAGGGCTCTTATCAATTTTAGTTTCGTTTCGCGAACACGAAATGAACATCACTGCGAGGTTCATTTGCAAAGTGTGCGTCACGTATCACGTAAGGGAAGTAAATAAATTTCTTTTCCTTACATACATCTTAGTGCAACACGCTAGCATTACATTATGTACGTATGCATCGTGCTAGAATGTAATAAAAAAGAAAAAAAAAAAGTAAAGTCTTGAATTATTCTTAGACTTTTCGTTGCTTCGTATAGAGCACAACATCGAAATAAAGAAGATACGCCTTCGTAACGCGCGCACGCATACGATTATGAATATATATAAGTATATATATTTTTTTATATTACATATAAAACAAATGACTCTTTCTAGGCTGTACGAAACAAGCTCAAAGATGTATGGTTGAACTTTTATGTGCTTAAAACCGAATCAAAACTGACTTTAGGATCTTATTTTTAAAAATATGTCGAAATCTAATCGCTGCCGTAATTCATTATTAAATATTATTTAATATAAAACTATATGTGTCTTTTTTTTTTTTTAACGTAAAAAAGGAAGAGTAAATGATACGTGCGAAGGGCGCGCCTAATAATGTTTAATAGAGCAAAAAGAAAATGTATTATTTCAAAAACGTTTTCTAATGAGAAAATTTATATAACGACCGAGTCAGGTTTATTTTTATTTACTGACGTAACGATCGATGAGATTTTATAAAAATACACGATAACCTTAACGTTGATCGCAATTGAGTAAAGGTATTCAGTGTCGCATCGGATTTCAATTCGGCTTCAAGCCTCGACCGTGTTCGAGACGAAGCACAGCACAAACGATAAATTGCTTTCGCATTGATTTTATTTTATTTTCTTTTTTAATCGTTAGAAGCTGCTTAGTCCGTCGCGGCTCGTCGTTTCCGGCCGGAATTCGGAATTTTATCGAGTCGCGTTTAATATTACAATTTAATTTTGCCGGGAGTAAGCTTCATCCCGATCGATTGTCAGACAAAAGTTTGTGTAAAGCACTTGGACAGTCGTTAGAGATTTTCAAACAATTCGCAAAAAATATGCGTTTGCATGCAACGCCCGTGCGAGGTAACGACTCTACCCACGGACAAGGCACTGCAAAGCAACGAAGATTGGCCAGGAATAACGCACAATTACCCCGGTGATCCTAAAAAAGACGCTTTGAGAATTATCTTGATAAGATGCTGTCTTAGTAAAAACACCAGAGACATAATTCCGAAGATACGGCTGGACGATAATCTAATTCGCGGTCGTTCGATGTTGATTTAACACGAGAATCTACGTTTCAACAGCGATTAAAGTCGCGATTGAGATTCCGAGCGTTCGTTCAAATGCATAAAGCGCATCTCATTCGAATGTTACTAAGCGGGACAGTTCAAGGGATGGCTCGACCCACAATCGTTCTCTTCTCGGATTGCAATCCGACTTATATTGACCAAGAACTTCGTTCCAGTTACCGTCTATTAACGCGTAGTGAAACTCGTCGAAGAACATTTTAATGGGATTTTTTTCCTCTGCTATCTCCAGTTTTTAAAGAACTGTAAAAAGCGACGTGGAAATATTTTCAAGACAAAATCGCAGCTTAAAATATAAATTTGTATTCGTTACCGAGATACTCGAGTTCGAGAGCGCACTCGTCGATGTGAAAACCACCGTCTCTGTTGATTCCTCGTGTAATATCTGTTTTCAAAATAATAAACCGCAGCAATTATGCATTCTATAATGTTCCTAGAACTACGTAACTTTTCCACGTTTTCCACGTCAAAACTTTTTGCCAAATACCATTTCCGACATTACTTATGCATATTCGCAATATACATATATTTGCTATGCTTATACGTATATGCAATTTAACTCGCATATTTATTCAAATAACTTATCGATAATATTATATATCTATGTATATGCCCTTCATTACTAATTTCGCGTTTTATTTCGTGGCAGCGTAATCTTCGCTGAAATTCTGTATTAAGTACTGAAATACATACATCGTAACGCGACAAAGACAATAAAATATCGTATAAAATCTTTTCACAATCTAGCCGATTGCATTCTAAAATAAGTTGCGTATCGTCCCTTTAATTAATTTCCATTCACACATTTAAGACGCGGATTTTTCACGCAACATCTTGCGCCTCGTACGTCAGTTTTTCAATCTCTTTCTTTCGCTCGAGGGGAGGGAAGGGGGAAGTTTTGTTTACGCAAGTCAAACCCTTATTCGAACCGAATCAGACATTGTCACTGAAAGAGCTGCCGGCACCCAAACGATTGCTGTCCTGCGCCGATCCAGGAAATCGGCTGGGTGCCAGCAGCCAGCCTCACGTCTTAGCGAACTTGTAAACGACACCGAACACCAGCACGCTCACTAGCATTAACACCATCGCGGTCACCACTTTGGCGAAGGCGTTCAGCCCGCTCTCCGTGGGCTGCTGGGATCTTCCGCTCGGCACACTCTGCTTGGCGGCAAGGCCGCGCGCTAGGGCGGGAAAGGCCAAGCTCTGGGTGAAGGTTAACTTGTGAAGAGACTCCGACAAAGAATACGGGCCCACGGAACCACGTGCCGCGGCTCTCAAAAGAGCGTACTCTAAATCCAGAGCATCGAACATGCTATATCTGCTGACAAAGAAAGAATATAGAAGCTTTTTAATTTACTTGATACATTACGTATTACAAATTATATTCTTACAGCGGTTTGATTGTCGCCTAACAAAGGAAAAGGAAAGAAAAAAAGACAAAGGGAAAGAGCGAAATTGGGACGCGGTTGATCTCCAGATGAAAGAGAAAAGTGATTTGCTCGAGGTCCTTGTCGTAGAAAGAACCTCACTCGGAATCTGCGACGAGGACTCGTACAAGTACGAACTACCGGTACGCGTACATACGGATAAGCTCACAGTCGTATTGTCGTTGACGGGTTTTCTATATATTTGCATCGTGTCAAGGCCGTTCCTTGACACGAGTCAAGACCAAGTCCGGCGTGGAACATGCACCTCGCAAAATAGATTATTTCAGCCGTTCGGATCTCGGGGACCTTGCCTCACAACGCGTATAATCGGCCAAGGACAAGGTCGAAAGATAAATAAAATCGCACCGCTAATATTTTTACAAATCAGAAAAACTGTCAAACTCGTCGTAACTGCATCGAGACTTTAATCACGATAATATTCTCTTACGTCAATATTATTAATTTTGTTCGTTCAATATAAAGTAAGCTACCGTCTCTTCTTTATCGTAATAAATAATAATTTTTATTCTTTTATTTTTGTGCTATTCTTTTTCCCTTTTCTTTCGTATTTTATACGTAATTTTATTAAAAGAATAAAAATAAACTTCAATGAAAGATCGAGGTGAACTGATCGAGGTGGATTGATCGAGCGAAATGAAATACCTGCTGCTACGTCTTCTATCCTGCGAGTGCATCGAGACGATTGCTGAACTCGGCATCGATCGCAAGCTGCTAGTGGTCGAATTGGATGGACTTGACGGCGCGGGCCGGTCTTCGTGGTCCCCGTCCACGGACGTTTTATCCGGCGACGGGGGGCTCTTTGGCGCCGCGTTATGGTGGTTGTGATGAAGGTAGGGTAGCTGCAGCCTCGCGTGATCCGGATGCAGCAGGCTAGCGCGACGCGATTGATGCGGCGTCATTGCTGGACTGTTGCAGGCAGCACCGCACGGCGACGGTGACGCCTTTAACGTATTTTATAAAATTATCTTACGGCACCCTTTTGCGGCACGGCGGCGAGCGGGGCGCAAAACCAACTCGCCCGAGATTTTACTAACGACAAGAACGTATCGACCGACCGCCTTGCGTAAAAATTCACACCTGAATGGACTCGATGCCGCTGTCATTGACATTCTCCTGCACGTCTGGGAACACGAAAACTTGGGCCTGCCCGTCGACGTCGGCTCTAGGCGAATCGCTGGGCCACACCTGAAGAAGCGGAAGCCCACCGCGAGTCTCGTTGCAGACCTCGGCGATGGCAAGGCTGCTCGTCGGTGCCCCGGCATTGTTGAGGCACAAACCCAGCTCTCTCAGTGGTTTCTGCTAAACAACTCAGTTGTTCTTCTATTCTTTCTCGTCGGTAAAGCTTATATATTCTTTTACGAGTAAGCGACATTTTTCTTTGTTCTCCGCACGGATTTAAAATTGGCTCGAAGACGCCGAAATAAGATAACTTAATTAACAAAACTATCTGAACTATATGTATAAGCGACATTGAAACTCTGTTGCTTTGTGACACGCACTTAGAACTATCGACTGTAAAATGTTACGAAGGCTCGTATCGTATGTGTGAGAACGCCATGCGACTTTTAGCTGCTCGATGACTCTCGATAATAAATATCACAACTGGAAACTCGGTAATGCCGTCGTGGCACGAAACAAGCATTTTCTGCGTTTGCGCCACATAATACGCCAGTCCTTCACGGCTAAATATTAGCGTGTAAAATATTGAAAAGAAATATTTTTAGGCACGGTCGCGTTTCAAGAGTAGATTAATCGATGCGATACACAGTTGTTTCGCCGCCGAGAGCTTTACTTTCATCCTAATGAGGCTTAAAAAAAAAAAGAAAAAAGAAAAGCAAAAGAAAGAAACAAAAGGGACGGAGAAAATACGTGAAAATACCGACGCCACGGCGCAATATTTCCGCGTGATATTTACGTTATTGAACCGCTTTATAATTCGCCAAAATAAAACGTAAAGCGCAATCTGGATCTGTCATTTTTTCATAACCTCTCAATGAATTATTATTCCTACCCTCACTCGTGGCTCACCTTCGGCCTTTTTACGTCGAAGCTATTCGTCGCAAGGGCTTCTCAGTCCGCCGATCGAACGGGCTTGATTTTTATTAAACCTGCGGCGTCCAACGACGGATAATAATAATACGGTTTAAAGTTCAAAATGCCTCGCTCTCGCCGCGTGAGAGTCGCGCTCACGCAGGATGGGCGCATGTTCACCGACGAGCTGCAACTGGGGAATAAACGGGTAGCTAGTTTCCGGTGCGGCGAGCTTGCAAAGGTCGCCCCACTGTACAAAAAACCGGCGAGAAAAAGGCAAGCCGCAGAAGCATTGCAAAATGAATCGATAAGGCGCAAACGAGAGGAAGTGCGAGCGCTGAAAAGCGCGTAGCCTGTTCTAAAATCCAAAGTATCCTCCTTTCCTTTACTCTCGTTTTATAATTCTAAATACGTTGCCTGCGGAATAGTTTTGCAATGAAAAGTAATAGGTTTTCTTTTTTTTCTCCTATTGTATCCGAGTATTTTTTTTTTTTTGTATAGGAAAAGGTTGGAAATCGAACCCCTCGGAGAATATGGCCAAGGGTTGGTTACAGAAGAGATTGAAATGGATCGATAAGGTGCGAGCAGGAAGTGTGTCGACAAAGGGTCGCCTAAAATATAGCGTAATATGTACGTATACCGTCGCGATGTTGAAATAAAACACGTAACTTAATTATCACGCCGTTGATAAAGCAAGGACAAAAGAGCGAGTCGCAGATGAAACGAAAATGTTGGGAACGCGTCGCATGTCCGACGTGTTCGCATTCTCTCTTTTTCACTCCTCTACTACAAGCCGATCTTTAATGTTTGCGCTAAGCAAAACCCATCAAACATTTCTTTCTTTCTTTTTTTTTTCCCTTTACTACTTTCACGAAATGATTCCGAGTCACGCTAAAAGTCGTAGAGAGGGACCGCTCGGTGTTCGAATCGATAATGCAAAGTCTTTTTCTTAAAAGTGTGAACGTGCTTCCGTTACAAGGAAACATTATCGCGGACGCGGTATTTTCTTTCTGTTAATAATATAAATTTATCGAGCGGCAAATAAAATTAATCGGTTGAAGAAACGTCGTTTCATTTTTAGAAAACGATCTTTCGGACCGACGTTGATCGCGATAGTCGTGAATCTCCCGATCGAATCAGGCCGCGAGAAGCGCGACGCAAAATATCGAGCGTTATTTCGCGCTCGGTCATATTCGAGCGGAGCTTGAGTGCCAGATGTGTAAACGCTTTTCTTTTTCCTTTCTTCACTTCTGCCGAATGAAAGCAGCGAGATGCGAACTTGGCGGCACTCCAAATTGACCAGCAGCAAACCCCGCGAACGAGCGAAAGACCGCGAGAGATTGCACGTGCGAAAAATACAACCGCGAAAGTGTCTTGGAGTTTTAACTTCTCATCTCCGGCTTCGATTAATTCGAAATCAACGAGCATATGAGCATACGAGGTCTTGAAAAAACTGATAAAGTAAACTACGCGACGATTTTCGGCAACTAATTAATTCAGCACTCGGCGAAAAACAAATTTATCATCTCATTACAGATACCTCCGTTGACGAATTTCGAAAAAATGATAACAATAAAGTGGAATTTAATTAATTTCCTGAACTGTTGCATGTTGTAAATCCCTTCAGAATGGCCAGAGCGTGCTCGAGTATTTGCGTATTTTAACATTTAAACAATTCACGCAAACAGAAGTCATGAAAGTTACGAAGTCAAACAACCTTGCGGCAAGTTAAAGTAAATTCGTGTCGTTCTTTCCGAGAAAACTTCGCCGTGCAAATCTCGTAATGCATTTTTTCCGAATCTACTTAATTTAATCAGCCATGAAATGCGGTAATAAAGGTAACGTGTATCACGCCATTCGCGGCACGATCCGAAACTTTCGCTAATAATTTACGGATACTTGCAGAATTGATATGTTCGGGGGCGCCTTATTTTATTGAAAAGTAACGTAAGCGTCGCGTGTACGTCAGTTTCCCCGTGGGTGATTATTAATTAAGGGCACACATACTTTGCATTGTTTATTTGATCCGACATTTTACGCGAAGGAAAATAATAAAATTTTCACGTTTACGTACTCCTTTGTGGTACTTCCCGAGGTCCGAAAGGTCATTAGAAATGAATTACGATGCTAGCTAATCGATTGGAAACTCGAAGGAGGGTGACCGTTAATAACACCGAGACGGCGTACCGATTCGCACAACTTGCATAAAGAGACATGCTTGTTCGTGACCATGACTGTAAGATCTCGTCTTCTTGTACGACCTTGGCACGCGTCGGCGGTCGATGAGGGTAAGAAAAAAAGCTCGGTGATCGTTTTCCTGGCACGATGCCTGCGTCCCGACTAAATGAAAAAGACTTACTCGGAACTATTATACTTTTCGATACTTTTCAATACACTTCCGCGCACGTTTATTGCGTATGAAAATGTTCTTCGAACGGTAGCTTTACGTTCTCGCAAATTCTCGATTGATTAATCCCGCCTACGCCAATCAAGTATATTATAAAATATGTATACAAGGAGGAATACATGTGATTAAAATAATATTTATCATAAAAATAATATTTTAGCTCGATAATTTCGCGATGTAATACGTAACTAAACGAGAATAAAACGCGACCGTAAAGAGTTTCTCATGTAAAATATAATCATTTATCTTTAATGTATGAGTTTACATCAACCTTTTGAATTTCTTTCGACCTGCCGCTCGCGAACTGAATTCAACAAGTTTTCGTAGCAGCTACCTCGATGTAATTTTATTCAACACCGTTATATATATAGATTGCAAGGAAAAAAAAAAAAAATATAATCAAGTTTTAATTTATTTTAGCGCACCACAATGGCTGATTTTAATCCGCGATATCAAACGGTTGAATTGCAAATAACAGTAATTAATCAATCGCTTAGGACATTCTCCCCGACCCACCTGTATGCTTCTTAGTTGACTTTCGATAAGAGATGTCGATGAACTCTCAAACAAGAAACGACTAAATTTTGAATGAAACTAATTACGAAACCAATTTATATACTGACCAGTGGAATACTTTACGATAACTTCACGAACTAATTTCAGCGAATATCGATCACAGAAAAAAAAACAAAAAATAAAAAAAAAGAATTCAACACTTCCTTCAACTGCGCTTAATGATCGATTTCAATTAGCGAGCCAAAGAGCACTTCTACATGTTTGTATTCCACCTTTAGAAATTCCCTTCTGCAGATCGTTTCGAAGTGAAATCGGAAAGGGATCAACGAACGCGTACGGAAAAGCTCGCGTATCCACCAAGTGGAACGGGCGCGTGTCGCGTCGGTCGTTGACAGCGTGGGGTCCTACCTGCATGCTCCTGATCGCATGCCAGAAGATCCCGACACGATCCTCGGAAACGACGTTCGTTTACGTGGTCCAGGATTGCAAAGGGTGCTCTCGGGCACGCTCGGTCTCCTCGAGGTTCGAACTGCGACTGGTTCCGGCCGCGCGCGCGGGAGGACCGTGTGCTTCGCCCCGCGGGGATTGCCAGTGGTCCGGCAGCCGCGATACGGAGAGGGGTAAAAAGCTAGGTGGCGGAGGATAGACGGAGGGTTGTTTTCGCTGCCGGTCGGGGGATGGAAAGCGGCGGTGGGCCGACGCTTATCGGGCATGCGGGCCGATGAGCTCTACATCGCAGGCATATGAATACGAACGATCGGCGAGCGCTTGACGCCAATTTTTGGGCGAAGCTTTTCTCGTTAAAAAAAAAAAACAAAAAAAACAATTCTATCTATTTTACCTGTTTAGTGTATTTTTTTTTAATTTTTTAATTTTTTTATTTTCTTTTCCTGAACGTGTAGCTTTACGTTGCGTTAATTCTGTCTTGCTAAATGGACTTTTCTTTCATGCTGCAGATAATGTGAAATTACGGCTAACTGTATGAATTACAAATAGACTTGGAGCTCCGCGTTCGCTTAATTTTTTAAAATTATTCGCGTACGTCTACAGATTTTAATTAAATTGTTCACGTTTAAACGGTTTCTTCTTCGAATTATGTAAAGCTTTTTATACCATTACGATAATTAATTTTTTAATTATCTTAAATAACTTATCGAAGCGAAAAATAAAATGTTAATTTAATTTAAGCAATGAAAATGTTTAAGTAATAATTTTAATTAATGCGCATAGATCATCGAACGCCTAACAATTGAAACATTGATCGAATAGCGATTAAACATTTGTTTAATTCCATTCCATATTTGATTCCAATATAATTGTAATAATATGACGTAGGAAAGAAAAAATTTTATATCGCACTTTAGTAATATCTACAAATAGAAATGCAAAGAAAATGTTAATGATACGTCAAGAGCCAAATCGGATCGAGAATAAAAAATAACAATGCCGCATACGGCAGTTAAGATCGGAATGGACATAATTTATTATGTCGTGAGAAGACCCGATAAAGGGTATCTGAATAAAAGTTCGGAATAATGCATCCTTGCGCTTGCCAAACTGTCGCCGCAACGGGTAGTGGAGGGTGCTATTAGTATTGTTGAAAGTAGAAATGGAGAAATCGGTGGTGTGTGAAAAGAACGTGATCGCGTTGCTTAAAGAAGGAAAAAAAAAATCGCGAGAGCGCGAGAAAATTGTAGGAGAACAATAAAAATTTTGAAAAGGAAGGATTTGTTGCGACGAGCGACGAGAATGCTCGCTAATAAATGATTGCAAAGAACGGTATCGTCTGAAGAATGCACTGAAACGGAGGTAAAGGAAAAAGAAACAAGATAAGCTAGGAAAAAAAAAGAAGAAAAAACAAAAAAAAAAAAACTCCCCGCGTGCGGTGACATAAGAGTATAAGAGCGCGGCAGCGAAACCTTCCGTGCGTTCTGCTCCGTTTACTCTAGTACGTTGTAAAACACAGGTAAAAGATTTCCTCCCGAGGTCCTATCGAAATGTCGAAAAAGAAACGCGAGGACACCTGCGGAAGCCTCGGTAGCTCGTCGCGTCCGTAAGATCGAGTTCGCGGCCTGTCTTCGATTTCCCAGTCCATCGACTTCAATAACCGGATGCGTCCCCGAGGTCGGTAGACTATCGCGGCGCAAGAGATATCGGATCAGATGCACCGCTGGTCACAGGTGGAGCGAAATAAATCGAATGAAGAGAGCAGGGGGAGGGGGCGACAAGGTAAGACGGGGACGAGAAGGACGCGACGCCGGCGCGGCAGGAACCCCGTAGGTCAAGGTCACCACCACCGGCCGTACAGGGCAGGGGGTGAGCGCCGACCGTACGCGGCTCTGGAAGTTCCGCTTCTAACGCTGGCGGCTAGCGAGCCTCGTGTGTGCAGGACGATTTTCCGGACTCCCCTTTGACCCCGCTGAAATCGATATACCTACACCTATTCCCGACAGCCCGACCGGTCCGTGTGCGCAGGCAAAACAGGGTTGCGGATGCGCCACACGCAA
The DNA here is from genome assembly GCF_019399895.1 of Cardiocondyla obscurior. Taxonomy (NCBI): domain Eukaryota; kingdom Metazoa; phylum Arthropoda; class Insecta; order Hymenoptera; family Formicidae; genus Cardiocondyla; species Cardiocondyla obscurior. Next base: position 154,416 of record NC_091869.1, read on the forward strand.
TACGACTGCAACGCAATTGTGCGCGGCCTGTCTCGTCATGCGCCATTTATAACATAAACGAGCCGAATTCGCAATTTAACAATAATTATTAGACGAAAAGAAATCGGTTGCGTTCGCTCAGCGGTCCGAGATTTTATTTAACGCGTTGATGTAAAAATGATTGATTTTTCTTTTTTTTTTTTTTCGAGGGAGATTAGGGATCGCATATCATTTAAGTTGCCTCGACGTTGTCAATAGCGTAATGCGCACCGCATTACGTGATCGATATGTCATAAGTCCTCCGAGACCGGTTCGCATCCGGTAAATTGACGTACCAACGAGGATACCCATTTAACCTCAAGACGATTTAAAGATCGACAGTCAAGGTTTCGCGGTCGGAAGGGATGAGTATCTGAAGGGTGTAGGCGCTTGCAAATATGTGCATCGTTTACTGAGATGTACTATCAATCATCGATCGATAAATATGACGCTTTCGGTTGATCACATACGATTCTTTAATATATCTCGAAGACAACATACGTAAGTCGTGCGTATCTCGTAAATTTTAATAACAATTTCCACTCATGTCAATTTTAATAATTAATAATAATACTCATTTATATTATTAAAAAAAAAAAAAATTAATTATCTACGCTCAAATGTTTCTTCCAGAAAAAAAGTCGTCTTATGTTCTGTCAAATTAAATTGTCCGAGGATTCAGTTGAAATGTTTAACCACGGCAGAGATCAACGAGATCTTCGCGATGAACGAAAAGAGAAATTGCGGCGTTTATGCGGTCTAAAGCGAGAACAGGCTCAAGCGGAATTTTGCGCTTAAGCGGGCGAGATTAACTAAGGCCATTCGGTCAACTGCACGAACTAAACCACGCGTTCTGCAAGGTGTGCATGCAAAATCCTACCCTGTCTCGTGAAACAGAGCACGGACTTTTGAATATTCAGCAGCACGTAATGATTCTAAAAGACTTTCTATTTTCATCCGTCTCAATTGCGGGGGAAAATATAAATAACTCGTCTTAGAAGATGCCGAGTTTTGTGGAATGATTTTTTCAGCCGCTCTTCCGTAATACGCAATTAAATTGACGCACGTAAATTAAAACGGGAGGGGAGGAGAACGAAACGGTGCGCAACATGTGCAATTTCTCGATTTCCTGCCGGCAAAATATTAAATATACATTTCTGTTATCGCGCATTTGTTACATATACTGCGTATAAACGTTGCTTGAATTTTCATAGCTTATGCAAGTGTCGACCACCGATCGATGTAAATAGCCGCAAGGACGATATTACCAAACCCGTTGCGTTTATTTTATGGCATTATTATTATTATTGCGGCAGAAAATTGCGGTTTGCCGTTGCCCGCGTTTTGCAAGGAACTTGAAATATTAATCAAGTCTCATTGCATTGCCAAGTCGTGCACGTATCGCGACCATTTCCATCCTCGTTTTGATTAATTTTGACACCAGACTTTAACGTTGTCGCGTGCTCGTGCACCATGTGCGTATGTAACGAGCAAATTCTGTTATTAAATTCGTGCTACGGTAAAATATAATAAGAATACTATATGCAAAAAAAAAAAAATGTTATGCAAAATTATTTCGAGTGATTAATTTTTTGAGCTTATTATTTAAATAATTACTATCTAATCGTGAGTTTTACGAATTTCTGAGTCCTGGACGTCTGTCCAGTGTTATTAAAAATTCTAATCCTGGTAGAAAAGTATTACAAATATTTAAAGAAAAGGGACCTCGATGATCGATTCGCGATGGCAGCAGCTGTTCGACTTTTACACCGATGCATGATCATTAATACAAATTCAATTAATATATCTACGTATATATTTCCATGATAATTTCTAAAATACGTTTCGTCACGTAATCGTCTATCGCTACGGTCATTAAATCGTCTAAATCAAAATCCTTTGAAATAACAAAATAAAATCTGCAAGAGGGTCGATTGCGGTTCGCTCGATCATGCCGCGATCAACGATTCGGGATCTACAAAATGTGGTGGATCAACGAGAGATGGAGCTCGAGGTAAAAGCGAGCGATCCTATACGGTGTGCATAAAATAATTGCAGCGGGGATCGGCTGTGGCCGCAGGCAGAGAAAGCTCACCGCCTCGAAGGCTTCGTCGAAGGCGGCCTAACCGACCCGCCGCGTACCATTGCCTCGTATCTTCTTTCCTTTCCTTTCACCGTCGTGGCATATGTCACGTCAGGGCCGCACCGATCTGTCCCGAAAGACTCACTCCTTTCATCGCGATAGAAGGATCGATGAATTTGCGGGGAATCAAGGGATCAGCCGCCTCCATCTCAAGGTTCACGGTGCGGGATCGTTTCGTAACATAAATGTCTCCCCGCCGATCGGTCACCGGAGACCTTACGTCGCTCATCGAATTGAAAATTCCGAACGTATATCTAAATTCTTCCCCCTGGAGGGTTTCATTGAAGATCCCCCTACGCGTCTATACTAATACGTCTATACTAAACAAGATCGAACGCCGTTACCACGAATGTAAAACGATATTCTGAATCATTCATAGTTAATTTCACTTGATCCGACAATTGTCACTCCGTGACAAATTAATTTCGCATTCACGTTCCGTAATGATAGTTATTAGATCTAGCTAATGTTTTTCGAAGGCGCGCCGTCGTTGAGTGTATTTGCGACGGATTTAATCGGGTAGGTGACCTTCTCGATTGATAAGATCTATAGTATCTTTCTAAGAGCTCTAAGTGGCGGCCCGCCGCCGTGAAAGAACACCGCTCCGTTCTTCGGCGATTCGCAATTACGTGAATCATCGCTGCACTCGAGAAAACGTAACTTGCAATACGCTTTCGACGACGAGGTGAATGCATCCTCCGCGCTCACCACCTACTCGAGCGAGCGAGAGCGCGGACGAAATCCCCCGTATTCCGGGGATCGCGAACTTCGTGATCCGAGAGATCTAGGCACCGAGAGGGAGGATCTTCCCGTCGCCGCGAAAATATTTTCTCGTCCCGCGAGAATGATTTAACAACCTGCGAGGCCGATCGCAGCGCGTAATAAATTTCAGAAAAAATAAAAAAAACGTTCGCGCCGAACGAGCGACGGTAACAATGTCGTTAAATGTGTAATTCAACGATAATAATGGCGCGTTTCGATACTTTCGCGTCGCTACTTAGGCAAGCTAAGTGGCATTTTGCACGGTCGCTGATTTTATATCTGGCAAAGGGTAAATTCCTAGCGCGTGTGGATCCCGGCGACGAAGCTTGATGCACTTGCCTGCGGATCGAGTCGGAAAAAGTCGCGCGCTATTGTAACGTCGGCACCATGAGACGCGCAGAAAAGGCGAAGTAAATATCACATAGCTACTGATATTAAGTTGTTTTGCATTTATTGCGGTAGCCGTGCACTAGGCCGGGATATATACTTTCTAGCGATTTCGAGTTTACTGTACAGTGAACATTGTGTCGAGGATTGCACCATATGGAGAGGCGCGTAATATCCATTATGCTACCGACAAATACGAGTTGTTTCATTTTTTTCTTTTTTTTTTTTAATTTAAAAGATGTTATAAAAACAAAGGGTACAATTATTAAATTGAGCAAAAGTCGGAGTTTAAAAATAATTAAAACACCAAAGTCGTATTCATGAATTAAGAACAAAAAAAAAAAAAAAAAAATAGTTAAACACGTCAACGTCGTTCACCACGTGCACAATCGTGCATTGCCACCACGGAATTTGCAATCGACAAAGGGTAAATTCTCGCGCGCGAGTCTACAATGCTTTTTTCCCGCCGAGTCATCAGACTCGCAGCGAAAAATGATCCACGCCGGAATTCGCAAAGAGATTCACGAGCACCGCTTGGCATTTATGTCGAAAGCCAGCAACGATGGTGCAATGAGCGCGGGCCCGTCCAAAATGCCAAACGAGCCCTTGCCCTCCTCTCTCTCTCTTTCTTTTTTCTTTTTTTTTCTTTCTTTCGCTTTGACATTTGGAAAAGAAGATCTGCCCGGACGACGCCCGCGGGTAATTATGGCGCCGCGCGGAATTGCGAGAGGCAGCGCCGCTTTCGCGAGAGTTGATTGTGTGTCACGATATTGTGATATTTCGATCTATCGGTCTATCATTAACCGGCACCCGGTCCACAAATAAAACTATACAATGATCGTTTCACTTTCGACCGCAGATCGACAAAGACGACCGTAATGGCCGTAATAGACCGGTGCGGCGCAACGCGACGTGATATTATTCCATTCGTGTATAATAATATTGCAAATAAACGTAACTATAGCGAGGAGCGACGAACGAATATTTATTCGCTTCATTTCTCGGCGTTATGTAAAAATCTTAGGTCATCGTAGAAAGTGGCCGCGCGGTGCAGGTAAATTTTCGCGATCTGTCGATCGATATAAACAAATATTATGTAAAATCATCGGACGTTAGTGATAACGTTAATAATATCGCTCGCACGACTTTCCAGCGAATTGCGCTTGGGGTAACGCCCGATTTTCCACTCGACGTTCATACTCGACCGCCGATGCACGGTAGTTCAGATTTCCGACCGCTCGTGAAGGCTACTCTACGACATTGCCGGAAGGTAAAATGTGCGAAAGCTCGGTGTTGCAAACTTTAGCTCGCCCGTTGCGAATTATTCGTCGGATAATTTGAATTGTTGGAATTATTGCAACATCTCGTCGCTACGCCAAAGAGAATCTTAATCGACAATCCGAGGACACGATCCTTTATCAAGAAAATGACCGGCTGCGGCTTAAAGCCGATAAACTAAGAAACGTTTAAAGATCGTTAATTGAATTCACGATGCGGCAAATACCATCGTCATTTCTCCGACGGCTCCTCGGGCAATGACTATTAATAACTTTGAAATCCTGGCGTTACAATTTTATCTTCGAAATGCTACGTGCTCGAAGGTGTACTTTGATTTTGTTCCCTGCAATACTAAGCCAACGAAGGTCATTATTCTTTCGACCCTGACGAACTTACATCATCTTTCGTCATTTTCTTAGTTCATTAATGTAATCTCTTTTTATTTTTTTATTTTTTTAATACTAGCAATGCTTTGATAATTTGGTTCAAATAAAAACGTTTTAAAAATATCTTATTCTCGAAAAATTGGCAAATATAAAACAACAGTTTTAGTTCTGTTACTTTTAAAGGATTTTAAAAAATGTATATACATGCATTCTTTCCCTTGTAAAAATTATTTTATTATACGTGACAATCGGCCGTACGATTATTTTATCGTCATTATATCATCGTCATAAATTTCCGTGTCGCTGAGGTTAATTTATGTACTTTCAATTAACGGCAATGAAGATAAAACCGCGAGATGCGATTAGCAAAATATATTACCGCATTGCACGGGAATTTATAAGAGAATGCATGAAATACAAGAGATAAATTGACGCGAATACTTCTCTTTATGTTCCTAGGTCGAGGTCGCTCACACTTGAAACTTACTACCGACACTACATGATTTGCTGTACCTTGTACCTTCATGTCGTCAGGAAATTATTGACCAATTACTCTTCTCTTCTTACAAACAAACATGCGATTAACGACAATCATAAATCGGAACATTTTTAATAAAATATTCAATTCATATAACTTTCCAGAATTAAATCTGCATTTAGCGATAAAAAAAATTCATACTATTAACGTTATCTCACATTCTCGTGATACTATTAAAAAAAAATTATCCTATCGATCATGATGCTGCTCGCAAGAAGAGAAATAAATCTAAACACACGTTGGCGATAAAAATGATTAACCATCAAATCCGTAATTTGGGCGCTTGAAAGGACGTATCTCTCGCTTTTTCTAAGATTAGTCAAGTCTACGTTTCTCGCGACGATATGTGCACGAATTGTCTTAAAAAACAAGGTGTCTCGGTAGTTTCGATACGTTCCTGGATCACCGGACGATCTACGCGGGCGGTAATACTCAAAGATGAAAAAGAGGGGATCGATTCTGCACCTCGTGGAGGTGGCAATATAAGGCCTGACCAGTAGCGGGCCTTAGCCAGTCCGTGAACGGTACCTAGGCCCGTGTCCCTGAAAGCGTTACTCGTCCTCGCCTGACCTGTGAGCCGTTACACGAAGAAGATCGCCGTTAGGCGTCTCGCGGCTAAAGCCTAGCTTGTTCCCTTCGTCAAAATTAGAGCCCTTCTTTCTAACTTTCTCTCTTTTTTTTCGCAATCCTATCATCCCGATCGGTAATTCTTTCGTCCCTTATCTGGGTAGTGTTTCGTCAGTTGAATGGGAGTGATTGAGGGATAAAAAAAATTAGGTGGTAACAGCTCTTGGCAAGGAAACGGAGACGGAAAGAGGAAGCTGCGTTCTCCATTGAGGGTTAGAACGAGCATGAGGTCTTCTTTGGTGCTGCTCCTGGTAGCAGCTTTTACCTTTGCCGGTGAGTAACAATTTTTTTCGGTCTCGCTCCGCGTTAATCAACATGTGCGACTATTATATTTTTTTCGATCAGTATGCGAGTTTGTTATGCATTATTAAACATTATACGTATATCGCGTAAAAAAAAATGATTTATGTGATTTATAAAATTTGAACCAAATTTTGTTCTCTAAATAAATGATTGATTACTTTTTGTTTACTTTACTTCTTCGAATTTGTTTTTAAATATTTATTACGAGGTTTTATTAAAAATTGCGATCTGATTTTGCTGAAAATAATCCGTGATACCGTGGACGTTGTGATTAAGAGACCAAATGCCTCTGACAAGGAGTAACTGTAGTTGCATTTCGCTGAATAAGATTAGTGTCGCGTTTCATCGAGCGATGTCATGAACGCTCGACGATAAAGTGATTACACAAAAGACACTACTGCGTCTCATGATACCTAACAATTCTAATTAATTACGAAGATTAATATACGAGACGTAATTAAATAGAGCGTAATAAGAAATATCTCGAGTATTGCATAGGTGGACACGTGAAATCGTATAAAGCCATTCAAGATGGCGAAAGTGCTACTGCAATCTGGCGCTTGACATTTTCTTCGTCTATTCTTGTATTTTCCATTCCGAGATTCTAAAGCTGGTTTTCGTTTTTTTAAAAAATTTTTTTTTCTTTTTTTATTTCTTTTTACATTGGAAACGAGTAACGCTCGTAGCGACAGGAAGAATAATTTAATATACTCGAGCCGATCATCGGGACGACAAGTTGCATAAGAGATTAGAGCGTGAAAGCTTCTCGATCCGGTCAGTCCCGGATGAGTGACGTCACTACCGTGCCCCAAGCCTTTGAAAATAATGCGAGTGGGGGCACAACTTTCCCTGTTTGACGCTCTGCTACAAAGTGGTCTTGCGAGCCCGGAGGTCCAACGGGATCGAGCGTACCGACACGCTATGTTCACCCATTTTTAAAAACGTTTAAAAATTGATATTAAAAAATATCAATTTAATTAATTAATTAATTAATTAACGAGAATATTTTTAAGCTCGCGAAAGTCGCCAGATAAGACTCGTTCTGTTACTTTACTTTTTCTTTTTACATTAAAATAGAATGGAGGAAGCGAATTCGTTAACAACGAGACGTATAATTTATAATGAAATAAAAATAATTAACTGTAATTAGCTTGTAATTAATAACGGATAAGATCTATCGTCGCAAAACGATGTCGTTTACTTTCAGAGGATTCGAGCGCTATTCGAGTCAAACGGCAGGAGGAGAAGAAGGAAGAGAGTTTCGAAAGTGAGATTTGCAAAGACAAAGATGCGGGCGAGTGGTTCAGATTGGTCGCGGGCGAGGGTGACAATTGCCGCGACGTTATACAGTGCACGAGTTCCGGCTTGCAGGCGATAAGATGCCCGGCCGGCTTGTACTTCGATATCGACAAGCAGACTTGCGACTGGAAGGATTCGGTTAATAATTGCAAATTGAAGAACAAAGAGCGGAAGGCCAAGCCCCTGCTTTATACCGAGGAACCACTCTGCCAAGACGGCTATCTCGCGTGTGGTGATGGATCTTGTATCGAAAGAGGTCTTTTCTGTAACGGAGAGAAAGACTGCACCGACGGTTCCGATGAGAATATTTGCGGTAAGTCAACGTTATGTAAAACGGAATTTTTTTTAATATATATCGAGTGGCAGTCTTCGCATAATTTCCTAACGCGCGAGAAAATTAAACTTGATTTCGACTTGGACATTTTAGATATGGATAATGATCCTAATAGAGCTCCACCATGCGATCCCTCTGTGTGTACTTTGCCCGACTGTTTCTGCTCGGAGGACGGCACGACGATACCTGGCGATCTCCCGGGCAAAGACGTACCCCAAATGGTCACCATCACTTTCGACGACGCCATAAATAATAACAACATCGGTCTCTACAAAGAAATCTTTAACGGCAAGCGCAAGAATCCAAACGGCTGTGATATCAAGGCGACTTTCTTCGTGTCGCACAAGTACACGAATTATTCCGCGGTCCAGGAGATGCACAGAAAAGGCCACGAAATCGCCGTCCACTCGATCTCGTAAGTATCGACTCCCTTTAATAACGTCGCTATTTTTTTTTCTCATTTACATGCCATTTAGAAAAATTTGCCCCAACTCGATACTCTACGCAAAGTTACCACGACGAAAGCTGTTCTCGTGCGCAAGGTTCCCAGAGAAGAGCAGGTTCACGAGTACTCCTGTTCCTACGATGCGTCATGTCATGTCATGTCATGTCGTTCATGACCATAGTCATAATTGTTAAAAAATAGAACACGGTCACTACGTGATGTTTACATGACAACTTTGGGGCAAGGCACAACGATGACGAGCGCTTCTGGTCGGACGCGACTGTCGACGACTGGGCCAAGGAGATGGCCGGCATGAGGATCATCGCGGAGAAGTTCGCGAATCTGACAGACAACAGCGTCGTCGGCGTAAGGGCGCCGTATTTGCGGGTAGGCGGAAATAATCAATTCACCATGATGGAGGAGCAGGCCTTCCTATACGATTCTACCATTACCGCCGCCTTGAACAACCCTCCGTTATGGCCGTACACCATGTACTTTAGGATGCCGCATCGCTGTCACGGAAATCTTCAGCATTGCCCCACCAGGCAAGTATCGACTTCGAAATGCAAATGCAAAATAGCTCTCGCGTATTTAACGAAAAATTGTTTCGATTCTAATCAAACCGATCGTCGCGCAGATCGCACGCCGTGTGGGAAATGGTAATGAACGAGCTGGATCGCCGCGAGGATCCGCAGAACGACGAATACCTGCCCGGTTGCGCCATGGTCGACTCGTGCAGTAACATTTTGACCGGCGATCAATTCTACAATTTCCTCAATCACAACTTCGACCGGCATTACGAACAGAATCGCGCGCCCCTCGGCCTCTACTTCCACGCTGCCTGGCTAAAGAACAATCCCGAGTTTCTCGACGCTTTTCTCTATTGGATCGACGAGATCCTGCAGAGCCACAACGACGTCTTTTTCGTGACGATGACTCAGGTGATCCAGTGGATCCAGAATCCGCGCACTATCACGGAATCGAAGAATTTCGAGCCCTGGCGAGAGAAGTGCACGGTGGAGGGACCACCGGCGTGCTGGGTACCGCACACGTGCAAACTTACGTCGAAGGAGGTACCGGGCGAGACTATCAACCTTCAGACCTGCGTGCGCTGTCCCAACAACTACCCTTGGGTGAACGATCCGACCGGTGACGGTTTCTTCTAAACTACTGAGCGCATTCTATTTTTTTTTTCTTTTGTCTAAGTCAAATTCCTCCTGTTCTTTTCTCCTCGATTCTGCCGATCATTTTTTTCTTGTATTTCAACCCGACGGTTAAAACACGTCACGGATATTCGCGGTTTAACTACGACGCAGCCGTGAATTGTCAACGAGTCAGCTAAGCATCGCCGAGATTCTCGAGACGGCGATTAACAGGCGACTAAATACACAGAAGAAACGAGGAGAAGAATCGTCGTTATTCCGTCAGACTCCGGTGACCATTTCTTAGTTGCCAATACTTTTCGTTGTTTTTATCATTGAGAACGTATCTGTGATGATTAGTTCTGTTCAGTTGGAATAATACGGAGTCTGATGGATTAAAGACGAATGGAGTAAAATGAAGCTCCGTTTGCTTCGCATTTACAGATACCCCTATCAACAATAACGTTTAACTTCCCCTTTGTCTTCAGATTATACTTGAAATTCGCATTCTAAGCTATATAAAACGAAGATCGCTGCAATTTTTTTTTTCCTTGCGCGCGTCTTATTATCAGCTAGTGATTAAAATAAAGTTCGTCATGCGCCAGTAATCTGTGATAGATTCTCGAGAACAACGTTTTCGAAATCTTCAAGGTGTCTATGTTGACCGATCGCTGACGATGATAATGATGATGAGAGCCGCGCGCGCATATCATTCTAAACCGGCAGAAGCAAAAGCAAAATGTTGCCACCCGAACCCGAGATGGAGAAATCGCGGATCTTTCGACGGCGGCGATCCGCGAGTGGGATTCCATATGTAACATAACCGTATCTCCTTTCGCTCTATCACATTTCCGATTCCTCGATGAAAGCCAGGACCGATATCGATCTATCGCCGCGCTTTCTTCTCGTCGTACTTCCTTTTTCGCTCCGAGAAATAATTTTCAAAGACCGCCGAATCAATCGTTTCCCGATTCGAAGTATGCCCTTATTTTTAAGGGTTTGTCGATATATATATATATATATGAAATTTTTAAATATTGCGTATGTGTATATTTGTAAAACTAAGTGATACTACCATTGTAGCATTCTCGAACATTAAAATAAAAGACTCTGAGAAATCACACATGAAAAAAAAACAAAAAAAACAAAACAAAAAAAATCTGTTTTATTATTCCTTTCCCTATTAATTTGTTCGTTGCACGTACGTTATCTACGTTACGATCATTCGATATATAATTAAAAAGTGGAGTATACCAAGCCTCGCAAACTTGACCGTCATTTCAAAAGCGATAAAGAGAGAATGTATTTCTAAGATATATATATTAAAAAAAAAAAAAAAAAAGCGAAAGCATTGGTGTAAACGATAATTCATTCGTTCATTCATTTTCTCATTACTTCATCATTAGAGCCGCGTTCCTGCAAGGTTTCAAAGCGCGCCCGTTCTGAGTTAATAGGAGTTAATGTACTTCATTAAAGTCTGATGATACCAACGCGTTGCGAGAAAGACATTCACGTATCGAAGGAAAATCTCGCTGATAAATCGCGAATTAAAAAATATAAAAAAAAATTTTCTTTTAAAGACGAGTTTTTATCTTACAATTAGTTAATTTGCACCGAGCGGGGTTGTTAAAAATTTTTATGGATAATATAAACGAGAAAAATAAAATGCGAGCACGTATACGCACAGTTGCAAGATCATATTACAATTTACGCTCCACGCCGGAGGAGCTTGTTCCGGTCTTGTAATTGCTCTGAAAATCTTACTCGCGTGTCTCGACTGTCGCGGCCTTGATCTGAATTCGATTCGTCGCCGCGGGTATCGATGACGCGATAAATTAACGACGACCCGATCCTCCCATGATTACAGAGAAACGCGATAATCCAAAGAAAGCGCTCCAAATCTCGAGAGTAAAACACTCCAGATTATTTAAGAGTCAAGTTACTAAAAAAATTATCGCGAGCTGCTAATTATCATTTTAATTTTACGTATTATTGAATTCTTAAAGAATCACAGCGCGTGTTACTTGCATATCTTTGTTATTTAAACAATAATTGATAAGCGCCTGCTAATTAGCAAAGAATCGAAGTAGATGAGAATTTCAAGTATTTTTCTCGTCGGTAATTAAAGGCGCGGCGAATAATTGGAAATTCGCGAACGGGGATGTATAATTATTTATAACAAGATTGCGCACGAACTTCTACCGGTAAAACTGGAATTGAATCGCGAAAAAGTAAGCAACGTGGAATATGTCGCGTCGGATCTGTTTATTGTTACTCTCCATCTACGGATCGGAGAAAAAGAAACGCGCGAATGAGAGAAAAATAATGATAACTTGGTAAAATACCAACCGACCCGCCGACGGTAGCATTCCGATGAAATCTCTTTTTCGTCGTTTACAACGGCTTCGTTTCGAGACGCGCTTTATCAACGTCAAATGAAATTTTCACCGCTAATAGGATTCGTGGTCCCGCTAACAATAGATTCTTAAATCGATTAATCGTAAATAAAATAATTGTACACAAAATCTATCGCGTATCGCGCTATCGGCTATACGGAAAAACAACTGCAATATGCGTCGAACGTTTCAACACACTTTTGCAGAAAAGCACGTTGTCGGAAAAAAAAATAATGCGACGACCGTAAAACGTGGCCGCATTATTCTTCTTCGTTATTCAAATGCCTACCCGCGTAATCGGCGGACTTTTACTCGCGGTAATGTCTTTGTTAGATAATTTTTCAGCGTCACGCAAAGTGCACCCACGATCAAATTCCATTTGTTCGTGGAAAGCATGCTAATGGATTTCGCAACGACAAAGAGGGCATCCTTAAAAGTAGCATATCTCGTAACATTCTTAACTTCTCTGTGCCGAGTTCTGAGCTCAGAAACCGACGCGATCGTTCTCGGATAATTTTTACGCGGAGGAACGGCTGCATTTATGAGTAATAACTGTAATAAATAATCAATACTCTTTCAGAGGAGAACGTTATAATAATCTCGATTAAGTACATATTATTAATCAATTCTTTAGGCTAAACTTTCCATCGTAATTGCAGCCGAAAAGCTTTTGTCTCTCCTTAAATTAATAATCATCTCGCTAATTGCTCCGCACGCGATGCAGTTTGACGGATTAATTCACGAGGGTGATTTAACGAGCGAGTCGAGGATCTTTGCATACAAGACGAATTTTCTCCCGTTCTTCAACGGAATGCAATGTTTCTCAGTTCTCGTACGGAATACTCGTAAACGGCACTAAACGGCAGCCTGAATGCTGAAAAAAATCTCGCATAAGCGAAAGTAGAGAAAGCTGTGTATCTCGCGGAGCAAGGCCGTTGCTGTATAAAGACGAAACACGCCTAACGGCGCCATCCAGATGCCACTATCAAGTACGCGGCTTCCAGATGCGCCACCGGGTATTAATCATGTTCGCGCACCGCATCGATTATCTTCGGCGGATACGATAAAACTTTCATGGTCTCGAGTGAGGACCATCATTAAATCCAAAGTTTATCGCGCTGGTCATTATTAACGATATCGTCGCTTCGGTATATCTGCGTATTATTACGTAAACGCTTTATTATGTTCTGCGTTCCTTATTTTAATTTTTTTTTTTTCTTTGCGCGACGTTACATGATATTTAATTGCATGTTATAATCTAATACTAATACATATTAAAATAAATTTTACTTATGTCACACGCTCGGAATGCCGGTGAAACTTTCCTGTGAATAATTTTCACCATTTTCAAGTTCAGAATTAAGTTCTAGATTAAAAAAAATTACGACTGGGGGTAAGCGCGTCCGGAAATGTAACCGTGCAATTACGAAGTTCTGCAAGTACAAAAAAAAAGTCGCGGTGGTTGCATTATTAACATTAATACGTCTCGGCGAGGCGAACGAAGATAAGGGATGCAATTTCGGAGGCTGGAAGTAACGCGCGTTATCTCGCGCGCTTCCGGTGTTAACGGTGAAACGGGGGAGGGGGATCTACGTTAAAACAAAGCAGGCTTGGCCGTTAAACCGCTTGCGAGTGCAAGAATCCCGATAATGGAATATTTAATAACTCGTGCCGGCCGGGCCGGAGGCTGGCACGGCCGTTGGCGCGCCTCGATACGCCGAGCCGAACGAAGAAACTGGCGTGGCTTGGTGAAATTGACTCCTACTAGGTCAGTGGGTGACGGAAGACGAGTGACGCGGCCAGCCATTTGTCTATCCGTTTGCTGCGACTCGTTTTTAGCCGGGTGTATGCAGATATACCGTCGCGTCCGCCTATCTCCGCGCTGTTAATTGAAATTCTCCTCGCGCGACGAGATCGGAAGAGAGGCCGCGGAGAATTTTCTCGCAATGGTCAATTTCACCGGGCGATGATATCGCGACGAGCGACGCAAAAATCAAGGCCGCTTTATGAAAACAACAGATACTCCCATGTCTCGAGATACGAGCCTCGTCTCGTAAGCCCGATTATAATTACAACGTGTAAAATTAAGATACGTAATTACGTTATTATTGTATTAATATAATATTAATTTTCGATAAAATTATGTAAACGGTTATTTAATCGATTGCGACATATAAATAAAACGTAACGCTCTTAAAAGATTTTTAAACCACTGTGTAAAAAAAATTTAACGATTACGCAACTTATGAAAGATGAGGCGTTAGATGGCACCTTCTGCTATATAAAATTGAAACGGCAGAAAGCTCTAGTACGATAGCAATGTAATAAGAACAAAAAAAGTCTTTCCTTCGAGCCGGATTCGAACCAGCGACCTATGGATTTCTTCTGAATATAAATTTTAAACTTCTACAGTCCACCGCTCTACCAACTGAGCTATCGAAGGATTATGGTGAAGACTACTTAAACAAATCTGATCTTTTCAGGCATCGCCTTTGAAGCTACTACGATATATTAAATAAAATAATAATACACCACATTTTATATCTTTAAATTAAAATAATAAATATCTATAACTGAAGATCGAACAAAGAAAAATAAAATTAACAATCCAGGAAGAAGACGTAAACGCAAAAAAAAAAATATATTGAATTATCCTAGTAATATAATAAAAGTAAATAATCCAATTAAAATAAAATTTCGCTAAAGAGATCTTCATTTAAAGCGAGACTTTTAGCGTTTGTAACAAAGCGGCAAAAGAATTTCCTTCGAGCCGGATTCGAACCAGCGGCCTATGGATGTCTTTTCGTATAATTAATTAACTAACTACAGTCCACCGCTCTACCAACTGAGCTATCGAAGGTTGTTGCTAAATGTCATTTAATCGCCGTTATAATTAAAAAAAAGGAAAGAAAAAAAAAAATCTGGCCACGATAGCCCCGAATGTTAACACGCGTGGATCCGTGTAGAAATCCGTGATAAGAGCAGCGATTTGCGAAGCAGCGGCGTAAATTAACGACAATGTTGCCGCAGAGTGATAATATCTTCTTGCTCGGCACGGCGTGTTCCGGTACGTTGTCGCGATATTAATGTAACTGCTGTCCACGTAAGACAGGTAGAGAGCGTAATAATAAACCGTGTCCTGCTACTGGCGTTACACGAGCGTTCCGCATGGACGAGCGAAATTCTCTTTCTCCTTCCGATCGAATCGCGGGGCCGCCGATCATTCGAGCTAAATAACGGGGGATACGTCTCGGCGAAGCCGTCGTTTCCGTAACGAGAAACAAATTGCCAGGTGAAACCATCGTAACGTGTGACTAATTCAACGCGACGGAAAATCCCGCGGTAAAGACCCGCCCGTCCTCGACGAGAGAAAATCTAATCTCGATGGAAAGCGATTATGCAGATTTCGTGGCTAGGCGAGGCGACTGAAGCGTTTTCACCCACGGGTGAGAACCTGCTGCTCGAAAACACCGAACAAGTCTACAGACGCTGACCTCATTAAATCCATTTGCTTCGAATTTGTTTCCTACGTTTAATTACGTCTTCGTTACGTTCGCTCGACTCAATTAACGTGCCTACTAATTTCTTCGTTGTCCCGATAAAATCCGAAATAAAAGATGAAGCGCTTTTCTCGGCTCGCAGGCAGCTTCGCCTCGAGTCAGTAGCTCGAAATCTTTAAGTAAACTGCATATCGCACTTGCCACACCTCGCGTTATCCGCGCGCATTCCATTCGCTTTCTTCCCAGAAAGTGACGTACGACGCGAGTTGTTTTTCGAAAAACAAACTGGACTGTTATCGAGATGACGAAAATCGGAATAGGAAACGCAGCTTTCAGCAAGTTTTTCGGCTGGACGCGAAGCTCTTTTTCAAACGGACAAGGACGAGGCCGGGAAGATCGATCGAGCGATCGCTAGTGTCACGGCGAAGTGCATTACACGACCTCGAGATACCGTCTCGCCGGTGTCACGAAGAGCGCAAAATTCTCGCGATTGATCGGGCGTCGTCGTCCTTGTTAATCGGCCTGCCTCGCGGCCGTTTCTTTTATTTTCGTGAGTTTTAACGGCGATTCAGACGCGATAACGGAAGAATTTTCGTAGTGAAAGGCATAAAAGCGTGTCGATTGCGACCCGAGGTTTATGCGACTGCCGCGGTTCGTTCACGAAGGCTCACGATGAATATCTGCTTAACGTCGCCATATCAAGAGATGGTGAAAAAGATAATTAATTAAATTCTTTTCAGTTTTAATTGACCTGTTCGTACTTCGAGTTGTTCGCGTATTAATTTCTTTCCTTCTTTTTTTTTTTTTTATTTATTTGCATTTACATTAGTGGAGAAATTTATCGACATTGCATTCGTAGATGGCCACCAGATATTACAGACGTTATGTAAATGTATCGAAATGTATGAAAGGATATTTTTGTCGACTCGCGGATGAAAACGAAATTGGATTCAAGAGTGGCAGAAGAGAATCTCGGCATCTTCCACTGTCACTTTCAACTTTCAACTCTCTGTAATTATTGCGTCCTCTTCATTCGACGAGTTCTTCTCTCTTTTCAACTTTTTTTTTCTCTTTTTTTTTTAATGTCATTGAATGCTTATTGAAGGTGTAACGAGATACCTACGTTTATTACAACATCTCATTATTCGCGAGGGGAACTTATGAGAGAGCTACTCGGCAGAAGACAACGCATAATCACCCGGATTGAATGAAGCACAGAAGCGTTAACGATTTTTTTCCAATCACGAACGTACGTTCGCATTATCCGATGAATTGCAGATGAAATAAATTACGATTGCCACGGATCGTTTTCTCGACTAAAGAGCTAAATATATGTTAAGTATTGCAGTTATAAATGCAACTTAAAAAGACAATGGGACATTAGTTTGTTAACGAAGCCGTCCTTAATTCATTAAAAAAATTCCAACAAAGGTATTTGACGCCAAAAATATAAACGGCAGATAAGATTAGTATAAAAAAAAATTGCATTTGTCGACAAATTTATCGATACGTCGGTCAATCGATCAATTGAAACGTTTGAGAAGCGTTACTGAAAATGAAATGCTATTCGCGCCGAGTATAATCACCGTACAATATCAAAGAGGCGTCGAGCGTAAATTGCTGGCGATAAGCGTGTCGCGTAACGGAAATTATCAGTCGCCCCGATGCAACATCGTCCCATTATTCTTACGGGCGGGGTCATTCTCATACTTATTCGCGCGCGAGAATGCACTTTTCTTGAGATCGCGCGTGTAATGCGAAATCCTTCTCTTGCCCACCCATCGTTCTCGCTGCATTGCCGACTTCAGCCCTGGGTTACATGACGTATATACGACGTTTGACAGTGAAAGTTCCCGGCGGGACCGTGTTATGTTGCCCTCGAGCTGTCGTGCACCGCGTAAGCCACTCGTTCGCCCTGTCTTTCGAGACGCCCAGCCGCGAGGACACGATTCCCGAACTCAAGCCCGCGGACTTCCAGAAGATCCATGTCAGCTAATTAAGCGATAGATAAGATCGGCTCCGAACTTCCAAGGACAGTCCCCAACCGACGTTCCCTCCATCCCTTTTTCTTTTTCGGCCACGTTAAGATTCGCCACGAAAAATAACCGACGCCTCGTGAATCGTTCTCGCGCGCGCCGAGGATAAAGTTGCGAGTTGTTTTCTCGAAAAAATAAAAAAAATAAAAAGCCTACTTAATAATCGATTGCAAAATATAATCTAATGACAATTTAGATGCAAACTAGCCGAAGGGAAAGCGAGACTTTCTGAAAACTGAAGCGCTTCTCTTTTCGCGCCTGTAATTTTCTTATCGCGCTCTCTCCTATAACAAAATATTCCTTCAGATTCGAGTAGTCGTTTTTTTTTTATTTCTTTCGTAACTTGAAACGACGCGGGGTCAGAGGGGAAAATCATCGACGATTCGAATATGCGAAGAGAATACGAATTTCTTGGACGCGTCCGTCCTGTGGATATCCTGACCGTAGTCTACCTCATCTCGCGCATCGCACCTCCTCAGGGGCAAGGTCGACCGCTCCCTACTACACAACACGACATGCACGTATGCATATAAATGGACCGTACGCATACGCACACATCCGCACAATTTCGTCGTTATAAGTGGACGTTTGCACGTGGCCGCATTTTGCTCCTCTCTCTCTCACTCTCTCTCTCATTTTCGCTCTACTTTCAGACCTTCATCCAGGGCATCGTGTACCAACTGGTCCGATCCTGCTGGCCTGCGGACGCCCTGGTGAAAGTGACAAGAGGCAAGGTCGTCCCAGGCCACCAAGGAGTTACAAAATCAGGAATTCCTCGAAAACCATACGACCGGCTGGAGTCACGTATCGGAGTCGATATTACGATCGGACGTACGACAGTAACTTGCGCAAGATTTATAAAAATTGGAGATGGGGTATTAAAAAGGCACGGCCTTAACTGCCGATTTGCGAGATGCGGCTACGCGGAAAGCGCGGACACTGTCGAAATCGATTAAACAATTTCCAGCAATATATTTCAACCGAAGAATGTTAATACAGAATTTATATCTCGGAATTTATGGTGCTCTTTTTATGTATATATAAAAAATACATTAATAAAAGAAATGTAAAAAATTTAATATACTTTGTTTTTTTTCTTTGCACAATGCAATTAGTCAAGTTTTCGTGATTAATGTACTGAACGAATAAATTGACCAAAAAAAAAAAAAAAATTTGGTATCACAACACGCTCTATTTTCGCACAGTGATTTATACCTTTAGTAAACAATTAAATTTCACCGGCGATTTCTAACGTCGTGGTATGAAGAGACTCATCGCTCTTCTTCACGAAAGCGTGACAAGGTGGTCATTCATTTGCCCGATCATAAAACGATTCTAGTATACCTAGGTGCAGTCGACAGTCTTGGAAAATGTTGCAATCTCTAATCGTAATGATCGACGAATTATCCCGTTTCGAATTAACTTGCTGCAGCCTGCGTATCAAAATCGGCTCTGATCCGCGCGCGTGCATCTCTACATTAGCGAAGAAAATCAATTTCTCAATCCTGGTAGCTTAAAATACGAGCCCGTGTCGCGTATCGTCGCACGTCGCTGAGCAAGGTGTACTAACAGAGGTGGTAGTTAGGTGGTAGTTAGGTTACGTGGATTTCACGGGGAAACGTACAGGAACAACCGACCGTGGCAGATTTCCGGGATATCAAGCAGATTGCAAAGTATGATAGCTATTTAATCGCGCCTGCGAATTGCGATGATCGATCAATAACTTCTCCGTAGATAAACGATGCGAGAGTATAACCGCGACATTGGTAATGCACGATTTCCGGTTGTTTTCCAGTATAAAATTACGAGCTTTCCGATGTAAACGGGATATTAAAGACTGACTGAGATAATAAATGTATATTTTAAAAGTTAGTTGCGCCTGTATTTTTTTTGTGCTAGATATCAATTATTTTCTTCTAGCTAAAAAATTATTAATTTAATCGATAAAGTTTTAAATTAAGAAAAAAAAAATAATAATAAAATAAAATAATTAAATAACTGTTCTGTAGAATTGTAAGTCGTATTGGATTTAACCGGCCCTGTCGACACACTGGCAATTCGATCTGGAGGTCAATTTAGAAAGGTGGATCATAAAATTCGGGTCGCTGTATAGACTTTCTTCGAATCGCGCAACTGTTCCTCCTAGCGACTCTTTCTTAACAGCTTCTCTTGGCCGCGAAAAAAGTGCACGCAGCACACGTTTCAAAAAATCGCGAGAGCTCACTCTTGCATGTGCCAACAATAATGATCGCCGACAATATGCATTTTTGAAAAATTTCGCTCAGCCTTCTACGTTAAAATCCTTTGAAGGTATTACTCTTTGTCTCGAAATGATTCGTCGCATAATAAGCATCCGGTTGACACGTGAGTCGCATAAAAAGTAACATACGAAACGAAAAATTTACGCTCAATCCTCCGAGATTTCAACGAAAACAAAGAAACCAGATTGAAAATAAAGTGCTTATTTAATAAGCATAAGAAATATATAATATAATTATTATATATCGAGCTGTGAATCCAATTTTGAATTTATAAATACTTGTTTTTTTTTTTTGGCTCGCGATATAACTGTCTGATTTCTCTGAATAGCGACGTGGGTCTCAATTCACTCGATTGCAATGTAGCGATAGTTAAAATAGCGCATCGTGCACCTAGCACCAAATACGGCGCGTATCCTTCGCGCGACTCGCAGAAAAATGAAAAGGAACGAATTCCCGGCGTATGACAAATCCCGACCGGTGGATTCGAAGAAAGCGCATTCACATCTCGGCGCATTTTATAGCCGCCTAAGGGAATCGATAGCACCGCTGACCGTGGAGCGAATTACGGTAAATAACGGAAGGTTGTTTGTGCAAGGTGAACCACCTTCCTTCTCACCTACACAACAAATCGGACGACGTACCTTTCCAAACAAAATTTCTCTCTCGCGATTCTCTTTCAGAAACTTTGTGCCATCGGAGGGAGAAAAAAAAATCCCCGCTGGATGTTACAATTTATTGATTTTAATTAGAACTATTGTTATCGAGATATTTAATAAATAAAAAAAAATATATATATCGCCAAAAACATTTTAGCAATATTTTTGCCAGAATCAGAATAAATTGGAAATTGGCTTAAAATCAATTATCGAAAAATAAAACAACCTCGCGCTTGAGGACCCACCACGTACACGCGATTCTTCTTAATTAACTCCCTCCCTGTGAATGCGACTCGAGCGATATTAGCTCCGGGCTAGTAATTATCGACGCAATGTGCTACGAGAGTTAGTCTCCGTATAAAGTTTTCTATTTAATAGAACGCCGATGAAAAGAGGAGAGAATGAATTCCGCTGTCGGATGAGATTTTACACGGAAGCGGCCAATAACTCATCCCATCGCGTTCCCGTAATATGCACTTTCTGCGTTAAAGTCGCGATCGATATACAATAAAGCCGTTTGAATAGAATATTTCGGGAGAAAATTTGTAATTAAAATCTTTTTATAGATTTATTTTGCGTAAAATTAAATCTTATTCGTTAGTATACTCTTTTATTTAAATTATTTCTTGCTCAAAATTACACTTAACTACCTTTTATTATCTTCTTGTAAAAAAAAAAGAAAAAAAAAATAGAAAGAAAGAAGAAATTTTATATAATCTTCTCTTTCTTTTTCTGTTAAAGACACATTAATTTACATATATTTTACATATTAAATCTTAACAGTTTCTTCGTTGACAAGAAGCGAGGCGGAAGGTTGCCGTCACAAGGTGAACCGCTTTCGTTCCCGTGCGATAATTTTGCAATTAAAGTGCCTATTCAAACGGTCTTTCTTGTATTCCAAGAAACTTAATTAAGGCTAGAGTTGTCATTTAAAAGACCATTTATATCAAACTGACTGTTCTGTGAATTATCCACTCGGCAGTACATAATTACGAATTAATTTCAAAGAGAAGAACGATCCGCCGTTCAATTTTCCAAAGATAAAAGATTATCGCGTTGAGGAAATTTTCTTATTATCGTCTAGTTTTGACACTCGCAAAGATCGCAAAGATCAACCGATTATTCCGCCTGCGGGTTTTTTTTTCTTTTTTTTTTTTTTTTTTTCCCCCTTCGGAAAGCGTCGGTGTCTTCGATGGGAAAGTCTGGATAAGGCGAGCCGCACGGCAGCGCATAACGACCGCGAGGAGAGAAGCGTTTCGAAATACGAGATGCGCATAATTATGCGCGCCTACTTAGATGCATCGGGAATGCAGCGATGTCTCCCCCGTTTTTCTGGCACGCCCTCGCGGCTTGTCGTTTCTACCTTTCAATTTGCGCTTACGGTACTTTTTTAATCTCTCATTGAAACGAGCCAGCATCCCGTCGTCTTCGCCGTTGAACAAAAGCGGGACGAAATCTTCGCCGACGGGAAAACTACGCAAGAGAAATCGCGAGCTACGCGGCCGCCGTCGCACGGACTTGGCGACCATTATGCATTACGTGTAATTGCACGCTTAACGCTGCTGTAAAATAGATTTCGCACGTAGCGAGTCCCGGTGCGAACACGCCGCAATCTTATTTCGTAATAATTACATCATTATACGTTTTGCAACGTAAAATCGTCAAACGATTCTGCTGGAAAAAAAAACAGAAAAAAAAACTACCATTTTTGTCGAATTACTTGCAATTGCCGTTTTTATCCCTCGCGACGCGATCAAAATTTGCAATCTTTCGCGCACGCATTATTTCCGCAATTAGCACGTGCCGTCAATATTTTTTATTTAATAATTAATTAGTTTTATCGCGTAAATTAAATAATTTAAACCTCGCAAATAAATGTAAGAAAAATTTAGGCGCGCCTTCGTATTCGACATGTGACATGTACGTCTTTTTTTTTTTACGCACGGTGTATTGAAATGTGAAAAAGAAATTCGAATAGTTTTGCGCGTAACAGATACACGAGAATAAATCAGGTCAGATAAATGATTGTGGATCAACGCACGATTCGGCCGATTAAATTCCGATCACGCGGCGGAAGAGGACTCGTATGATCGACGCATACCAGAGACGACGCGATTTTCAACTTGACCGTGAACAGGTCATTGTCCACTGGTTATTCCGGCGGTGCAATATAATCGATCTCTCAAATTTGTTAGGCTAATTGATTCGTTCTCTCTCTTTACGTTTCTCTTTTTTCCTTTTTTTTTTTTTCTCTTTTATTTCACGAGATATCGCATTGTAATCGTTGAAATATACATTTCATCAGCTGTAGTCTTGCAACTGACACGCGCAATCTCAGAAACGATGGTTATCCTACCTACAGCGATAATTATCGTATACCTAATGCAATAATTAACACGGCTCGATGCAAAAGAACGATGTGAAAAAAGTGACGAAACCCGTTCTCCAATTGATACGTCTAGTCTCTCTTTTGAGTGACACTCTCCTGAGATCTTTCTGGCAACATTCAAGGAGTCGAAGGTGAGCCCGGCGTCGACCCACCCACAGTAGTTCAAGGAGAGAGTGAACGAGAACGTAGGATAGGTAAGAGTAGCCGACAAAAGATAGAAAAGTGGGGAACCGTGAGCGAAGAAAAGCTGAAGTTCAGTGCACCATCGCGTAGTAGGAATCGGCGCTACCAGAGGAAAAAGGCTTCGAGATGCCGATTGGCAAAGTTGACATTTATGCGCGACCCCCCGCAGCCTTCCTATACGAGATAATGAAAATTCTCACGTCGCTAGATCTTGCTTTTTCACAAATGTGACTCGTACCTTGCGATCGATATTAAATTCGAGCGCCACGATATTCGCGATACCCGATCGGAATGTCTCGTTTAATCTCGTGAAGTTTGAATCAATGCGCGTAAAAAATTGAAAAATTGAAATTAATGTCGTTCCTCTTTTTTTTTTTTTTAAAATTCACGAAGTTAATAATAGCAAGTGTCGACGCACGGACAACGCGAACTGCTTTCCGCGGTGACCTAGAAGAAGCGGCGTATGTGTATCCGAGCAGCCGCGATAACTTTTAACTGGACAACTACTTTTACTTCGGCAACCGGTCGGCCGGATGAGGTCGATCGCCAGGATAAGGAGGATACGTTCGGGCTCACCTAGGATAACTCGACGACGATACGCGTAGGAAGAGGGAGGAGCGGAATGGAGAGGCCGGTACGCACCGCACGCACATCGCGAACATTACGAAAACTGGTTTCCTGCACGATTCCCCATTTATTTATTACACGTACGGTGGGTGAACGTGTGCCCCCGTCGGCATCCCGACGCGTGCATCTCACCAAGGACTCGACTCGAGCGCGCATTTAGAAATGCCATTGGCTCCTCCCGTGTCGCAACGCCGAGAAAAACCTGACCGAAATGTACATATACTTGAACGTACTATTGTATTTAAAAAAAAAAACTTTTTTTGTTTTAATATAAATCGACGCGTGGCGTTAAAATTTACGTAGTATATCATGTAAGTTGTACGTGTCCGATTAATATAGAGTCGTATTATTACTTCGTCTAACGGTTCATTTCTTTCCTACCTTGCGTAATGAAAGTACGTGTTGGAATAACGTCGATTCCATGCAAATTTTAATCGTATATAACGGCGACGCTTTTTATAGCTCTCGTGTCATAATTACCGGCGTGATTAAATTCTCGACGTTGTATAAGCGTAATTCTGGTATCGCGAGTCGAACCGTTCGTCTAGGTGAGCAATTACAAAGGTGGCCGTGGTTTCCGTATTAGAATTGAGTTTCGCGACGTCGACACGTCAGCTTGAAAATACATCTCTGGCTCTTTTTATTCTCTGGCATTGAAAAGGATCCGTATTCATTCGCGGTTGTCGCCTCGCGCACGTTCGTAACCTGAATTTGGAATAAACGTCTTTCGCCTGCGTCTCGATGCAATACCTCGCGTGATCATACGAACATTGCGATGTTACTTCGCCAGTAACGACGCGGATAACCTTTGCTGCGTAAACCGCAAATTTATGGATCGTCGAGTAAATCGTAATCATCATCGTCCCGCGAGAAGCCTCGGAGGTGTTAAAATCACGCGACGATTCCACCGCTAGAAGAAAACAAACGCAATCCTGTCGCTCTCTTTTACGATAAGATCGGAAACTCGGTCGTACGTTACGTTTCAAGAAAATGCGGTTTTCGAAACCGTGGCAATGGGTTACGCTGAAAGGTCAAAAGCCTCTCGGCGGGCGGAAAACTCGACGTGCCTCGCTGGATATCGCTCTTCCGGGAGAATTCATCTCGCGATTACGTACTTAAAGGGATTAAATTATTAACGATTTCACAAAATCACGAGCGAGCAATTAATTTCCATGCCTCTGGGAGAGATCCCGCGGGCACGTACGCGTACGAACGTTACATCGAAAATTGTATCTCTCTCGTACGAAACTACTTTCCACCTCCCACGCGCGGGGCAAGTTTCGTTTTCAAGCGGAACTCTCTTTAGGCGTCGTAACGCCGTTTCCCTTAACGGAGCAATAGATTAAATTTACTTTGTGAAGACGTCGATGCTCTTCGATACCGCGCCGTAAAACGGTATTAAGTACGTCGTCAAGCGCGGCTTCCGATGAAAGTAACGCAGCGCGAGTGACACTTTCTCAGGTTTATGAGTGCAAGGCTTTATTTGCAGTCGCCTTCGGGACGTTGCAACGTTTTTCATGAGGATCGTAAAAAGGAGCTTCGTAAGAAAAAAAAAAAAACAAATTTTATTTTTACTTCTTTCGACGAACAGTGCTCAAAATCACGACCCGGACCTTGAATAACATCACGCTTGCATTAAAGAAATTGCCATTGTGATAATGGACATTTAAATACGAATCGCCTAATTTGAAGATTAAATGTTAATTCGCCTAATTCCCTTAGATGCTCGAAACAGCTTTATAAATCCAGCCTTTTAGATTTTGCTATGCAGCATTCCTGATGTGATTCTTTTTTCTTTTCTTTTTTTTTTACTCGAAGAAGAAGCTGCTAATCAGCGATACGCCGAGTTAAAAATGGTCACCACGTCGAACGAGCTGGTGGCGCAAAAATGAAGAAATAAATAATCGAGCCAGGCAAAAAATAGAATCCGTGCGTGCAACGATTAATTCTGCATTCCATCCCACGCTCAAACTCGTATCCAGCCCATCTTTCTGAATCCTACGTTTTCATTTTGCTTTCTACGATGCCACTTTGAAAATAATACCTACGGGTTTGAGGATTGCGTCACATTTACCGGCTTTGTTCTCGTTTAACCAAAGTAACGGGCTTCCGTAAAGAATAATTATTTCATAATTATAATTACGGCGCGTCGATCTTTTTCGTTTTCTCTAATGAACGGAACGTCGCTTCTTTCCTAATGTCCTCTACTGAGGTGGCAGCACGATCCGGAAGGTGAAAGTCTCACGTTGAAGAGGGAAGGAGTGGTGGTCCACATATAGAGGGGCGGAGAGGGCGCGCCTTGTCCAGACGTTCTCTGTCCTGACGACGACGACGATGTCGCCGAAGTTAATATTTCTACTGGGATCCCTGTGTCTACTCGCCGGTAAGTGCAATCTATTTCATTTACGATTTAACCATGCAAAAATTTCTCGCGGCGCGACTCTGACGTCTATTATAATCTGCGCCCTTTGCAAGCCGTAATAAAATCTAATTAAAAAAATTTTAATTTATGCGTCCCGAAACTGGAATACGTTAAATTGTAATTTAAGACAAAGTAAACTGCGCGATTGCCAAAATAAAAATATTGCATCCAAAATATTTTTTTTTCTGTTTTTTTTTTTTTTAATCGTGAGAAGTTAAATATTACGTAGATGTTGTCGGTCAACATCGAGATATTGCGATTGTAAATAAAGATAAGAGGGAATTATTGAAATCAACTTTGGCAACGTGCATTTCAATAAAAGCAGACGGCGAGAAATAAAAACCTACTTTGGAGAACCACTGTTGCTTTCCCCACCCCCGTTGCCCTGACATTTTCAAGACTTTCTACTTCTACTGGAGTTCACCGACCCCTCCTTCGATCCGCGATCCGCGATCGCGAAGCGCACGTTCGTGTCGTGAACCGATCGTGACATTTGCAACGATTAATCGAATTCACCTCAGCGTGCGAAATGTCACATACGACTCCACTTAAAAATCCACCATCGATCGCGTCGTAAAATCTTAATTTCTCTTTCACAATACCTTCATTATCATCTGCGCTATCTACAGTATATATTCTTGCTATTAAGTTCCGCGGTATATCATACAGAGACTGTCCAAGGACTTTCATAATTAAAAAAAAAAAAAAAATTATATTCCTGCTTGCAGAGACACAGGTCAGGGCGCAAGATGAGGAAGGCGGCGACGGGACCGACGCAAACGCCGAGGAACTTTGTCAGGACCGACCGGGCGACGAATACTTTCGCTTGAGCGTCGAAGGGGACTGTCGCGATGTCGTGAGGTAAGCCGCCGTATTATTTCATCGCGTACAGGATCGGATCGAAGCCACTCCGGTGGCGGCAAAGATCCCGGGCGGAATTAATATTATATAAACCATATTATTTCACGCGAAGAATAGTAAAAGTAAAATTCAGCCGGTTACCAAGAACTTGACGAGCACCGACGAGTTTTGTCTCCGCGCTTTATATGATTATGTCTTCTTATATAATGCATTTGATTTGCAGTAACCGCGGGTGAATGGAATCGCGCTAAGTGAATCGAGTTTTAAATAAATAAAAAAAAAAAAAGAGAGCTAGCTTGCTGACTCACTTCCGCCTGCACCTCGTCTTATATCACTGACTATACCGGTCGCCGGGAAGCAGACTTACTTGTCAGACTCAATCACTTATACACTTTCCCCGGATCGTGTCAGTTTTAATCTTACTAGTTGAACTATATTCGCTCACGTTTAATTATATATAAAGCTTGCTATAATTATTAATTCCCTGTTAAAGAATGTAAAAAGAAAGACGCTACGTTTTTAATTGTCTCGGTCAGCGCCACGGCAGAGAATGTAAGTTTCAAGGACGTCCGGTTTTGATAAAATGCATATTAAACATCGTGAAATGTAGACAATAAGTCATCGATTGATAAAAAAAAAAAAAAAAAAAAACGACGTCGATCGTTTAGTCATTGATTCAGGATGTGACTGATCAAGAATGCTTTGATCAAATTTTGCAGCGCTCAAGGTGATCTGGTAGATCAGCAGTATCGAGAGCCCAGTTTAACTTTTTCTTTGGCATTATATATATATATTTTTTTTTAAATAACACAAATAACTTTCCTTTACCGCATTCTTAATCCAATTCAGGATTCTTTCAATACAGCAATCACTACGCCTTCATTTATGCGACAACTTTCATTCACGCGAGCACGACCCTCGTGAATTAAATTTAAAGCCGGCGGATAGAACAATAGACGAAATAACGCACTTACGGCCACGTCGCTGACATTACGTTGCAACAATGGCTCATACAAATTTCTAATATGTCAGAGTATGTTCGTTGGTTGTAAAAAAAAAAAATGTGTTATTTCGTCTCTATTGTATTTTGTACCTAATTATTTCGCGCGAATGAAAGAGAGACTTGAAATTACTGCTCGCGTGCGAGGCTACCGCAGAGCGTGGAAAACGATTTTCGATATGAAAATGATCTTAGGTGCGACAAAGCGAGCGAGATCGGCGTGACCAGGCTGGCGACCGTGCGGTGCCCAACGGGTCTCGCGTTCGACATCGAGCGGCAGACCTGCGACTGGAAGACGAACGTGAAGAACTGCGATCAACTCGAGAGTAAGCGAACGTCATATCTTTTTCCCTAGTTAGACTCACGCAGGCACCCTTTGTTTTCTGTCCCGGCTCCGGTAGGTGTACAAGGTCCGGCCTGAAGCAAATCACGTGCCCCAGCGGCCTGGCCTTTGACTTGGACAAACAAACCTGTGACTGGAAGGGCAAAGTCACCAACTGTGACAAGCTCGAGAGTAAGTCGGAGAATCGGCGATGGCGGCCGTCAATCTCGCCGGTTAAATCGCCGATTCCCTCGTAGGCTCGCAACGTAGCACGCACCCCCGTTCGTATCATTAGAATTAAACGCATGACCGTCTTCGGACGCACCTTACGCATTCTCATGCTTCCAGCGACCACCAACGTCTCTGAACGCTTATCAAAACGTGCCGAACAAGGGAGACACCGCGGAAAGTAAAATTATCTCAAATTACTCGAACGCGCGCGATTGATCAGTTTTCGTTTCAATCCGGCCGCTTACCTGATTACTAACCAAAAGTCGCTTCTTTTGAACGCGATATGGAACATTACGCAATCGTTTTCGTTACGCAAACGACGCGGTTAAAAAAAAAAAGAGAAAAAAAAAAAGTCAATTATGCGAAACTTTCCAACGGTCGCGCGATGCCATTAAACAGGAAAGCGCGGCGTTAACGCGACGACGGGATTCGGCGCGAGATTGATCGCGAGGAGGGAAACAAGAGGAGGGATTTGTATTTTCAGAGATTAACGATCGAAAATCTCCGATACTTTCGAGAGACGTTTCTTGCCGGACCACTTTCGTCCTGAACCTTGAGGCGAGTCTCGACGAGGACTGGTTTCGATTTTCAGCGAAAGTGTCCGGGGGGGCCCGCCGGGGCCTCGTTCTATGCCGCATCATTTCGAACGGGACGAAAACGTTTCAGAGACGTTACGGTCGTGAAAACATCGCACAGCTCGTAAACGGCCTAACCCGGTTTCGAATACTCGAAGCTATCTCCCGTAATTTTTCTCAATGCAATTTCCACGACTCACCGCGCATATGACTAACAAAAACTGCACTTTCCAATGAAATTGGACGAAGAGACAAGTGTTCTCGATTCCGTTCCGGCTTGGCTAATAATAATCCCACCGTCCTCGTTTCGATAATTCAAGAGATAGTTGTTTTTATACGCGTATCAATTAACTCTCTATTTCTTTCTTCTCGCGGAAGGCAGTTTCAATTTTGATCAACCAAAGTTTAATGAGACACTTGACTTATGCGGTTTCGTCCAATTTCGATCTTTACTAAACTTGCATTCGGCGTAACGACGCTGTCATCAAATCATTAACACTGTTGCGTGCCGGTGTGCACACGGAAGACTACTGTACTTCCGCGTTACGACACTGGTCCCTTGTGAGCGACGATAACCGGTAACAAAATATTTATCTTGCGCGAACACATTTTTTAATGTGTATCGTTTAACGACCGAGAGGAATTTACTTTTGAGTGACAGTACTTAAAGTTAATTATCGAGTCTTGTGTTAAGAAAAGGGTTGCCGCCGTAAGAAATCACAAGAAAAAAAAAAAAAAGTATCCGCGTAGAAACTTGCTTAAAATCGTATGTTGCAAACCGCGCATTGATAATCTTTCTACTTTGAAAGATAATTACATCTTTTGTGTTTCACAATGAAAGTCTTTGTATAAACAAATTAATTTTAATATTGCAAACAGGTATTAGATATAAAAAAAATAATTAATTGACTAATCAATGTGCATTAGCAAAATATACAACCCGTATATATTTCAATCGTATGTTACCGCCGCCGATGTAAATTTCAAATGTCACGATCTTTCCGCAATTCGAATACGAGTTAACATTGGCACGCAATAATTTTCTAACATTTAGCGATTTCCCTTCTCTCTCTAATTCGCTCCAGGTACGCGGTTGCACATAATCGTTCACCGATCTTTCTCTTTACATCCAGATCGGTTTCGCTTCGGCGATCTGGCCTCCTTACAGGAGTAGCTCCTCGCTACTCGGCCAGCCGTCTGACTGGCTCCACTTTTACTACTCGAGTCTCGAAAATACGCGTGTAATCAATCCGATCGTTAATTTCAATCGAGCAAGAGAGAAAGATAAAGAAAGAGACTTCTCTTTCCCTTATAACTCTCGTTTCACGATCATTAAAAAATTAAAAAAAAAAAATAAAAAATGCAACGAGACCTATCTTCACATTTATTTCCGTAATTTTAATCTGTCGCAGCTAGCGATTAGCGAACAGGATGTTCCGTATCATCTTTTTAAGAAAATGTTAGTCAAACTAAAAGACAGGAACAGAAATAATCAACTTCCAAGCGACAAAAGGTCATGGAAAATTCTAACAAATTAAATTTTTATTGTTAAGTAAATAACAAAAAAAAGAAAAAAAAAAACTTTGTTAAATTGACGTTTGTAAATTGAATCTGGAAATTGCCACGTTACCAAACATGCCAAATTCCTCATGCTCACGTTGCTTTATATTTTATTTTGTTTGCAATATATTCTCGCTCCTCTATTAGTTTTGCTCGCACTATCATATTTTTCAAAGCTCATTTTTATCTCGTTCCTTCTTTCTCTCTGCCTTTCTCACGATTTCATACATGTACACGAATAACGGCTTGCGTGCATCGTTGCCAGTCAACGAGGTAGACATACGCAGAGTCAAAGTTTATCTTTGACGGCAGAGCCGCCGACGAGCGAAAGACAAATAGTCCCTTCCTGCGAAAACCGGTAAAGTTGGTTGCAGGACGAGCCAATACACATTTATCCTATCGTGGACAACGAAAGCTTTGAAAAGCGTTGACTAACCGGCAAAATGTGCACTTCGTATTGAACGACAAATACAAGAGAAGATTGGAGAACGAAAATAAAAAGACGACAAACGAGACGAGACACTATCTCAACGAAGACTAAAAACAAAACAAAAAATTCGGAGGGCAGTGGCGTAGGAACGAGCGCGTCTGTTAAGACGGTTTCTTCTCCGAAAGAATTAATAGCAGAGCTCGAACTCCTTAAGCTACATGTATATACTCCGCCACCACGCGTTAGAAGGCGCACAGAGATTTAATGTCATTTGTCTGCTAAAGTAACGAAGTAGATTACGGAGATTGGATGGCACGAATTAATTCAGCACGACCCTCC
Source organism: Cardiocondyla obscurior (assembly GCF_019399895.1). NCBI lineage: Eukaryota > Metazoa > Arthropoda > Insecta > Hymenoptera > Formicidae > Cardiocondyla > Cardiocondyla obscurior. Next base: position 185,866 of record NC_091869.1, read on the forward strand.
CCAGCTTAAGCGTTTATGTCCAGTCTACATAAAATGACACGGTTCCTACGCTGCTGTGTGTAAATAAAACGGGAATAGTGGCGTTCGGGCCTTTTTTTTTTTTTTTTTTTTTTTTTTTTTTTTACATTACAGCTGTTCACGTGAATTATTTAAAGCACCAACAGCCGTTAGAGTTTTATATAGTTTTCATATAGATAGCCATAAAGTGCCTGTTGCAAAATAAATTTCCTTAATCATACCGATCTGGTTCTTCGTATAAATTATAGAGCGTGATAACAATCTCAATATTTTATAAATTATCTCAAAACACCTTGTACCTCAATTTCATTTTATTTCGATATTATTTATGACAACGAGTTAATTTGTAATTCTTAATGAAGAAATTAGCGCTTTGATTAAAGTCTAGAACGGCAATCGGTTCTCTAACGATCGATTCATAAAGTATGTTAGAAATTATGCTGTATTGGGCATTCTGTGGTTATGCTATTAATAATTTGTTGGATATAAGTATATTTAATATATCTCGGATGATAATAAATTCGCAAATAGACGGTTTATTGGAGTTTGCATTTTACAGAGCCCCGTAAGGTCTTGCCTATCCTAAAAACCGACGAACCCGTTTGCCCGGAAGGGAAACTGTCGTGTGGTAACGGAGAATGCGTCGACAAGGAACTGTTCTGTAATGGCAAACCCGACTGCAAGGACGAGTCCGACGAGAACGCCTGCAGTAAGTGTTGCAACGCGCTATGTTCGCCTACTGCGGTCGTATGATGTTATACGTAACACGAGCCGATCCCAGATATGAATTGTAATTATATGTTACGCAATAGAATCAAGTAATTATTAAGATACCGATTGTGAGTAATATATAAACTGATAATGTCTATATTAAATTCAATATCAGGATGGCTCAACGCGTACAACGGCAAATTAAAATTTTTCTTTAAGTAAAAAAATTTTAATATTTTATGGATATTAATTTTTGGATAATAATATTTAATATTTTAATTATCGATACTATATTAAAAAAAAAAATTCTACTTTGCAGCCGTCGAGACCGATCCTAATCGCGCCCCGGATTGCGATCCCACCCAATGCGTCCTACCGGATTGCTATTGTTCGGCCGATGGTACCCGCATACCCGGCAACATCGATCCCCAGCAAGTACCGCAGATGATCACGATTACTTTCAACGGCGCGGTGAACGTGGACAATATCGATCTCTACGAAGAGATTTTCAACGGGCAACGGCAGAATCCGAACGGCTGTCAAATCCGCGGCACGTTCTTCGTTTCTCACAAATATACTAATTACTCGGCGGTGCAAGATCTTCACCGACGCGGCCACGAGATCTCGGTGTTTTCGTTAACGCACAAAGAGGACCCGCAATATTGGAGCCAGGGCTCGTACGACGACTGGCTCGCGGAGATGGCCGGTGCCAGATTGATCATCGAGCGTTTCGCTAACATCACCGACGGTTCTATTATCGGCGTAAGGGCGCCCTACCTCAGAGTCGGCGGTAACAAGCAGTTCGAGATGATGGCCGACCAGTTCTTCGTATACGACGCCTCTATTACCGCGTCTTTGGGCCGCGTGCCGATTTGGCCGTACACGTTGTACTTTAGAATGCCTCATAAATGTAACGGAAACGGTGGCAACTGCCCGTCGCGGTCGCATCCCGTTTGGGAGATGGTAATGAACGAGTTAGACCGCAGGGACGATCCTACTTTCGACGAGTCTCTGCCGGGTTGCCACATGGTCGATTCTTGCTCAAATATTCAAACCGGCGAACAATTCGCTCGTCTACTCAGACACAATTTCAACAGGCATTTCAATAGCAACCGTGCGCCGCTCGGTCTACACTTCCACGCGTCTTGGTTGAAAAGCAAGAAGGAATATAAAGACGAGCTGATCAAGTTTATTGAAGAAATGATTGCCAGAAGCGACGTGTACTTCGTTACTATGGTTCAGGTAAAAAGTCGAGCTAGCGCTTTTAAATAATCGTTTAATACCCTCGTCGCGTTAAAAATCATTGGTTTAATATCTCGCTGCCTTTCCAGGTAATTAAATGGATGCAACAACCGACTGAGCTCTCCGCGCTCAGAGATTTCCAAGACTGGAAGGAAACTTGCGACGAAAAAGGTTTACCCTACTGCTCGCTGCCCAACGCCTGCCCTTTGACAACCAGAGAGCTACCCGGCGAGACCCTGCGTCTCTTTACTTGTATGGAATGCCCTAACAATTATCCGTGGCTGCTCGACCCCACCGGCGACGGTTTCTCCGCGAGAAAGTGATTCGTCGACTGCGATACGAGCGACGCGTCAACCGGCCGCGCGATCCAGTTATCAAAGATAGATCGTTTTTTCGGCAAGTCCGGAAAATCACGTCGGATAAAATCGTGGTGATCGACCCACGGCGTACGAGAGCGCGCAGCTTTGAGAAATACGGAGAAAGCAATCGGGCGACGGGCGAGGGATTTCGGATGAGATCTCGGAATCGTCTTATCACAATTAGAAAGCGTCATCTCAGCCGCTTAAAGATCGAGCCGTACCGCTAATATTAAAGTGAAGCGAAGCGCTTCTGCTTTCGCAAGGGAAAACGCACCTAGCCTGGTTTCTCTTCCGCGACTCGGCTTATAACTATACTATTATTATTATTTATGTAAATTAGAATCGGTAAAACGCACATCACCACGTGCTACCGCGAAGATGATTGCGTATCGATTTCTCGTAGGAAATGCCATCGTCGACGATACTCGTGGGGAAAGAACTTTTTCTTTTTTTTATTTTTTTTTTTTTGTCGCTTGTGCGACGAGAGCGGTGAGCTACATCTTGAGATGCGACTCTCGAAAATCAATGCTCGACGAGAACGAAATAATCCCGGAAACATCCTACTTGTACATATTATCGGATCCTTGCCCTATCCTAAATTTCGTTCTTGTTCTTTTTTTATTTTCAAGATATAATGTAATAGAGCCTTGCGATCGATAAAACGAAAGACAAAATAGAAATATATTATTCCGTGCCTCTTTAATCATGTATTCTTTAGAATTTAAGCAACGCGCGACGTTTTAAGTACTTAATTCGTAGTATAATATATTTTTAATATGTTCAAATAAAATCTGTACAAAAATAGCTCACGAAGTGTATTATTGTTGTTTTATATTAGCTCTCCCAATCGATGTATAATATAATATTAATTAAGAACAAGATCCAGAGAATTTATTGTTAGTAAAATTATAAAAAATCATGCGACTCACCGGTCGATGCGCAGCAGCGGAGTTGAAGATGCAGCAGGTGGCTGTAACAAAAAAATAAAACATATTATAAAAACGCTGAAAATTTTTGGTTTGAAAGAAGAATATTAAGCAAAAGAAAAATTAAACCTCACCTAAAAGTTGCTCCGCCGATGCATGTTGCCTTCCTTGGGCCTCCTCCTCCTCTCAGCTGGGACGTGACGAGTCATCCTTCCGCGGAATGGAACTCGCGAGATCCGCCCGGTAAAAAAAATAATTTTTAGCATAAAAAGTGTTGCTTTAATTTATTTTATAATACGTAATATTTAAATTAAAGAGCAGTAATTAATTTTCTAAAAGTAAAATATTGTATCTCTTGTTTCTTTTTTTTTTTGCAGTTAAATTACTCGCGGCGCGAAACCGCGCTGTGCTAAGACGAATTGCTATCGCTCGCGAGGAGAAGTCTAAAGTTTGTTACGGTAAAATATTATCTTTATTTTAAATACGAAAATAATAAGTTAACAAAAAAGATATTTGATCCAGATAAAATGTCAAATATTGCAGATGTAGTCGGCTGCTTTGCCGACCCGCCGCCGCATTTATCGATAAAACGCCCGCCCGAGCATCCTAATTTTATCCAAACCAAATTCTATCTCTATTCACGCGCGGAACGACATGAACCGAAACTCCTGGAATACGGGGACAACTTAAAATCCATCGAGCATTCCCACTTTAACGTCAGCAAACCTCTCAAAGTATTGATACATGGCTTCAAAGGCAGCGGAAGCGATGCCGGCACGATGCTTGCCATTAATTTACTTCTCGATATAGTAATTTCCAGCAATTTATTACTCTTACAATTTAATCAAAATTATTTTATTTTTATTTAAAAAAAAATGTCAAGCCGCCACTTTTCAAAATCTTCAAAACTTTATTTAATCCCGCGCGCAGGAAGACGCAAACATAATTATTTTGGACTGGACGAAAGGAGCGGGCACTACTTATGGTGCCGCAGTGGCAAACAGTGAGCTCGTCGGTCGACAGTTGGCCCTAATACTTTTGGACGCGGTCAACTTGGGAATCAATCCTACCGACATCCACGCGATCGGTTTCAGTCTCGGCGCGCACGTGGCCGGCTGCGCCTCGGAAGTATTGAAGACCAAGAATCTACTGTTGGGCCGCATTACGGGCCTCGACCCGGCGTCGCCCTTCTTCAGGCATCATCTGTTCAGGGAGAAATCGAGAAAACTGGACGCCACCGACGCCCGCCTCGTCGACGTCATTCACACCGACGGTTCTCCGGATTTCATGGACGGCTTTGGATTACTTAAACCGATCGGGCACATCGACTTTTTTCCTAACGGTGGCAGAGAGCAACCTGGTTGCACGGATATCAAGAACTCGGTGGTGGTCAGTCGCAAAGGTGAATTAAAAATGATCCGAGCGCGTTAAATATAAATAAAATAATGCAACTAAATTATGCGCGCTGTGTCGTTTCGTTACATTTGACGAAAGTTTTTTTTATATTTTAATTTTTAAATAATAAAATATAAATAATATTATTTAATTACAAAGCACATTTGTTCTTATTGATTAAGAAATAAGTTATCCCTTTTTTTTTTTCGTTCGCATTTAGAAAATGTACTGGATAAAAATATAGCATGCAGTCATATTAGAGCTTTGCTGCTCTACATAGAGAGCATCCGCTCGCAAAATGAGAAATGCAAATTTACCGCATGGCCTTGTCCTAAAGGCGGGATATCTTATGCGAAAGGAATATGCTTCCCTATGGAGTCAACAAATTGGAATCAAGAGATGGGTTACGCGGCTAATCGCGGAGCTCTGGGGATCTATTACCTGGCGACCAGAGCTGAACCACCGTTTTGCGGTATCAAAACACAAAAATAATTATACCTTTATTGAAGTAAATGTATTAAATATTGCTAGGAGAACATTACTGCCATCAACTCATTAATTAAACTTGAAAGGTATACTATTATAAAATTTAAAAAACCTTGCGATTATAGGTCAACCAGTGAGAGCATCATTAACGACGTCTGGTGACATACTAAAAACATCCGGTACATTGTTTCTCAAAATCTTCCTCGACAATTCTACTACGCTCTTTAGAATCGCATGCACGTAAGTAAAAAAATTGCTTGTGCGAAAATAACGTTAAGTATTCAATCGTGATCTCCGTCACATAGTAATATACATATCATGAGCTTTAAATATTTAGAAAATTTAATTTGCATTTAAGCAAAGTGAATCACCCATTTAATATTCCGTATTTTCAAGCTTGCCCAAACCGACAAACGAACAAATGGTGTTTTATGACATCGCGGCGTTAGACTTCAACGCGCTGACAGAAAATATTACATCGATCGACGATGTTATCTCGTATCACCGCTCTACTAAAAATACTGAAGAAGACGCGGATCCGGATGCGGACGTAATATTATTTAATAAACTGGCGATTGAAGATCGTAAGGGCAACAGGTAAAAATTCTAGTTATTATATTTAATTATTAAAAAAAAGAATTAATTTTCTATCGCGTCTTATAAGTTATATATTCGTTTCAAAGCGGAATACGATATGTGCTTATAGTAACAATTGATTAATTTTTTGTTTATTAATAGGTGGGAATATTGTACAACCAACACCGCAATAAATTCGCACGAGATGCACATAGAGTTTAAAAATGAAAGCTGCACGTATTTGTAATATACATATATCTCTGTCAATTTTATATTATCAAATAAAAGCGGTCCACGTGCAATTAAAATAAATCTCGACTTTTCTTTCCCTACAATTATTTTCTTACTTTAAATGTATGAGTTACGCAACACATTTTGCAAGTTATTTAATGAGATTGGAATAAAGTTGACTTCGTCACTCACCTGATACGATGGGCAGCAACACAGGAATATTCCGCTGTTGTCCGATGACCTTTCCTTGTTTTGGCTCTCCGGCTTCGTTATCTCTCACGGCACTTGTTCTTGCAGCGAAGAACAGCCGCACGCGACTCCTCTGCACAGAATTTCCGCTGTTGTCCGATGACCTTCTCCTTGTTTTGGCTCTCCCTCGTTGTCTCTCACGGCACTTGTTCTTGAAGCGAGGAATAGCCGCGCCCGATTCCTCTGCACAGAATTTCCGCACTCTGATGAGGTTGAACAACGTCGATCTGTAAAATACAATTAAATAAATTCTAATTAATCCGCTGTTCAATGTACTGCGTTTCGAAAGATAATTATTACGAGCATGTAGATAATTTAATTTAATTTTTTTTCTATGTTAAATTAATTACAGTATTTAATAAGAGAGTAAGTCGTCACCTTGGAGTTGACGCGACGTCGCTCGATGCCTCCTGAGTCTTTTCCTTTCCTTCCTTTGGTCCTCCTTCGATCCTCCAGGTTTCGGTCCTTCAGGCTTCGATCCTCCAGGCTTCGATCCTCCAGGCTTCCTCTTCATCGTCGTTCCTCCGCGGAATGTGCGTATCTGAATCAAGGTCGATCGAACAATCACAACGCTCTTCAACTCTCTCGACGCATTTTGCTGCTGGAAAAGGCAATGCGAAAGGTGATTATTCCCCGGATCACGACTCGCATACGTGCACGACGCGGCTTCGGGAACGAATGTACGAGCGCAATCAAAATGGCGTCAGGGTACGCGAAGACAACTTCACTCGACTATCGCTCGACGCCAGAAACCGTAGCTCTGACGTCATGAATTGCGAACGTACCCTTCGCTTCCCCACTCGCGCCGCGAGCTCATTAAACGAATCCCGGCCGAGAATCACGATAACTGACCGAAAAATATTCACCGCGAGCAAATTTCGTCCGGGAATATAATCGTCGCTTGGCCGAGCGTTTCCCTCGCACCGAATAAATCTTCTAGAACGTACATACTTTATCACTTACTTCCGGCAACTCGCCTACACGTTACTCCAATAAAACCGAAAAAGTACACACGAACTTTGGCTACTTGAATATGCTCGCGTTACTATTAACTCGTCGAAAAATCTAATACGAAATCTGCACGCAGATACGAGCGCCGTTTCAAACCGTCGACGAGGTAAGCGAGCTCGCTCGACGAGCTCTAAAGCTTCGCTAAGTAAACTGCAGATATCTGAGTATATACCTGAGATGATATCTGCTTCAATACGCTTGATAATCGCGAGCCAATTGCGTCTGCAAGTCGATGAGATTGAGATAATTCACTTCCGAGTCGCGACAACGTTCGACGTCCTTCCGGGTCTACGTGCGGTCGAGTAATGAGGTAGAAGGGGACAGCTCGAGTGGCCGGCTACGACGGAGCCCGAAGCTCGGCGGGTCCGCTCGAAGTGGCGGCGGCCGGGGCCCTTGGCCGCTGCCTGGCTCGGCCGAGGCAGCAACACGTTACGCCATCTCGACCTTGGCTAAATAACCATACCATGCTCACTACTAATGCTACAATAACAAACAGCCGCAACACCTTAAAATATTTCCACAGCCTGTAAAATACATATACATATTATTTTGTCGCTTAGAATATTTTGCTTTTCAATCCTTGTTTCTGATTTTGATTGTTTTACATCTTAACTTACTTAACTTACATTAACATTACTCTTTAAATCTTTTTATAACTTTTGTTTTTTTTTTAAGAAAGAAAGAACATAAATCATATGCGAAATAATTATGTACAATAATTGTCGTCTTTCTTTCGACTTTTGGAATGTAATCTCTTTACGACTTTCCTTCTCTTTTTATAAATTAAACTTAATAATTTTTGCGTCATTGTATAAAAATGTAGAGTTGAATATTTGATCTATGATATCGTACAGCACGTGTATCTTATTTATTTTAATTTTTAAAAACGTTTTTACGTACGATGAGAGAATTAATACTAGTAATTTGTTGTAAAATCTCGCTTTTTTCATGCATATTAATATAAAATTACACACGTATAATTCATGTTCGAGTTTAATTAAAAATATTCGAATTGGAGCACACAGATGGCACTGATATGATGATTTTCTCCGTTTTCCTCTTTCTCTCTCTGAGAGTGCTCGGGCATGCTTCGTTCATAACCTTAAAAATAGCCGTAGTAACAAACAGACACGGTACCTCCGGCATTAATAAGATGAACAAGCGTGTCTGCATGGAAAAAGCGAGAAGCAGACACATATTATAACGTAGCGATTCTTTAGGTGCCTTATGACAATGAGCCATATCGTGATCGTGCGTGCCTTTAAGCTGGACGACGAGACCAGCTGCTCGAAATTAACTAGAGATTGCGTCATGTCTTCCCTCGGTGCCACATTTTGCGGGATGCTGTTCAAGGAAATCACATTCCAGCTCATCATCTTGCTGGCCGCGATAATGTTCATTTTCTTCGGCATGCCTCTGACCATCTGCTTGTCGGTGGTACCTGTGGTCATAGCGTTGACCTATGCCGGCACGTATGTCAGTTTCGCTGCTAAGCTAACCGAGATCGACACAGAGGTGGCTAACATTCCTAGGTAACGTATCAAAAGCTTTAGTTTAACCACAACTTTAAGAAGATTATTTAATAATTTAATTTTTTTTGTTCTTAGGCTTTATATGTCAAATGCTTTCTCATGCTACTGAGTCGCCGAAGCATTTGAACCTTACCTAATGACAGCATCCCAAGGAAGTTCATTATACAATAATGACGGAAGAACAGTTTTATCAAGCCAACGTCGATGTGTCGTTACAGGCTAAGAAGATTGTAGGAACTGTTGGCTTATGTAAAAGTTACCGGTTTGACAGGAGCGCTTGGATAAAGAGGCTGTGCGTGCATGAAGGATACCGAAGGAAAGGTATAGCATCGTGTCTGCTCAATGTCGCTGTGCAATTCGCAATCGATGCTGGATACAGTTGCGCTAACATCGTCGCTTCCGAATATACCGAAGAGGGTAGAGAACTGTGCCTTAAAAAAGGATTTGAGCTTAAGCAAATGTATCACAAGTCCATCCTAGGATCATATATATCATAGAACTTTATAAAACATATATAAAAGTAGAAATATAAGGTATATTTTTCTCAAATATTTTTGTTCATGGCTATCTGATACGTATGAATTTCTTTACCTTCCCAATGCTGATTCTTCACTGTTGACAGAAACCTAAAAGTTATTTAATCTTGCAATTAATTTCACACAGTAAACCGGAGGTGAAAATATATTACGATACTTTTTTTTTACTACTCACTTTTCTCGTATTTCTTGCAGCAGTGCTTTTTCTTTTTCCGATATTCCGTTTTGCGTTACATCTAAATTCATCTGCAACTGCTTCGTGCTTTGTATGCCAACTAAATTAGTGTCTACATCCAAGTACTGCATGGAATGCCATATCGCCAATTTGCCGAGTTCCACATCATGTTCCTATAATTTATAACGTTATTTTTTTTTAATGGACAATAAAATATGAATATCCCATTACTCGTATCACAATTGAACAATAATACGCTTTTTAAATAAACGACCGTATTGTTAACGAACCTTACAACATTGTGCGGCATTTGCACATTGTTTCTTTGTCTCGTCGGCAGCTGGGTGCCAGTTCGGTGGACCGTTATTCGTTAAAAGACCCATACACGGTGTGGCAGCATTAATTACACCGATCTTGTGCTTCTGAAAATCGATAATTAAATCGTTAAATTAAAAATCTGGCATTAGACGATACAAAAGAAAATTACTCACTTTAAAGAATGGAATATATTCCAGTAAAGCATCGTCTATGAGAGTCAGTCTTGAGTAACTTAAAATGCAGGCTATATTTATATTACTCTTTTCAATGCATTCTTTCAACACAGATACCGGATATCCGGTTAAACCTATATATTTCGCTTTGCCCTCAGCTACATACTTCGACAGTTCTGGCAAGGTTTGCGTGATTATTACGTCTAACGAAGGTGCAAATTCAATATCATGGACCTGTAAATTTTATCACAAGCAATCAATTACTTCACCAGACTTTTACTTGTATAAAATAATTTGTAAAATGACAATCAAATAAAATATATATTTCACCTGAATAACGTCTATGTAATCTACTCCCAATAATTCCAAGCTCTTCTTAAAACTCTTCCGAGTTTTCTCGACGGTGAAATCAAACATGTTGTCGTAATCCAGCTCGTATCTTCCCACTTTTGTCGCGATGTAGTAAGCTTCCCGCGGAATGCCTTTTAACGCCTACGTAAAATACGTAAAATATTAATTCGGATGCGAAAGAGAAACTGATCTTTTTCATTATTCTTATCTTACCTTACCCACTACTGTCTCGGATCGACCTTGGCCGTACCATGGTCCGGTATCGATATAATTGACGCCCCGCTTTATTGCCTGGCGTATGGCTTCGATAGCGTCCGCCTCGTCGTACGTGCTACGGTAATATAATTATGAAATATCGTGCCGTTAAATGCGTAAACGCTCGCGCGAGTAATAAAGATAAAAAATAATAAATATTACCCGTAATGACAACCGAGCGGGCCGCAACCAAAAGACAATTTGCTGACGAGCATCCCGGTCTTCCCGAGCTCTTTGTACTCCATAGCTTTTACAGCTTCGGGATCGTGAAAGCCCTCAACGTAGGTGGGAGGAAACATTTTTGATCTGAGGGAAGAAAATGAATAAAATTAATGTACAGACGAAATTATTTGAGGATAAGTTCGGCCGGTTGTCCGAACCCGACTGTTGTATCTTATACTGTGGTATTACTCACAATCAGCCTCGGGCATCTTCGATGTCCGGCTCCCATCATGATTTTTTTCGGCAAGTTTCGGCGATCACCATTACGTGTCCATACGGTGATGACATCTGCAACTCGTCCGTTTTCTTCGTCGCGGCCGGGACTCTCATTTCTTTTCGAGCAAGTGATCTTGAAGGAGCTCGAGGGATATAAAGTGCGCGGGGAACATTACGTATCACGGCTCGTCTCGTTCGTCGCGCTTCTTAGTTTTAATCGTGAAAAAATCGCCGCGATAATCCACCGTAATTTTTTCGGTCGTTCGTCTCTCGAGTGAATGTTAATGATCAGTGATAGAGATTATAAAAAAAACAGAGCAGTGTAATATAGTGCCAAGTGTGTTTGAGTGCTACAAGACGTCAGGATATACCAGAATGCTGCCACAAAGGACAGGAAAGACAGGAAGGACAGGAAGGAAGGACAGACGGATGGAAAAGAACCTATCCCAACCTACCGAAAGCAGCAAAAGTAAGTGAGAAAACGACATGCCATCAATCGTAGATCACACTTGTATTTGTCATATTATAATTAATTGATGTCTTCATAAATATAACATAATGATGTGCGCGTAGGACGCACATGATTTCTTCTATCTTTAAACAAAAATTATAGATTACCTATTATAACTATATTTTGAACAGCTAGGTTTTGGTAAAATAAGTAGTAATATTTTTTTTCCAATCATTTGTTTTATGACCATGCTCGTTATTTTGGTCGACTTGAATATGTTTGTTTATTATACCAGCGATCGACGGTGGGATATCTCTCACTGCTATCGACTTTAGATAAATGTTCGTGATTATCATTGAGGTTTTAGCTTTAGCTGAAGCAGCACTCTGTAATAATGTTTATAATTCTAAAATGACCAGAACGATGCTTTATCGATGGTTGAAAAATTAGGAAAAGTTAGCTGAATAATTTCTTAGATTATTACTGCCACTTAAATTGCCACCTGAACAAAGTTTTAAACGCTATGATATAAAAATTATATTAATTAAATTTATACGAGTAAAAGATTATTATTTGTATTAAAAAAAAATTAAAAAAGACGTACTGACATGCGAAAAATAATACAATTTTTAATATAGTTGTAAGATTTCATTATTTATACATGCCAATAATAATAAAAATTAATAAAAAAATAATTCGATAAAAGAAATAAGCAAAAAGAATTTTATAATCACACAAGATGCTAAGAGTAAAATTCATAATTTAATCTTTTACGTTTAAGATGGCCTTGAGTTGAATGTTAAGTAATTTTGTTTTAAAATTCCATTCAGTTAATGCATGAATCTTAAGAAGACACTTGAAAGATTAGAAATACAAGAATGCGAATGTCGCAAATCAGAATTGTATAATTTATACGCAAATTAAGTACTTGAAAATATTTCTATAATATTTTAATAAAATCACTATTTTTAACACACATGAGTCTAACAGCGGTAATCAACTTGACTAAGTATTTACTCAAGATTCTGTATACGTCATCAACCGGATTTTTGCTTATACATAAAAATGTGTATAACTAACCTTGTGTTAAATTCCACTTTCGACATCATGATCAACAGTTGCCCATAATTTTCCGAAGAGATTGGATTTGTGGTTATTGAAGCGTAGTCAATTTAGTATCGCTATATGTTGTGTTCATAGAAATGGTTGTTATAATAAATCTATTCCGAGACATCTCAAGGAATATTAGTTGCCTTGTAGTTGTACATACATATTATGTTTCAACATCGTTTTCATTCATTCAATCATAGTTTAAGGATTTGAATATTAAATTTGGAATGTGATTAGCTATTGAGGAAAAAGTCGAAGCAAACGTTTACGTTTATTATACTTTGTAAGTGAATCGGGGATAATTTGAGAAAACAAATGTAAAATATTACTTTAGTGTATCATGCAACTTACATGTTCTCTGACATTAGAATTTAACATGTAATAATTAAAAATTAATTAAAATCAAAAAATAATTTAATAAAACCTTTTTTGACGAACACGAGTGGTTTGTTAAGTCAAAGGTTAGATGTCAATTAGTTAGCTTTAGTTAGCAAGTTTAACTTCACTATTATATGCTAATTAAGCAACATAATTAAACAACGAACTCTTTTCTTTTCAATTTTTTTTCAGAAAGTTAAAAGTTAAATTTATTTATAAAAAAAAAAAAAAAAAAAAAAAAAACTAAAAAAATTTAAATAAAAATAAGCCAGATAATTCTGTAAATACAAAATATATTTTGCTAACTAAGTTTTGTTACGGATGAGTTTTTATAAAAATCTTCGAATTGTCATGTCATATTACATGTCAGAATAATAAAGGTATTATTACAGTAGATAATCTTATATAATATACATACGTTCGCATAATTAAATAGACCGGATTGATTAAATGATTTTCTTAAATAATACAATGTAAAATGCACTACTTTACATTTATTTGCGTATGTATGCACGTCCACGCTTGTGAACAAAGTAATTTTTCTTTAGTCATTGTCATCATTAACATGCGGTAGTTAGCGTAATCTCTTGGTCTTTCCCTTAAACAATCATCTCCTTCCACCGTGCTAATACCCATATTTAATGTTAATCGAATGCTCCCCCTCCCATTACTGTCTTTTACTTATCTTTATACTCGCGCGAAGTTCCTACCTCAGTTAAGATGTGATTGTGGTGACGTTTACCAGCATTACTTGTCGCATTGTGAGGAAAGGAATAAGGAAATCGTTTTAATTTTTTTTTTTCCCGTCATTTTTGCATTTTGACGAGAAGCATTATTTCAAAGGCTGTCTAAGACAGCTGATTAATTTCTTGGAGCGTTGAAATGCTGCAATATTAATTGCAAGGAAATTGTAAGCTTTTATTCAATTTCTCAAGTGACGAAATTGATAAATTGAAATATATTTCCTGCCGTGTTCAGAAACATTAAGAGTGATGGCTCGAAGAAACAAAGATTATATTGAAGACCTGATAGGCATGCCGGACTTATCGGACGCTACTAACGACCATCAAAGCGAAATTCCGCAGTTTTTTGCGGGATCTAACGTCATAATAACGGGTGGTTCCGGTTTTCTCGGCGTTCTTTTAATAGAGAAGTTATTACGGTAAACAAAAAAATTGTTGTGGCATAGATGTGTTAATGTGTAAAAATAGTGGTAGTATAAAATTTTATAACATCATACATCTCAGTAATATCTGTTTCACGTAATTATTGAAAATTTTAATTCTATACAAAATATTGAAATATATATTGTTTTATTTTATTTATTTATTTTATTTTATTTTTTTGTAAATTAAATCTTTAAAAAATAATCTTTAAAAAAAGGTACAAAAAGCGCCGAGTATAGGCGCGCGAGAAGCACTGTCAAAAATTATTTCCTTTTTGTAGAAAACAATTTTTGACGGCGGTTCTTGCGCGCTTATACATGACGTGAAGGACTACCGTGCCTTTTGATAAAGAGATTAAATAGATATTTATTATTTTAAATAAATAATTGTCTGTAATATAAATTTTAATAAAACCTCTCTAGTTGCTGTCCGGATATAGGAAAGCTGTACATATTTATGAGAGCGAAGAAAGGAAAATCGCCTGAGCAGAGGATGAAAGAACATTTCGATAATTCCGTTAGTATATTATAATGTAATAAAATATTGTATAAGTATATGTACAACTAGGTTAAAATTGTTTTGCATTATTCTATTTTTTAAAAATAATTTTAATTAGGTTTACGATAGATTGAAAAAAGAACAGCCCAACTTTGAAGTAAAAATAAAAATGGTAGAAGCTGATTTAAGCAAGTTAGGCCTTGAGTTGTCGCAAGAAGATCAAGAACTTCTTTTAGACACAAATGTGATTTTTCATGCTGCTGCGACTGTACGATTTAATGAAGCGCTTCGACTTGCGGTGAATATAAATATAAGAGGCACAAAAGAGCTTCTTCTTCTCGCTAAAAGAATGCCGAACTTAAAGGTAGATAAAAGAATTATTTTAGTCGTGTTTTTATCTTTTACAATTTAAACATAAGAAGAGTCAAATTATTATTTTTAATTCTAAATCTTTTATAGTCATTTGTATATGTATCCACTGCATTTTCTTATTGTGTACATAACTTTATTGAAGAAAAAAGTTATTCCCCGCCTATCGAAACGGATAAGATTTTAACATTGCTCGATATATTGAACGATAAAGAATTGGATAAAATAACGCCAATGTAAGTGTTTTTCTTTTTTTTAATACAATTAATAGAATAAAAGTTAAGTATATATTTTTATAATTTAATTTTATTACATTCTATAAAGTAAAAAAAATTGATTTGAGTTTTAAATTTTGATATATAGATTGCTTGTCCGTATACATTTTATTTTTTATTATATACACACACACGTGCACGTACTTATCAGGATATACATACGTATTTATATGTTAAATAAATATAGATTAATAGATAAATGGCCAAATACATATGTATTCACCAAAGCGATCGCTGAAGATACTGTTCGACAGTATAGCGTCGGGATTCCAACTTGCATCGTACGACCGTCAATAATAACATCAACAGCTAAAGAACCAGTACGAGGATGGATTAATAATATATATGGAGCAGTAGGTGTAGTCTTGGGCAGTGCCCTGGGTTTATTGCGTACTTTGCACTGTGATCCTGACAGTGTGGCCGAGATAGTGCCCGCAGATTACGTCATTTCACATTTTATTGCTGCTAGTTGGGATACTGCCAAAAGAAGGTAAATACATACACGTACAGGTAGATATAAAAAATTATCATAACTGTAGTAAGATTTTTATTTTTGATTTTACTTCTTTTGGTTACTCTTTATTTCGACATAGTTGTACCTATATACAAAATTTCTTTTTACTAAATTTATTTATTTACGCAAGTATTATGGATAATAACTGAACATGTGAAGCAAAATGATTTATTTTAGCTTATACGATCTTTTTTTTTTTTTTTTTTTTGGTATTTAAATCGTTAATGTAATATTATTTCCGTATGTCACTTTATAATGATTGTTTGTAATACTACGTTTTTGCGAATAATAATATTGCACTGTCATGCTCTTCTCCCGCAAGGGATTTGCAATACGAAATGAGTATGAAGTATGAAAGAATCAAATAGTAACAAAAAAAAAAAAAAAGAAACTAATTATGATATAATTAACGGTACGAAGTAAAAATTATAGCGTATAACGAGAGCATCAAATTATGTTCATACAAAAAGAAAAAGGATTACAATGTAATACAATTTAAATGGATTATAAGACAAGTTATGTAATGCATTACATAATAATAATAATTTTTTTTTAATATGTGTTGCATAGAAAAATTGTAACATGTATTAAATTGAATTTAAAAAATTATATACAGTAAAAATCTTTCTATAAATTTACTTTATTTTAAGATTTTATTCGTGATAAAATTTTATTGATATTTTTCTAAGTCATAAAAAAATAATATCTACAAAACTTAAATATATTTGTAGTGTATATGCATATAACTTTACTTATTGTAATATATTTCGATTAGAAATACTCTATTGAGCATCAAGGACACGAATCCGGATGTTCCAGAAACTGAGAGATTACCGATTTACAATTACGTGTCGGTATGTCAAAATCCGATTACGTGGCGAAGATTTATGAAATTAAATAGAAACTACGGCCTGCAAATACCAAGCAAACATTGTGTGTGGTATTATATGTTTTCTTTAAACAAACATAAATTTGTGCATAATATTTCTGAAATATTTTTGCATTATATACCTGGTATTGTAGTTGACTTTATACTTATTCTCAGCGGTCGAAAACCCCAGTAAGTAATTTACTAGAGCCACCTAAAAGAATATAATAAACATTACGAAATCAACAAAATTTTAAAGAATTTACTGTAAGTGTATATTTTCAGGCTGCTAAATGCGTATAAAAAAATACACAAGTTCAGTTCTGTAATAGCATACTTCTCGACGCAATATTGGCGATTTAACAACGATGCTGTTGTAAATCTTTGGAATCGCGTAAGTTTAGCTGATCAACAAATTTTCAATTTTAATATAGATAACTTAGACTGGGAACCATATATGAAATATATGATACACGGATTACGAGCAAACTTAATAAATGATCCAATAAGTGAAAAATCTTTAAAAGAAGGGAAAAAAAAGTATAGAAAGTGAGTATTAATTTCTATATACGTATCGCTATTTTTTAATTTTATTAAATATACTTATAATAAATCTTATTCTTTTTTTTGCAGGTTGAAGATCGCACATTATACCGTGTTAACAGTTGCCTCGTTTTTATTAATATGGGGTCTTATAAGTTTAATACTTTGCATAGTATCGTTTTTTTAATTTTGTAGAACTTTATAGAAAAAGTTCTTTTTTTTTAGTTAATATAGGTATATTATAATTGTATTATAAGTAAATTATAATTAACAAAACGTACTTAATAATAAAATTAATATTTGCACTGATATTATCTTTTTTTTCTATATTATCTCACGCACAATCTATTCTTGTGGAAAAAAACCATTGTTTGCGTAAGCAAACTGTTTTTTTATTCGTGCATACATGACTAATCTTTAATTATATTCTGTAAAGATCGTATTTCCTTTGACGTCATATAAAATGTAAAATTTTTTCATATATATTTGTATATTAAATTTTATTCACATATATGAATGATACATAACAAATACCCATGATACATTAATTCTTAACAACTGATAGAAAATTACATTTGATCGTTCAGTAAGTTTTTGCGGTCGGAAACTGGGATATCCTAAAGATTTATCATAACTGGGTATTTTTAGCAAAGGTATTTTATCATCGTAGTTAGAAACTTAGATATTCTCGGTATTTGTCTTGGTCAAACTTCCGTTAAAAGTGTAAATAATTTGTTTTAATAATATTTAATATTTTTAGTTCTAGTTGATTTTATTCTAGTTGTCTATCAATTAGAACTAATAAAAAATCTAACATTAAGACTAATTACAAAAATTAATTTTTTTTTTATTAAACGTTCGTTAAAAATAAATAATTTGTTGTAATAATGTTTAATATTTTTAGTTGTTTAACAATTAAAACTAATAAAGCATTAATAAAACAATTTATTTAAATTAATTATTTAAAAAAATTAATTAAGTTTCTATAAAGCATAAAAATCAAGAAAACTTTTAATCATAATAACGATTGATCGATTATCAAATATTATAATAAATCCAAGTTATTAATTTTATTACTTAAAAAGATGTTTGGTAACGGTAGTTGTTTCCCCGCGATATTTTTTAATTCTTTCTGCGGAACGATACGCAAGTAAATCAAAAAAAATAATACAATAAAAACAACAGAAATCATGTGATTATTGATCATTATAACGTTCGACCTTGTTTTTGTAGACAATTAACGGAAACTAATAATAAACCGGTTTATCATGCAAATGTAAGGATATGCATTATTACATTTAAAACTAACAATAATTTTACATATTACATGTATTTATGTGCAATATGTGTATAAACATTTTTTACTTCTCGTTCCGCTACGTAACTTCAAATTAACAGCAGTAAATTCAAACTGGTTTAAAAACATGTAGCAAATATATTTAATTATTTTTATTTTTTAATTATACGTACAATTTGTAACATATATTTGATAGCATTAACACTCTGGCTGCCAATGTCTCGTCGGTGAACGCGACAATATTCTGTCCCATCTGCGCCAGTGTGTCACTGCTGACTTTTTTAAATATTAAAATAAATTAGACATTTGTATTCACCGATGTTATACTGGCGCGGTGAGCGTTACTCTGTTTTATCACTCCAGCGTATCACCGATAAACATATTTTTTCATTTTATTTTAATATTTAAAAAAGTCAGCTGGAGTGGAGGCAGAATATTGTTGTGTTCACCGGTGAGACATTGGCAGCCAAGGTGTTAAGAACCATTGTTACATAAGTACAAGAAATGTATGTTAAAACATTCGACATTGATAACATTCAACGTTAAAAATATTATTGACAGGATATTCTTAACGTAGTATGCATTATTTTTTGTAATATTATAGGAATATTCCACTATGTTATAATACTGTACCGCGTAATTTTTTTAAGTAAAAAAAAAAATATATATATTATTTAAATAAAATGCAAAGAAAAATGTTTTCAATATGAATATATTTAATACTTTTGTTTGCCAGACACTTTTGTGTAAGGCATCAAATGGTATAATGCCAAAGATCAAATTTATACAGAATCTCGTTGATTTCGAATAATATCGCACATTTATTCTCATTAAATTAAAGAATTGTTTTCTAAAATTGTTCATTTCCGTTTAGTATTTTATTGCATGCAATTATAAAATTGGAATCGTTACTATGATTTCACAAACAACTGTAATACTTTCATATAATCAGTAATACGCTGTGTCACGCTATAATATAAAATCGCGTTTTAATATATTATGGAAGTATAATCAATATATTTAAATTTTTATTAAACATTCGATGACCTCTGTTAATATGACGTTACGATATATGAATCTATTACCTTTGGATTTTTTAAATTTAGATTATTTACAGAAAAATCTTTAAAACTTTGAAATGAAGATAATTATCGTACTTATCATTCAGATGATTTTTTATTATTAACTTCGGGTTCAGCGAATTGTCTTTAGAGTGCGCTACTTGCTTAAAATAGTAAGATAATGAAATAGCATATAAAAATTTGTGCATAAAACATTTTTTAATATTTATTAATATATATAAATATAAAAGTTTTTTTTTTTAACAATATTACATATTTAGTATTATAATAAATTATTATTGATCATTATTTGACGTAGTACCTGCTGTGGATGATTTGCCGACAATTTATATCATTATAAGGAAAGATAATCAACAGTATTAGCAATGTTAGGTAAAATTTAAATTATACAAAAACAAAAAGAAGGTCTGAACATGTAATTGATTTATTTGCAAGATAAAGCTCAGGTTTATCAATAATAAATTTTAAATAACTAAAGATAAAACATTTTGTAGATCAATATTCCATTTTTATCCGCGTTGTTATAACGTAATAGATTTTTTTATAAATGTATCTAATGTAATTTTTAATAATACGAAAGCTGAGAGAAACTGAAGTAAACGACAATCTTTTATATACCGAAAATAAATATAATATAAAAAAGTACGTGAATATAATAAAAATATATATATTAAATAACATGAAAATTTTGATAAAATGTCATGGGGGGGGAGGGAGGGGTAATCGAAATTTTAGATTTTGATCTCCCAAGTCGCTACGTAAGGTCAATTTCCAACACGTCGGAGCATATTGCTCTAGATTCGCGTCCAAGGATGGCAATTGCGCCACGATTCATGACGGCTAACGCGGATTCCCATATCTGCGAGAAACGCAAGCGAAACGAACTGAATCACTCTTGCCTAGAAAGTAAACTTTGATGCTGCCCGCGGGCGGCTACGCCCTCCAGTCTGATCAAGCTCTAATCATTTAATTACGCTCGTAAAGGTTAAGCGAACGTTGACGATAATCGGAAGAAGAGGTTTCAGTTCAAATATTATTCTCGATGGAAATGGAATAGGAGAATTACTGACGAAATTTTAGTAACGTGATTTGAAGTATTAGATGCACAAAAAAAAAATGTTCGACACATTTATTCAATTCAATTAACTTATTAATATCAATGTACTTTTGTACTTAATGTAATTTTTTTTTTTTTTACTTTTTTTAAATATTTATTTTAGTTAAATTGCGTAGAAAAATTTCTGAAGTTTTCGAGGCTTTTGAACGAAGTTGAAAATTTTTTTAATGATTATCCTTAGATGGGAATATAGAGCAGTTGTCTCGGACAAAAAAACTGATCGACATTGCCCGTTGCATTCGATAAATGTGAAGAGTCATTAACCGGCATTCCGGTCGGATGTCAAGATCATGATGTAGCGAACGTGCGTGATTTTTTTATTATATATATTTATTTTTTGTATCTAAAAATATAGAACATTTTACTATATGTTTAAAATAAAATTTATAACAAATCTTTATTAAATACTCACGCGATATAATATTGTTAACATTTAGTTTGGTTTTTTATTGCATAACATTATTTTATTAAAAAAAAAAAAAAACAAGAAGAAACAAGACTTAAAATAATAATCTGCTGGCTTTATTTTATTAAAACATTATTCTAGACATAACTAGCCGAGTAATGAAATCACGGTCAGATAATTACTCTGCTTCATTAATTTTAACGCTTATAATCATTTTTATTTCAGCACTAAAACCCTGAATAATTTTCTAATCATTATTTGCATATAAAAATTGTCTTCGTGTTATCTACTTCTTTTTAAAATTCCACGCAATTTTTTTTTCCTTATATTTTCTTTACTAGACCACATCGTTTAAATTAAATTAAAATTGATAAATCTGCGTTTCACCCATCAATCTTTTACAATGAAAGTTCTTTATGTAATTTCAATCTTACACAAGAAATCTTACCTGCCTAAACGATTTTTTCACATCAGCGATTTGAGAGTATTCGCTTATTTTGGTGCGCGTTCGCATTCGCGTTATTGTTAGAAATCATTTCTGCGTACAATAGAACAATTGCCCTACAAACTGAACATAATGTAACGTTATATAACAAGATCGTCGCGAATGCAGCGGTCAATAACTAGAAATTAGAATATCTATTCATATTGCAATTAAAAGTAGGTATTTGCGAAAGTTGACGGATGAGAGAAAATACCACGATGTCTTCGCTCATTTGCGTTCATTTGTTTATATCGTAGTTTTCACGGTCGGATGCGTTAATTGTTACTCGCTAATAAGTGATTTACTAAATGATTTACGTGTCTATTAATCGCAAATTGCGTTGTAACATCTATTTTATTTAGTGTTATACCTTGCCAAACGGTTGCGATTGACTCTCGCCGCTCAGGGAAAAAAGAAAGAAAAAAAAAAAAATTAGACGAGAATGGATAATTACCTGCTACCGTATAATTGCCGCTGTTGCGGAGATTGGAAAGCGTTTGCACTTGCTTTTCATTATTCCCATAATTATTCCTTAGAAAGAGGATGTAATCGAAATTTGCGTGCAAAGTATGGTTTAATTAAAATGCGGGAATTTTATTAATACGTTCAAAAGTTTAACATTTATTTTATTTTTTTTTTTTTTGTATAACACGTTGACGTTTAACCGCTCTATCTTTTCTTTCTTTCTTTCTTTTTTATGTTTTTTTAAATAAATGTTTTTATTTGCGAATTAAAATAGTATTATAAATAAATAATTAACCTCAAATATATCGCGGTTAACATACTTTTCATTAAAAGCAAAAACTGGTTCGCAGGCGTAGGGGAGAATTTGTTTATCGAGTGCAGCGATGCACGAATTGCGTTTTCTGTGGGGGAAAGCGCATTCGGGCTGCGGCGCATTGGTGCGTAAGCGTATGGAATGCAGATTTTCGTATTTTTTCTTAGATTTAATCCACGCGTATATCAATTATCTAATCAAAATGCACAGATTGCACTTGCCGGCTAATAATAAACTGCGCGCGATATAACGTCATTGGACGAAATTATACGCGTGAAAAGTAAAACACGAATGGCGACATATTTTCCTGTTATTACTTTTGCATACTTGCGCTTATTTATTCTTTTACATCGCGTTATACTTTAGCTCGTATTATTTAGCTGACAATTCGCCCGTTATTTATGCAAATAACGTTATTACAAACTATCGACCGTTTATTAATCTATTGATTCTCTCTTTTTGATACGGTCGTGTGATGGTCGTGTGCCGAGCTTCTAAAATATTTAAAGGCTTGTTTAAAGCTCTCGTTCGCCAAGTTTCCCCTCGGGCATCACTGCGCGATGCAGCGTGAGCATTAATATTGCCCGCGCGCTCGCTTCATCGACACACGCGTTTACCTCTCATTTTTCTCTGTTTTTTTTTTTTTCCCCTTTTGTGCATCTGATTTAAACGGAGTGAACGCGAAACAATGTTACAAAATAATGAGAATCAAACTTTCCAAGTTTTGCAACGGTTCCACTGCACAACGTATCTACATCCGTGCGCGGGGTTGTTCCGCACATACACTTGTGAGAAATGCAACGAATCGTGCTTGGCCGAAGTTGCGTAAATCATGTACCGTGAGCCAAGTACCGCGGCTTTTATACGAGTAAAGGCGACCGTCGGCCTTAATTTTTGCGGGTAATTGCTAATCGGTATAAAAAAAAAAGAAAAAACAAAAAAATGAGCGCGACTCAATTCAACGATAAAGTAATGTAGGGGCGTTCACTTCTGTCGTTCGAAAACGGACGAGTTTGCGCCGAGTGCAACAGTCGCGCCGTGCAGTTCGTGCCTTCGAAGGGAGCAAGAGAGAAAAAAAGAGAGCGAAAGAGAAAGGGAGAGTGGGCCAGATGTACTTTAATGTGACCCAGAACTAAATGCGTTCATGGCTATAACCACCTCTAGTAGCCAGCGGTCGGTTGCGAAATTAGCGCTGCTCGTAAAGCGCGCGTTTATTAGACCCGAGGGTGAATGACGCACAGGGGAAAATTTACCGGGACCACTGTGTATTAAAAATTAAGAGACAGAGCCACTGTGTATGAAGTAGGTGTGTTTATAATTTTGCAACGTGGCTAAAGGATTTTTTATTTTAAAAATAATTGTTTATTCTGTGCCATAACATAGAATTGCGATTTAGTGCACGGAAGAAAATTTTATTTTTAAGAAAAAAGAGTATATTTGACGTAATAAAATAGTAAAGGGTTTAATTAATTAATTAATTAATTAATATCTTTTTTTATTACATACTAATGACAATATTTTTTTATTAGCTTCAGAGTAATCCAATATTTCAAAAGCATTTATTAATTAAAAAAAAAATTGTTTTTTTTTTTTTAGTGGAAAATTAGTGGACGTAAAAAAATATTACCTTATTCGTTATGTTATATGCGTATTGTCCGATCAATTCACGAATAGTAATAATAGATATAAAAAATTCTATTATAAGTTCTACGTGCATGTTACAAATTACTCAGCGTAGCGACGATTTCAACATGAGACCGAGTTTAGTGAAACGAATGACTGGAACAGAAGAAACAGATCGCGCGCTTTTCCTCGCGCGTTGTTAACTAAACGCCGATTAAAGAAACACAGATTTCATTATTGCTGCGTTAAAACATGCATGTGTTGAACGGAACCATATCGTCAGTTAATTAAATCCGAGTCGGGCGAGGAAACGGATTTCGAATTATAAAATTAATAAACGCGTATTGAACGGAATTGTATTCCGCATGAATTAATTAGACGCGAGCCAGAAGGATTTCACACTGTAGAAAAGAGAAAATAATTTAAGGTTTCAAGAGGAGTACGGTAGAACGAATGTGACGTATTTTTTGCATGTCGTAATTAAGTCGAAAATCAATTCTTCCTTATCTTAAAATTTATTTTCTACTATCTTACAAAATTTATTTTAATTCGGGCTTAGTTGAAATTAATTTTTTCAAAAAAGTTCGAAAAAGCATATTCGCTATTTCAGAAAAATTACGCTCGTGCTATTTTCTTTTTTAATTTTTTTTTCTTTTTTTTTAATCTTACAATTAATTGCAGCGAGGTATCGCATAGTAAGATAAAGTCAGTTATTGCAAAGCAAGTCTTTTATGCAAGTCGATAAAAATTTTTAACGTTCTCCATTTTATAAACTTGCCTCTGAACTTTTCTGGAGTGTTGTTGCATCCTAATCAGTCGGCTTCATCAACGCGCGATACGCCCGGCGCACCTGCAATACGCGAACTCCTCGCGAACGTTACTCGTTACACGCTGAGTTAGTAACCGTTGCGATTTAACATCGTGATCAATACATCACGGCCGTGATCTGTGATTTCGGAGTGATTAATCTTGGATAAGAAGTCAGGAATCAGCGGTGCTTATTAAGACGATTGTAAACGTGATGCAGCGCCTTGTTAAAGTTGTGCAATTCGTTTATTACAGGCAGCCTGTTCTGAAATAGGCGGTATATAACGTTCGAAAAAACACGATAGAAAACCGATGAAATTATTGTGATTATTCACAATAACACGTGACAACTGACTCATTGTCAGTAACAGTAGTTTGTAATTTTTTTGATTTTCACTCTTTTTACGCCGTATAAAATTAATTTTTTTTTTTTAACTTTGGAAACATTCGAAAAAAATTAAAATACTCACGCGGTGAGTGTTTATTCCAGTTTTACTTTCCTTTAGCTTAACGCGTATATATCTATTTGTGCATGCAATCTTGCGAAACGCAATAATTTACCTTTATATAAATCTACTTTCCCATGTAATCTTACGAAATGGAATGATTTTTTAAAGTAAAAATTATTTACTTTGAATTTTACAATTTACTAAGCTCGGCAATCGTTATTTCGCGCCGTGAGCTAATACGTGCTCTTTATTTGACCAGCTTGGTCCCCTCCTTCATCTTCTAGCGAGTTAGAATTGATGAGCGAGTGGTTTTTGGAGCGTCCTTTCTCTTCCATTATTTTTAAACATCTTTATTAAAAGCACCATTTTGATACCGGAAGCCAGATAGCACGATTTATCGGAATCCAGTTCCCAATAAGGGATCCGAAAGGGTCGTGCTATTGGTGAAAGGGGTCTGCATTCAATGCAACCGTCGATGCCCCCGCTTTATCTCTGGGTCCCCCTGGGCCTAGGCAGGACTCCGCTATAAAAGCCGCGTCGCCCCTCGAACACGTAGTGTTTTCCCGCGTAGCACACAAGAAAAACTATCCTCACACACCATGAAGTTCTTCGTAAGTTTCTCCTCGCGAGTATAACACGAGGAAGTAAAAGTTAATCGTGCCCGAGAATAAATTCTGCGTCTAATCGTAGGGTTTCGGTTACGCGTTATTACGCAAGTTCTGCATTCGCCTAGATCTGTTTTTCTATGTTCGTTACAAATTATGTAAATACTGTAATTTACCTTTTACAAACGAGCCATATATGATTATGTTTCGTTGCTTTGAAGAATTAATTAAAGGTTCTTTATGATTTGCATTTTAATTTAAATTGTTCACAATTGCACTTTTTTTAGCTTACAATATAAAAATAATTATTACGGTACGTGATAATATTTTTTTTTATTAAATAGAACAAAGTTTTGCACAAAAAAATGCATTTAATTAATTTTATTTATTTATTTATTTTTTTTAATTGTATGGCGATACGAGAATTAAATATATTCCGAGTAGACATATTTATGTATTATATTGCATTATTATATTATAATATTGTATGATTGCAGATTGTATTGCTCGCCATTGTGGCGGCTGTTAGCGCCGGATATTACGAGGCAAGTATTTTATATCTTTATTAAAAAAAAAATCTTTTGTTACATAATTATTAATTTATTTTATTATTTGTCTCTTATCTGTAAGAAAACTTGTAACAATAACGGTAATCTTATTCCGATGCAACGTCATTCTGTCAGCGTTACTACCACTTCTCTAAATTTCATTTTCGTAATTAATCAAACTTGAATTATTTTATTCTTATTAATTTTTTTTTCGTGACTTTCAATCGTTTCTTTCTTCTTAAATAACTAAAACGTTCCTCGTTACCCGAGTGATATTGAACGACTCGAGTCTTGTCGAGGAAACGCATTTTAACAAGATATCCGTTCGCATAACTTCCGCGTAATTAACTTTGTAATTCACTTTCGAGAGAATAACTTGCAAGCTTTTATTCTCTCAATTTGTAAATTAATCCTTTCAAAAGTAAGCCGTTGTTTATCGTGCATCAAGCACGATTGTTTCATCAAGCATGATTGATACTTCGCCTAATCGCACTTTTCGTACTTCGGCAAGAACCTACGAACTTTCTATGTTTCTCTATAAGTTTTAATACAGTGATCGATTAGTTCGCAATCTACACCTAATACCTATCAACGTCTTCTTAATCTCTTTTCTCGTCTTCACGGGCTGTTTCTGTGTAAGCCATTATCCCCATTCTGTTCGCAATTATCTCGATCTGTGGGTAACTCTTCACTTTTTTAAACGCACGTTACTGATTGATTCAACGTCATGTGGACTACAAAGGCTCGTTCTATTTCTCTTCTGGCGACCGAGTAACTTTGGACGTACTCGGCGGGAAAGTAACTTTGTCGTAACCTCCGTGTTATCGAGGCGATCGATTCCGATCACATGAAAGTCTTATTTGACGCATCTCAGATCGGCGAACCCTATGTGGCTCCTGTGGTGCACGCCTCTCCGGTGGTGCATGCCGCTCCGGCGGTGCACGCGTTCCACCAGCCGTATGTCGCCCCAGCGTCGAAATACATCAAGGTCGCTGCTCCTGTAGCGCACGCCCATAAGGTAAAAAAAAAAATTTAAAAAAAGAGAATTGTCGAGGGATTAGTTGTAATAATTACGGATAACCAATCACTTGTCTGTAGCTTTGTGAGAACTGCAGACAAGCCGACTAGGTAATTCGTTGGACGACGAAGGTAATGCGTTGAAATAAAAATAGGAAATGTCGGAATAATATCTGATGACAGATGGAAAAATTTCATTGAAGTACTTATCAAATTAGAATTATTTTACATTCGGTATTGAGTTGAATAAACGAGCTTGCGCTCGCAGCTTGGGTTCCACGACTTTTATAAAATAAACTGATGGAAGAGAATTAATTAATTAATTGATATTAGTAACTGTATAACGAAGCATTAATATATTACATTTTGAAGGGGAAAAAAAAAAGTTTTCGAATGGTTACGTGTGGAACGTAATATGAAATAACAACTTGCGGCGTATATTAAATGCTGCAACGTTTTACAATTTTTTTTTCAGTTTTTTTTTTTTTGCTCGAATATGGGTTCAAGTATCTACGTGCATACGATGGTATTACGACTGTGAAATTATAGATGACAAATAAATAATAACGGTTTTCGGAAAATGTAAAATGGGAAAATTGAGCTGCTGTTTCGCGTCGTTGATTACGTGTTTCTTTCGTTTAATGACTGTTCGATTTCTAATGTTACATTACTAGATCCAATCAGTGGTTACGTATCTCTCTTGCTTTACGTTGCAGTTTACTGGCAGCGGAATAGGTGCTCGTGATCGTTAACTAATTGGATTTCCTATTTAATCGGAGATTTATAAAAGGGTCGTGACGAAACGCGGTTCAATTGCATCGAAATAATCGATGAAATTCATTCTTTTACGTAATGCTCATACCGACTTGAAATCCTCTGTTGCGCAATTAATAATAAACAACCGGGATTACCGTTGTTTGTTCCCACAACGGCTCGGAACTCTGGTGGTAACGTTAAAACTGATATTTTAATATGATTAAAATTTAATCGCGTTTACGTCTGAACAGTTTGAATTCCGTGTTCTTTTGGATAACAACTATTCCGGGCGCGTTAACATTGTTTTATTATTATTTGCAGAAATACTACGACGCGGCCTACATTCCCCAGCAGCCAGCGATCCCACCCCCACACCCGGGTCCCCTGCGCATCAAGGGAGACGAGAAGACCACTAGAATACACTACGATGCTCCCAAAGTACCATACCCACACCTCGTTGGTGAGGAGCACTACGCACCCGCTCCGGAACCCGCAATCACCGTCGTGAAGAAAGGCTATGGTGGTTATTACTAAAGATCCCGCCTAAGGATGCCCCCTGACTAAACCATTGATTCAGGAGTGGTCCATACAGAAATGATAGTCATCCCGAGTTTTTATTAATTACCATGACAGCAGACGCACTTTCGTCAACGCTACATCCGATTTCTCGGGAATTTATGCAATTCCAATTGAGACCAAGCACACGACCAGGATCTATTGATGATCGTCAAAATCAGCCTCTCTTCTTAAAGGATTTTCGGGAGCCTTGAGAAGACGAAAAATCATGGGCCACTCACGGATCGCAGACCAGGCAGCCAAACGTCAATAAAAAAAAAATTCGCCTCGATTTTTATTTTAAAGCTACATATAACACGTATTACACAAATACACACGTACATCCGTCCTCTCCTTTTTCTGGAATTTTTTTTTTTTCTCCGTTTTCTGCAACATCAAAATTTTTGCGCGGCAATGTGATACTGAAGAAGACATCACAACATCATAATGAGCGTCCTTCCTTTCCCTCATTTATCGGATCCTGCCCTATTTTTCTTCATTGTCAGCAGAACACTTTTATTTATTTTCTAATAAAAGTTGATTTGTCTTGTGATAAACCAAAAAAAGAACTGTATTATTACTTTTTATTCACCCATTCCTTTTTTTAATTTGTTTTGTTCTCGGTTGTTTTTTTTTTTGTACTTATATGCTTACTCTTCGTTTTTTTTTCTTTTACTGCAAAGGAAAAAAAAAAAAAAATAGAAAAAATGGTAACGGTTACTCGATCGAAAGAAAATAAATTCCGGTATAGTTACGTACAGAACGTATGTTGAATAACAAATTGTGCAATATATTAAATGTTACACCGTTCTATAATTTATTTTTAGCTTTTTTTTTTGAGTTGCGTTCTCAATCTCCGAGATCAGTCAAGTGAAACAGGGAATAGACATATTTGTTAATTAATACGATATGATTGGATTGCATTTATAAGAATTCCTTTGTATTGCTTGTAAATGAAGTTATTTTGCAAATCTATTTAATTATTATTGAATTAAATTAAAATTTAATAAAAGATTTGTTGCAATAGCAATCTAATGATCGATAACACTGTGTTTAAGTCTGTTTTAATATTAGCAAAAGAATGATATAATTATTGTATTTATTAAAAGCATCATTAAAAGTACGTTTGATATACATTTTTAATATACCTGTAATTTTTATAAGTTTATGTTTAAAGAAGTCCCTTGAGAGAATTTGTGCATATATATCTTAACTTTTACGTTGTATTTGCACAAAATCTATGACAAACAATACATTAACAATAATTATATGCAACTATACTATACATAATATGTTAAAGTAATATCGCAAGTTCTATAATAAAATATTTTTCTCGTACAAAAGAATTTTATTTAAATCAGACAAAGTAATTTGTTTTAATTAATATACATATAAAAAATAATAAGAAAGTAATTTATTTTAAAATTAAATTTTAGTCTAATTTTAAAATAATAAAAATCACCTGGTATTGAGCTAATATAAAATTGATTTGATAGTTATACAATATTTTATACTAACATTATATATTAATTTTTTTAGAAATTATATCTCAATGACTAAATCACAGTCATTCTATATCAAAATTTGCGGAGTTTCACGAAAGGGTGTAACCCTACTAAAGGAGAACTCATTACGCAACAATTATACGAATTATTGTAATGTAACATCCCGATGTAACATGCTGTTCTTTACGTATTCAAGTGAAGCATGTTTTACCTTGCATTCACATTTACGCTCATCGATTATTATAATAAATGAAATTAGCGCAACTGCTTTTTTTTTTTTTTTTTTACGAAGGGTTACTTGTAACTCACTTATGATCTTATGCGCATCTTTAAGGATATTGCCGTTGTTGATTTAAAAAGTATCGGAAGCGTGACAAGGCGTGACGTCGCGGTTGGACGGATACCTAACAAGGGGGCTCGAAAGGGTGTCGGTCGTGTGGTTAGTGAAAGGGGTCCGTGTAACGTGCAACATTGTGTCCCCGCCAGGCGTCTTGAGAGCGGACTCGGGCAGGGACTTGCTATAAAAGCATACTGCTTTGCCTCTTGAAGACATAGTGTTAACCCGTATAACACGCAAGAAAAACCACCGTTCGCCAACATGAAATTCTTTGTAAGTTGTACCCTTCATCTGCAGCGACGACGCCGCTTTGATTTACTGTTTTTATCTGCGTATATAAATTACAGAAACGGAGATATCTATTAAGCTTGCACATTTACGTGTTACACATTTGATTGCTTGAATAATTTTTATTTATTTTATGTATCTGCAAAGCTTGATCTGTTTTATTAATGCTTATAATTTTTTAATTTTTAGATTATTATAAACAATTTTTTTGCTAAAATTTATATAAAACGTCCAAGATTTTAAATATATTTTTATTGTATTAAATAATGTTAATAATAATGTTATTTATTTCAGATTGTTCTGTTCGCCATTGTGGCTGTTGCCAGCGCTGTAAGTATTTCGCAATTATTATTTTAAAAAATTATAATATAAATTAATAGATATATTTCAAAATATTCAAACGTAAAGCAATAGATAGAATATAATATTAATATCTGACTATTAAATTTTCTAGTTAATTAAATCCATTATGTTTGCGTTGAAATTCTATAACTGCATTAAATTGATTGCGTAACGTGTAATTTCCTGAAATCCCTATTGTAATAGGTGAGGCATTTCTAAATCCCTTTACATTCACCCGTGACTGTGCGATTTCGTTATAAAGAAATACGTTCCGCGGAAAAACAATTATTATTAAATTTTTTACTTATCTCAATTACGTAACTGACATTTCAGATAGGTGAAATTAAATAAATTACTTAATTAATAAAGTTCCTTTTTTTTTTAGGGACACTATGCGAAATACATCCACATTCCCGGAGACCCCCCGATCCCATCTCTTGAAGCTAAACCCCTTGCTCTTCACGGTAATGACCACACCACCCGCATCAAATACCACGGCTCGTATGTAGGGCATCCACACTTGGTGGGAGTCGAGGTTTTCAAACCGGCGCCGAATTACGAGCCTAGCTGGACCAACGTGGCCGCTCACGGATACGGACACGAATAAATCTCCTCATATGAGTCAGGAGACCCGCTGGTCCGGAGTGGTCCACGCCGAACGCGTCATCCTGAGGCTGATATGAGGCAAGAAATCAGCGACCACCACGATTGGTGACGAGACAACAAAGCGAAGACCCTTCCCTGAGACCTACCATCTCATCGGCGGGGCACTTTCGATTCCGTGGATGATCGCTCGCCAAGGATCTCCGATCCGAGGATCACAGATCGCGGAGGAATATCGTCGCAAAATTGCAATGTATTGGCAGATCGCAATGAAATTCGACTGCCTCAGGACAGCCGCCGCCGTGTCATGGGCCACTTCCGAGGACCGTTTCCAAAAAAGACCAGGCAATTAGATTTGAAAAATGCTATCCCCCCACGTCATTTCCCCCTCCCCCATCTTTCTTTTTCGTTTTACCTTGACGCTACATATGACACGTATCGTACGAACATCATACGAACAAATCAGGTCCTTTCGTGCTCCCGTTTTCCACCTCATTCTTAGGTAACGTCGAAATTTGGTGCGGCGTAAATAAGAAGAGACTACGACATCACCCTGCGGCCATCTCTTCCCGTCCCCTATTCGTCTTCCGGCAACACTTTTATTTATTTTATAATAAAAGTAAATTTTTACGTCTTGTGATAAAAAAAAAAAAAAAAACAATTTCGTCGTTTTATTCGATTTTACCCCGAACGTACATTTTTCGTAGTTACAGAACATTCCATTAGACGATGAAAATTATTTAATTAAATAATATTAATAATATTAATATTAACATTAAAGATAACAATAAATATTAAAAATGAGAACGAGCTAAAGCTGGATTAAACTCGAAAAATTAGAGGTAAAAGCAAAGCCATATTAGTTTAAAACAAACTGAAACATATTTGCAGTTTGTTTGGTATTTACTGAAGTTTATCGGGCTGGAAATTTATTGGGAACCGCTAATAGGGCAATACGTATCAAGTCAATCATGCAAAACAGCTCGATAGTGGGTTCGCCGGAGTTCTCAGTAATGATCGGTCAAACAATACGTCAATTTCGCGTAGTTAACTTCATTAATATTGCCATCCGACTGTATTTCATAGCCTCTGCTACATAACTCGGCGCAAACTGATATTAGCTTAATATAGCGTTTTCGCTCACTTTGTCAATCCAACCGGCTGCAAACGTTTGTTAACGCGGCTTTAACGTATTTAACTTACCTAAATCTCAAGCATTTAATTCTTCTTTTATTATAAGAGAAAAAAAAACAAAATTACTTTTTATTACAAATGTTTACAGGTTTTTTTTTTTTCTACGCGATCTATTTCGATTAAGTTGCACATCTATCAGATTGCATTGTCTATCTCGTGGGAAAGGTTTCTCGCGGAAACTTTATGCAAGCGCTTCGACTGTGCGAATCAATCTAACGTCGCTGAGCAACGGATAGTCCAAACAGTGCCACCCTAATGCCGGTTGCTATTCTTTTCGTCGCGCAGCGGGTGTCGTGCATCCGATGTCGCGATGCGAATCGTGCATGTTTTTTCAACGTGCATAAAATTAATCGACTCGAGCGTAGAATTTGTCGCAATCAAGCTTCGCACCGTTCGCCGTTCCGCGTCAGTTAATAGGAAAACCTCGCTCGCGGTAAAGGACAGCTCGACAGTATCACGAGTGACGACTGTCACGATGCGCTTTCCATCGATACGAGCTCGCTACGTCAAGATAATTCAACGGGACTTCCACGTGTGGTTCTTAGATTGTGTACATATTAACGTCGAAACTTATTTAAATTCTTTACGACATTTACGTACTTGAAACGACACCGACATTTTAATTACGCTGAACGTTTCGCGGATATTTTTTTAATTCTTTATTTATGATACCTTCGAGTACGTTGCACGATTTTTAATAAATTTTTTTAGGTACTAGTCGTTGACGTCGTAAGAATTTTTATTAACAATTTTTTTTAAAATACATTTCTCACGTTTCGTTTATTGATGATAGTATGCCATAGTGTAATATATATTTTTTTTTTTTGTCTAAATTTATATTCACGAATAAACTCTAAGATCATGTTAGAAGAATAGAACCGCAAACAAAATGTGTCAATAAATTTGGTTGATTTATTAATCTTGTTAAGTTCTTGGAATCGCTCGCGATTGCACTGTGCTATTTCAGCATCGCGACGTTAGCGCTTTTCTATACGTTTTATGAGTGCCTTTACGGTCCATTCGTTCATTCGGGAAACGCTCTATACGCCGCTTACTTCGACCAACGGTTATGCAACAGGAAGGGAAGAATTAGACATATCTCGGCGAAACTGTTTTACGGAAAAAGGGACACGATATCCGACCATGATTATTCCACCAATTAATTGTATGTTCTTGTTCGTATGACGATCGTTTTACTTTATTTCCACTCCGCGAATATTGTGCAATCATTTCAGCTCGTAATCGTGCTAGCCGAAAGCGCATGCTAGCAACGCGTTGCGTTCCCATGAATTCTTATGAGGATTTTCGTACGTTCGCGAGAGAAAGCAAACTGAGCACATTTATTAAATATAAATTTTTGTATTAAAAAGAAAAAAAAAAAGAAAAGAAATCACATAAAAACTTAAAACTAAAATATGTAACAATAATTTTTATAATATAAAAATAAATAATTATTTTAATTTGGTTTTATTAATAATATTTAATTATTTTCAGAATCAATTGAATTGTGTGCTTTTCTTTCTCGTGACAAATTATTATTTTTCAATTTTATTTAGTTGAGTTTTTTTTTTTGTTTCAGATGTGGCTGGAAAAATTATTGTTGTACAGCTTGGCGCAAGTCGGATATTATATTCCCCGCGGATAAAACTAAAATAGATACGACGGGTATCTCATTAAAAATTCTTACATTCTTACATTCTCCAATTAATTTTCTGAAATAACACAACCAAACCGTTTACTTTAAAGTGAATGTTGCCGCGGTATGTCGGAGAGTTTGCATTACCCACCCACCCACCCACCCACCCGCAATTATATTGCACGTCGACTCGGAGATTTTCAATTTTTCCGTTTAAGATTCGAGAATGTAGAATGTCAGCGTGCGATACGTGATATATTCAATGAAAATGGATGTTTCCTCATAAAATATCGCCGCTCGGTCCCGCGGCGGTGCGTAGTCGAACGGCAAATATACGGTTCTCCAACGCTTTATACATTCTACATTACCAGATTGTGTACATTACTTCATATGCTATACGAGCTTCGATGTTTAACTGATAACTGACCGAAACGCGTCGCGTTCGAACCGGTTTGCAGAAAATACGGCGTATCGTTGATTTTAATCGAAACGTTAATGTTTACGCCCCCTGGTCGGTTAATAATCATTGGAGCGTAGAGTGGGCTGGTACGCGGGCCTGGCACCAACACCCATATAATAATTTACATAAACGGGTATTTAATTAGATTCCCAGTCGTCCAGTCTGCCAGTAGCACGTATCTCGCGGCGATAAATCTTGATTACTATTACGACAAATGTATCTCTCGGTCAAACGTAGGGAGTTATTACGCTCGAGTTTCAACCGCAAGTCGGAATAAGAATCGTTTCGAATATAGCAATCGGGAGATATCTCACCTTGGCAGGATTGCACTACGGATTGAATTAATGGCAAGAAAAAAAAAAAAAAAGAAATCCCATAACGAAACTTAAAATACATTATTAATTATTAAATTTTAAACAATTTAAAGCCTTTATCTTTCTTTTTTTTATTGTCTCTTATGTCGTTTCTTCTTTATTCATTTATTCCGAATTGTAATATAATCGTAGTAACCTCTTTTCAAGCTTTAATGATTTTATTCGTTAAGTACAAAGGAAGCACTTAAAGTATTTGCGATATCGTAAAGAATTGTCGGTTATCTTAATCGATTTGCCACCGTTCGCGAGGTGGGTCATCGATTGTAACGTCATATTCGTGCCTTTGTCGTCGAAATCGTAATAATTCCAGGCAAACGGCCAGGCACTACTCGAAATAAATTTCCTTTCTATTGACCGCTTACCAAGGAACTGGAGCAACTTCCTCAATAACGGGAGCACGTTCACGAATACGCGATCACACGCTATCTATCCGATAGAGCGGCTGCATGAATAATGAATGTAGCACGCGGTGCATTACGTAGCACGCGTTGTTGCATACTTTCTCTCTTCGTAATAAACGTTTTTCCGCGATAAAACGTGTTTCCTCAGACACCGCCCCTTGCACGTGCGCTTACGAGCGGCATATTGACACGTCCTGTCACTTTGATATTTAATATATGTTAACCGCAATATCGAAACGATGGATTTTTCAAACATTTATCGATTGTGAGATACATATTAATGTCTTATTAATAATTATTATCAACTGTCTATCAGTTGTTGGCTTTTTTCTTTTTTTTTTTTTTAATTCTTAATTACCTACATTAAGAACTATCTCGGGGATAGCACGTTTGCACAAACGTACCGTTTTACTAGCGCATGCTATATTTCATAGGTAAGGCTTGTTGCCAACTCTGCCTGCGGTATATATCATAATAATTGTTAATTGTCGTGTTTCTCGTAATCCAATTGCCACGACACGACCAATCGCGTGCAAGAGGTAAATTTCACTTTGCCCGACGATGAAAATAACGGAAGTTGTTACGAAATCGTTACAGTCTCATTTTCGCCCGTGGAAATTCAGTCGCACGAGATCGAGTGATTTGAAAGGCGAGTAAGAGGCTTAGGGTCGTACTTAATATTCTTATTATTTATGTCCAAGTGATATCGTTATTTTATTAACAATACAGACGATTAAATTAATCTTAAATGAAAAGAAGAAAGGAGATTTAATTTAGGAATACTGTTTAATAAAAGTGCTTAGGTTTGAAATTTTTTTTTATCTATTGTTCGATTCTAATTATTCTGTATTCACGCTCCTTTCATATATGGGCAAATACCATTCGCGAGATAAATCAAGCACGATTTCTAATTTGATTCATGACGCAGTTAGACTAAACGTGAACGTATCTATTGATTTACGATTAGTCAGCGTTGAACAAATGACTTAAAGTATTAAAAGGAAAAATGACGATACCACGACTTCAGTTTCAAGCTAGTATTTTTAATGCAAATATTAATTTTGTGTTCGCGAGCGTAGTAGTGGAAATATTTTTTTAACATTCGTTGTGCAGCCACCACAATTGCATCGTGTGGTTCGATTCTATTAAAGCTGAAAGAATAAGAGCGTAAAAAAAACATATTAAATATTTTTTTAAAGTACAGTGAACACAGAAATTGGAATTAAATTAACAATTAAAAATTAATACTTGAGAGGGTGTTTTTTTTTTTTTTTATTACTGTTACTATTTTATATTACTCTGTATTATTTTTATTGTATTATTTCATTTTTTGGCTAATAGATTATTTATCTCTGACACGTGGATGAACTCGATAACATCAAAAGGGTTAGCGCCATCGATAATCAGAGGGTTCAGGGTGTTGTCTTTTTCACCTGGTGTTATCGCGAATGGCCGGATGGGAAAATTGACGTTCAGTCACCGTTGTTATTGGTTCGGCGACGAGAACCACTGGGAAAATGTGAACGTATGGACACCCGACGTTGTCTGTCTGACTCGACTCGGTGTTCAGTGTCGTCAGTTCGATCCGGTCAGTGGGCCATTCAGCATGAACAACGAGCGCAGTAAGTTATATTTTTATACGTTAACCTGCCTATGTTTATAAGCCGGTAGTGTTCCTGCACGTGGTCGGTGATATTTTACTAAAGTTCAAGTCAAGTCAAGTTTCTTCAGGTTTTACGTTACTAAAAATGCTATGTCCGTTTAGTTGAGATATGTCCGTTTAGCTAAAATAAAATAAAATAAAATAAAATAGAAAAAAAATAAATTTTTTAAAAATTAAGAAATAAAAATTCTTTACAATTCGATTTTGATATACTAAGAAAAAAATTTTTTTTTTAATCTTGTTTTATCTTTTTTTTAATGCATTGAATAGAAAGATGACCTTATTTTGATAATACGGAAACGAAACCAGACTATGAAAATAGAAGCTTATATTTATGAAAGTAGATCACTCAATACTTTTAACATAATATTGCTTACTTATCTTATCAAATTGGTCTCGTTTTTTTCTCAGAGGATGATAGGTCCGTTTATTCGGTCGGAAGTCAGAACAATCTGGTACCGATAAAATCCAGGCAAACCTTGTAAGTAAGAAAGTATAATTAGTTTTCTAAAGTTTCCGATAACAAATCATTAAGAATTATTTTATTAAATCAAAAAACGTATACGTACTTGCTGCGAAAACTTTATTTGATTCTTTATTAATTAAGCGATGTTATGTTTGTAGCTTCAAGAGGCGAACGCAGATTTCCAATCTGTTGGTGATAATTCTTTGCTTCCTGGTGGGTTCCTTATGTATAGCAGTCGTGGTGCTTGCAGTACTATGTAAGTTTTTTTTTTTTTTCTTAAACGTATGTTATTTATTATAGATATTTATAAGAAATATATACAATAATTGATAAAAATAAATTATTACATATTAAATTATTGTAGAAAAATATTATTCACGTTTTTTATTTTTTTAACAACCAAAATATATATGGGTTTTTTTTTAAGAG
Organism: Cardiocondyla obscurior; assembly: GCF_019399895.1. Classification (NCBI taxonomy): domain Eukaryota; kingdom Metazoa; phylum Arthropoda; class Insecta; order Hymenoptera; family Formicidae; genus Cardiocondyla; species Cardiocondyla obscurior. The sequence goes on from NC_091869.1 coordinate 224,242, forward strand.
CTTTTTACGAATTTCTTTATGGTAAAAATATAATACATTTAAAAGCAGTAACGCATATAATTGGAAATAAAAGCATTTAAAATTTGTTAAATGTCATCGCATTTATCATCTTATATCTCAACGTCATAAGTCCTTCAACTTTAAACTAACTCTATTTATATTGTAGTAGGTATGACTCTAAACAACAGTTATCACAATAAAAAGTTTAAAAAGAAATGACTCAACTCTTACAATGCTTTGAATTATCATCTTTAATTCCCTTGCAATTACATTAGCTACCCTTGACAAATCATTGGAAAGTCATTTAGCATCTTCGATCGCCATTGACATTGCGTAAATATTTTAGCACACATACTTATAGATTGTACAGCTTACCACGTGTTTCATGGAGGAAATCTTGTTTGCTTTTTAATGTTGTTCGAGGTCTATAACGTCCGTGGCCATGATTTCTATAAATAATTTTGTATTATACAAAACATTTTTTAGAATTACTGAATCTTACATGCACATTTTTCTCGATAAAATCTAAAAATTAATTTTTTAAAATTAATAATAGAAAAAATATTAATGTAATATCAAAGTTTTTTTAAATATGTGGAGAATAAATATGAGAACCATATATTTAAATTAAAATAAATCTAAATATGAAACAAAAATTAACAGAAGGTTCCTAGACTGCTTAAATAAAATATAATAAATATATTATATGTAAATTATGTTATTATGTATAAAAAAAAAAATAAAACTTGGAAAGACAAATTGATACAATTAATAAAGATATGCTTCAACATTTCTAAAATTCTGCGTATATTGTTGCAGATATGTGCAGCAGCATGGTGAAGATATGTGATACCGAAGATTGCGTACGAATAGGTGAGTGTATTAGTTTTTATACGAATGATTATATGTGCATATGCTCTGATATATATAATAATAATGTTGTTGCAAAATCAATACTGCGTATGACGGTAAAAATAAAAATGTATATCTTGATAGTTATAATTTAAACATTATTTGTTTACTTAGCGGCTAGTTTGAAGGAATCTATGAACGTATCAGTAGATCCTTGCGACGATTTTTATCAGTGAGTAAATTTATTGTCGTGTCGTGCTGCAGTCGTATAACGGATGAAACTGATGTGCACCTCGCGATATTTGCGTATTTTCTCTATCACCCAGCAAATCCATTGTTCCTATATTACGCAAATGCTCCATCCGCGTGTTTCACTTTCACTCGCTTGTGTGGGACGTTGTATCACGAAAATTATGTTATCGAACAGCGTAGTAATTAACTGCTAATGAGTCTTATTTCCAATTATTTATTTTACTACTGTACATTTATAAATTTTGTGATAAAATAATTTTTTTTTCTGTTTGGTTTCTAGTTATGCATGCGGCAGATGGCCACAGGAGCATCCTATTCCAGATTCTAGTCTGACGAATTCTTGGTTCAGCGAGCGCAGCGATCGTGTATCCAGAAAGATTAGAGATTTATTGAAAGTCAATATGTCTGAAAGTAATGTACCCTGGGCTGTAATGCAGGCCAAGACTCTTTTCACCAGCTGCATGGACGTGCGTACGTTATTGTTTTTATTATATTAAGTATGTAATAATTTAAAATAATAACTGCTGAAATATGCAAAATATTTTATTCATTAAATCTTTTATTTTATTTTATTTTTTTATTATATTTAATTATATTTTAATTTTAAATGTTTAATAACAAAATTAATAATTTTCAGATACGATGAACGAACTCAGTTTGTCTCCATTGTTCGATTTGTTGGAGATGTTAAATTTGCCCACGATACCCGCAATTCTCACTAATAAAACGACCAATTATATTGAACTACTTGCCAGAATAGAGAGAATTTTGGGCTATGACATTTTTTTTGGTTTTGACGTTATGACTGATCCAAGAAACAAGAGTAAGAACGTGATCTTTATTCACCTACCGGATCACACCAATCCTTTTCCGACGTACGTTTACAATTATTAAAAAATTTCTAATTAATATTTTAATATTTTTTATTAATTATTTAATGTTATATTTAATAACAAAAATATATAATAACAAATTTTACTACATTAATAGGAATAAAGAATTGGAGAAGCGGTTGCAAACCATCAAATCGCGGTTACGAAAACTAGACGATTTAGAAGATATGTTGAGCGAGAATGAAGATGCTGAATTTACCTATATGAGTGATGTTATTAGGCATGTTATTACCAATGGCACTGTTAGTGAATGCACTTTGGAAATGGAATCTATGATAGACAACGATGATTTAAAAGAATTTGTTGAAATGCTTTACAATATTAGTAATCTTTCTTATTACGTAAGTATTTTTTAATAAAATCAGGTTTAAATAATTTTTACATAAGCTGTATTATTTTATTATTTTATTATAAATATTAAATTTAGAATATTATTGTAATAAGACATTTATTTGTTTTGCAGCTGGTTTATGCAGATCGTAATCAGAGTATTACCATAGAAGACTTGACCGACAATGATTATATGCTGGTAGACACTCTGCAGAAGTTGACAGATGAGTATATAATGGATACTAATTCATCTTTCATACCAAAACCGATTTGGCGTCCCTTTATTGAATCCGTTTTCGAGGGAGTTGCTACGTTGGATCTTGATAATAAGGATAAAGTTCTCATCGGAAACTTGGATTATTTGAAACATGTTGCATTGATATTTGCTTCTTTTGAAGAGCAAGCCTTAGGTATTCATTTCTAATTTATTGTACATTTACTAATTTTAATTTAACAACATACATAATTTATGTTCTCGATATTTAAATTGAGCATTTAGTTTTTCGAAAAAATTACTTGTAAAACTTTCTATTTAATTTCTATTTAGAAAGTTACATCTGGTGGTCTGTTGTGGATATTGTAGCACCACACTCGTCTGAAAAACTCAGAAACATTTGGAACGAATATGTTAATAAATTAACAGAAGTGGAAATCGGGGAATCGAAGTCGTTGGTTTGTGCGTCAGTTGTCAATGAATTAATGGGTATATACATTTAATAAATACGTTGAAATCTATTTTTGTTTATAATTTAAGTTTCGTAAATGTATATTTTGTGTAATACGTTTTGGGTGCTTGCAGGAATGGCGGTGTCATGGCTGTTCGTAGATCCCACATTTCACAATAACAAAGTTAATAAAGTAGTGGAAATGTTAGAGGATATAAGAGAGGCATTTGCCTCGCTCGTCATTAAAACAGATTGGATGGATCAATCAACAAAAACAGCAACATTGGAAAAAAGTCGGAAAATGGCTTCAGAGATTGGATTTCCTACGTGGCTTTTTAATGAGGAGAAACTCAACGAGTACTACGAAGGCGTAAGTCTTGTAAAAGGAAAAGCAGCGTAATTAACATAATAATTGTGAAATAATTTTTAAAGCAACGAGTAACAAATTTGTTTAATTAAAAACGCAAAATTGTTAATGTTTAGATAGATCTGTCCGAAATGAAGTATCTGGATAACATGATGCAAGTTGTTCGATTGCAATGGAATACCACATGGACAACCTTGCATGATAATAATATGTACAACGAGTCATAGTAAGTAAAACGTTTAATAATTATTGTCAATTAAAGTTAACATTAAACTTTTTTTTCTTCATGCTTCGCTTTATTATGATTCAGCTGGGCAACTGACCCTACCGATGTAAATGCATTCCACACGTTTCAACTTAATCATATAAGTATGTAATAATTTAATTTAAAAAAAACACGTGGATTTGGTGTTATGTTACGTGGCGAATAATTTATTTAGTTAAAAAATACCGAAATGTTACCTAATTGTTATTAATATTATATTAACACATTCTCTGTTCTTTTTAATATTTACGCATGCAGCTATACCTGCTGGAATTCTCCAATTTCCATTTTATGAGTTGGGTCTAGAGTAAGAGAATAGAATTAATTATTTTATTATCAATTTTATACACATTAAATCATTTGTAAGAGAGAGAGAGAATAATAAGAATAGTTATTTCATCGCTATCTTTATTAAAATAGTATAAAATAATGTGGACTTATAAACATTTTATAAAATTGTTATGTGACAAAATTAGTAATTTCTTTTAATAATTACAGAGCTTTAAATTATGGCGCTATCGGTGCAGTGGTTGGACACGAGTTAACTCATGGATTTGATAATAGCGGTCGATGTTACGACAGTGATGGAAATTTGCGACAATGGTGGACCAATGACACTATCTCGGAATACTCGGAGAGAACTCAATGCTTTATAGATCATTATAATAGTTATTACGAAAAAGAAGTAAGTTTAGCAATATTTTCGTGAAAGAAATTGCTACCAAAAAATACTTTATAAAATTTTATTAAATTGAAATGTAAAATTAGAACTTTATTTAAAAGTTAGTCTTGATTTTAAGGACATAAATGACCAGAGTATGTCAATGAGTTAACGAGATATGTCATACACAGGTCGACAATTATATCGATGGTGAACTAACCTTGGGCGAGAACATCGCCGATAATGGTGGCCTTCGCGAGGCCGTCGCAGCTTACAAGAGATGGAAGGCCAGACACGGTCAGGAACCTCTCCTTCCGGGATTCACGCAGTTTACGCACGAACAGTTACTTTTTCTTTCTTTCGCGCACGTAAGTTAACATTTCAAACGTGACATAATAGCCAGGTTTCAATTGTCACACTTGACATGTTCAAAATCAAATTTCTCAGATTTATAAAGTTTTTGAATCTTTAAATATAAGATATTTATTTAAACATTAAAAATTTAATATGTATTAATTTATTTATTTTATGCGCGTTTATATATTTGAGGAAAAAAAATAGGATTTAAATTTGCCAAGGAATTTCACGATAAAATAGATACTTTTATTTAAATTGGTATAAAAAAAAGCAAATTTATTGGGATTTTTTGACCTGTGTGATTTATATTTAAATTATTGAATAATCGTATTTTTAAATTGCAAAGTTTTTTGGTAATTTAATTTATAGAATTATTTATAGATTTATTTTCGTTCCTTTTTTATTTGCTGCTGTAATAAAATAGAAACTGGCTTTACAACAGATGACCTTTGTTAATGAGATAGTTCTCATTTAAATATTAACATGATCGTTTAGAATAAACCAAAATTAAAGGCAGCGAAAGCAATGGCAATAAATTGTGATTGATATTTATTGTAATATTTTTTACTTGATTAGATTCCCTTAATTGAGTTTCTGGATTTTGTTAATTTATCGACCGCAATTGAAATTCTTTTTCTATATAGAGTTATGTGCCGTGCGATAAAAAACAAATGTATGTTTATGTAAATTATCTATTCCTCATTACAAGATTTTTTTTTAACTTTTGCTTTTAATGTAGTCGAAGTTATTTTAATATACATAAATATCAATATTCATGGCTTGTTTTTTTTCAGCTGTGGTGCGAATCTTATACTGCTGCATCACTAAAATGGATGCTGGAAGATTCTCATTGCCCTGGCCACGTAAGACTTCAAGCTGTATTAAAAAACTCAAAAGAATTTAGCGCCGCGTGGAAATGTCCCGTAGGGTCGAACATGAATCCATCAAAAAAGTGCCATTTATGGTAACAGTTGAGTCTTCGATGGGTAAAATATAATACTTGTTATCTAATATCGTTGATCAATCAAATGTTTATTGTTTCTTGAAATAAAGCGAGTAAAGCTCATATCTGAAGTAATATAATAATCTAGTGTTATATTAAATAATTAATTTTATATTTTATTGGACTCGTGGCAATTTACAATAATGCAAGAAAAAGGTTTATTAGATACTTAATCGTTTTTTGTATATTCTTTCTTGTTTCTAATTAAAATCTGAGTTAACAAAATTTTACATAGGTACGGAGTTTTGTGCATAAGCTGCAATTACTTTAATTAATTGTTATTTGTTCATTGTATAGTATGTGATAAACGGTTTCTACGTAATTTCTTATATTTTTTTGCTCTGATATGCTGAAGATATTCTATTATTATAAAAGAATCAAGGAGTGGTCCAATAATGTTTGTAATAAAAGAACTTTATTTACGTACAAAATATGTTCTCTAATTCCTATAATTTAAACCTATTTAATTAGAACAATCGCTTTAATTCAAGAGTGTGAAAATTGAAGACAATAAAAATATGATTTTGTTAAATATAATTAATGTATATTATTAAAAGATAGTTTAAGATGTCTCTACCTAAAACTATACAGAACACCGACAGGGTACCTTAAAGGTGAATGGTAAAAAGATAAATAATAAAAATCCAGCTTTATAAAATTATATATATATATATATGTATAATGAAAATAACATTATTATAAAAATATGCTTTTTATTACAAAGCGTTTATACGCCAATGAATTATAAATTTTATATTTTAATACCTTATAGATTAACTGTATAAGTATTTGTATTAATAATCGAAGATCTTTTTAATTAATTAATAATATTTATATTTATTAGTTACTAATTCACCCACCAAAATCACTTGATAAACGTGAAAATTTATCTAGGGATGGCCGTTTTTAAAAGTACCTTGTTGGTGTTTAGAAGAAAGAAGTATCTTTCAAATAGTTTAATCGGAGGTATGAGTATCACTGATAAAGTAACAAATGCAAGGTTTCCAAATCTTTTCTCTTTTTCTTTATATAATAAGGATTGAAGAATAATAAAAATAAATTGTTATAAAGACAAGAGCACGAACAAACTTGTTAATTTAAGTTCGATACTTTAGGAGTAAGTCGTCATGTAATATTTCGACGTCATGTGTATAGTTCCACTAAAAAAAAAATTTCAGTAGTAGTCTAAACGTTCAATACATAATAAACGTCCTAATATACGTAACCGCCATTGGCATCGACAGATTGAACGTATTCCTGCTTGCTGCTTGCGGAAGTGACGGTACACCCAGCACACGCGGTGGATGGCTTCTTACCCTGAGGCGCGGTATGAATGGAAACTGGCCGCACGATGGCAGGTTTGGAAACCGAGGTGTCGGTCTTCAGCGACGCGTTGTCGACCGTTACAGAGTCACTATTGCTGCTCAAAGAGCTCGAAGGGTACGCGTTAACGCGTTCGGGTGTGGACGGTACCTGGCCTTGAATCTGTTGCGGTATAAACGACGGTAAAGAAGAAGGAATGAAGGGGAAGGACGATAAGTCTAAGTTCTCGAATGGATTCTGAAAGCCTTCTAGAGATGGGAAAGACGGTACGTTCGCGAAGACGTTTTGGAACGTCGTTTGGCCGTTTTCGAAGAAGGTCTGTAACGGATTCGCTTTGAGAGTGTCCACCGCCACGGATTGAACAACCGGGACATTGGTTTTTACGTAATGGTGCACGGGGTATGGTACTGGACGAGGGACTTCCACGGGGTACGGGCGATCCACGGTGACCTGAACGGGCTGGGGTACACGAACGTAATAAGGTTTTGGAACTTCGACGGTATGAGGAACGGGAACGGGAACAGCAACGTGCTTGGTCACCGGTACATGATACGGCTGCGGTACGTTGACATGTACGTGACGATCGATAGTTTTCACGGGTATATTACTGTATGAAGAATACGAGTAGCTGGGGAAGGTGTGAAACGCACCTGAAATATAAAAAATATCTCTTATTAATGAAAGCATTTAAAAGCATCTATTTAATTTTTAATGTTACGCGTGTAAAACTTTATTAATAAGCAATTAAATTTTTTTTTAAATAATTAATTTTGTATATTAGAAGAAATTAATTTTTAACAATTCTTACAAACTTTTTTTTGAATGTAAAATAATCGAGTAATGTATAATTGGAGAAACTGCTTTCTATTATATAACCCGTTAAGTATTCATATTCTCAAGCATACATTTGCATTTATTATTTATGAAAGGCGAGCAAATCATTCGGACGGTGACAAGTAGCAAGTGTTTTCATATGCCATCTCGATTAGTCAAGCATTAGAATATGTCAACGTGACCCTCGCGATTGCCATAAATAGCTGAAGTTGCGACCGTTATGAAAACTACTAAATATCTTATATAAGTCGGCGCGAACGGTATTCATCGCCTAGTTTTACAAGTCTAATGTAGATTTAGAAGAGGAGCTGTAAATTCTCAACGGGTGCGGCGTAACCAAAAAAGATCATAAATTCCCGGTAGATCAACGCTTACCTTGAAACTGAGTAGGAACTTGGGACGCCGTCACTTTTGCTTGTGGAAGAGAGACGGTCTGTGGAATATTTTCCACTAAATGTTTCTGAAGGATCGCTGGTTGGTGCACTTCATGGTGAGCTTCAGGCACTCCATTCAGAGACTTGTGCACATTTACAGCATCACTTTTCAGCTGTTCCTGGACAGTCGTTTGCAAAGAGTTCAATTTTTACGATCACGTTAAATATTATTTAAATATTATTTTATAATTTGACGTTTGTACCTTGAGAACGATAGGTTTTTTCTCATCAGCTACGGGTGCAATATAGTTGCCATTGAGAAGCTGTGACAAAACAAAAATCTAGTTAACATAATTATTTTTAATTAAATTATAAATACCCGCGCAACTGTATCTGCGTTAATGAATATTTATGACTTTACTATACGAAGGAAAAGAAATTGTAATTACCGCTTTTCTACCAAAATAGCGTTAAAGATAATTTTGATTCAGTTTAAGTTTGATATTAAGTAATTTCGGCGAGATTTTTTTTTTTTTTATCACCTGAGTGGTATCGGGTATTCCATAGGAGGTAGATGGTACGAGGAGAGAGGCAGGAGTTTTGTCAATTTCACTGAGCGCTAAGAAATCAGTTCCCAAGGGCTTGCCAGGTGTATGGCTGGGCGGTCCGTAAGATGATTGGGGTGGTACCTGGAATGATTGGTCCTCTGTGTCGTCTGGAACCGTGAAAGAACCTACGTAGCCGCCGGCGGCTTTCGAGATTTGTACCTCATTTTCATGCTCGTGACGGTCTTGGTGCTCTTGATGCTCGTGATGATGATGATGGTGCTCGGTTCCGTAGCGTGGATCGCCCGGCAGGATATCTCTTTTCTGCTTATCGGCCGGCGCTGCTAGAATCGCCGTGAAGCAGACCTGAAAGCGTAATATTTATAATATTAGTTTTATCACCTTCAAATTGCTTACATTTATTAAAATACGATATAAATTTTTTTTTACATTTGTTATCCTTGTAAATAAGCTAGACTGTGTTCTCCTTATTTATCATTTTGCAATTTGTTATGCAATTTCAAACCAGCCCCGGCAATTAAATTTAAATATTATGAAATTGATTCAAGAGGAAGCTATGCATTTTAATGAATAGCTGAATGCAGAAATATTACAAATTTAAACCTGTCCCACTGTTGCCTATGACATTTATCCGCGCTGGCCTTTTTTCAATTTTTGAAAGATCACAAAACGTAAAACGTGATATTAATAATTAATAATGCGCGGCAAAAATTGGTTATAATTTATATTGCACGTCATTAAAAAAAAAAAAAAATTGTCTGTCCCCAAATTATTATTATATTAAATTGTAATTTACCATTAATCTAATTAACCGTTTAACGTTAATTGTTACAAGTAATAAATTAAAAAATCTCAGTGTTCAGGGTGTTATTAGAAAAGCCAATTACATATTAAATAATCTACCTATTTATTTATTATATGTTAGAGGGATACGATTAAAGTAATAAATTAACGTGTTATTTTTTAGGAGGATGAGGAGAGACGGAAGTGAGGTAGCCTCTTACCACGAACGTGAACAGGAGGAGCTTCATGTTAGCCGTGTGATGTCAGGCCGATGAGTTGAGCATCTGCTCGGAGACATTTCGACCTTTTATATCCCGAAATCTTCCTCCTCCCAAAACGATCTTCCTCCGCGTGTCGCAATTCGGTGGCATTGGCAGAACTAGATTTTTTAATTTACTCCATTGACTTCTCGCGCTCACTCGCTCGCTCATTCTCGACCATCCTCTCCGTAAATTTCGAATAAAAGACCCAACGCGGCTGTTTTAGCGGACGTTTTTAACGGCGTTGTTTTCACCGCCGTTCATTGTCCAGTTCAGAGTCCCTAAGAAAGCCGCCCATCCTTTATTTGGCTAAAGTCAACGCCATGAAAATGATGGCGATGATTTATGCAAATGGATACGTCAGTTTCACGCTTCTTGGATTTCTTACAAGTCCGTTGACCTTTTGCCTTTTCTTGTTTTTTTTAATATTTTTTTATTTTATTTTTTCTCTCTCTTTCTCTCTTTTCCTTGAGATATGGTTTGAATCGCACATCTCCATTGGTACATCGCCGAACATTTGACGTTATCGCTGAGAGAAACATGGAAGGCTTTTAAAGGATGAACAGCGAATAAACGGCGAATTTTCGTAAGATTTAATGGACCGCGTTGCATCTCGATCAATCCGATTTTTGCTTATCCTTTGATTACCGCGCTGATGTGTTTTCCTTGTCGGCTGGTTCGACGTAGTACTCTTAACAGTATTTTGATATCGGTAACTTATGTATGTACGGCTAAGTAATGATTAGCCCACTTCGTTGAAAAGTATTACATATTTTAAAGTGTCGCTGAAACCAGGCTATTTGTTCATAAGTCGGCTGTTTTGACGACGACTTTCAAAATTTCGTTTTCCTTTATTAATTCACGAAATAATCATATGTGTATATTATAATATGTCGTAATTGCAATTTGTTTTTTTAATAATACTCTTTAATGATTATATTTTTTTTCTTATATCTAGCATTAATATTTCCTTTCGTTTCTCTTCCATTAGGACCTTATTCACTTACGTGCGAATGAAAGCAAACGTCAGAGAAGAACTTGATGTAAGAGGATTAGCTGCCATGTGACGTTCAAAGGATGCATGTTCAAAAGATGCGCGTTCAAAGGGTGTCAAGTAATAATCGATGCTCTCCGTTTCCGGATGCACTTTGCGCGAACAGGCCCGAAAGCTAATTGACATGGGTGGTCCCTTTCCTGAGTGAAAACGAGATGATAAAATGATAAAGATATTACAATTTGCGACGGTCGGCGTGACGCCCCGATCTTCTTCCTCTGTAATCTTCCTCGATCATCTACAATCTCTCTCGACTTGCCAATGTGAAAGCAAATGGTACACATATATGTAAAGTCTATTTTATATAACTTAAAAGTCAAAATGTAAAAATTATTTTTATATATATCTTACTTAAAATGCTTATTAGATATAAAAATATTTTTCTAATAATAATTATCTTGTTCTACACAAGGTTGATTGAGAAATAATTTCGTTTAATAGATTATAAGTATATTATTTTCAATCTTTGTAAGATATATTATAGATGACGTGAAACATTTTTAACTAAAGGTTGCAAAAATGGTAAAAAAAAAAAGAAGATTTTATTCGAAAATATCGTTGCAATCAAAATGCATCCCTGAGGCAGAAGTTCGACACGCGTTAATCAATTAACCGCTGAGAGAATGGGCGTTTCTATAACGGATAAACGCATTAATTCAAGGCTTTGGCATATTTTTAAAATTCATTTTTACACTAAGGACAGTTCTGACATAAATCGGATAGCACAATCAATATTGCTTCATTCATCGTGTTTATCAATAAATTAGTTTTTTTTTAAATATGCATATTCTTTCATTATTTTATTATATTTCTTATCAAAGAAAAAGATTGAATATAAAATCATGTGTGATCGTGTATATTTAATATTTTAATTAGAGTACTAATATATTTACAAGACCTTCAACTGCAAAATTAACAAATTATATATTGTAAAACTATAATTATTTATGTAAATGAAGTGACAAAGAAATATAATATAGAAAGATAAAAATGATAAGAGAAAAAGAAGATCAAAATTAGGTAACAATGAATGAAAATCATGATCGTGTTCTCGTAATACACGTTCGCATACATTAATCCTATACGGTGATAAGCTTCTTATATGGACGAGAAATAGTATTCTCGTGGAATTGATCGGTCGAGTTACATCTTTTACGACCGACGCGATAAAGTTAGCTATGCAACCTTGGCAGAGTATCTCGGCAGAAACTCGTGATATTTTGATCGTATCCGGTCAGACTTGTTCGTTAAAAGAGAAAAAGGAGATAGGAAAAAAAAAATCATAGTACTTTCGCATTCGCAGTTAATTAATCTCAACTCTTCCAAAAGAGTTACACAATTAAAAAGTTTATCTTTTCAAACCGCGTTGAATAGATATCTTAAAAAAGGTGGTGTCCGTACCATATTTTACAGACGGTAGTCTATAATTTTAAGGAATGAGAATGGATATTTCAAAAGCGCGCAAAATTTATGAAACGCGTACAATTTTAAAAGTCAGCGAAACAGAAAAATCCTTTCTGTTATTATAAATATATTATATTGTTATCTCGGAATATCAATTTTTGGACAGATCATGTTTAAGATAATATTATTGTCTGTTAAAGTAACATTTATTTTAGATATCGCGCTATTGAACTAATGCGTATTCAAATGTAAACTTGTTACACAATTTGTTACATCGAATTGAGATGTCATGTAGATGTGTGAAAGTGTTAAAAGGAACGTGTGCATAAATCAAGAAATAGTAATCAACTCGCGTGGTCAAACATAATGCATAATGAGGATTAAAAGAAAGAAAAAAAAAAAAAAAAAAAGTGGATTGTGCAAGGCGACCACTTAACGGGCATACAACGGGATTTATCGTAAGGACGATATAAAGGCGATGTAAAATTCCGTGTAGGATCACATCACAGAAGTTGTCGCCAACTCTTTATAAATGAAATAAGAGATTCGAACTTTCACTCTATTTATTCTTCGTAGGACTTGTTTATGGTTAGTAATATCTTTATTAATGTTAATCATTGATCTGCAAATAGTACAGTTATAAAACTTTATTAACTGAAGCTCATAAAATTCTGATACTTATTATCAATTCTTAAACTTTATTGTTGTACAATCTTCTAACATAATTTATTATTTCTACAAGTTTCACGAAACGTTAACATACGTTGCAATAAATTTATTAGGTTGACGTATTTATATCTGTCTATTAATTAATATTAAATAATTAGTTAATATTAATTTATTATGATTATGGCTCCATCTGTAGTAAGTGTAAAACAGTCGACTAATTTCGCCTGTGTATACGTTTCTTGCGATACGTTGATGCGTTAATATTGCTTGTTATCAGGAGAATTAGTAAATTGCAATTATATGTAATGTTTTCATCAGAGTTCAATATCAGAGTGGGACTAATTAGTTTAAATGCACTGATTACAATCCTATTTAAACTCATTTCGTTTTAATGGTTGCATCAATGTGTCGGCTATCAAATCAGTGAGTTTTGAGATTCGTTTTGAGATTTCATTTTAATAATTAATTAATATGCTCAAGCAAAGACGATCTTCGCGATTTCCCCTTTCCTCACCGCGCCTCATTCGCAACCACCAAATTATATGATCATACAATACATTGCTTGATACAAGCATGTATTGTATAATGTATTGCATTTATTAAATCTCATTAAAAAATAAATTTCGGTGACGCGTGAATTAGTTGAGCGTCGTCGGCGTCGGTGCGGCGGGGTGAAGAGAGTCCCTAGCGCGCCGACCAATCACAGCGCTCCGTCGATCGCCTGATCACGAACGAGTTGCACGACCCGTTGCGTAGTTGAGATGGTACGCCAGTCACGCGGTGCACCGGGCATCAGCGAGCATCGGTTTTCGAGACCGATATTGAAGTATCTGCGTGTTTTACGCACCTGTAGTCGGGCGACGATACAGCGAGCATCGAAATCTTTCGATCCAAGAGCCGGAATCACTAACGATGAGTCTAGTTGCGGAGCCTCGGGCGTGCGGACGTGTCGTTAATTGCTCTGCAATTACGCGAGTTTTCGGCCGCGGATACCGTAGTCTCGCACACGAACAAGTGTCGACGTCGTCGACTCGTGGATGAACGAATGTTTCTTGTACGCGTGTGTTATTCCGTTCATCGTTCTGCGCTTCGTGTTGTGCTTCGAGTAAGTACTTCGGAACGATAAGGTTATGTTGCGGATGCGGCGCGCGCGGAGCGTCCGATGTGAACTACGTCGCGTATTACTCGGGCATTTCCGAGTGTCCGGCTCCCATTACGATTTTTTTCGGCAGGTTCCGGCGACCGCTATTGTCGGAGCGTGTTGTCAGCACCTCGCGCGTTTTCTCCGTCGCGGCCGGGACGTCTCCGTCTCATTCTATTTCGAACAGCTGATCTTTAAGGAGTTCGAGGAAGATTAAGTGCGCGAGGAACATTTCGTGTCGCGGCCCGTCTCGTTCGCCTGCTTCGCATCTGTTCTCGGCGTCCTTCGTTCCGCCGACGGGGATCAAAAAGTGACTCTTACGATTAGACTTCGCTTTACGTCGCAGCCAATTTTTTTTCGTCGCGATCGGGAATTAAACGGGAGTGCCGTTGACTATTTCGTTCAGTGAACTCGTCCAGTGATCTCGTCCAGAATGTCCAGAATGTACGCAGAAGGATGACTCGTCACGTCCCAACTGAGAGGAGGAGCAGGCCCGGGACGGGCATCCTGCATCGGCGGAGCAACTCTTAAGTAAGTATACGTTTCTTTAATACAATCTTTATTAAATAAAAATTTTATCTTTTTATTTATTAATTTTATTAACGAATTTACGTGTCTACAATAATATTTTTCTTCTTATGTTACAGGCACCGGCAGAATTGTGCAACTCCGCTGATGCTCACGCAGACTGGTAAGTCGCAAAATTTTTTTCGTAATTAATTATTGTAATTATTGTAATTATTGGAACTGGCCAAAAAATTGTGCACGCTAAGCGTGCGTAGGTTTGTTCTATTTTAATTTAAAATAGACAAGAGACGCTGCGGTACAATTGAGCACTGTTATAATTTTATTGCATCAAACAGTGGAAACTAAACTTCATTAAATAATTTAGTAATTTTCCATTTATTATCAGTGATATACTTATTACTATTTGACACAGTTATTATTGTATACTAATTTATTTTGAGAAAGTATGCGTTTTAAAAACGGATATACATTATAATTATTTGTTAATTAATAGTACAATTATTTGTACAATTGTTTGTACAACAGTTTAACATTTTTGTTAATGCGGAAGCTATGCTATTTGTGGAAAAAGAATTGGGAATTAGATTCAATGTTTTACATTTTATTTTTGTTCTTTTCTTTTTTTTTTTTTCTTTTTTGTTTTTCCTCTCTCGATGCATAGCAGTGCAATTGTACGCATAGGTACGTCAGACATGCATTCATGCACACTTTGTACCTTTCTCTGGCTTTGTTGAAAAAGCAGCGTCCGTAAAAATGTTGTTCTTTTATTAAATCTTTGTTCTGCGGCGTGTTCGAGTTATAAATCAAGTGAAGGTAGGAAGTAGTACCTTTTCCTATACATTCACTTCCGCATCGCCGGCTGTAAACTTAAATTTCAAGCTTGTTATATTTAATCGCGCTCTGATTTTCTAACGTGATCGATCTTTAAATTACTTAATTAAATTCCGTATCAATGTAATTAAATAAATAAATAGAGAAATAAAACCGGTGCACAATTTATAACAATCTTTGATGATTTAAATTAATTTGTAAGTATAAAATAATGTATGTAGTAAATTATGACAAAACGGGGAAAATAGTTTATCAGATATAAATAACGAAAGCGTTAGAATAAAAAGAACAATAACCGGTTTGACACAAAAGCAAAAGTAATATTTCCACGATCTTCTATTTCTCCTCTCACTTTCAATGAAAGTTGATAAGTTTTTTTTTAAATTAACACTTTTTGTGAACACCAGGAAGTCGTTCTTAAAATAAATACATTCGCAATTAATTGGAAATAAAGTTATGTAGTTTTCGCGAAGCAAATGCACTCTTTTGATATTCACTTACGCCCGGATAAAGCTTATGGTGAATACCCAGGTGGATAAACCAGGTCGCATGCCCTCTTACTTTGTGAGCATCGTCACCGCCTTTCGGTGATAGTCCTTTCACTCTCGTTTGCTCTACGCTCATTTCCCTTTTAAGAAAACACAGATCGCACATTCTCTACGTTAGTGTATGAACCGGAAATTCGCATGAGAGTTGGGTGTTAAGAATATTACTTCCTGTATAAATGCTTGTACTTTTCGCATAGATTTATCTATTTTTCTTTTGAAGAATTACAATCAGTCACAATGTATTAACCCTTTTTTTTTTACGTATCAGCACATATATAAAATTATATTAATTAAATTACATATTTTATATAACGCATTATTTGTTATATATATATTTTATTTATAATTTATAATATATTTAAGTAATTTAAATATAATATTATTATTTAGATTGCGAAAATATATATAGGATCTTTAGTTAATTTATTTTTTATCTGACGCGTTTATAAAATTTTCTGCCAACCGGGTCGTTAAACTCGCTAGTTGTGCGAGCGGTTTACCCGCAAGAGAAAGAGAAAAAAAAAATATAATAGTAATCGTAAAATGTAGAGAAGAGGAGACGCGATCGAGGGCGAAAGAGATCGGTCAGTCGGAAAGAGAGTGAGTGTTTTCTTTGTGGCGAACCGATTCATGGTGAAGGTCCTTGTATATAAGTCCTCGTGTAGACGATAATAGTCAGTGCGGAAACACCATCGGATCTTGATTCAGAACCACAAGATGACGATCATGTTGCAACTTGTAAGTTTCCATCGGAAGTTTCAAGATCTAAAAGCCGTAGCTTTCTTGCCTTTTTGCCGGATCACGAGTTATCCAAATCATCTGAAATATCGACTTTGTGATACGTGTGTTTGTTAGTGATAACAATAGGTTTCACGCTCGGTTTCTCGAAAGTTAACAATGAGTGAAAGGAAATTCTAAATGATGAGACTGTTCTCTTAAATAAAATTGCTGTGCTGAAAATTCAGAGGCACAGATAATTGTAAAAGTGCAATTAAAATAACGGTGCATTAAATTATTAATTTCATTACTGCTTTATTTCGGTAAACAACAATTATATTATGTTCTTGGTTATTATTAAATTTATTCTCTTTAAATTAGATATATTTTAAAATTGTCAATTAAATTTAAATAAAATTGAAAGAAATTATAACTTAAAGCTTGCTTAAACTCGCTGAAACTTTCTATGATCGCAGTTTCATGATTTTATGAATATGTTTAATCGTTGATTCCTCAAACGGATCCGTTACGCTTTCATGACGATGTTATACCTGTGCAGTTTTTATTTGCGCTGGCGGTGATAGCGGTCACGGCGAAACCCTCGTTCTTTTTACACGAAGGTCATGGTTTCGGGGCAGATGAGCCCAAGCTCATCTCGCAATCGGTACATTTACACGAAGTGCCGACTAAGATAATCAAGGTTACCAAGACAGTGGCCATCAAAGTTCCTGTCCCGTATCCTGTTAAGGTAAGTAAAAATACTGAATTTTGAATCTAATTAATAATTAACAGGCAGTTTTATTTTATTTTTTTTTTTTTTCTTACGCGACACTGTATAATTGTTCGCGCATGGCTGATTAATAATAATTTACTTTATCACAGGTACCTCATCACATTCCATTTCCTGTACCAGTAAAACATCCCATTGCAATTCCAGTGCCGCAAATAGTTAAAGTGCCGCATCATGTGCCAGTGCCAGTGGAGAAGCCGTATCCGGTGGAATTGCATCAGCAGGTAATGATTAATAATTAAAATAAAAAGAATCTTATAATCTAATATATATATTTATTTTTTTAGCAATATCTTGAAATTTATATTTTTATACAGAATAAATATTTCTCTTTTTAGTTATTAAATTTATTTATTAAATATATATTACAATTAAAAATAAATATATATATATATTTACTTGATTTAATTTAAAATAGATACCGTTCCTGATATCTAAACCGGTGCCTGTGCCACATCCGGTCCCTGTACCACATCCGATTAGTTTAACTAAGCCGATTTTCATTCCGGTACCAAAAACGATACCGATTCCGCAATTGAATCACGACGAAGGTGGCATTTCCGCTGGAAGTGGAACCGGAGACGATCATTCTAGCCACGAGACAACCAATTACAGCAGTTATTCCTCTCAAGGCTCTCAAGAAGGTTACGATCAGCAGGGTAGCGACCAGCAGGCCCAATTTCAACCATCCAAGCCCGATTACTCAGCGGATCATTAGCTTTCGAAATGCGACAGGCCAACTGATTATGGCTATGTGCGGTGAGATCTGCGCGGCTGAAAGAAAAAGTAAATCGAGAAGTAAATCACTGACATATGATGTACGCGAGCTGGCCACTTTGAAAGCGGCTCGAGTGAAAAGTTAAAGGGTTTCGATAAGTAAAATACAAGTACTAAATAAATAACGATGCCCTATTTCGGAAACTTGATCCACTTTACTTTTAAAGTAGATTGTTTGATGTATAAATTCAAAATAATGCTTCTCGAATTTAACAAGATATTAATTTGGAGACGCTAGATAAAAGATAAAAAAAAAAAAAAAAAAAAAATTATAAAGAAAAACTACGGAGTTATATGAGAACAAATTTTCCTTTTGACGTTATTATTTCTATTGCAACGTGAATAAAATTAATTGAGTCTTTTAATCGATAAACTGTAATGAGTTAAGTTAAAATAACGCATTTTTGTGTATATACTGATTTTTCTGAAAATTGTTGAGTTTTTGTTTTTGTTATTTAATGTTATAATTTTTCTTCTGTTACGAGACTTAATATTTTAGTATTATTTTTAAATAAAACATTTGTACACACCTCTTTTTTATTCCTTGTATTGGTTAAATTTTTCGTTTCTTGCCAAATGTTCTGCGAAATAGTCACGAATATCAGATTGCGACACTTTTTTATTGGGCAGGTGTGCAAGTAACGTTACGAGTTGGACTTGCCCAATGAGATCACTTACAATACGCGCGTACGTTTCTTGTGGCGTGCGCTCTGCATGCAAATTTTATTAATCGTGCGTTTAACGTGTCCTCGTTCTCCATTTAATGGACATTTCACCGCAGTGTTTATATAACCATTTCTCATAATACGGCCTTAAATTTTTTTTTTTGTGCCCCGTGGATTATACAATTACGATCTTTGTTTGGTAATATTCTAACTAAGAGATCGACCATGTAATCAAAAATTATTTATCGCGTTGATATTTTCGACAAGTCTGTTATTTAAATTTATACATTGCGTACTTAAAATATTAAGTACATAATAGTTATTTAATTCCAGGTTAAAAAGTATATTAAATTGCAAAATATGAAACTTAAAAAAAATAGTTATTAAAATACAAAAGAAAAGATAATTTTTTTTATCTTTCCCTCTGCATGCGTATGTCTCTTTAATATTTTCGTCTGCAACACGGTATGAAATCATAGTTATAAGCAATAAAAAATGCTTTTTTTTTTTTTCATGAAAAAAAATTTATTTCAATGATGACAATCAGCAATATGAAATTAAAAGTAGAAACATAGACCTAAATAGTCACACTTGATGAATGCGAGCACCACGCGATCCTTTTCTGTCGTGGAGATGTCTTCTTGCTTCTTTTCTTTAAATTCAAAATTAAAAGACGCTCTTCTTTTTTTAAGACACTCAGTCTCTCTTTTTCTCTCCCTGTTATAAAGTTGTCCGAAGAAAAAAAAATGTAAGATAAAAAAAACTCACGATAATGGTCTCTCAATTTCCGAAACGAAAAGTATTCACTTTAATCACACTCATCATTAGAAAATATTATATACATATTAACATACGTTAATATATGTATTTTTTTTCTGGAGCGGTTTTTTTTCTTTTCTTTTTTTTTATATATTTTTTTTTAAGAAAATAGTCACTGAAAGATCCACGCGGTTCAAGTGATGCTTCGCGCTGACAATGTTGAAGAGCGTCATTGCGTGGTTGTTGACGTTGGCTATTTTACCAAGAAGAGTATCCGTAGGGGATACCACTGTAACCGCTGTAACCGCTGTAACCACTGTATCCATTGTATCCGTTGTATCCGTTGTATCCGTTTAATCCGCCGTAGTATCCGGCATTTAGCTTCTCGTAGACGATCGGTTGCGCAATGGGTATTGGTACGTGCTTAACGACGGGCACGGCGTAGGGCTGAGGTACCTTGACGGCGTATGGGGCTGGAACTGGGACCTTGACTGGAACGCTGACGGGAACTGGTACGGGGCGGTCTACTGGGACAGGGACATGCTTGGTCACCTCAACTGGGTAAGGTTTAGGTACTTGTACGGGGTAAGGGCGGTCGACCGGCACGGCATACGGCACCTAGAAGAAAAAAAAGTCAGATATATTGATCACTGGTGACCAAAATGACGCATTAAAAGATTAGGAGAAAATAGGCAGGGGGAAGAATTCGGAGATATATCTTACGATACGATGTTAAACTTTTTTTTTTTTTTTTTTAACTTATTTTGGCTTGTCGGTTGATTATTAGAGACTAAACTTTCTACTTTAATTAGCAATTCAAATAATTTTTTTTTTCTTTGCTACTCTATCACCTTCATTATTATTCAACTAAAAACACCGAATTTAATTAAGATGCAAATGTATGCGGTATAGATGTAATTTAGCGAAAGATCTGGATCAAGGTGATTCATTCCGAGAATAACGCGAGATATCGTTCGGCGTATAAAATAAAAATTTCTTATTCCTAATTATCCTTTACTTGCTGCAGTAATATTTCTCTTTATGACGTCTAATCTTAGTGTCGTAGAAATGTATTTCGAAAGTTCACATTATATATAATAACGCAGTTAATGTATACAGACGTCAGTTGTATGTCATTTTAGAAACTAGCTGTGCACTCGATTAAAATATAAATTATTTGAGAGATAGACTTTTTACATACGCGTGAGATTTACGAAGTTAACAGAATCGTAAAGCTACTTAGGAAAATAATTTTAATAAAGAGATAAAGCGTAAAAATTATCAAGTATCGTTACCTTAACCGGGACCGGGACATGTTTTTCGACAGGTACAGCAACCGGGTGTGGTACAGGTACAGCGACTTCTTTCGTTATAACAGTAGAGATATCTTGGCTGAGTGGAAGAGACGAGTACGTGTTTAATCCACTGTAACCATAACCATATCCTAGTGCACCATAGCCCAAAGCTCCATAAAGACCTCGCTTGTCCTTCTTTGTGGCCTCTACTTTCTTTGACTCGTTGCTTTGCGTTTCTTCGGCTAAAGCAAGCGCCACTAAGGCGAAGAATACTACCACCTGTAAATAAAAAAAAAAAAAATTATATATGAGTTTTGCTTCTGAAAAATTATCGAGATATTATATTCGATCAATTTAATTGATTAAAAAATTATTATTTTTTGTTTTTTTTTTACAATTAAATTTACGAATTTTATTTTATTATTTTCTAAAGCACGGGTCACTCTAGTTCCAAAGCGATAGACTTATCGCAAGGTCTTCTAGACCTTGCCAGTACTTTGAATAACTGTTTGTCGAACGAACTTTTATGGAAAGAGAAAAAGAACTCTCATGTCCGATTATACCTTGGGGTTCATGATGCTGCACGAATTTCAAACTGGGTTCGTCGTATTTGCGACTGATGAGTACGATGAAGATCCCCCTGCTTTTATACGATAAACCCTCAAGGAGAGACGGCATGAAGAGCGAGGTGGTGGGCAACCGGGCCTGCTGCTGAAACGCGGTTAGGTGAAAAGAAACCGAAACCGGGTTCTGTGAGTAGGGGATTGTCGAAAAACTCGCACCCGCGCGACTCTTCTCGCCGTTCGCAAGCAAGATTCTTGCGTAAATGACCATCTCGCACGCGTCGAAATTTGTATCACTAACGTTCTCCTTTATATGGCTTACGAAAATAGTTTCAACATTTATTTATACCAAACAGTACCATTTGTTTCTATGAAATAGCAACCGTTTAATAATTTAATGTACTTTCTTTATTTAATTCAATTTTTTATACGTACTATTATTATTATAAATTTTATGTAATTGCGAGTGACGTAAGTACGTAAACAAGTTTTCAAGTTTTTATACATTACGATATTGTTAATCGAGCTCTCGTATCAATTCAGGCTTCGTGGATCTTTGTTTCGAGATCACATCGGGTGTTCTCTCAATCATTTCGCGATTGCAATTCCCCGGTTGTGCAATTGCGCGTTCTGTAATTGAAATATTACGCATAAAAAACAAATAATAAGCTTAGTCCTTGACTAAGTATGGGTGATAAAAGTACGCAAGCAATATTACGTTGTATGTCAGTCATATAAATTACGGACATTTTAATTTAAAAAAAAAAAAGAAAGAAAATTTCTTCAGTAATTTATTATAAATGTTTATATGAAATAATAAAATAAAGTGCTGCTTATAAATGTAATAAAAACAATTACCCACGATTACGTGGATTTTTTGCAAACAAAATTATACAGCGATATATTTAAAATATTATAAAAACATTTTAAAAAATATCACTTAGGGGTTCTTAATACGAATCACTTAATTACTTGATAAAAATGTCATAATATTTGCGCATCATGCGGTATTACATTTGGATACCCTCCCGTTCATAAATCATTGCGTCGTTTATTACCACGTAACAAGACTATGTCTCATTTTCTTCTTGAAGCTGGCGAGAAAAAAAGCGACAGGCGTGAGATATGCGTTTGAAAGATCTCATAAATTAAAAAAAGAAAAACAAAAAAAAGTGAGAAAGCACCGGAGAAGATTCCATTTCACGGTTGTCCTGCAATTTAAAATCTTTATTACGTACGAAGTTGTTCAATTATTTCTAATTCGGAATCATTGAAATAAAAATTTTTTCAAAGCTATTTAATTGCTTAAAATATTTTTTACAATATTATTTTGCGTCTTTAGAAGTAAAACTAAACGGGTTCTAGCTCATCCGGTTTGTTCCGTGCATTGCGCGAAGTGTTTGTGGAACTTATGGATCTTACGGAACAGGCCTGATTCTTCTTTTCAGGTTACACCGTGCTATTACCGAAAGTGGTCTGACTTTTGAGCAGCTTCGCGCAATTTTGTTGCTTGGCTTTCGTTAATTGGCTCCACCTGTCTGGCCGCGTCCAGAAAACTTGAGGAGAATGTAATCTTTAATACATATTTTTCATAGACGAGCGAATACAGCTGTCTATGTAATGACGAAAATTATTGCGACAACGAATCACTTATCCTCGTTACAGTACTCGACATCGTTGTACATTATTAATATTTATAATAATAACTTAAATTACATGCTATTCAATGATGAATAATAAGAAAGTAATATTAATTACAGACGATTGCAAAAGATGTAAACTATCATTAAAATCAAATAATTTATATTAGATAAAGTAGATCGGTAAATAAAAATAAAATCGATTACTTCCAATGAAATTAAATTTAAGATATTTAATAAATTACTTTTCAATTTAATGTTTTACATATTTCTTTTTTAGAGATTTTATATTTAGTAGTATTTCTCAGAAAAAGTGTGTACTAATTAAAATATATTTATTTATTATAATAAATATTAATAAAAAATTAATGCAACATTCTTGTCCACCTTTGATTCGGAAGGAAAAAAAAAAGCATACTTGGGACGCTGTCATTAAACTCCGTAAATTAGTTCGTGGATTCCCGGATGACGTTAAAATCGCGGTATGCGAGGTCGTGCCGACAGAATGCATCTCTCGGATTCTTTTACACTCGCAGAGTTAATGAGACGAAACTAAAACGGATTTATGCAGATTATTTAGTTTTGTTTATCGTGGGTGACGAATGAGAAATGATTCGACGATTTTGGGATTTTCGAAACATTAATCTTCGGTAAATTGAAAGCGTATGCATGCGTGTAAATGTAGGTGTATGCAAATAATCAACTATCTTTATAAAGATTTTAATAAAATTTTAATTCAACGGTTAATAATTTCTAAAAAATATTAAATATTAAATATTAATTTTTATCGTTTTTATTAAACGTTGTCAAAAGACAATGTACTTTATTAGCTATACTATATCATTCAGTTTGTTTGACATTTTCTTATTAATTTGCTTTTCAGCACTGAGTTTTAAATATAAACCAAAATTTGTAATCTCTATGGCATATAATAGATATAAATAATCATGTTAAAGATGTTTATAATATTATTATCGTGTTTAATGCAAATTTATTCCCAATTTAACTAACTCTGAATATTGATATTTTTTTAACAGGCTACCAGATATAAATAATTAGTCGGAAAATACTTACATCTTTTTCTAAATTTATTAAAGTAATTTTTAAAAAAACGAGCATATTTTAATTAAAAAAACAAATACTGTAATGTTGTGAATCTGGATTTTTGTCGTGCTAAAGAAAAAAAAAAAACAAACCTGTGACAGCTCTTGAACGTTAATAATATGGATGATTCGAATTTACATGTGATATTTATCAAGGCCGGCGGCGGCGATGAACTTTTTGCGTAGACGAAGTGGTTTTTGCCCATCCTCCGAGAGAAAGAATGATCGAGATCTGCGATAAATTTCTTCTGGACATTTCTTCGTGAAGATTTATATAGGCTAGCTGCATAATTTATCGCAAGTCCTAAAATTATTTTCCGATAAAATTTAAAGAAAGTAAAAGCATTTGTGAGTGTGATGGTTTAGTACGATTCGGTTTGTAGTATATAAAAAAAAAATATATATATACATATATACATATTATAAAAATAAAGAAATTAAATTATGTTACTTGAAAATGAACTTTATCAGGGGCATCGATAAACCTTTCGAATGATTTCCTGGTGAGAGTGACAAACGATTCGTGAATTGTATAGATCGGTAAGCGTTTCTGATTTCGACACCGGAAACTGGACCCTGCTTGCCCTTTCGTCATTTGTTGCAAGCGCGAGATATACATAATCGTTTGTAGCAATTGCATAATTGCGAACGCCAAGCCCGGCCAGTGGAAGCGAAATCGCCGAAAATTCCACGTTTCGTTCGTTGTACACCGGTTATTATACGCACATTCCTCACGTCGTCCCGACGTGCGTACACACGTGCACTCGTTTGGTATCGATGCATTATACAAGCTCTGTGATATTGCCTTCGCATATTTAAAGTTCGAACCGTGGCCAGTATCAAAGATAGTACTTGTAGACAATAAAATTGCCAAATTAACTACTTAAGTATGACGTATCAAGTATCAAGTACCTCGTTATTGTTGTGCAAATTGACATAATCGAGATGTCATTATGTATTCGAGGCATTTCGTGCCGTTCGAAAAAGAAAGTCATTTTCGTGTTCTCGAAGAGCACGTTCGTGCCTCTTTTGTTCCCTATTCCCTTTGTATCATTTATTCGATCGCCTTCCATTATCATTGTTACAAACAATTTTGTGAATTTTGTATTGTGCAATGTACAAATCGATGAAAATTAATCACTCGTTTAATTTAGTTCAGTTGGATAATTAATGATTAATTGTTTGTACATAAAAGAATTTGATACTCATTTAATTCTTTAGATTCCGCGCTTGCTTTGAAAATTTATGCAAAACTTATGCAACGGGTACAATCATAAAAATATACATATGCTTTCCCTTTATCTCGAAATAATCTCAAGTACTTTATGTAAGAGTTGATTCCCATTCCTGTATGCACGTTGCATGCACACATATATGTATATATATTTTTAACTTTACTTGTAATAAAAATTATTGTTATCGTTATTTTAATATTAAAAAAAAAAAAAACAAAAAAAACAAGAAATCTGGAATACATTTAAAAAATCTATTTTAGGAACAAAAATATTGAAGAAAGCTATTATAATTGAAATTAAAAGTAAATAGTTTAATTAAGTAATAATTTAGTGAAAACTTGTTTAAGGTATGACATAACTATTAACTTTCGACTGTAATATATTTAATGTTGTATGTTAAACAGGTCATTTATCATCTTGTAGACAAAAGACCTTCGGGCGTTGGCCAATTTTCCTAAATCTGCCATTCATTTTGCTCTATTCCGTAATCAAGGCGAACCATTAATGTCAGCCCGTGAAAATTAAAGGCATGTATTGCCGAAATTTTACAGTGTAGCAATTTCACAGACTAGCAATGTTGCAATATACATACCTCTTCGTTTCATCGGGATTGAACGCATATTTTCTCACGCTGAGAAACTTCTCGCTTAGATACAGACCGAATAAATATAATAGACAATCACATTTGTAAGATATAAATTTAAGTGTGAAAGCCTTCTTGCGATAAATTAGAAGTCATAAACGAACTGCAGATCGGCGCGGTCAAAATTTAGCATTATGTCCATTATTTCCAAGAGTTGTAGCATTATTTCCAAGAGTTGCAAGGACGCGCGAACTAAACTATTTCATTTATGCGTAAAGTCTCGTACGTTATGTGCCATTATAAAAATGATAATGATGAGTTCAAGTTAAATATATTATACTGTGCGAATTTAGGTATGTCTCATTTTAAAATAATAATTTAGCATTGTTGAACAACAACATTGTTGGCTTAAAAGATAAATTATGATTGCGAGAGGAAATAAAGAAATCGATTCGTTCTTTACGAAAACATTTACAAAATTGATTTATTCTGTGAATTCGGAGTACTACACGACGAGAGTCGCGCTTTTGGAACGATAGCTCGCCGTGATGGATTTTTCGCTGCTGGGATAAAGGTTAAGATGGAGCAAGGTGGTGTGTATGTGACTTTTTTTGGGATAGGAGAAATTCATCTAGTAGTGGCCGTAACCGCCGTAGTCCTTAACGACGACAGGGACCGTTTCTTTGTAGTAAACTGGTTTCGAGACGACGACTGGGACAGGTTGAGGGTACGGAACTGGAACCGGATGGGCGACAGGAACCTAAAAACAAACATAAATATTCATTAAAAATGTGATTGAATTTTGCTTTTTGTTATGTATCGTGCATTAGCTATTCTTTAAATTAAATGTGTTTTTGAATACTACACGCATCTAATATAACGATGCTACAGTTTCCAATGTAAAACAATATACCTTTCAGAATTGATATAAATAATAGAAATGATAATAATGCGCTTGTGGATAGCGTAATTAATTAATCAATTGATTTGTATTATTACACACCTGTTATCATTTTAAAGCTTGATAACAGAACATATAACACAGTGAATAATTATTGTTAATAATTATTTATTACGCTGTTTAACTGGAGTATTTTTTTTATCGTTAAACGTAATTGTTGATTTATAATTTAAAATATAATTTTTACGTATGTTTATCCAGTCGCGTAACGTACAAATAAATAACTAAAATTACGATTTTTTATCGCAATGGGTTAAATTAAAATGCCAATTAATCAATGTAAAGAATAAATTAGCAATACTGGAAACCGAAAGTATGTATGGAAACTGTTAATAATTACGTCTCAAAATCTATTTCTATCTTTCTTCTTGGCAAGCTAAAAAATTATAATGCGTGTGAGATAACACATTACGTAATAAATTAACTAAATAATCATAAAAAGTTATTCAAAATTGAGCGGAAATTATGTTAAGATAATTCAAAAGAGCAACGATTTGTTTACAAGTTATCGTGTCAGATTTCTTACAAAATAGTGTCGTAATTTCTTAAATTTTTTTAGCTCCAAAATCCGTTTTTTTTAATTTATTGGTCAACTTTACATTGATTAGAAGGAATTAGAAAATGTCAAGGCAAAAGATTAGAATTTCTTACCTTAACGGGGAATGGAGCAGGCACGGGTACTGGCACTGGTACTCTGACGGGCACTTTGACTGGAACAGGCTTCTCCACGGGAACCGTGATGGTCTGGGTCTTGACTACGGGGTAAGGAGCTGGCACTGGAACGGCGACTGGAACTGGCCTCGGGACCTCAACTGGTACCTACAATTTACAAGAAAAATTTTTTATTTAAACATATACTACAATAAATTATATAATATTTATTTGTTCTCTAGCCTGCTTCGCTAAAACATTTAGCGTCCACGTTTTCTCTATTAATTTAATATTTAATAAAGGCATTTTTTTTTAATATTAAAATTAATAGAGAAACATAAACGCTAGGTTAAAAATTGAAAAATTAACAGGTTGACTCAATATTTATTTAGAACGTAATGTTAAAAATTTATGCTACATGAAAGGTATGTAAGACTTTTTCAACTTTCTGTTGAAGATATATGATCTAATCGTCAGTAAATTTATATAAACAATTTATTATTTTAATTTGTGTCTATTATCGGAGAGTAAATAGATTAAGTCTTACCTTAACGGGGACGGGACGGTCGACGGGAACTGCATGCGGAACTGGAACAGGGACAGGGACGGTCTTCTCCTTGACAACGACACCTTTGCTTCCTTCATAGCCACCATATCCAGCATATGCACCGTATCCACCATATCCACCATATCCACCATATCCGGCATACCCATCGTATTCACCATAACCACCATATCCACCATATCCATTTAAGTCACCATAGCCATAACCATAACCATCACTCAGGCCGAACAGGCCACGCTTTTTGACCGCTTTGTCTTCGGCAGCGAACGCTGCGGAGATCAGCACCATGCAGATCTGGAAAATTATAAAAGAATATATAACTTGATTTTTTAAGTCAAAAACAGAGTACGGAAAAAATAATTTATATAAAAAAAAAATACGATAGGCTTTTAAACTTGAATTTGATGAATAATTTGATAATATATTATGCCCGGAAAATATTCCCAGATGAATTAATCTGAGCACTGTTTCTTTTAACGTCTGAAGACGTGTCAGCACGTACCAGGGCTCTCATGTTGAACGTTACTTTAGCGTGATATTCGCACGTGAGTAAAATAAATCGGTTTCTGTCGTAGTCGGGCTGGAAAACCACCCTTTATATAGGAAATTGACTTTCATTTCGCTTACCCTGCGCCCCGCCAATGGCGAAGGAAGCCAACGGCCGATCTATCGCCACACCTACCTAGAGTCTAGCACTATTTGCCTACAATATACTGCACACAGATATACGTATGTTATAACATATAATGTGCAACGATTGTATAACACGCTAAACGTACACGAGCCGCCGTTGGTAAATGGAGCGCGCGCTTAGCCACCACTTTATGCAGATATGCGTGCATATGTGAGTGCATTTCGATGCCACAACCTTAACGAGATAATTTTTTTTTTCTTTCTTCTTTCCACCCGCCGAGAGATCTTACCTGAATCGTGATGTCACGCGCGTCATTGAAAAATCGCAGGATACTCGTTAGCGATCGATGTCACAACAGTTCTTTTTCCTTGCAGCAGTTCTTCGTTACGAAATTAAGTGGAATTAGATTAGATGCAGATACATTGTAATTGACGTGCATTTTGCAAATTACGGAATGCATGTCTTACTGTAATCGTTAAAAGATCGAGCACAGATTTACTTAATAATTTTTATAAAAATTTAAACGTGGCTTTATTCTAATTTAAACAAAGTCTAAGAAAGTATTAAACTTTAAAAGAAAAAAAAAAAATTAATTAAAATTGAAATTATGACAGAATAACATATTTTTTTAATTAATTCGAAATATCAGTGCTAGCAAAATTGCAAGCACAATATTAATTGATAATAGATAATAAAATGTATAATGTAGAAATAAAAAATTTTCTAATTTAGCTAATGCAATGCATGCATGGCGTAGTACTAATTGTAACAGTGTCGGTTTGCGCAAGATTGCTCAATGCTTCATTACGAAGTAAATCATCTAGTTCACCGTGCTAATATAAATCATGCGTTGCGAGGAACGCAGTGTCTTCTATTGCGGTACACTATTATTACGTTACGCGTCTACCATGCAAAATGCAAGCTGTTCAGCAGGTAGCAATTCCGCAGATATCATTGCCATCTGAGAGACTGATATGTTGGTTTAATGTTTGAAAAAAAAAAAAAAAGTCATTAATGGCGCAAATCGCAAGCTGATTGATCTATAGCGATTTTATCCCTGTCTGCCGATTAATTTATGGGCAATCCTTTATTCTTGAGAAATTAATTACTAGTTATTCTCTTGTCCACTGTAAATAATTTATTAATTTGGACATGTATTCAATTTTCTTTTAATCTTTTTTTTTACATTTATATACATTTATATACATTATAATAAATTACATAAAAAAAGAAATACGTTACACTGGTCACAAATAGAAACAGCGAACTATTTGAATCACGACTGTACGACAAATAAACGTGTAACATTCCCAAGTTGACACAAGACGATTAAGTCTGTCACGTTGGCACGCAGAATAGACCCCCTATCGCTCCACTACGCCCAAACAAACGTTTCCTGGTATAATATTTATTTATCTCTCTTTTAGAGCACACTCCGAACGCCAAGTCGCTTGTATATTTTACGAGCAGCAGTTTAAATCCTTGGGTTGTTAATGGAGTTTTTACATTACTCCTTATTTTTTTTTTTGTTATATTTAATATAAAGCGTTTGCAATAATTTATTACAATCGATTTTTTAAACGCTTTTTTTTACCAAATGTTCTTATTAGCTACGTTGTTGTTACACAACGTCACCATAAAGTAAAACTACAGTTTGATAACATTTTAATTTTACAGTTTGATAATTCGAATAAATCTGTATTAAAAAAAAAAAACTCGGATATATTGCGTAACTCTTTATCGTCAATGATAAATTAATTAAACTGATTAATCAGGTCCCTATAGATTTATAATGCAACGTTATTATGATATTCGTCTTTTGACTGTTCGAAACGATAACGTTCTGCTATCTCTTGCTCAAAGGAAAATTAATCAACTACCTACTATTGCACGACAGCGCAATAATGATAGGGATATTGAACACTCTATTCGGAAAAGGTTTTTGCGGCCTCTTACGATTGCCAGCACGAGCCCGTGCGCGTATGATCTTTAAATAAGTGCAATTTGTATTGAGTAGAACGTAGTGGTTCACGTCACACGATCGCTCGCGTGTCCGGTTTGTCTTTGATCGAAGTGCGGTTAATTCGCTAATCTAATGCCAATTCTGATTGAGCTCATTATCTGGTACTCACCACAGGATTGATTAATGCTTATCGCAGCTCGGCAACTGAATTGTCTATCAAGATGTGTATCTGTAATATCGAGATATACATATGCGCGCCGTAGTGTTTATTACGCTGTTGAATACGAAATCACAGATGTTTTATTACGTACGCTATTATCTTAAAAATTTAATTATTTGTAATTATTATTATTACTTCTTTTTTTTTAACGACTAAAACACTTTATTTACTTTTTGCAGCTGGTAAATAATTATTTTATTACAAATTTTCGCGGTAATGTTTTACCATAACGTTCAAAATATAGCGTATAAGTACTGGAATAATAACTGGTTTGACAAGCTTCGTAGCACTATTAGTTATACATATATTACATGTTATTTTTTTTAAATTAAGTAACGATGACGATAAATGTACATAAATAACAATTTATACATTTATCATTAAGAAAGTAATCAGTTTTCTTTGATGTGTGATAAATAAAAGTAAGAACTAGTGTGTACATTGCTACAAAAAGTAAAAACCCGCTATCTTACGGTGTCAACTTAGCTTTCAAGGATATTTTAATACTTTGACGACACTTTCTTATTAAGTTCGCATTATTCATGGAATATTTTATTACAAATCGTTATATCTGTTGCTCCTATTATTTCACCTTGCAATCTATGTCTTGCGTGGTTTCAATTATAAAGCAAAGTAAAAAAGAAACTTACATTTGTATTAAAATAAATTTTATATTACATTAAAATCTATTTATTGACTTTAGATTTATATTAAAAATTTTTATATTATTGTAAGCTGTTGTGTAATTTAGCGTAAAAAAAAAGAGAAAAAAAATCGTAGACTTGATGAAAAAATACCTTGACGTCATTTCTCGAGAAAAGCGGAAAGGTTACTTAATAAAATAAAAGGCTGGTTTTATTTATAAATTAAAAAAATTTATTATCTTTTTTAAAAAACAATGGTTTTTAAAAATAAAAAATCCATGAAAAAAAAAAAAAAATTGTACAAAGCGCAAGAAAGTTATTCCGAAAATTTCAATGCTTGAATCAGGGTTTATTACGTCGAATAATTTGAATTAGATAGTCAAGTGGTCGTTCAAGATTTTATACTCTGGATCTACATCAAATAAATAAAAATTCCTAGAGGTTATCGCACTATGGGCACCCTTGTATCGACGATAAGTTTGATTTAAATTGCGTCAACTAGCTTTTCTCACGCGTAGAAAATCGCCCGTGCGTGACCAGGCGGTTTTTCGATACGCTCGAGCTCGCATTTATGTCTAATGTGGATCCGGTATACTAATCGATCGACGAATATCACAGAGAAACGTCCAAGTGCGTTCACGAACTTAGGTGACACACCTCCGGGCATTATTTCCGTCCGGTCAGGGGCTGGTTTTCGATCTCGATAACGCGTTACGCAATCGCCGCACCGCCTCGGCAACGCCTCGGCTTCGTAAATTCACAGCAGAGAAAATAGATAAATTATTTTTACGCCGGAGAAAATGGAAGTCGACGACAATAGCGAATAGATTCGATAACTTAATACGTATATCGCAGCTATAACGTATACGCTAATCACATTTAGGTTCAAGACATGTTACACGCTTTGAACCGTCGAGTTCTTTTGCGTCGCTCACAAATAAGAATTTCTTTCGCGCTTAATACTAATTACAGTTGCATTAATATGTGCGAATAATTTATAGTATCGTTAAATAGAACTTTAATTGATAATTTATCTTGGAATTCCTTCGGTTTTACATCAGGCGTTGGCAATAAAGACTCCCTCCGTAAAGATCACAATTAGTCTTTCACAACCACGTGATGCAAAATCATTAATGATATTCGCGTTTACGATAATTTTTTATTGTAATCGATTCCTCTTTGCTTCACGCTACTTGGCCGGGATATCGCGCTGATATCAGCGCGCGAAATCAGCGAAATGGTATTAATAACATACTTATACGGGGGCGCGTTAGAAAAATCGGGCAAGCAGGCGTGTTGCAGAACACGTACGTACGTCATTGCCTGCTCGTTCAAGCCTCAAGAAGAATTTGCCTCGGCGATAATTATGAATCACACGCGACAGACCTCGCAGGGGATTTTGTAACGGAGAGACATGTCATTGCTAATGGTGACTTTTCAATACCAGGCTACGCACAAGAACCGCCGACAATGAGCTCTACTATTCCCCGCATTCGTATATTCCACATACTCGCTGTAACAAGTCCACGATCCAGCAGGATCAAAAGTTTATTTTATTATATTACCCTGCCGGAAATCTCAGGATACGCGGAAGCATGAAGTTCGCGTGACAATCTCGCTGATACCGGAGAAAGGTCGAATACCGTAGCGTTTTGCAACGGTAGATTAATATGATAAAGCCGGACAAATTGAATAAATGTACGTAAATTTAAACATAAGCGAATTTTAATTTTATTATCTTATAATATTTGTATAAAACTAAGCGTATAACAATAAAAATGAAAGTAAATTACGTGAATGTACGTAGGGAAGTATAAATAAATCAGGTTTATTATTCAGGTCGGTTAATCTTTTTTTTGTTTTTTTTGTTAACAGGATTTTTGGCTCCCGCCTCCGTTATTCATTCGGCAAGAGCGACTTTTTGGTATTGCGGATAAAAAAGGCGCGAGTGCATTACTTTCGGCGATCGGATCGACGTGTGTGCACAAGGTAACGTAACAAGGTAACAAACGACGGACTCGATCCCTGTGTCGCACTTACGTAAGATGCAGATCTTGATATAAGTGCGGTACAGTTGCAGTTTTCACCGGCCGGGTCGCCAGAAAGTGAGAGTCACAGTAATGGGATTTGTGAAGCCGTGTAATTTTTAAAATTGTATCAGAGAATTGATTACAAAGAAAGAAGAAAGAGAAAGAGATAAAGAAGCCGGGAATTCTAAGAAACTGAAAATCATCCCGAGTGGTCGAAGAGAATCCGAAAAGTTAAACAATCAATCAGATAAAGAATCGAAGCCGCACAGAAATTTATCAACACTCGAGGCAGTCTCAGACTTGCAGATTTATATTTATAATTGTTTCGTTGTCTTAGAAGATGATAAGAGCGAATGTACGCGCGCGTATATACAGCGGGATACGTATTACATTTATACGCGACACACGAACAAGATTTACATAACGCGTAAAAACCTCTTAAAAAAAATATTTAAAAAATATTCTTTTTTTTTTCTTTTTTTTTTTTTTTCTACATTAACAATTTCCATTCTTCACCTTTCACTTTAACGGTGTTTTCTCGCTCGAGTGGCGCTCCTTTGTCTTTCGGGCCGTCGCGACGTGTAGCGCATGAAACACCTCGTTGCACTCCGCTGCGATGACGTAACCGCAAAGGCGCATTCTTCGCAAGGACTCCGAGAGCAAGGCGTGGCTGGGTCCGACCGGCTTATCTTTCACGAGGAATCGCACGTACGCACGTGTGCACACACGCTACTTTTCGGCATGATCTGCTTTTAGCCGGGGCGGATGAAATAACGTTACGCACACCCGGCGAAATCGCGTCGCGTAACCAACCGTACTTTAAATTTGCAAACGAGAAAAGCGCAGCTTGAAACGAGGAACGATGTCTCTTTACGTTTGAATCGCGTTACGACGTGCCCTTATAATTGCGCGCCGAATTGAAGTTGACTGCAAGATCGCCGGTCACGTGACCGCCAAAAGTTATTTAATGAGCCGTCGGCTAGTCGGTGTCGCTCGACTCACCACGCATTACCGGTGAGTGACCGAGCCGTGCGGGAGGACGAGCACGTAACGAACGTCGTGCGCCATTTTCCGGTCGCGTAGCAATACCGTGCGTAGTGTCGGGAGGTGCCGAATTCTACCGTGAACGATCGTGTCAACGCGGCCTCAACGCCGTCGGCGTGGACTCTCTCGATCGCGGATCCGCGCAATGCCTCGCCGGACGATCTTCGACCGTAGCTCCGTGACGACATTTGCTTGCTTCGTAATCGTCGCCGGCCGAGTCCCATTCCGCGAGCATCATCGGGTATCAAGGAGAGCACCGAGGAGCACCGAGGAGCATCGGGGAGCATCGAGGAGCATCGAAAAGTGGACGAGAGGCGTGAAGTACCGGAGGATTATTATTCGAGTCCGCCGTTGTTAGCTATGTTTGATACCGGCGACAGGGCGACACTCGTCAAGGTGAAGAAAGTGCCGAACAAGTTTACGATCGACAAGCCGATCTTCGACCGTAGCTCCGTGACGACATTTGCTTGCTTCGTAATCGTCGCCGGCCGAGTCCTATTCTGCGAGCATCATCGGGTATCAAGGAGAGCACCGAGGAGCACCGAGGAGCATCGGGGAGCATCGGGGAGCATCGAGGAGCATCGAAAAGTGGACGAGAGGCGTGAGGTACCGGAGGATTATTATTCGAGTCCGCCGTTGTTAGCTATGTTTGATACCGGCGACAGGGCGACACTCGTCAAGGTGAAGAAAGTGCCGAACAAGTTTACGATCGACAAGCCGGTTGCGATCGCGAGTCTGTTCGTCAAACGGACGTTCATCGACGTCGCGTTTAATCATATATCGCGTGTGGTTGAGCCTTGTGCTCAATGGTTTAGTGCTTTTGTCTAGTGTATCACGTACGCTCAGTCCTGAGTGTATGTGTGATGTACGCGCGTGTGTGCGTAACGGATCTTGCCAGTGCAACGATGACTGCCGAAGGAGGATCGGGAGCTGTCGGAGAATCAGAGAGAAATAGCTGTCGTTCAGCCTGCGTTCGATCATCGCCGGTGAGTAGCTTCTATGTTTTTAATAAATCTCGCGACCCGAACGACTCATTACGACTCTCTCTCTCTCTCTTTTCCGAGATCTTGCCGTGCACTTGATTACCGCGTTGCGCGTACTGTTTTCCCGTGCTTTTAATATCGATCCACTTGTGTAGGCGTATTTCCAAACTCGGATCCAAACTTCTGATGTTGTAGGCAATACTTTATATTTTTTTTGAGAGGATGGATTAAATAATTCCGAGCGAACTGTATAACGTCTTTATTACCGAGAGAGAACCTTGATTCGCACGGGGCCGGTCTTTTTATACAGCCGCGTCGTCTCTCTTACTTTTTATTTGCGGCCAAAATGTTACATCGAGATAGGTACTTCAAATATCAACGATCGCTCGTGAAGTCATCGACCCGTCCGCGAGTCTCGCTGTTTTCCACACTTTTTTCTTTTTCTAAAAAGAACTAAATTTTCTTTCTTTGTATCTATACAGCTTACGATCCATTGTACTTTAAATAATCCAGAGCATGAACGTAAATTCACCTCGTGCGTTTCGCAATAATATTTTTCGAACTGCCGCGAGTAATTATCCGCGGTGCAATTATCCGGGGCGTATTTCATTCGCGAGAGGCGGCCTCTCTCGATCTCGAATTTTACGAATAATTACGAAATGCCTTTACAAATAATTACCGGTCTCGTTTCCGAAAACCGCGCGCGTAGATTATTGCCACACGATGAGGAGGAATTCGGCGAGCAATATCGGCGGGCGGCGACTCGCAACGATCCGCCGTGATAATTTTCCCATTACCGCGCTAATGTAATGAACGACGCGCATAATACTTGTCGCGAGACACGGGGTGATACTTGAGCCACGCAACGCCACATTTGCGAGACGTTCAATCGAATTTTCCCGGCATTATGCAACGGCACTTTCGATCAGGCGCCCGCAACGTAATTCACGCTAAAACCTCAGCGTATATTTCCACGCCGATCGAGCGTACTTAACGCCCGTCGCCGTGTTTATTCGTTAACGATAACTCATTCTTTCGTAAGCGTTTGTGTTAGCGCACTGTAAACGAAGTCGCAACTAAATCATAAATTGCTAACTATAATACTGCGAAATTGCAATGTGAAAACACTCGGTAAATATTGTAAAAAGTAACGCATAGCTGTGAGAATTTTATAATTAAATCTATGAATTTAAAAAAAAAAAAAAAAAATGTTTATGTAATTTTATAAAAATTATTAAAATTATTATTTGCGTAAACTCATTAAATTCGTTGTACTGTAACTTTACGTCTACTATAGGTAGTAATTTACATTAATTTTTTTTAACTTTATTAATTTAATTTAATTATTTTGATTGATAAAAAAAAATTTTAACCGTGCTTAATTACATTTACATACGTATTGGAGAATTTGAAGAATTTATTTTAATTTCGTAAATATCTGTGGGATATTAATACTCGATGTAAGCTTCATCGCGAAACGTATTCTCGTTCAGGTCAGAGGAGTGCCAATTCTAAAACACATCTGCGCCGCGTTGCACGAGGCGTTCATACATCACTCGCGTCGATTATTTCACGGGCGTGTCGCTATATAGGATACGACAAATGCGCTGTGAACGATATCGATCACAATGATATTTGCGTAAATCAAAGGTGGCACGCGGCACGCGCCGCGAAGGCTGTCGATCCGCCTTTTATCAGCGATTCGCTGTTAAGGTGGCGCCCGTTAACGATCTCGAACGCCTCGC
Source organism: Cardiocondyla obscurior (assembly GCF_019399895.1). NCBI lineage: Eukaryota > Metazoa > Arthropoda > Insecta > Hymenoptera > Formicidae > Cardiocondyla > Cardiocondyla obscurior. The sequence continues at coordinate 261,769 of NC_091869.1, forward strand.
GTGGTCAGCTCGGGGTCACAATGCCCGGACGAACAATAGCAAGGTCGGACGCCGTGCGAGAATCGAGGCGACTCGTAACCTTAATTCGCTGCTACTGGCCGTGGCAGAGAACTTCTTGCCGTAGGTCGCGAGCGTCGAAGATTAGCTCTTTCGTTCTTTCTCCCGCCTCTCGCTCTCTTTGACACGAGAACCGCCGCGGGATATTTCCCGCTCGCGGCTAATTCTCTTCCCTTTGGTCTTCTCGATTGTATGTCGTTGTTTGTCGGTGTCTCGATTGACTCAGTGAGAAGCTTAGCCCGCGGGGGTGATACTAATTAATTGCGTTAACGCGGTAGGTGATCGTATCTAATTGAATCTCCTTGGTGCAATTAGAATGTATTCCACTCGTGGTACTTAATCTTCGCGTCATCGTCTTTAACGGCGTTGGATGATTAGGCAAATTTTGATCTCTTAGAATGAATATTTTCAGTGGAAATTTTTGTATTTAAACGTATATTGGAATATTATTATATTTTAGACAGTTTTCTGAGGAAAAGAAGGATTGTAGTTTAATTCCGAATTAAAATATATTCGCATAAAATTATGAAATGAAGAGTTGATAAAGTCATAGAGTCTTCCAATTAATATGTGCATTTTTATGAAAATCTACTAACATTGTACGCCAGCGAATGCGTGGAAGCTGCAAAATCTCACGCATGTAAAGTTAAATCGTTCCGGTCAATTAAGCAGAAAAGCAGTTCCGACCAGGATGCCTACGATTAAGTCTTGCGATACTAATCTCAATCGATCGTTAGTTGATTTCTATTTTCTCGCAATTGCGAACGCGATCGCGTTGGTTGATTTTGCGATTTAAAGACGTTGATGCACTTATCCGTGCGGATTATTACGTTAATATTTGATTAAATTATTTCTATTTTTATTAATATAATAAGAATACGACGTGATGTAAATTTGTCGCGATTTTGTTTTTTTTTTTTTTTTTTTTTTTGGCATTAGAACATGCACAGCAAATTACATGTATATTTTATTCGTAACTAATGACTGGTTTCATGTAATTAATCTCTTAAGATAGACTTCCTTGGAATTTCGAGTCAAGCAACATGATATTTTAGTTAGACACCGTAGAAAAAAAAAGAAAAAATTTTTATGAATTATTTTAGTGGTAATTATTGATTAATGTCGTAGCTGACGATCGAGTATCGTGAAACAGGAGCTATAAACCGTGTGTTATCCCATTGTTATGTTGTTGGACGTGCGTTCAAGCAAAATCGATTTCGAGTTACAATCCAAGTCTAGTAATTTGATATCTGACTGTTTATTATCGGCATGCCGTAATTCTGTTTACGCGGTTGACCTCCCACAAATGATATGTAGATTATGCGCTATTGCAAGTGGATACTTGGGTCAATTTTCACACGTGAGATTTATTACAAGTCCGATGCCATAAATGTTAGCTCGTACGTTGCAATTTTTCGGGTATTTACGCGACGGCCATGAAATTCTTGAAAGATAAAAAAAAAGAAAAAAGAGAAAAAAAAAAGGAAAAGAAAAAGCAGGAACATTAATAACCGAGTCTCGTGTACGTTTTCCATTTTTTATTATAATCCGTTTATTGTTTCATTATAAATTATAAAATGAATATTATTTTCTAAAATTTAAAACTTGCGCGAAAACAATTATTTTGCAATTTTTAATTGCTTTACCCATGATGACTCGTTCGATATGTATTCGTACCATCGCTGGAAACCGTTGCAACATTGTTGTTGTATCGTAAATGCATAATATGAAACGCGATATCGATTGCATCCGCGCGGAATCTAGTGAAGGGTGCACTTAAGAAACAGAAGCGACCAGGTTCGTTAATCATTGCAACCACTTTGCAAGCACGTAACACGTGGATGTGTGCGAATACAGGCGTGAGGCAAGCCTTGTCGGAATTTTCCAATATCATTCCATTGAAAGATTTCGTTGAGTAGCATGTCTCATTTAGTTTGAAAATTAATATCCTTTCTTTTTACTTTCGAAGTACGAATTAATAGATTTCTTCGTTTCTATTTGTTAGATTTGCGCGTAGCACGTATCTCTTCCCGCGTTGGCATTAAGATGCCCATGTATGTGTGTGTGTGTGGCAGAGTGATAGCGAAGCGTTGCCGGTTCCTCGCGCGTTTTTCATTTGTTTTTCGGTGCGAGGCCTCGCCGGTAGCAACGAAGTATCAGTATCGCTCAGCGAGCCTCAGAGACAAGAGCTCAATATATCTGTTTCATTTGCCTTATTCCCGCGTTATTTTATTCCTACCGAACCTAATATAACACTATTTGATATATTTAAATATATTTAAAAAGTTTATGAATTTAATTAATTTTTTTTTAACACCTGAGCTTACTCTAATTACTTGGAATATTTATAAAAAATTGAAACCCATTTTAATTCTATTTGCAATTTTATGACATATATTACGATCGCATATATCTTTTGAAAATCACTTGTAGACGCGTATAATTAAATTTTTCGTAGCTTAATTATAATTTAAATTAATGATTGTAAGAGCGAGAAATATTTTTCTTTTTTTTTTCTCGATTCTTTCGTCCGGAAATATTGCGCAAATATTTCCCTCCGCGCCGGATGTCGGTCGGAATTTCGAGCGTGTACTCTGGAACGACGGAGAACAGGAAAAGCGAGATTGCTCAAGCGGAAGGGGGAAAAGGGGGGCTTTCACGAGAGAGCTGTTTCCCTTTCGCCCTTCGCCGTTCTCGCATTCGCGATCAAAAAATTCCAGATCCGCAATTGCACACACTTGATATCATTGATCGTGCTTTCTGAACGATTGTCATATTGAAAATTAAGCGCTCCTACAAAGTCGAATCGAGATCATTAATTTCCTTTTTATCCGTGCATTCTTGCGGGTAAATACAAAAGAACGAAGTATTATTAAAAATTAATTAAAAATTCCTATCAAAGGATCGCTCAGCATTTTGTCTGTTAAAGCCTTAGATATTTGCAAATTTATTATAGGAAGCATTTAAAATTCAAAAGTGTAAAGCTCTTTGAATGTCTATAGATGGATCTTAAAGATTGCGCTCAGTGATGGTAAATATACATACCTTTGCCCGAGTATATATATTGCTCTCTGATGTAATACCAATCTTATTACACGCGCACGTACGGTAGAATCTGGGTCGTTTCGCTCTAGAAGCAGCCAGCCGCTCGCGTCATCGATTTACTCGATGTACTCTTGCGTCTTTTTTTTTTTTTTTTTCTTTCGATCTCGTTCCCACGTGTAGCTAACGACTTAAGGGCAGCTTAACATGCTTCGTTAATCTTGTAGAGAAGCTCAAAGTCCACAGTTCCAACGTAAGCTTCGTGGCAAAAAAAAAAAAAGTTGCAATGTATAATTTTCGGCTTTCACATTCTCGATGTCTTTTGCTTTTCGATGATATCGCGGTTATCGAGAGTAGGAAATCGACGAAAATTTTTAAGTACGACATTCTCACACAGTGTTACGAGGATAATGGTTACGTATTCTACTAGATTTCCCGATTATCTCGTCATTTCATTAGCCGGGACGTGTACAGATTTAACCGCATGACGAATATGGCGAATAAATGCTAACGCTTCGCGCTTTAAGATAGATATTTCTTTATTATGCACCACGTGCCACAAAAGCAATTACAGCGCAACAGTAATTATGATTTTAACACGATAAGAAAATGTAACAAATTATTAAAGTGCTCCTTTACTTAATTTTGTTTTTATTAAAACGTATAATTAAAAGATAAATACAATTTTATCATTATTAGAGAACAGAAATTTATATTTAATTAGTTTTTATAATTGTTTCACTTTTTAAATAGATTTGTATTAAAAGTTACCTTTTTATTACATTAAAATATTAAATTAAATTTTTACTAGCTTGAATTTTCTTCAATTTTTTATACATAAGTATTTAAGATATTTTAATTTAAAGTATACATAATACAAGTATTTGACGTTTACGTATTTGATGTTTTTATATTTATCTTGTTTTTTTTAAGAGGCTTATGCAATTAATTAATAATAATGTAGATATAAACGATGTCGATGATTTTAACAAAATAGCTTCAAATAATGTTAAGGCGGGGTTTAACGGCGTATTTCTTTTTTATTTTTTCCAATTTTTCTGCAATGACTTTTACGACATCTCTACGTAAATTAAGGTGGTAATAAAGCGACTGCATTTATTCAGCCCCAGACTTTTACACGATGACGAGAGCCACTTCGCGTGCTAATTATATCTGTTGTGACAGATCGTTGGTCTTTGTGCCGTTATGTCAAGCGCCGCAATTAGCCTTGTTTCGTAAAATGCGATCATTTTTACAGCTCTGCCTGTTAGGTAAACAACTATACAATTATTTTATCGCGTTACTTAGTGCCGTTTTATGCGTGATATTATCTTCCTTTTAGGTGAACAAGGGTATAATCTATTAAAACTTAAGACAAAAATAATTATGCGACAAAACTAATACCTAGCTCCGTTAATTTCACGTTTGGAAAAGTGAAAATTTGATACGTTACATTACGAAAGTATTATAGCTTACAATCTTCCTTTAATGCTTTAGCTCGGGCAAGTATTAAGAATGCGGATTTAAATCTTAACGAAAAATAAAAAAGAATTAAAAAAATATAAAAATATGCCGAACCACATTCCGTGAATAACTCTAATGAAAATAGCAACGTGCATTGCCATTTTATATGTATCTATATATGACAACGGTATAGAAAGTTACTTTATCGTAGTACCGATTTTATCGCTAAAATGCACAACGAAAGATGCGGAATCGGTAGGTTTAATCCATACCTAGAGGCGAATCGATCTATCACAGAGAACGTATCGAACACGCGTTTGGTTAGTATCTCAGTATACGGAATGTTTCGCTGATTTTTGATTACAATTATTTTATTTTATTTTATCTTTTTTTTTAAATATGTTTTATTAAAGAGAAATCGATAATAAATTGATCGAGAAATGTATAGATATTATAAAAGCCAATTTGCAAGATCACCCCGTATAACATGACGCAACGCAATCACCGACATATAATAAATGCACGGTAAACCTTATAATTTTCGTTATCTATCGTGTCATAATCATTTATTGAACGTAATTGAGAAATGCAGGAAAGAAAGGAAAATCGAAACTGTCGCGAAATCGCATGTATCTTTACGCGTTAAATAACGTTGATGCATTAATCTTTCATTAATATTCTTAAAATTTAAATTAAAAAAAATCTAAGCAGTAGCGATTCTTACTTCGAAAGTAAATGCGATTGTGTTTCGTCGCTATTTGATATTCGATTTCTCACGTATTCAATGAGTGTCCCTTTATCCGGCGAAATGGAGGGCGAAATGCAGTCGATGACGGTATTACGTAAGCGACGCATGTAACTCTCCTGGCTGCGATCGATTATGTGGGAAGCCGATTGCGGCGGTATACCTGTGAAAACGGCACATGTACACGCACAATCCAGGGATCGAATCGAATGTGTGATCACCGAAGCGTGACTTTGAGAGTGGTTTATGCGCTCAGTGCGCGGGCTTATCTCTTTTTTTTTTCTTTCTTTCTTTATCTCCCTCTCTCTCCCTTTCTTTGTTTATCTCTTATTTGTTGGATACCCCTCAGATATCTTACGTCTTGCATCCTACGTCCACTGGGCGTAGAAATAATCGATCCCAGAGATAGGCAGCTTTCTTGAAAATCTTCGTGTCGTCAGCCTAACTCGAGACTCAGGATTTGTCCGTGTTCGTATTACAGCAAAATTCGACAGATAGGAAGCTCTTATCGGTTTATTTGAGAATCGTCATAAATTTACAAAGAGAGAGAAAAAAAAATTGTAGGATCTTTCAATTATGTACCGTTTTATTTGATATTTTAATAACGGTAAGAGTAAAGGACTATAGTGGTAAAAGAAATGTAGTAAAATAGTAAAGAAAAAAAATGTAAAATACTTATTTAAATTTCAATAGATACCTTTAAATAAAAATAATATTGTGATATTAAATATATATCTGTTTTGCAATATATGTATAAGTTTTATCGTTTGATGCATACAATAAATCGATAAAAATTATAATCAGTAAATATTATAAAATAACAAATTTTTTAGCACTTTTTTTAAGTTGTATTACAGTTTACGGTAGCGCCGGGAATTATTTTTAGGGAGCATTTTTGTCGATTAACTTTATCGAGCATTAAATAAAAAATAATAAAATAAATAAATAATAAATAAATAAAAATAAATGCACGAACGTTTAGACGATCATTCGATTTTACGTCTCATTCTCGTCGTCTCTTTCGGTAGTCGCCGCTTCCGTTGGCCATTTTCCTGCCGTCGCAGCTGGATCCACGGTGGTTGTAGTCGGCGGATCTGTGATTACAATGGGTTCGAGAGGCTCCGCGGTTTGCTCTTCTTCTTTGGGAGGTTTTTTATTATACTCGTCTCCGTTTGAGATTTCTTCGATACTCGGTTTATTCGCGAGGCCTTGAATGCCTTGCGATAATTCCATAGTCGCGTCAGGCATCGGCGGTATTAGCTCCATCGATGGCATCATAGTTTTTATCTGACACTGCCGGCCCATATAACCCAAGGGACAGATGCATCTGCGAAAAAAAAGTAAAGAAAAAATATTTTAGACATACATAATTTTCGTAGATTACATTTTCGTAAGGGAAGTGACGTGATTGAGTGTAAGTTTGCGGGACGTAATTATCGATTAAAAGTTTCTCGATCGAATTAATCTCACCTGTAATCTCCGTCCTCGTGAGTCATGCTGATGCAAGTAGCGTTGTTTCGACAAATGTCTGGATGTTCGTCGCAGTAGGTGAGCTTTTCGTTGCACAGATCACCAGCCCACCCGGGTTCGCATCGACATTCCCATGGTCGTTTACACGATCCGTGTACGCATCCAGGATACGGAACGCATTCGGTGCAATTAGGCCCCGTCCAACCAACTCGGCATCTGCACGTACCCGGTCGTCTACATCCTCCGTGTTCTCGACTACATCCTTGAGCGCAAACCGCTAATAAATGCGGCATTTTATTAGTTTATTATCGCATTATTTGATTTAGTTTCAATTTAAAAAGAAAAATTACATAAATGAAATACTTGTCTATTTAATTTAAAAAAAGAAAAGAAGAACTGTATTTAACGATTCCGAGGAGATTGTTAGTCAGCAAACATACGTGACTTAAAATATTATTATTTTTTGGTCTCGCGCGTCTTAATGTATGTATATGCAATATTTTTATACGCGTCGAAGTCGGTCAACGAAGAATCTTGCGCATGTGTTGAAGAGGAGCTTCGTCTTTCTTATTCTTCGCTATTCATACAGACGAAAACTAAGGTGATTCTCGTTGATAGTCACGTTTCCGTTTATTCTGTCGAGAGTTTCTCTTTTATTTGCTCTGAAGAATAAACTCACGTGTTTGACAAAGTAGTCCGGTCCAACCCGGATCACATCGACATTCAAGAGGACCTTGACAGGTCCCGTGGCCACAACCGGGTAGAACCGCGCACTGTTTGCACTTAGGGCCTTGCCAACCTAAACGACATCTGAAGAAAAGCAGCACGTTAGGCTTTGATTTCTCTTCTTTTCGGGGGTAATTCTCCCGATAAAATCCTGGCGGTTACATTGCATTATTTCCACCAGCACATTTTTGCGCTTAACACATTTGAGCTCTATATTTATATTTAAATTATTTTTGGAATATTCATCTTTTGCGTTTTACTAATATTTTAACGTCCGCAAAATAATTTAGCTTTCTTAACGAATAAAATTTATAAAATTAATTTTTGGTAAGCTCGACATTTCGATAACGTAAAATTGATCCTGTGGGAAATGTTCGGGAAAATATAGAGCGCGCACGTGTATGCGTAAGGAGGTGCAAGATTAATCACCTGCATTCGCCGGGTTTCTCGCAGTAACCCTGAGTGGAGAGGCAATCGGGCGCGCAAATAGGTTCAGAGCAGAACATGCCTTTCCAACCGGGATCACAGGAGCACTCGAAGCTCACGTTACACCTGAAAGTGAAAATCTCAACGTCAAATCCTTGTCTATCGAAACGAAATCGATCGATGGTCACAAGAGAGTGCTTCGAGCGAGGAAGCGGTTCGTGTTACACGGAAATTAGGCTCGTTCGCTCACCCAAGGTGAAAGCAAAGCGTAGCTGATACGAGCTGTTATTCAAGCGGCGTTCAATTTATAACGTACGTGTGCCGCACGATAAATCGTATCACGTTATAGCTGCGTAGGTGCGTTGCTCTGTTATTTAGCATAATTGTTACAAAGTTATCGGACGTTACGAGAGATCGATGAGGGATTAATTAAAAGTTCAATCTTTTCCACAAGCGGATATAAATATTTTACTTTTCACGTTCGGCATAAATTAAAAAAAAAAAAAAATACTCTTACTACATATTATTTAATAATGAAAATTAATGATCTGTTATTTACGTTAAAAAATGCAAAAAGTTATAAAATAGCTAGAATTAATTATACATTGATTTATTCACTTCCATGCGCTTTAAAGAGTAATTTCTTTTATAATGTTAAATTAAATAATCGTACCTTCCGTGTTGACATCCCGGTAAAGCCACACATTTATCGCACAAGTCGCCGTAAAAACCTAATTTACAACGGCATTCTCCCGGTCGCCGGCAGTAACCTTGGAGGGGGTCGCAACCCTTGCGGCAAATCGGTACGTCACAAAGATCTCCGGTCCATCCTGCGTAATATTTTATTAGTAACGTCGAATCAGATTATTAAAGAATAATAATAAAAGAGTCATATCAAACATTTGCATTACTTATTATTATAAAGGTTACGCTTTTAATTACTCTTTTGTTTTTCGATACGTATGATTGATTTAATTTTTTTACCTGTAGAGCTTAATTTAATTTAATAATCCAACTCTTTTAAATACCTGGTAAACATTTCACTTCGCCAGCTTCGTCGCAAACGTAATGCGAGTTCGGATGTTGGGACGCTGGTATTTCGCACGCTTGCTTTTTCCATTTTGGAACGTATCTGAAGGATTAAGGATCAATGTTTGGTAAAAGCGCTTTTAATCTAGAGGTAACGAATTAACTTATTAATCGTTATTATTACGAGACCTCGTATTCTCGTTAATCGGAGGAAGTGGTGACATAAATACCTACTATCAATATGCAAAAATTGCGAAATGTTATATGGATAGTTTCTTAGGGGGATTCCTCGTGTTTTAATAAACCAGACAAACGTTTAGTAGTTGTAGAAATACATTTTCTCGCGTGACAAAAAATTTAATCACTATCGTGCCAAGGAAAACGACGTTCGAGAACGGTTCTAGAATGTGCAAGGTGATTAACGCACAGAAAGGATTGCCGCCCACTTTACGCGAACTTGCTGGCTTAAAAATCACTTGTAGTTGATGCATACGCGAAGATAAGAAAGTCTCGATTAATTAGAATGACATTGACATCGTTGAAATCTATTAAAGCCCGGTGTGCTACTTCAGTCGCAATTATGATTGTTTATTCCTATTCAAACTGATCGATTGCAGCGGCAAGGTATCGTTGGTTGAGTAGCTCATGAAGAAAATAAGAGAAAAATTAATTCTTAGCTTATATTCTCGTGAAAGATACATTTTTATTGTTTACAGATAATATCAATTAATTAACAACAGACAAATTGTTGTAATACTCGAGATTACAATATGCAATTAAAAGATTTAAATAAAAAAATTATAAAAATATGTATAAATGATATACATATATTTATATATTAAATACATACGTATATAAAAAAGTGATAAAAAATTTCTCGTTATTTTCGAATGAACTACTTCTGGGCAGTGTTAAAATAGATTGTGATTTACGGTACCTCGGTCCGGCGGCGAATCCAACAGGCAGCACAGATACTCCTAATGCAGCAATCTTGATTAATCCATTGTTCGCGTTCGATTGTGCGAGTTGATGAGGAAAGTTGACCAAGAAGGTGACGAAGAGCAGTGGTATCATCATTTTAACTTGACTTCCGAGTCAAGACTGGTAGAACGAAGACGTTCAAGGCGAAGCCTAGGATAACGGGACCTTGTTCGAGGCCACGGCATACTTTTCGTTATGCCTGTGTGCTCGTACATGAGTAACATACGTTCGCCTGGTACAGCTCGGAGTTTTTTGTCGACTCATCGCGAGTACGTCATTTGAGTTCAACGTACTTTGCGAACGAGAAGTGAGCCTGAGGAAAGTAGAGAGAAAGAGTCTTCTTTGAAAGAGATTTTTTTTTCGAAAATCGAAGGATCTCTTAAGATACTCTTCAATGTCCGTAGTTGCAGCAGGTTCTTTGTTCGATTTTTTTTCCCCCTGATAAGAGCTCTCGACCTCCGAGTTTTTTTTTTTTTTTTTTTTTTTTTGATAAAATAACTTTAAATTATATTTATTAAATAAACATAATATATGTAGTTTAGACAAGAATTTTTAATAATACAAATAATTGATTTCTACTTTCCAAAAAATAAAGTATGCTTTAAATTTTATGAAATCGTTAAAAAAGTTTTGTGTTGTGTTCAATTAATTAGAAAAAAATTAATTTTTTTTGTTTGTCAAAAACGAATTAAAAACGAAAAAGCAAAATTGCAACTTTGAATATTATTAAAAATATTCATACTCGTGTTGTATAACGTATATGTAGACAAATAATGTTTAAAATAAAATAAGATTTTTCGTTAAAACGTAATCATTTTATTACATATACAATGGTATTATACGTATCAGTATTATACAAGACAGCAGCTGTATATTTACAAATAAATATTTAGAGTTCAATGCTGCTTATCAACTTTCGGCAATAGGAACTCTTAAAATTCAGTCTATTCGTTGCATTACATTGAGCTAGCACAGCATGTTATGTACTTTATTAAAATGTAATTAATATTCATAAGTTTGTAAAATCTACCTAATATCGCTGGTTTTTTTTCTTCATTGATCGTATACTTTATAATACGAAGTTCTCATTTGTACATGTGATCTTTTTACATCATTCGCTTACTTATACATAATTATTTATAATAAAATATTTACAAAAATATTGCTACATAATTTAATAGCGCGCGTATACCATCAAATATCGTTTGATGTATATCGCAACACATGCATTTACAATCACATATTCTGTCTCTTTTTTTTTTTATAACAATTTTACCTAAAGAGGAAGTAGCTACTGAAATATTAACAAATCTATATGTGTAATTTCAATACAATGTACGTTTTAAAAAATTTTGCAGAATTGTTTTTTTTTTTTTTCTAAAGTTCCAAAAAAGATAGAATATGCAAATTATTTATTTTTTACTTATTTATATAATTATTTGCTTACTCGTAAAATTTACAACATACTTTATTTTACAAAGTAACTTTAATTTATGATTTTCGAAATAGTCGTAAGTAAATACTATTATATTTATCTGTTGGCTATTGCTGTGAGGTAAAAAAACTTCCTTAAACGACTTTATCGTTAAACTTTTTTATAAATATGGCGCAGTGTAAATAATGTGCGCAAATATTGAGATAATTCGTTTGCAGAGAATCGTGAAATATACGATTTATCTTTTACTCTGTACATTGTTGAAAGAAAGAGATCGTGCTTTCTAACGAGAGCAAGTAAAGTCCCTGAGTTGTTCTCGCTTAGTTAAGCGGGTTGATAAAGATTCCAGCAAATTTTCTAAAGAAGTACTCGAGTACCTAAGTTTTCTGAATCACAGATTTCGCGTCTTGCGTTCTTACACTTTCGTTAACATTTGTGTTCGCTTCGTCGATCCGTGGCGGATCGACTGCGGTGTGACCACAGTTAGACCACAACGTTAGCACTTCTTGATTCGTCGGCTTCTTCTGTACCTTTGCTAGGATTCCTTCCTTCATTAGCCTTTTCTCCGACTCCGTCAGGCAGCCTTCTTCCATTCTGCTCTCTTTTCCGCGCTTTATTCGAAACTTTTTAAATAAACACAGCATGATAACACAGGATATTAATATACCCGATAAAGGCAGAATGTAAATGTACATTTTTATGTTGATGGCATGCTTATTTAGATACCAAAACGACGTTTGATTCAAAATCTCGCAGTCCCCAGTTTCGATAGTGATCGGATAGCTACCGGGGCCGTCGTCAGTGGCCACTCTGACCAAATATTTACCGCACGGTAAAGAAATCTGTGCCGATTCGCTGTCCGTTACCTGTAAAATTAGAATGGAACTTGATACCGATGTACGATTTTTTAATTAATTTAATTATCCGAGTTGGATATGTTTTCTAAACGTTATTTATAAAATAAAATTTTATTCGTTACAATCGCCACAAAATCTTTAAATTATAATAATCAAAATGTTTGATTAAAAATTATTTAATTACCTGATTGCCCGTAATACCGTCTCCTGTCTTTTCCTGCCAGGTAACGACGAAAGACGATTTGGCATGTTCCTTCTTTGCAGCTGAGTTTTCGAAAATGGTCTTAAAATAATTTAGGCTCTTTTTGCGTTGATTTTTTAATTGAATACGCCAGTCGTGCCACGTAATGTAAGCTTGATAGAGAGGACCGCCAGCTTTGAGCGATTGTAGTTTCGGCCTCCACTTTTCCCAACTGCAATAACGAAAATAATTTTATTAATAATATTTTTTTTTCTAATTTTAATTAAAACCAACTCTTTTAATCGAGATTAATCTCGTATATAGGGTTTATCTCTGTTTAGACCGTTCGCGATTTTTATTTCAAGTTTCTTCTAAATGTTCTTACTGTGAAAATATCTACATGACGGCACATATGTTGAAGACGAGAAATTAATTACCTGTAGTGTTTGACCACGCCGTCGCTTGTGACGACGATGACCCAGCTGCCCGGTATCATAGTAAGCTGCTGTTTTGCATAGTAATAATTTTCTTCTTCCCATGCCCCCGCCGAATTCTTCGTCATTAGCACGGCGACGTCGTAATCGTCTACGTAGATAGTTTCGTTTTCTTCAGGTGCCGGCAGTTTGCTCGGCTCGTATTTCTCTTCTTCCATCTGGCGTATTTCAAAAAATGTACAGGCAGTTTTGCACCCTTGGCACTAAAAAAAAGAAAAAAAAGTATGCGATAAAGAAATGCACCCGAGAAATGTACTATGTCTATTTTATATATTATTATATTAGCTTTTTTTTGTACATTATAATGAAAAAAAAATTATTATCTCAGATAACAATGACATTCTACTATATACGTATTAATAGAACTTCTTTTGGATAGTTATTTCTTATAATTGAATAACACTTTACAAATCTTAATTTTTTTTTTATAAAAAAAGTAAAATTGACAAAAAGAAATAGAAAGTATAGATTTTTTTTTTTCAAACATTTAAAAGAAGTCGGGGTTATTTTTTGTACTGGCGTGCTAGCATTATCTATGCGATTGGATCTCTCTGAAAAGTAGCAGGTAACCGTTTTTAAGGATCTTATCCTCTACGAGACTTTTTGTGCGAGATTTTTCGTTCTTTCCCGTAGAATCGAGAGTTATTCTTAAACGACAATCGAGATTTTCATCGCGCTTGGATGGACTTATACTCCCCCTCGCTTCGAGGCGTAATGAAGGACTAGAAAGATCGACCTAGATTACCTGCATACTCATAAAAGCCTCAGAAAGATGAAGCTATGATCAAAGATGACGATCTGAAACGGTGTGCGAATCCGCTTTAAGCAGATTAAAAAAGAAAGATAGCTCGGATATAAATGGAAATAATTTTTACTATTATAATTTTATAATACGTTATTCGTATTTTTTATCGTGACAATTATTATATACAAAAATATTAAAAGCAAAATAGACGAATACTGTAACATGAAATAATTAAAGTGCCTGCAATGAGTAATTATATTATATTTTAATATAATAAGAAAAGTCGCTTCGTTTGGACGCTTCGTTTACTTACATCTTGATAACTTTGCTGAGCGCACGTGATGTATCGATCTATTTTCTCCAACGAATAGAGAACTTGACAAGTATCCCAACACTGTAAAAAGAAATCTAAGTAAAAGTCTCGTTTAATTTTAAGGCAATGGATTTCTCAATAATTACGTCTTTTTCATATTCTTAATTTCTTTTCTTTTTCTTTTCTTAGTTTATAAAGTTTAAAAATTTTGAACTTAAGTTTTCGTTTAATTTAATTTTATTTTTAATTGAGAAGTCTAGACGGGAGACTTTCAGGACGAAATAAAAAATCTTTCGCTGCATGCATCGGATGCATGAGAAGAAAGAGGAGTTTGAGAGAAAGAGAGGAAGAAAAGAGGGAGTTTGATGCGCGAGGTAGGGCAGAATAAAAAACGTTGAATCGAGCGATTTAAGGAGAGAGGAAGAAGTAAGGGAAGAGGAAGAGGGCGAAACTCCGCAAAGAAGGTAGAAAAAGGGGGAACGGGGGAAAGGGGAGAGGAACTGAATTAGCTCCAACCTGTTCCGAGCACAACAGGCATCGTCGTTGTCGTTGTCTTCATATTTATTGGGGTACCGACTCTCGAGTGGACTCGCCCTGTTCCTAAATTCTTTTTCTCCCCCTTTTTTTTTTTTCTCACAGTCTATCTTTCTCCCTCACTTTTTTCCTCTCTCTCTTTTGATTCTCGATTACCCTTCTTCGTCGCGTACCCTTGCTAAGCCCGATTCTCCGCTTCGAAGAAACGAAAGGCCCCGTGGTTTCTCGCTAATGACATTTCCCAAAAGCCATGTCGAGGTATTCCCTTGCTTTAAGCCGAAAGAAATTCGAGCTCCAAGGGATATATACGTTTTTTATATTATTGACGTGTTATTAAATTTTTTATTTCGATGCTAATTACATTAAAAAAAATTTTAATTTAAAAAAATATACCGCACGCTTTATGGATTTGTTTCTAAGCAAAATAAAATATCACGTATTTTGAATTGATATAATATTCAGTATGAATAATGTATTCGAAATACTTTTTCTTTTTTACTTTACTTTATATCGCACAACTCTTATTCATAATTAATTACATATTACGAATATTTTGACACAACGGAATTTTATTCTTATTAAATTACTCTTGGAATTGAAATAATTATATTAAATTGCGAAGAAAAATCTTTCCCCTTTTTTTCAACGTCACCATTAGTGAGTTTTTTTAAGAAGGAGAGGTGTCTAGCTGTATAGTGTTCGTTAAGGGTTTATTCCCGCCTTCTCTGCAGGCCATTATTCTAATGCGAGATCCCGCCTCGTTCCTTCGTCTCCGTATTCGTCACAGGGGCCCGTACATAAATTTGTATGCCGACCCCCTCCGTCTCGTGGGACATTGAAATCGATGGATCTCCCGAAATTAATGGACACCCCCTTTAGCGTAAAGTGAGCAACGCCTTTGCGTTGTTGAACGTCTCCCTAACTATGATTCTCGCCCATATGTGCTCGGGGGTGGTGACCACACCTGGTGATTTTCTATGGTACTCTTTTCCCCATAAAATCCCAACCCGCCTAAAGATTCATCGGCAGATCTAACATTTATTCTATCACAAGTCTACGATAAATAATAAAATCGAATTCCGTGGGTTATTTTTCAATTTCATCTCTTTAAAATTCACTGTCGCGCGTACGATCTTGTACCGAGTATTCGAAAATTCGTTAGGAAAGTACGTAGTCCGAGATGTATGTGTCTTAATTACCTCTCTGCAATGATTTATTTGCACGTCAGTTTTATTAATCTTCCAACAATTGTCGACGTGATATCGTAGGCACATCGATCGGCACTGCGCGGTCTTGATAATCGGACCGAGATCCAGGTCGGCAGTCACCAGAGCCAAGGTCGCGCAGAATATCAGCGCCGGAAGCCATGCAATCTTGAGTCTCATCTTCGATAACAAAGAACTTTATTCCTCACTTTTTTTTTTCTTTCTTCCACCAGAAAATTACAGTTATTACTTTTTTTCGATTAAAGTTGCAAGATATTTCACGATTTAATCGATAACAGCGTGCCGGCGGAGCGCGAGAGCCACGGACGGTGGAGGCTTACGAACGAAATTTCGGTGCAACTGTGGTCCTTCGGGGTCTGAGACCTTCCTTATATAACCACGCGTCTCCCACTGCGCGCTCCCTGGGTTTTTGGCCCTCCCTCCCCGTCCTTCCCGACTTACTGTGAAGAGCATCTCTCGTAATTATATGTCGTCGTCTCTCTCTCGGCATATGGTTTGCCCCGAGGTCTCAGTTCTGACCGAATTATTCAATCTTCATGAAATGTAGGCCAGTTTGTTGAAGGAATTGCGATACTATAAATATTTTTCATAACTTATATTAAAATATTTTTCGCGAAACTAATTTTGTTTTTTTTCAACTTTAACAACCGATTATTCTAAATAATGATAATAATACGACTAACGGTTTCTACGATAGTGATTGATGAATTAATTTCAAATAGAAAGCAGTTAATGGCTTTTCGTGAGAAATATTTTATGTGCTTTCCTTTAAAAGTTTTCTGCCAGCACAACGGCGAATACCGAACAAAAGAAAGATCATTAGTTTTCTATAAAAGTATTGAGTTTGAAATTCTATTATTTTTTTTTTTTTTTTTTTTTTTTTTAGATTAGATCTTTTTGACGTTTTTCACACGATATATAAAGATATTTATTATTTTTATAAATTTGCACATTGTTATGAATTATTTATAACATGTTGCTAATAATATTTTAAATAATGATAGGCTTCGTTTTTACGAATTTCTCGGAAGAGCGCGGTCACGCTTCAACCTTACCATTATGGTCACGAAATTTAAGCGCAATTAGGCGTGTTCCGCCTATCCAACATCCGGGGTCCTTTGAGGAGTCTTAATGTACGAAAGAAGACGGAGTAGATCCCATGTGGATCCTTGAACGGAAACAGACGTACTCCGGATCGAATAACTGGGCCCACCCATCGAAGACGTTGATATCACTTTGAAAATTCGTTGCGTATTTTCCTTTCCCCTCGTTCGGTAAATCGTATATACGTAGGCTACGTATATACGTAGGCTGGCTCCGTCCATTCTCGCTATCGAAAGGGATAAGAGGGAATAAAAGAGGGAAAGGCAAACCGAGTAGAGGGCAGATTGTCCCGCGTACCTCGCCGGAAGCCGAGGTCTGTGGGTGCCGCGCGCTACGTCACAATGCACAGGATGTGTACAAATAAGGGTATTTGTCCGCGGCGGATGATTGTAGGGTGAAATATACGTGACGGTAAAAACGGAGGAACGTAAAAGCTAGGTTGCATCCCTCGCGCTTGTGCCGGACGGTGAAATAGAAAAGGGGCCCGGGCGATTCCATTCATCTAGAACGCATAGTTGAGGGGTGGTGCCCACGGATCGCGAAGGCTTTTTCAATGGACGCGAGAGTGACGTTTCATTGTGCGCCGCGCGCTTTTCTCACACCTGGACCAGGGCTTTGCGCTTCGCTCCGTTTCGCTTCGCTTCAACGTACGCACTAATATTATCTTAGCACACATTGCCTCGTACAGAACCGGAGGATGACACGTGATTTATGCGGTGATTAATTAGCTTCCTAGTTTTCCATCAATAAGAACGACAATTAGAAATAATCGATTATCAAGCTGCTCCTTGATTTGCGTACGTACATATTGCCTTTATATGCACATTAATCATTAGGCTTGTACCGTGAAATAATTTAAAGATTTAAACTTGCATCGTGTTAATTTTAATTGCGCTGTTTTCACTTTTTTTTTACAGAATAATTTTTTGTTTATTTTAATACGTACTTTTCGTTGGTAATTAAAATTTTTCCGTCGTACTTTTATTAGGTTTTGGGTAAAAATATCTTCGAGAAAAAATACTATTGATTGAATTTTCTTTTATTCTAAAAATTTTATACATTAAAATTGAATGTATTTCTGGTAGATGTTCTACGAGTCTTTACTAACACATCGGTGTAACAGTATTATATGGTGTTTATACGAAGAAAAAATAATCCGCGTCTGCAAAAAAAAAAAAATTATTATATTTTAATGTTTATGCATAAATTTTATCTTGGTTATGTAAAGTGATTAAAGAAAGTATAGGCGTATTACATATCTAATGCTGCGTATCCAATACCGATCTTATTAACTTTCGAGCATCTATTTAATATAAATTGTAAATAAGAAGAACACGTTTTTGCAACGAATGTGGCAGGTCGACGTTTCAGTTTTGCATATATTTCAACTGACTTTTGATGACTGCATAGATCTAGTAGCAACAGAATAACATTAATTAGAACAAATAGCAAATTAAGCCTATTTAATTTGTTTAATAATTATTTGCAACATGTTACGCAATTATTATTAATATTAATAAATGTTTAATGATGAATAATATGCTGCAATCGCGTTAAAAATTAAATTGCAAGGGAGGTTGGCGCGTACAATTTTTTATTGAGTTACATTGATCATTATATTACCGGTATTGCTTAACGGCGGGCCAAAGAATTTGCAACCAGGTTGCGGACGAGTTCCACTATTTATATAATAATCCGCAGTTCCCGTTGATACCGGGGTGCCATATCCACCTTTGTCTGTGTGAATAACGTCAACCCACGTCGCGTCATTACGCGTAAGATAACATCCGGGAAGATAAAAAAGAGGATTTGCAGGATCCAATGCTACAGAAATGCAAATGTTACATTGAAGCATGCTTTAAAACTGTGAATAATATTCGTTGTATAAATTGTAATATTCTAAACAAATTAAAAAAAAAAGACGCGCACACATTTTACAAACTAATATTGAAAAAAATTTAATTATATACCTGTAATACGGGGTATTCTAAAGACGTTGCATTTACCAGCAAAGCTAGCGATATGAGCGCCTAAGGAATGCCCGACAATGTAAATTTTCGAAATGTCCAGACCGCTATCTACGAGCAGCCTTATGCTTTGCGCGAATAAATTTCCTACTTTTTCGGCATTTCTGAAAACGGTTGCATAAGTGCCGTTAGAGTATTTACTCCAGTCAAGTAGCACGACATTGTCCGTTTTTCCGTAACAAAGCGCTAATGACGTAACCATTTCATTAATTCTTATTTCTAGCTGGTTATATAACGGGTTACGTAACAGGTCGTTCGTTTAATTTGCGAACGTTATACCTCTCATCATTAGCTGAACATTCGAATCCTCCGGAAATTGCATGTATCCATAAACATAAAATATCGTCCGTTTATCATCGTCCAGCATATTAAGTAACCTCTGCGGTACCGTGACGGGATAAGCGACCGTCGCGGAATCTTCGCTGTTGCTAAGAAGCGCGCGCTGATTATTATTACCAATTAGTCTTTGATTATTTTGCTGTGGATACAAACCATTTATAATACAGAAAGTTGACACCAGACGCGAAGTTTAAATCCGGTTGATTACCTGAAAGTATAGCACAACGCGCACATATTTATACGTGGCTCCAATGATTTTAAATTCGTGAAGTATATTATATATTTACAAGAGCACAATGATTCGCCGTGCATAATCTTTGTCGCGAAGAGTAATAAAACGTACGTAACGCACGTACGTACTGGCGGTAACATTTTTAATGCGATTTTTAATCGAACAACTCGTTCGCGAACTCCGAGGAAACGGTTCTAATTTAGGTCTTGACTGAATCACTGAAAACGGCTTTCTACATGAACACTCGATTACAAGGCAATATATATGTATATATATGTACATACCTCTATACCACCTCCATATAAGTCAACTTGCGACATAAACCAAATTATATTATTTATTTAAGCGAAATGAAAGTAGGCATGTAATCGGGGTGTATTAAAGACACGTATATAATTATCTTTATTCTATTTTTTTAATTTTTATTAATTAGATATTAATTAAATGCAATATTTTTTTTTTATTTTACGAAATAAATTTTGTTAGTTGTCTTTGTTTTGATTTGATATCCGCGGTTTTAATATTTTTCAACGAAAAATTCTTTGCTACACATATATTGTAGAAATATTTTCTTAGGATTCGATAAGCCGATTGGTATACAGTCCCCCTTTTTTTTTTACTTGAAAAACACGAAGCAGCATTCATTAAATCGCATTCCATTATGAGT
Organism: Cardiocondyla obscurior; assembly: GCF_019399895.1. Taxonomy (NCBI): domain Eukaryota; kingdom Metazoa; phylum Arthropoda; class Insecta; order Hymenoptera; family Formicidae; genus Cardiocondyla; species Cardiocondyla obscurior. The sequence goes on from NC_091869.1 coordinate 281,863, forward strand.
GTATGCGTGTTATACCTTACGAAGACCGATTGTTTATCGGCTCTGTAATCCACGAGTACAAAAGATTATTGCAGATCGTGCGATTTTCTGTGCGATTATGTCCATTTTCCAGGATTTTAGTTCTGTCCCGTAAAAGGCAGAACTTGTAAAACCTTCCTTTCTCGTTAGTCGCCTCTCTCGTCTTCGCTAATCGAGATTTTAGATTTTTATCTATCGCCTGTATTTTTACCGCAGCCTCTTTCTTTTGTACATTTTGCGGTTTCTTATCGCGTTTTACACAATCTCAGTTGCACAATACAGAATTTTAGATTTCTAGGACGTGAAACTTAACAATGAAAAATATTTCAGCAGTTTTATTTATTATTTATATTACATTTTTTATTGGTATTAATTTTATCGCGGCTTTTTAGGTGCAGAGTTATTTGAAACTCGAATAGAATTAATACCCTGTAAATTCCGACAATTAGTTTCGAAGACAATGACTCAGGATATCGTTCGCGCACCATTTGTCGAACGATCGCAAAGGTCGTTGCCTGACTAAGCGGAAAATTCAGGCCGATTCGTCCTGTCGTGGAAGGAAAGCGTAAGCTTTGAAAGGCAGTTTTCGCGTCAAATGTGGCAGTGACAAATTTTTATTGTAGTCGCCTCGGTTTCCTTTACTCTTCGATTTGTGCCGTCATGCGGAATAAGCTGCGGCGCAGGCATATTTCTCTAAACGACAGGTGATGGTGGAAGTCGCTATTGAGGAGCCTCGAATTTCAACTTTGCTACGGAGGTGGATTTTGGCGGGGATCGACGTAGCTATAGGGATGACAAATTCTCAAAAAGCAGAATTTATGGCCCCATCCAGCCACTGGTGGGACATACCCGGGTCAAAAGCGTGATTGGAGAGTTTACGACTTTGTCGTGCAGCGAAATGGACTTTTCGTCTTTCTTTACCTACCTTCCACTTCCGTTGTGTCATATTGTAAATGCTGCATTATGGCATATTACTACAGGAGATAGTATTATTAAGATTTACAGCTTTTCACTTTCAAGAGCACTGGCGTTCTTTTCAGAGCGAAAGAAAGAGGGAAACCCGTATCTTTTAATCTTTGAGAGAGAGGAGGAGAGAGAGAGATAGTGTTCAAATTGATATTCACATAATATTTTTGAAACTCTTTTTAAACTCTCTTTTTCACAACTGTTTATACGAGTATGCTTCTTGTGAAATACGTTTTCGAGTAGTCTCATAAAATATTTTTTACTATTTTTTTTTTTTTGCTTCATAAATTAAAATCGGTTGTCTTTTCACGGAAATTAGGACAGTATTGTAAAAACTTTTTTGGATTCTTATTCGATGGTTTTGAAAATACGGAGGGACCAAGGTTTTCGATACGGTTAGTTAACAATGTGGTTTGCAGGCATGCGAATAAGAAATATCTCGTCGTTTGTTTCTTATATTTTATCTTTTCGAAGCAGAAATTATTTTTTTGCTATTTTATATAATATATTGCGTGTATGTATATCGCAAAAATATAAATTGTGAGCATAAAGCCACATGCAAATTTCCAAATTGGTGAATGCACAAAAGAATAATGCGTTTCGTGTTCTTCGCCGTTAGTACGCTGCACGTCTCTTTTTCTTTTTCTTTCTCTCTCCTTCTATCTCTTTCATAATTGTAATACTTGGTCTTGCATGACAAAAGCGTCCACAAAAGGTAACACGGTTAATATTCGCACGCACGTGCATATGTATGTACACTGAAAGGCAGATATTACGTTTTCTGTGGCGACAGCGGTTAGCGTACGTAACTTTAGACGGCCGGCACTTCGCGGTACATACACACACGATTCGTATCAGACTCGACGAACACTACGCTAACATAAGATCATCACGTACGGTAGCCGCCGTCGCTGCAGCGAACGCCATACCTGCTTTTCAATGCACAGTTGTATATATCATGCATTTGAATGGAGTTACCATTTTGTGATGAAAAGAAGAATTGTTAGGTCGGCTGCCTAATCACCGCTGAAGGCACAAAAGTTTCAAAGACCACGCAAACCGCGAACAGAATCTCTTGACATGGCGAAATATCGCAATATTTTTTTATTCTCTATTTTTATAAAAGATATGTAGTTACGATTTATACACGTAATGAAATAATTTTTTGAAAATTAGTTGCATTAAGTAATTATCTTTTACGAAGGTTAAATATTTTTTTTATTCGAAGCATGTATCTAAAGGAATATATGCGTAATACGTAAGTGAAATTTTTGTGTTGCAATATTTGAATCTTAAATTAAAAAATATTGCGATGGATACTCAAGTCAGGCCGAGCCTAGGAACCCCAGTAAAGCGTATATCAAGCCTAACCGCATTAAGGTTATACAGTAAAATTCGAAGCGGCGAAATTGGCCGGGACCTCATCGTACGATCATTATGCTTCTCCATCGTTTACAACGTTCGTAATTCGTAAATAACAGTGTCGGTGGGAGCGCCGTGGCTCCGCGGGCGTTTAGCATATTTTATAGAGAAAAGGAACAAAAGAGAAAAGCGAAAAAATAGAATGCCGTTGAATGCGGGAGGGACGGAAATTAAATTCGGCAAGACGAGAGCCATGTGTAGATCCACAAGCGAGATTTTATTGAAATTACATGTACAGAATATAAATGAGCTCAGGTCATAATTCAAAGCCATAATTATCATTGAAAACGAAATTTTATATTAAAAAAAAAAAAAAAAATTAATTATAAAGCGCCATAAATTAATCTAGTTATTTCTCCGGTTTAAAGTTGTACAATACATTAATTTTCGTAGAATTCTTTTTTGCGTAAGAAGCGGGATTGTGAAATAGCGTGAATCGTTGAAACGATCCGGAAAATTCAAGGCGACGTGTCCTGAAATTCTTACCTTCGTCCTTGTTTCGTCATGCTCGATCTAGAGACGCGCGTCGATCCATCATTTATGGAAGAGGAGCAGAAGTGTCCGGCGGTATCTAGGATATCGTCAAAGCCGGGGCTCCGTGTTTCGCTCGTGCGCTTTGTCTTTTTTGGAGAGAGACGATCTCGCGCGCGACCATATGGTCGCCGGCGGCGCAGGTCATTATTTTCTAGCAGGATTGCTCGAACGGAGGGATCCCAAAAAAGGGGAACGTCGAAAAGGGGGATCGGAGGCCCACCACGAAATTGCTCGAAAATTGCTCGGGCGCACCTCGCCCCGGCTTTTCGTTTTTCGGAGATAATTTTATGATCCGGGATTTTTAATTTGAATTTCAATACGCAGTGGAGCGCACACGATCCTTCTTCTCTGTGCCCTATTCTTCCTGGAACGCGATACCGGCTGCCGCGATCAAAGTATCGATTCGTTCGACGGACGTCAAGGGTATCTTTCGCTTAAATTATTTTCGTAATAAATCGGCCCATTATCCGAAATAGAATTTATTAACGTTACGTATTAAAAGTGTTTTGTAGAAACGTCGATAAAGCTTCATTAAATTTCGATATTAAATTAAGTGGACGCAAAACGTCGCGATGAGCTGTTACAGCGATATCCATATAGTCTATAAATACATCACGTGTCGCAGATAAATCATTATTTTTTTTTATGCTGTAGCTTTACACTTTACTTCGATGTGCCAGCTACGTGATACATTGGTGGCATTTAGGATTTAATACACGTCACTTTTTCCTGATGTATTAAACTTTTTATTGACGCACCATTAAAGATCATGCCGCCAGCTATGCGAAGAGGGCTTGAAATACCATGACGGGAGATCGTATATACATAGAAAACTTAGCGGCGTTTTATAAGTGCGTTGTCGTGTAAACACTCTCGTCGGTTCGTTACTTCAAAGAGTGACTCGAAATTCTAAGTAGCCAGGCACTCCTCTCACCGTCGAGAGACCCTGTGCAGATTTTGGATTTTCAGTACGGGCCTTGCACGAATCTCGTCAGCCTGAAACGCTCTTGGAACGTTTACCCTGATTTGCATATTTTGTGAAACATGCAGCGGGGCTGAAACATAGCGCGTGCATCTAAAATGCAATCTCGAACAGAATACCGCGGGCTTTACGATTATTACAATACTATTAAGCGACAAAACGTTTAATAAATACGCGCGCGTGAATAAGAATAGTTCATTACTTCTTGAATTAATTTCCTTTTGCGCACAATCGATAATTATGATAAGCTCATATTTAATATTCGGTTGCATCCGACCGCGTTTCCCTGGCACCCGCGTTCTATCGCTATCGTATTCGTCTCTCTTGGCTTTTCTTGGCTTTCGTAGCTGAACTCCGCCCGCTCTCATCGAATGTAAGTCGATTTTTTTTACCGAGGCGACAAACTTGCGAAAAAAGAATTTTCTATTGTAATATACACATATTCAAATATGATATAAAATAAAATAAAATAAAGTAAAAACTTAATAATAATTAAAATTTATAAAATAATAAAAATACAGCTTAATTTTATTCTCGCTTAGGACGTGCCGTAATCGTGTAACAAATTTTTAAAGCAAATTAAAATTGCCCAGCTCGATTGCTTTCTTGTGCCCTCAATTCAATTTTTTTTTCTCTTCCGCGTTAACCTAGCCCTTTCTCATAAAATAGAGAACGATCAACCTTCTTTCCATTTTTTCAACATTTTTGGCGGACAAAGCCCCATGACGGAACTGTATTTTTTCCTCTAAAGATAAATCTGTTCGTGTGCCATATGTCGACTTGATCCTGGAAAATGTTTTCTGATTTCTCGCGTGCAACAGATGGCCGAGTCGGACGGTCCGTTCTATTCTTGAGGGATTTGGAAATCCTATGAGAGCAATTCTTTTTCGCCGACGTGTTGTGGCCACGAAAACTAGCATTTTATATACGTACATACATATATCAAATCATTGTTTATGAGTTTGTTTGTATGTATAATTAAAATAATCGAAGAATTAAAAAGACGTGTAACAATTAATACGAAAAACTTCGATATACAATACTGCGAATAAACTTTAATAATAGATTTTTTTTATATTTAAAATATAGATAGAAATGACACAACACATTGCTAAAAGAATGTGGGTGGGAAAAGACTGTCTTCTATTATAAATCATAAGGATGATTATGTTAAAATCTGCTAGGGTCGGCTCATTAGTTCGCGAAATATCATCCGGTTTCTTTTTTTTTTTTTCGTTTTCTTAAAGCTATCTAGTCGAGAGCGTGGGGAAAAAAAAAGATGAGACGAGATGAACGGCGTAGAAAACAATTTGAACATTCCATTTGAGATTCGGGTAGTGCCTTAATTAGTCCCACCGCAGTAGATTACCAGTCAGTAATTCGGCAATTACGATGTGGTGATTATTCAACCTGCTGACTGTAGCAGTTGAGGTTGTTTAATATCGTCGAGGTGTACCGATAAGATATTGATACATGAATATATACCTTCTTTCATTTTCTGTTTGTTAAACATATTACAAAAAAAAAAAATTGTATGAGATAGTTGTAGTTTGTAAGATATGGAATTATTTTAGAAATTAATTTCTTTTTTAATCTGACAATTAAAATGAGAATTACTTGAAAATTAAAGGAGGTACTGTTCAATTTCGGTAATTCTTCTTTTCTATCTCTCTACTTCGCTCTCCTTAAGCATATCTTTTGAAGGAAACTGTTAAATCTATTACGGCTGTAAAGCTCGATCACGGTCACGTTTCGTGAAGAGGGTCGAGGATCGAGCGGCGAGTTGCATCTTAGTAAGAAAGAGGGAGGAAGGGGGGGAAGAGAGAGGGGGGAAATAAAAGGAAGAGACGGATAAGTGTGTTTTGTAGTTTCGGTGGGCCAGGTTGCAGGTAGGCGGCGAACGGACCCCTGAAATCACTCGAAAAATGAGGGGGTACACAGGCCTCTGTAACATTTCTTTTTTTCCTGTTCAAACGCGATATAATCGTTTGTCCTCTCGCGAAGGGTGGACGTGGAAGAATGACGGTGAAAGGGATGAAAACTACGTAGTAGTTCTGTCTCCGTAACTCTTTCAGTTAGATAATTGTACACATCAATTCTTTAAGTACTTACATAAAAAAAAAATTAACGTTTATATATTTTTTTTTCTAATAATATAAAATATTAGTTCGTAACAATGAGTTAAATTTATATATGCATGAAAATGTATACGTAATTTTTATGTTAAATTTAAATTGTATGAATCGTTTCTTCTTTTTTTTTTTTTTCATTCAATAAGTTGAAAAATATCGGAAAGATTTACAATTTTAATTTTAAACTTTAACGTTTTATGAAAATGAGTGAAAAGACGTAAATGAAGCGGAAGACACAAATGTAACAAGTCAAAAGAATAGGCATCGCGTAGGCCTTCATCTGTAGAACGTTCGTCTCTTTAGAAAAAAAGGATCGCTAAAACAAAGGTACTTGATGTATTTCTTTGAGACACGCTATCGGAATATTAACGCTCTTCTTCGCTCATACAAAGAAAGTAATGATAGTTTAGATAAGTATAAATAGGAACAGAATATACATATCGTATTATCTTTTGTAACCAAAGAGCACATAATTTATAACAAATTTCATCTTTATTAACAAAAATTCTAATATTAAGAGATAAAAATTTTTAATATATGTACATTTCTTTGCAAATTGATCTAGTAAAAGTTGCTATTTACAAAGACTTTTATTAAAACAAAAGTATAGATCTGTCGTGATTTCAGTTTTACACTTGTATATTGTTTCTACTTATTCTTAATACATTGTATTGTTAAGATGCGAGGATTAAGAGATAAAAAAAAAAGAAATAAAATAAAAAATGATGAGTGCGTAATATCTCTTTTAACTGATTATAGAAAGTCAGTCTCAAGTTGTTGAAATCGTGCTAAGCGTTTTTATCTATGAGTGCCGATCTTCTAGACGAACTATTTATAGTAAAAGCTTGAAATTTCAAGTTATTTTTCATTTTATAATAAGATAATACGTAACTGAAGATAGTATACAATACTCATACTCGGTGAGTTTTTTTCTTTTTCGTTACGTCAAATATGCATTCAGAAATTTTCGAGAAAACTTTTTTTAAGTAAATAACTCATATAAGTTATCAAAAATTTTTTCAGTTCTCTCGAACATGCACTCGGAATTTTTCGATAAAATATTCTTTTTTTTTAAAGTAAATAACTTCTATAAGCTATCAAATCTCACGCGGTTATAACTGCTGGTAGTTGTTTGTTGCCATCGTTGCTATTCGTTACGTCCACCTGACCTGTTCTCGATGTCACATCTGTTTCTTGATTTTTCTCCAGATCAATGTAATATATATGCCGCGCGGCGTAGCATAGCATCATCATTTCGATTAACAACAACGCGTTGCACGTCACTGAAATTGAAAATAATTATTAAGCGATATTACCAATTGTACGATCTTACGTTCAAATTTATTTATTATCACTGAAAAAAATTTTGTAAGATTGCAAAACATTTTTTTAAATTTATATTTGTCCGAGTACGTTGTTTGAAAAATGCATTGAGAAAGTAAATTTGTAAAATACTTAGAAAAAGTCTCGTTAAAGTAGATACGATTTTTTGCACAATTAATAACAATAATTTTATCAACATTGATAATGATAAAAATATTAATACCAAAATTAAAGCAACGACGTATCGTAGAATTTCTAAAATAAAAGAAATCTTTTGTGATACAAATGATATGCTTGTCTCATGCTGGTTTGAGAAATTTATTCGTAGCACGTATAACGAGTGAATTTTTATGGCGCTCGCGGATGCTGCGTGACGTCCCTTTTTCAGTAGAGCCAGTCTCTTTGTTACAGTTGGTTGTGCTTCATAGGGAAGCGAAAAGTAGAGACGCATTTTACATTCAAAGTCGAACGATCTTATCATATCTGCTTAAAAAAAGTGCCGGGCCGTGAATTTATCATCTTTTTACCGGTCTCTAAACAGAGATATCTAACGTAGTACAATATTAAACTGAATAATAAGCAATAGTTATATGTATTGTCTTTATAACTTTTTAATTACTATTTAATTAATTTCAGTTTTTAATTTTGAATAAAGCAAGAAGTCAGAAAAAAAATTTTAACATAGGGCACAAATGATAACATATATATTACCGTTGGCGTAAACTGTCGGAGTGAGAGGAGGGTTGCACGGGTATACACCTACAGAGGGCAGACTTCTGATGATTCCTGTCTGCAGCTTAGTAAATAACATTACCAACTGTAAAACTAGCGTTTTAAAATGCAGCTTGGCCTCTGAAACAGAAACGAAATAATATCGATTTGAGATCTCTGTTTCTGAATAATACATTAACATATTTCGTGCGCACCTTTTTTTTTTTTTTTTTTTTTTTTATTACGTGAAAGAAATCTTAAGTAAACGAGCATATTCATTACCTGGAGCTACTGCATGTAGAGTCTTTGTAGTGATGGTTAGGCTGTACAATCCTAAAAGTATGCTGATTACCATGATTGGTTGAAGGAATACGCTGTATTGCGTGGCGAGTATTGGATTTTCAGCATCCATAAACAGTAATACGAAGTATAGGAGACTCTGAAAATATGAACGTTTTTTTTATAGTAATCGAAGCGTAAAGGTGATAGAGAAAGAGAAAGAGAGAGAAAGGGGGATTTTTTCTTTTTTGTTACCTGAGCGATAGGAAGTTGTAGGGCCAGGATTCCTATCCAAGACAAATTGGCGTCGGTCATTTGAAGGTTTGGAAAGGGCAGACAGGGCCAGCAGCAACAGGGCCCTACTCGTAGCATTAATGTTGGCGTCTCGCTTATCTTCCGGCGACCGACATCCACCAAAAGGAGATAGAGTCGGTACAGCGAAATCATTAAGAAAATCTGAGTTATCGCTTCCGATAGTAACTGGCCTCTGCCGAAAATTCAAGGAACGTTATTATTTTGACAGATTTTGCGAAAGGATTAAATAAGTATTTAAAAAAAAAAAAAAAAAAGAGAGGTTCCGGGGAAATTAATGTGTGAATAAAATAAATTTAGATTATTTTTAAATAAATTTGAATCTGAATTGAAGATTCTTATACAAGTGATAATTTTTTTTTTTATCCTATTGACGAATAATTTTTTAAGACATTGTATATCGAGATTTAATATTGAAAAACCTTGCCAATAATTTTTACGTATAGTATACATAAAGTTGCGAGTTGTATTTTACTTTATACCAAATCTGAAGGAAGCGTAGAATCGTGAAAGGAAAATACTAACGCTCATGTTTTTATTTTACACTTCGCTGGTGGCAAGTTTCACTCGTTATTTCGATATTATTAAATAATCGCAATAGGTTCTTTTTACCTTGGTATCGCAATCGCTATGAGGCTGCAAAGGCTTACGACAGGATATACCAATAGAATTGTAATGGCATTTGTTTTATAAGATTCTGATTCTTTTTGGGAGAAAACATTACGACAAGCATTGGCAGAAAAGTATATCGTGACGACCAAAATGATCGAGCCAACGCTTAGCAATGCAGTACCAAATGCATCTAAACCTAAAAAAAAAAAAAGAAAAAGAAGATAATTAAAAATATCAATTTATTTTTAATATCGTAGAAGGATAATTGAAAGAGCTTATTTTATATATTAATTTATATACATATAATATAATGATTTACATTTTAATTAAAAATTATTATCATAATTCTCCGACTTGTTTTATCAGCGAAGATAATAATAACGATAATAATAACATCATTGATAGACGTAATGAACACGTGTAAATTTCTCACAATTAATTAATCACTGTTTTATCACTGTCAATTAAAAACCTAATGAGAGTTAAAATGCACAGATAATTTGTTACTATCAAAACAGCTTGTGATAGAACATTTTAAAATAGATTTCTCTTAATGCTATTTTATCGTATCATTCTTTCCTTATCGCGTATCTTTCTAGAAGAAAATTCTTATAAGATTTATACCACGAAACAATTATCTAAAGGCGATAAATGTAATCGATTGCAGTATATTCAGAAGTTTAAAAATAGATAATTAGGATTTATATTTATGCGCAACGTCCAATTTGCGAAAAATAATCTCGTTTTAATTTTTAATCATACGGAAACTTTTGTTTAAATAAAAGCAAATATTTAATAGTGGAAACAAATAAGATTACACAATTGGTTGCGTACTCTAATATTCTAAATAAAGAGCACACACGCAGAAAGGAAGGAAGGTACATATACGTATAGTTACGCGATATGGAAATTGAATCGAGATGCTTATCAAATGTTTACTGTCGCGGGAGTTACTTGTTTAACTTGCTCGTTGAAGAAGCTTAGTAATGATGTTTGCGGTATGAATAATACAATTTTTTTTTTTTTTCGCGAATTCATAAAGCGCGTATGAAATATTCGTAATTCAAGAAAGTGTTTGATTAAATGACTTTTTGCATTTTGAAGAAAGATCTTCGTCGTACACATTGCACCGATTTTATTTGCACGAGCTTACGTTTTATAAAATTACAACCGCGCCTTGCATTTTTTTTGTTCTTTTTCAGTGCATTGCTCATTACAGTCGCACGTCTTCGTATAATGTTATTCAAGTTGGAACGTCAACTTTATAATACTTTGCCATAATTTATTTGTTGAATTTATAAGTATTATCAGAAAATGTACACGTGTACGTGTAAGAGAGACAAGTACCCTTCGCGTATAGTTACGTATGTCAATTTTCGAGGATGTTCAACTCGTGCGAATAAGGCCTCGTGTACCAGACCTGAGTTCACAACTTTCACCGATGCGCTTACGTCGCTCAATGCAAGCGTATCTACGTTGTATGCATTGCGATAAATTCGTTTTCGTAAAAAAACGGCTGTGCTGTAACGCGGCGTATTTCCATACGTGCAAATTGTATACGAAAATATCTGTCATTACACGTGAGAATGATTTTACTCGAAATCTTAAAGGAAGGAAATAATTTCCGCGGCACTTTAATGCCTTGGTACTTCTATTGCGCGTTTTTTTTTTTTTTTTGCATCTAACTTGGAATGTCTACTTTAAATACGTAACACACTTTCTATAATTATCTGCAACAACGATATTGATTAAGCTAAAACTTCAACGCTGTTAACTCATAATTGATATTTATCAAGTATGAAAATATATTCGACCTTTTTTTTTATGCGTTTAAATACGTTATTTAAGAGAGTTAGAAATAAAAAAAGTATTTAAAGTAATTCTTTTATATTTGATTATTTATTCGGTACGTATTTATTGTAAAAAGTAGTTATATTTAGGTTAACCATATGGTAAAAAATTCTTTGACATACATATAATTCGAGAAAGTGAATTATTACTTTTACATGAGAGACGACAGTTTTCCTTGAACGAATGGTGTAAAAATAATTGTTTAAAAATGCAAAGCTACATAAAAAGAGACCTTGATATACCATAAAAGTATTTGAAAAAAAAAATAGGAAACTGTCCACAAATAAAAAATTTAATAATAACTGAATTATTTAATCATTTACTTGTTTGGCTTTCACAATAATTGTTTTTTCTTTATTGAATATTTTTATTTTAATTTACTAAATATATCATACAATTCCTATTACACAACGTTAAAATAAAATTATTTATTGTTAAACAAATATTTAAAATATTATTTCGAAGGCGTCTCACTTATATCGATATCGTTAATTAAATTAATTAATTAATTTTCCCTATATTCTATCAATTGTTTTATCTGACCTTGTGTCTTGCATTTTTCGTTTAAAAGTAAAAATCCCAACTCTGTTAACGCCGGGCTTTATCGGTGAAATTACCGCGCCGTTATCCGGATGTTGGCGAAACTCACTTTCTACAAGTTCGATAGCGGAGGGCACGTTATTCGGATCGCAGCTAGAATCCGCGTCAAGTTCTCTATGGGCGAAGTTATCGGGATTGTTCATCGTTGCAGACGCTTTCGAATTCGTCTAAAGAGAATTGCCGTATCACTGCACTCTGTCGTATGTCTCACTCGCGTTTGACGCAAACTGTACGCTCGTATGAAGTAGTCTTACAGGTAAACCCGCGCGCGAGAGAGAGAGCCGATCGCGGCTGTCAAGTGTGAACAGTGAGAGTAAGTCCCCCACTTTTACTCGTGCTGCCACTTAGGTCGCGATGTTGTAATGAACTATCACTTGTAAAAAGCGTGCGTGCCTTGGCGCGAGGTTGGACGTTATAATGTATTAAAATTTCTCATATAACGTAATTAAATGCAAACACGTAAAATGTCGTAATATACAATATTATATCAAATTAGCATATTAAAAAATATATCTTAACTCGTACGTTGTACATTTAAATATGTATTTTATAAGCTGCTGACTAAACGAGTGTACGCGTATCACTTTTTAGAGGATGAATCATGTAACAATTTTGAGTATCGAGTAATTCGACTTTAAAACTTTACGTAGGTATAATTAACTTGGCCAATAATGTGAACCATTATTGCCTTGACAATGCTCATTAGTTTAATAAATATAGCGCTATCAGCAATATTAGTACGTTGTTATTACGCCGTGGAGTTTCTTTTTTATTCTTATTTTTTTTTAAATTTATTATATATAAATTCAAGATTAAATTATTGTATACTTTTTTTAGGAGGCCAGTTATGGGCACTTAACATTTTTTATTTTCTAATATTATTAATTAAAAATTTTTGCCGTAATATTTTATGACTTACCGTTAGTAATTCTTATTGGTTAACGGTATTCACTGGTTTAACTGGTCTGAAAGGAAGGAAATATGCACGTATCTTCGTACGATACCCGTTACCGACTGTCGCTGAATTTTTCAACGGCAGCTGCGCAGTCGCGAATAAATGTTTAACAAAATCGCAGTTTATTTGTAGCTGGACGTTGAGCTGTTATATCAAAAATTTCTTTTTAATAATTTAGTATACATTTGTATGTTGTTAAAATGTAATATCTTCTCTTTATACGACGACAAAAAATTCTTTTACATGTATTTATTAATTTTTGTTCATTAACAGTTCAGTAACAGAATATATGATTGAATTTTATAGCTTTAAAGTAACTTATGGGATTCGAAGAATTTAAAAAATTCAACCTCAAAGTGAGGAATAAAATTCTGCTTCTAATTTTAAATCAATAATTCCTTAACGGCTTATAAGGGATTGAATTTTACAGGCTTCGCAAAGATTCGAAGTAGATTTATTAGAAGATTGAAGAACAACTTTATCTTTAAAAGAAATATGCTTGCGGATATTGTTTTTATTGAAAAAGTTGTATTGTCTTTTTCATTTGTAAAATATGAATTTATGTGTATGTCGGATAAACTTTTAATATAACCAGCTCTTTTTGGATTTTTAAATTTTAATTTTTACAAAGATAGATACGTGTATAAGATTTTTAAGTTTGAAATTTATTTTCCACATGTCAGCGTTATTCAAAATTTTTATTGGAATATTAAACGGAAAACTTTCGACACGTTCAATTTGAAGAATTTACATTATATATTTGCAATACGTTATGACAACACACGGATGGCACGAAAAATTTTGGTAGGTTGGTGCAGCGCGATCGGGGGAAAAATTGGAAACCGGAGAAATGATTGATGGCCTGTTCGATGCCTATAGTTTCGATTCGTATCTGGTTCGTTAATATTTTTTTCCAATCTCTTTTTCCTCGGCCGCGAAATATCGCAAATGAAACTAGCGTCACGTATTTTAATCGAACAACAGAGTTTATACGCCGAAATAATTATTAATTCATAATCCTGAAAAGCATTTTCTCCGGGTTTAATAATTAATTTACCAGACGTGCGTCGTTACTTTTTCGGTTTTCGGATCGCCGTTCGGCGACGGACGACGAGATGGTATATCTTTCTTAAAGACCAATATCGGCAAAGTTTCATCTCGCCGGGAGTAGAGCTTGATAAATGCTTTCCTATAAGAAGGGAAAGAGGTAAATGCGACAGCGGTTTTAACTAATTTTCGTTACGTGGTTTTCTACCAGCCGACCCTACCATTATGTTCCTACAAACGTTAGACGTGGTTGATATTAGGTAGGATATTAACGGAAGAGTGAAATAAAGGAGAGAAAGAGAGAGAGAGAGAGAGAGAGAGAAAAGCGATTACAATCGATTCGATCGAAGAACTTGAGATATATCAGGTAGACGAATCTCAAAAACTCAAGCTAGGAGAAGCTCTTCGTAAGACGGAGAACCTTTTGGAGCTCGTATATGTGACCTTGGGGTTGGCGAAGAAGGTGGGATGAAAGGGGTCGATTCCTTGTGCAGATTAAGCGCATGCATGTGAAACCGCTTTCTCTGCTGGCGGTGCTGTTTGTGAGCTTTTTAAAGGTTGAAGGGTACACTTGCGAAATTGGCTTCGTTAATGCATATTGATATTGACATGAGAAACTCTATTTCGATATAGTAAAGATGTATAGTAATATAACTTATTTACGCGTTATTATAGAAAAATATACATCCATCCCGCGTTGCAAGGGCATAAAAAGTGCAAGTAACAATTATTTATTGCGTACAATTTTAAATTTACTGCAATGTAATTTATTTAACACTTAAAAACATTCTCTATGCAAATGTCGCGTCAAAGATATAACATTTGTCTATCATTATTATTTATAATAACGTAAGCTGAAAATATGCACATCAGGTTTTTAGAATTATTACATTAAAAATATACAGCGACGCTCGTACGTATGTACATGTGAAAAGAAAGGAAATTCATAAGGAATTTATCTTAACCTTATCGCCAAAACGGTCACGTTAGAGCAAAAAGATGTGAGTTGTAAGGCGAGAACGGGAATAGGTGCAATAAGAAATTCTATTGAATTCAAGTCACGTTCGCTTTTGGAAAATTATGCATTTTGTCACCTTACTGTAATAGAGTAAGAATACGCTTGCGAAGATATTTACTTTAATTGATTGTCTGAAGCATTTTTGAATATTAATACGCTGCGGTATACTGTCTCTTTATTCTCAAATTTTTTTTCTTATTTATAGACTTTTACTTGAATAATTTATAATATTTTAAAATATAAATTTTGCACGCCAATTTAATAATATTCATAAATATTGAAGTGAATAAATTAAATGATATTTATTACTTTATCGCAAAGAGAAAAAAAAGAACATTTAACGCTGGAATTTTATAATAAGTTTATTTTAAATGTAGTAAGTTAAGTAGGTTTCTTAAAAAATAGCGCGCGTGGTTTCTTCTAGTTTAATAAATTTTAGATATATTTTGTCGCACTCGCAGAGATGTGACGAGATATTAAGTCGGTCATAGATACACGACCAGCCTTGACGTGTATAAAAGTGGCCTTTACACCGGCAATAAATATTGAAATCATATCGATTTCACTGCGAATCAACCACTTTCTCGCTCTTTAACGTCGTTGACAAGAACAATACATCGCAATTAACAATAATTTTATTCTTTGCATTACGACACAAGGTTTCGTACTTTAATTTAAAGAATAGAATTTATTTATTTAATTTACACGAAAGGTAAAAAAAAAATTGTCTGCGTTTTTTATGATTTGTTAATACAAAAAACGCTAGGATACATATTATTTTTTATTAAATTATATTTTTATTGTACAAAATATAACGCGAGACATAATTAACGATGATTATCTTACACTTGTGACGGAATGACAAAAAGTTGGTAACGTTTATCAACGAACAAAGTCCAGTATCTTTTTTAGGATAACGTTTAGTTACTGACCGCTGATTTTATCGATCTGCGTCGTGGAATATATTGCAATGCCGAGTATTATTGTGAGTTTAGAAATTACTAGAAATTGGATCATTGGCACATTCGACAAATTCCACTCGTTAATGGCACCCGCCGTGAGTTCGATCGTTCCAATCTGACAAGCTCGGAATTTCGTCGAAGCGCGAGACAATGGCTCACTTTCGCGGCTGTGTCGGTAGCGTGCAAATTTGCAAATAAATTTTGTGGGCATCGTTATTGATTTCCGTTCAGGAATTGGGACAATTGACTAGATGCGACGGATAGTGTGGGTTTACATACGTTTACATTCGTGGCTTCTCTCGCCTCCTTCGAACATTACAGATATGAAAACAAAAAAAGGACTCACATGTCTCGTTTTTTAAGTAATACATTTTTCACACACATTAACGTTAAAAATAACTAATATTTTTAATTCAAGTAAATGGTATAGATTTTTCCAACATTTATTTATAAGTTAATCCTACTCGTATATAAATATCATTAAAGTAACATATTATATTATTATTACATACATATTATAATTTATAACTTTCATAATAAATTTGCAGAGCATTTTGCTAAGCTTGAAATTTCATTTCGATCTAAGGCTCTACGTCTATTAAATTTCTATTAAATGTCTCCCTTTTTACGTGAAGTTTTGAATTTAATTTAATCCGATCTGCATGCGTAAAACGAGAAGTTATTATCTGCGAACACGAATACCTAGCACATCCCTATTAATGACTGACGTATTAGGGCCTCGTCGCGTTGATAAGCTTACAAAGAGGCGGCCGATATTCATCTTCTCCCTCTCTCTCTGTCTCTCTTGCTCTCTCTTTATCCGTAATATAACACTAATTACTTCTCCGAGGTACTTAAGAGTATCCATCGAAAGCTGCTAAGTTTAACTCTGTTAATAACTTTGTTATTTGGCGTAGTAATGAACGAATCGTACAGAACAGAATATAACACGATACTTTCTCAATTCTTCATCACTTCAAAAATGCAAATCAAATAAGGTACAATGTACATAATATTTTCAAACTCGTACTAGCAATTGTTCTTGTATATTTTAGTATTTCTCTATTTTTTAAATCCTTTTTCCGCATTTAGATTAACTTACTCGGTATATTAATTTTCTTCTTCTTCTTCTTCTTCTTTTTTTTTTACTTATACCTCTATTGTTCTTTCCCGCGAGAAGTATGAAGAGTTATGGAATATCATAATCTGCTTATATTTCTTGTTTATCGTAAAATGAGACTTTAGTAGAAATTACAACGACTTCTCAATCTTCCTAATTTTCAAAGGGCCACAATGTCTTTTCATTCTTCTTTTGAAAAGAATATTCCTTTTGTGTATAAATCCGAAAAGATATTTAAAAGAAATTTTTTTTTTTTTATGTGAAAATCACAGAGAATTAAAATGAAATTATGAAACAAAATTATAAAACGATAGGAGTATGAACATGTATTATAAAATATAAATTTATTTTACCATTGAAAAGCCTTTTCTCAGTTTGTCGGAAACCTTTTAACTACTTATGTGAATTATTATTCGTACCATACGAAGTTGATCTCATTAAGGAAGTACAACGTAACGCAATATCCCTGGCGATGTATCATTTTCCATTTCGTTATAAGCATGATTACACGCGCGTTACGCTTTAGGCACTTAGAAATGGAGAAGGAAAATAGTATGGTTTATAGAAATGTTTTAGCAGCGCGGAAAATAAAAGCGAGGGATGTTGAACAGCGTTATAAAGTGTTCTGTACATTTTACTACTGCCTTTATGGTATTGTCTTCACGGTCTATTTACAGCCGTTGCGATATACTGGGTAGTACGCGAAAAACAGATTAAAATTATAAAAATTTTGCTTTTAAACATAAAAGCATTGCTTTTAGTGCCAATGTTAATTTAAGAAATTTTATCTTGGCTGTTTTTAGGAAATAAAGCGAGTAAAAATAATGCAACGAAGGGAATTAAGGTGAAAAAGGGCACGAAACGTAAGTATTGAAAAGAAATAAAAAAAAAAATTATGTAAAATTATATAATGAGGTAGAACAATTTATCATTTTATTCAAAACGCGAGGAATCTTTTCCTCGCCAAGTATTTATCACGCGGAAACTGCCATTTGTCAAATGTATTCTCGAGTGCTCCGTTATACGCATTTATATTGTATTGAATAGAGAAAGAAAGAAAAAAAATGCAATTTTAAAGAAAAGAGAGAACGTAAGATTTCTTTTAAACAGAATGCACGTTCCAACATCTCTCGAGCGTGTGATAAATGCATTCTCGCGCCTCTCTTTCTTCTCTTTTGCACGACAATGTCTCGTTTTCATTGTTGCCTTAGACTCGTATGGAAGGACTAGCTGTTGCGCACTTTCCGGAGAGCAATCAGTCCGACGTAATGCAGAATCACGTACCCGTACTTCATATAGTAAATAAAGTTGCCATTTTATCTTCAATTTGCGCAGCGCAATTATATGCAATTCCCCGATACGATACAAATGCGAATTACCGTAAAAGCCCACGGCATGCAACGGTTGTATAACGGGATTAAACGAGATTAATGAAAACGAAAAAAGAAGAGGAGCAAAAAGAGAAGGCTATTAATACGTGTAATAGAAAACTTTTTTTTTTTTTCTTTTTGAATCGCAACCGAGAAATAACTCGCAACGTGAAGGAATACTAGCGTCAGTATAATTATTGCGCAATATGATACGAAGATGAGAGCAAAGGGAAATGTAAAATATTGTTTTTAAATTATATAGAATTTTCTTGTTTTCGCACGTGGAAAATTTCTCGCGCTAAGACCGACATGGGCGGCTTATGGGAACGCCTTTTCTCCTTTTCGTGTCGGCGGGGAAAAATATTTTTCTTATTCTTCCCGTGATCCCCATGTGCAATACATACGTGTGTTATCCCGCGACTTGGCGACGTAGGTCGGATACAAAGTAAGGGAATAAGGGAGACGTCTTTTCGCGGCTGTCAACACGTCTCTCGACGCGATATGACACAACGATCGGTAGTTATTCTCGCGAAATCGTATCTCCTCGCCTCTCGTTTCGCGAACCATTTCCTTTAACGGGCACCGTCTGTCAGTTGCTTTATGCGCAATTCGTCGTCGTGGATCACGATTTTACTAGGTGCAATTGCTATTCTAGCAGAACAGTGTTTGCTGCTCGCATTTCATATCGAATTTCGCGAACGTATGCGCGTCCAGTGAAGAAAAATATTCTCACCGCGTGTAATTATGAAAATATTATAATGGTGAATGTATAATTTGATGGCAAAATATTGCAGTCGCGTTCACCGAATAAAACGAATTCTTGATAAACGAAAGAATATTATTTCCTGCTTGCTTTCTTTCATCTTGATATTATTTGGGCACGATAAATGCATATTCAGAATGTTTTCATAAATTGTGATTACTTTGGTATTATTACGAAATATAATAATTATCATAGTCAAGATGAAGCGTGCCCGTGAAAAATTTGCAAATAAATAAAAGATCAGGAAATGAGTAAATATATACATAAATTAAACAAGTGAAAAATAGATATAAATTCATATATGAAAGAAATTGAAGTAAAATTATAATACATTTTCCTCTCATTTTTCCGTGTCTCTTTGTACGCAGGAGTTGAGTGAAAATCGCAGCTTGCAATAATGTTGTACGAAATTATTTCCGTTAGTTTCATCAAGTTCTTTGAACACCGTCGCGGAAAAAGATAAATTCTTTCGGATCGTTACGTTTTTTAATTTATTACTTTTATTCGTTATTCCCTTTGCGTTTTTACATTTCATATAATTTTGCTCCTTATTTATTAATTTATTTATTAATGAGAAAAAACATTTTATAATAACAGCAGTGAGGTATTAAAATAATATTTGCGGGACAAGTTGGTGCAAATAGTATCGATAAAAATACTATAATAATAATGATAATTTTGAATATCGAAGATTTAATAATATATCGTGAAAAAAAAAAAGAACCCAAGTCTTTCGATCATTATATATGTTTATAGACTACCGATCAATCATGCTGTTCTGCTCTTGGTTAACCGCAAACAATCCCGACCATTGCTACGATGTTGTCATTTTAAATTAATTCGTCGCACAAAATGTAGAAATTTATCAAATATTGACACGGGAAATGTCGCAGGATAGATTGGAGAAACAAATGACAAGGATTAAAGACTGCATTGTCCTTTGATAATATAATATCATTTATTTTCTCATCTTTCTCTTTACTTTCTTTTCTCTTTCTCTCTCTCTTTCATCCTTTCTTATTAACTGTTATCGGAACGGAATAAGATTGACTCGCGAAATTACATACTAAGCAGAAAGGATAAATGTCCGCTTTTAGATGTAGCTCTGATAGTAACTAGTTTCCAGAAAAGTACTGAAGAAAATTGTCTTTCGCAGGAGAGATCGCGAATCTGAAAATGTAAGAAAATAAAGAAACGTGCGTGTATATCCGAGTGGAATTTTGGTCTAGCCGTTATCTAATGGCCAGCTGGCCAATCCGTGGTTTATCTCGCGGCTGTCTAGTAAAACTGTCCAGCACTGAGCCAGAAACGTAACGTTTAAAGCGTCTACATACGAAACAATCACGAGCCAAAAAAGATAGATATCTAAACGTTTTTCGCCGCGTACTTGTTTATTGTTTTTTGTGCTGACCGTACGCAACGTTCGCTCGACTGCCGAATTCGCCGGGCAAACCGGTTCTCGCCGTCCGCCGCCCGCGTGTCTTCCACCTTGCGAACTTCGAGCGCAAGGTGCCGGCCAGATGTCAACACACGCACGTACTCATACTACCGCGGCGGTCGGCGAACTCGGCGCCCAACAGTGCATTAAATTGTTAGATAGAGCAAAATGTTTCAGTCGAGTCAATTTTATCCCGACTCGATTCGCTTATCACCGCTGTCTTTTTCACACATTCTCGTCTTCGTATATATATATATATTTTTTTTGTTCTTATTCTCGTAATTTACATAGATATCTACATATCAGTCCTCTCATCGCGGTCTCGCATTCGCACTTGCCGCGTGTGTCTGATCTGTCGCTAGACACTTTTTGAACTTCTACGCCGCTTTATATTTGCCACTGCAGTGGTCGCTAGAATCCATCTTTTAATTACTACGCTTTTTTTTCCCCCTCTGTATTAGGCCCTGTGTACAGCGTAACTTAAGTTAAACCGTTATTGTTTTAATGGGATGAAATTTTGTTCGCGTCATCTCGAGATTGTCGGGGTTTAACGTTTGCGCGTTTGCACAACAAGCGGTACCGATTACTTCGTTGGTCGAAATGTACGTCGCGACATAATATATCGCGAACAATTAATATCAAAACATTTCCGAAAACGTTTTGACATGGCTAAATTGAAATTCCTTTCTGCAGCCGCTGTCGCTTTTCTTCACGTCAAAAGTACGAACAATTTATTTTCACCAAAAATAAAAATATTACTTAACACCTCTCATAAGCATACAGTTTATCTTTTTACATTATTCTTTTTTTTATTAGTGATAAATTTGACTTACCAGACAATAACTATTTTTTTTTTTTTTGTATTTTAATTTTTAATACTGTTTTGATATTTTACAAAATCACATTTTGCTTTTTTTTTTGATATTTTTATTTAATATACATTTTTTTTTAATATTTTTACTTGACGCGACGTTTTTGGATCGGTACACGAAAATCACTTTTTAAATGTATCTTATTCTTTCTTCTTACGCATTACAACCAGCCGAAACTTGCTTGAACGGAAGCCCGATGAAATGTGTCTTAAACGCCTTGACGTAACAATTAATATTATACATACATACATACATATACATATATATATGTATATATTACATTACAATATATTATATAGACATATTACATACAAAAATAATACTCGCGTCGATGTGTTGAGAAAGGAACACTTGTATCGAGAAAACTCGCCATACTCGTTTCAAGTTTTATACTTTGACGATTGTAGAATGCGCGTCGAAATTTGTGTTTTCGCCGAAGGAAGGATCAAATTTGTATTGCATTACTCAATTAATTACATAATTTATCACTACAATTAAGGAAGCCAGTACACACAAGTTAAAAATATATATTTATATAATTTTAAAATTAAAATTTGCTTCTTGCTATTAATTAATTGTATTAAAATGATCAGTTGAATTAACATTGTGTTATTTAATACCAGTTGTTGATGTTTTGTTAATGCCAATTCTTTAATTTTACAAATTTGATTTTTTTTTTCCTTCTCTGCTCGCATGTCTAGCGATTATATTTTTGAGATTACGTGCACGGTTTCATATTCGCGGAAGATATACGCTATTGAATGAATAAATCAATTAAAACCATTCTGTGTAATCGACGATCTGGAATAAAAGTGTGCTCGCGGCAGTATTATTAACGTCCCTAATTGCCTCTCTGTAACGTAATGCTTTTTTATCCCTTTTTTTATTTTACCAATACTACAATGACAATGCGCTGTTGAATTCAATATTCAAACGCCTAAAATGTCTATGTCTCGAAATAATATTAGTTATTGCTATTATCGCGCGCGAGTAATTGCAACATAGAAATAATTAATTTCTGATTTATCGAAACGCTACTCGCTGATGCTTTATACTAGCAAACGATCCGAGACAAATTAATTCGCAAAAAGAAGGGACGAAGCGCCGTTTCGAAAAGTTTGGTACGTTAAAATACACGTAATTCACTTAAAAAATTAATTAATAAATGAAAATAATATGTATACCACGACGATTTAATCTTTCTTTAGAATTCTGTTTTCTGTTTTTTGTTCTCGTATAAATTGTCAGATTTGTAAAATTCTTTTTACATGAACGAACATTTCGTTTATAATGAAAAAGGATATCTGCGCGGTGCGTCTTTTCCAGCGAATTTAGTTCGGTTGGATTCGTCAGATTCCGTTTCAGAGAACTGCAAAAGGGAAAAGATATTATTCTCAACAAAGAGCAATATAAAACCATCTTTTCATTTATATCATAACTCGTCTTTCGCTCAGAAATTCGCTTAAAAAAAAAAAAAATCCGGGAAGGTATTCTAATCCTCTCTTAAATTTAAAAAAAAAAAGAAAATTTTATAATAGCCTTTCAACAATATATTTCACGATTTTTTTTTCCCGCTGGCCTGCACGATTGTACGGTATTCTTTTCAACTTTGGCGAACTCACATATTTACGAGAAGGATAAGTCGAATTTAGAGAACTCGCGAAAACTGTTGTAAAGCAAAGTCGCCCTTCGCGTATGGCAAGTTTTACTGAGGGAACGTAAAAAAGATGATTTGTCAGAAATTCCAGGATACACGGAAAAGCCGTGCCTACTAGGAAATTACGCTAATTAGTGTCTTTACTCGGACGGTCCGCATAACTGCGCACGTTAACATAGTCTCCCTTTCTCTCTCGTTTTATCTTTTTCTCTCTTGCTCATTTTGTCGCTCATTTACTCTTTTCCTTTCCGCGGAATAATTATTCAGAAGCAAATAAAGACGGTCAATTAAGTGGACCATCACATTGATACAGAAAAGGTATTCCGTACTGCGTTAACACTGCGACATTTTTCGGTTTCTCTTTTTTCTTTTTTTAAATAAAAAAAATTATATCACGCAGAATCAAATTGTAAAATAATAAAGTTAACGTATTGGAGTAAAAGTGAGGGAGTTGTCATGAAAAATTACAACTTCGTTCTAAATATAAAACAAAGTGCTATTGTTCTCCATTTCTTTGTTCGTTCATTTGTTAACTGAAATTGTTATTTTTAATATAATTGGTCTCTAGTCCGTTATACTTTTCTATCCATCCAGCCTTTTTATTTTTATTTCTTTTTTTACTTTTTTATTTTTCTTTTTACGTGTTTTTTTTATTTATGCCGCATAGAATCCGGGGTAATCTCTGAGAAGAATGCTATACATGTAGTTACATCAATATTTGTTGCTGTAGTTGCAAGCGATATTTTCCAATGATTTAAGATGCTGTCGAAAGAGAGCACTTCTAACAAAATACGGAATACCTCTACAGGTTTACAGGTTACACATATATTAGGATGACACAAGTAATTTATCTTCCATCTAAATATACATATATTTTTACTTCTTTGAAGAATAAGCGCGCGCGAATGAAAACCATTGCGTTAATGATAATCTCGTAAAGTTCTCTTTCCTGTTAAAAAAAATTTCTACTTTAGCCAAAGGAGTATTACGTCCAGGAACCTCCACAATATTTTTTTTTTTTTTTCTTAAATATTGAGAACGCCGATGATCGCCGATACTCGCGCCGCGAAATGATTTTTCTTTGCTTCTCAATATTAATTTAAATAATATTATAAATAATAATACTTCGCGGCGCGAGTATCGGCGATCATCGGCGTTCTCAATATTAAAAAAAAAAAATATATATATTGTAGAGGCTCCCGGACGTAACACTCCTTTGGCTGAAGTAGAAATTTTTTTTAATCATTTTATTATCCGAAGAAATAAAAGTATTGTAAACGAGTTGCTTATTTAATTATGTCATCCTACGTTGTTCTCGGCTCGAATTTTCCTATCACGATACACGCAAGCGACACATAAAACACACAGAGCTCGACGCCAATACATTATTATCTATGTATTATTTTATACTTTAAAAAAAAAAGAAAAAAAAATACCAATGGGCCACTCACGATTCCGTTGTTATATATTTACAATTCTCTGGTTATTGCTAGTTATAATACATTTATACAGGCAAAATGGCGCACGCGATGGACGCGTCCTTATCCAGCTGCGTGCAAATCCATCGCGGCGTTATTGTTTCGTGATTACGATAATGGTACACACGGCCTCGTCACGTTAGTATCTTGTTGTATTATAGTATGGTACAGACTTGCTTATGCCAGTGCGCTAATAATTACATCTAATTAGCGTTAGCTGACTGTCTCGACATATGTACAAAGTAAACACAGATTAAACTCCTCTTTCATCCCCTCGTCAGCCTTGCATACGTGTATGTACATCCGCATTCTGCGTAACTTCCGTCGCTATTTTTTTTCTTTATTTTTTTACGCAAACGTTGACTGTTCATGGTCTGTTCAAATATCTTGCTCTTATATTAATTAAATCTCTTTATTGTTTACGATTAATATTATCGGATGCCTTCAAAATTTCTATATATACAAGAATACTTTCCCGTATTCATGAAAATTTGGGAAATTAAAATAATCGAGGTAAATTTTCATTTTAATTAACTGCGCGATATTTAGTAGATTTCTTTTTCTTTTTTTTTTTTATTATTAATATCGAAAGAAGATTTCAGACTCGCAATCGTCACGCAGATTGAAGCATATTGATGATAATCGTTCGGTAATAGCGTTGATTGTATTCGCTAATACTCGTTTTAATAGCTTTGCTCTTGGAAAGCATTAATTTTGATCTGGAATCTCTCGAAAGCGTTTGTCGCGCGCCTCCCGAGGCGATATGATAGCGTGGATTACACATTACCGGATGTATTCGGGATGCGATTATGTGGAAGGCAATTACGCCGTCGATCGTCGCTCGAACGATGACTGTAGTGGTATTTCAAAGGAACTCACGCTTTAAAGATCGCTAAATCGCGATTAACCCTTTAAATTTAATTAAATATTTTTCTTCAACCGTAAATAATACATTAATTTACGAGGAATATATTGATAAAAATTGTGTTTTTTTATGTCGCAAAATAAATTTTAAGGTAACGTCCTACTTTTAAGTCGCAACGTTTAAAAAAATCTTAATGACGATAAAGAATGCATTTTTATATATAAACATTTTATAAAACTGCCTCAAGACATCTTTTTTTTTTTTTTTTTTTTTTTTTTAATTAAAATGTTTTAATCCTATTTATCCGCAATAAAATTGTCCACATGTTATTCATATATGTAGAAGGAAGGTAATGTACAAAATGCATGACGTAATGATTGATAATTGATAATGATTGGCATCATGTGCTACGCACCAAACTGCAAATAATGAATAAGTGACGTACGAAGTCAATATATTCCGGTAATAAGGGTTAATTGCGAACAGCGTTGATTGACGTCCGAAAATTAGTGAAACCAGGCGGCTCGATTTTGCATCGGTTATAGATCTGTCGAGAAATAAAAAAGCGGGAGGGTTTTAAATTCGCTTATCGAGGGGGCGCATTTTCCGGAGTTGTGTTAAACTACACAAATTGCGAGGGCGTCTTCCAGCAGCCGGAGCAGCAGGGCAAGGCGCTCTTTAAGGTATCCTTGAAGGCATCGCGAAAGTCGCGATTGAAGTACGCATAGATGAGCGGGTTTAGAGCGCTGTTGAAGTAACCTATCCAGAAAAGCACTGATACCACCGTATCCGGGCAATAACAGGCCTCGCACAACGATGTCGTCAGATACCTGAAGAATAATAAACAAAAAATTCACTTTTTTTTTAATTCGAAGCTAATTGCGCCAATTAATTATTAAATTTTTTATTTTAAACCAAGCCTACGAAAAAAAAAATTGTTTTTAAATCTGTATTAAAAAATATCTAATTTAGTATTACACTTCTTGTTTCGAATAATTTATATGAAAAAATATAAATGAAAGATTTGTCTCTCTCTTTTTTTTCTTTGTTTTACAAATTATACAAAAGATAAATATGTTAAAAAAAAACTATATCGTAGGTTTGACAAAAATATTAATTAATTGTATACATTATTCCTATTTTCTTCTACTTATTTCTTGAATAAAAATGCTATCTGCACTTTTACCTAAAAAAGGCAATAATAAACATAATACAAAAATATGAATCGTTAAAGGCGACTTTCTGAAAGAAGAAAGCATTTTAGGAAATATGATAACATTAATAATCGAGACGGTAAAAGGCTGTAAATCTGTCAAGGAAAAGGTCAAGTGAATAAATTTACCAAATACAGTACGGTATAATTTTTTATAAGAATACTTTTATCACGGTGATAGCCTCGTATCATGTAAGCGCGAATACATATAGCAATTCAGATATTAATGGGTTTTGTTTCACGTGGCTAAATTACAATCCGGGGAAGGGGGGGGGAGGGAAAAACATGTTTTCTCTATGTGCGCTTCGAATATTTTTCTACAGTAGCATCTGCGTTGAGTACTTTGCATATAAATGCGTTTACTGCATTATGCGCGGATTTCGAATCAATATTTCAATATTGCCTTTTCCACGTGGGTGCAAATCGACATGAAAACAAGATTCACGATCTAAATTCAGTACGCGCGGCGGCCATAATTTCCCAACGTAATTTGAAATTTTCTGCGATTTAGACATGTTATTACACTTGCAAAAGTGCAACGTAAATTCTGGGAGTTTTGTTTAACGAAGCAGATGTCTGAAGGTATATCTCTAAACAGAAACTGTTGTAATTATTCCGGTAACTCCCAGAGCTATCATGTCAGTTACCAGTTTAAATTATGAAGAATGGCACGCGCATTTCAGCGCAGCTATTTCGTAACTAAATTAATAAATTACGTAGGGGGATAAAGAATTTAATCTAGTATGTTTTGTGAATATTTTACGCGATCCGTTCTTCCGTTTCTCCGAATTGAATTTCGTCCGCATGAAGAAACATTAGGTGCATTTACGTTACGTCGTTGCCTGACTAGCTGGATATATTTCAATATTATTTGAAATCGCGATAAGATCGTAATGCGACCGTATTTTCGATCGTATAATTGTATCTTATTAATGTACGAGGCATCGATCGCGATACCGATGCAGCGCGGTATTAAATGGATCGATGTGGATTTGTGGTCACAGTTATCTCTGTTTGACGAAAATTATAAAGCCACCGATATCAATCAAACAAATTGGACTTTGAAAACGCAGTTTCATCTCTTCTGTACAACTACATATATCCGCTCCTACGGGTTTATCCCATCGTATTGTTTTCCAATATATTTCTATTGTTCTGTCGTTATGCTTCACATATTATACAAGAAGCAAGGAAAACAATATCAAACAGACTTAAAAATTATAGCAAATTAACGAGAATTTACAAAAAAAAAGAAAAAAAATTATTAAATAATCGTAAACACGAAAAAGTAAAAAGAATAAAAGGGTTTTACTGATATTCGGACATTTGCGAGGAAAAAAGTCGTCAAATTATTCATGCGTTAAGAGAAAGCCGATCGTATGAAAGTCGATAACGCGATTCGAAAAATGGCCGAACTATGAAACTAACGCGAGCTTTTAGGTCAGTAGAATGATGTGCTTTGTGCATTTGCATGAATAAAAATTGAGTTGTAAAATCGAGGCGTTCCGTCGTACGTTCATATATCTGCATTGCTTCGCTCTATTTCCATAGAGAGCTCATTTTCTCGCGGAACTTTATTCATGCGTATTTACTCATCGTCGTCATTTGCTATTTAACGAAAATTTCGTCAATTCCATTGCCAGGCTAATATTACGTATTTAATGGAAACCAGTTTAATGTGCAGTATTGAAACATTAAAATAAAATAGTACCACGTGAATTTCATACGCAATCGCACAAAGATATAATTAACTCTAATTCGGCTAATTTTGTCTTAACTATATAATACCGTTAAACTAATCATAAAGTGGTCCATGTCCAAATTTTGTCAATCTAATGCATATTTAATTCAATTTTAAAAAGCCAAGTTGTTAACGACAAATTTTCCGCGGTAGCTATTTAAAATTAAAGTGCTTTTACCCATTCTATTTTTAGCTCCGTATATTTTTTTTTTTATTCTCGCCACGGGGAAATTCTAAATCGTTCTACTACGAATTTTAGATATAAACTCATTTAAATGACCGCATTCATGTATAATCATTGCACGCCTAAGGGAATTTGCACTTCAAACAAATCTCCGGGACACCTGTCAATTTAATTTTCGTGCAGACTGCGTGTTGTCTCTTGTGAATTGTATTATCCATTTTGAATTTTGGATCGTGAAGACTTCGAGACAGCGTTTTTTTTTTTTTTTTTTTTTTTTGTTCCGTCTGTCGAATCTCCCTAACAGATTTTCATATTCCGCTACGGTCGCGACGCTTAGTCAAGCAAATAGTCAAACTGCGAGCAAGCTTGCAGAGAGAGTAGGGTAAGCCCTCGGCAAACTCCATAGAGATGCACTTTCCGAGCTTGCATTAATAAAACATGGGGCGTACGAGATCGTCTCTTCCTCAGCTAACTTTAGACATTCGGCATTGCCAAAGCACTCTCTTTTTCCTTTCTTCTTACTCATTTACTCATTCACTCGCTTACTTTCTCTTTTTTCCTTTCTCTCTCTCTCTCTTTTCTGACAATTCGATACAAAAATCCTGCGGCGACATTTCTACAAAGAGAAGTCGCTAAGTGAATTCCTAAAACCATTTTATTCGATGAGATTTTGCACTTTGCTCCGTTCTTTCTTTTAAAGAAATTTAAAACGTCATTGGAGATGTATATTATATTGAACTAAAATTTTTAATATAATGAGGAAATTCGAGAGTGAATCTTTTGTCAAGATTTTAATTTATTACTTTTGATGGTATTTGAAAAAGTTCAGGTAGTCACTTTTATATGAATTTACTGTCAATTTAATATTAAAAGAAAAGATTTTGCAAGTATTAATATAAAAATCTGTTACTTTATTTTACATTCTAACTCGTATTTTTTTCCTTTTCTTTTTATTAATTAAAATCTTAATAAAACTATTTAAAGATCTTAAAATTAACGTTTTTTCGACAAAATCATTAAAAGTTCTTTTCGAGGAAATTGACGTAGTAAATTTTTTATTTTTTTTACAAATTATGCTTACCAAATGAAGAATGGCAACCAACAAAGGAGAAACGCTCCCATAATTATACCGAGTGTTCTCGCAGCTTTATGTTCGGCCCGCCAACTTTTCGTTTGCTGTCGTATCGAAGTACCTGAAACATAAAAATATCGGAATTGCTTATGTCGTAATGTTAACTGTTAAAGTTTATTATCTTAATTTTTTTGTCTGGTCAAATTAAAATCTTCAGAGATTAAAATTTATCTTACGCGTACATATTACACAAGCTTTAATAAAAATATATGTCGACTAAATGATAAACATATAAATGCTATCAGTAAGTTTTTCGTAGAATTATTATTGCATTTGTAATTATGCACTGAACGTTCGAGCTATACAAATAACGGTGAAGTGCGAGGCACGAGCATATAATGCATTACGCGTTTCCATCGCATGTGACAAATTGGCAAATTTTAATTAAAATACGGCGAAAATAACGCTGTTTCTATAATTAATACTGCAAAAACATAAAATAGATCCATTGACATTTCATTGAAATGGTTTTTCCACCGTGATATTCAATTTTATATTTTCCTATTGAAATCTATCATCTGGCTAATGAGATTCGGTTATACACATAACGCTTAACCTTTAATTAGTCATATATGTGACGATCTCGTTCGTTCTGCAATTTGTTAAATTGATTTATTGATTACTCCAAATTAAACGCAGTCTCGTATTAAATTATAAATTTTTGCAATTAATTTTTTTTTCATTATTTTCTTTTATTTTAATCTGTTAATTATTTATAAGTTGTAATAAATTTGAATGTACATATAATGTAAAATTACGTAAAGATACTGGTATGCAATAGAAATTTTAATCGTTAAATATTTATAGACGAATTCAACGATAATTATTTAATACTACTTTCTCCCTTCTTGTTTCTCTGATATGATCACTTTTTTTTCTTCGGGGTTTTCCGGAGTTTTTCTGCAAAAGCCATTAAAAGCCAGCCTACCCAATTTCTGATATAATTGCCTTGCACAACGTGCCATCAAGCGTTGTTATCGTGGCGCACAACTGCAATAATTGCACTACGAGCGAACATCATCATACACGGAAATTTTTCCACAAGCTATTAACACGCACTAGCCATTTAATCTCATCAGTCGGTGTTCCGCGAGAAAGTTTCCCCTAACGTTAAAAAAAAAGCTCTCTAAAAGTAAGTAATAATTTATGTGCTCAGACAATAGTACCCATAAAACGCAAGCACTTAAATTAAAATATTAGAAAGTTATGTTTATTAATACTTAATCGGGACACGTAACGCGAATATAAACTATTTTTATAATTTAAATTGCCGGTTAATTATAAATGCATAATTCAGACACTTTACATATTTATTTTTAAATATTTTTTTTACACGTTCGTTACCTAGTCTGTTTGTTGGAATTATAATTGTTATCTGTGCAATTAAAATTATTAGCTCGTGCTATTGATTGCTCGATATAGTTCGGTGGAGACTTAAGAGTTTCGTCGATTGTGCAGAAATGCTGAATTTCTAAGTACTCTTCCGGTTGTGCAACGGGACTCCGGAAACCGCAAGACAAAACGAATTCACTTGGGGTTATGCTCGGAAAGGGAGGGAAGCCGAGTGGTTGTTGTGTAGATAATACAGGAATGAAAGGAAGGGTGTCTGTTCGGACAGAAGGCTTGAAGGGTTCGCGTGCTCGGGTATACTGAGGCAGATTTAGGTTGGCTGGTCGATGCTCAGTGCTTTCGTGCAATCAATGCGCTCGTCTATCAAGATATAAGAAGCGTCTATACATACAGGGTGGTTTTAGAGAAAATACAAGTACCTCGTCGGCGAATTTTAGAGTCAGTTCTCGATGGCAAGTTTTATATCAATTTGTTAAAAATTAAAAACGTAAGATATTTGACGATCTCCACACGTATCGGGCGTATACGTCTTAATTTACTTTCGAATTCTCCGTTTCGCCGAGAATGAGATTCGTAAGATTTTCTTGTTGAAAATTTTTCGCATTTAGTATTACTTTTTTCTTTTTCTTCGTAATTAATCATCTATTGCATTATATATAATCGAAGATGTAATACTTTATTTCACATCGCGTAATCTTGCAAGCTAAAGCTGCGTCTTAATATGTCGCTCGTTACCCGACGTCTCCGGGGAAATATCTTTAACGCTTTTGTGGCCCAATTTTCTTTCCTATCTTTTTAAAGTGGATAGGTAATGACAAGTAGATATATCAGACACGGACAATGATATACTATCGCAATCTCTTCAGCCAATGAGAATTTTACTTTGACAGAAAGAAACGGGATGGTGGGTGAGCTTGTTTAAGAATAGCACATTTCGGAATAATCAGTAAAGTAATTGTTAACGACTACTTGGAAGAAATTTAAACAGCTTTTCAGAATTTAATTTTGATTTATATATTTATAATTTATGTATATTACTTATATCTCAGCAAGCTAGGATATTTTTTTATATTTGTTAATACAACTCATATATAATTATACAAGTATTATATAATTCTTTACGAAAACGTAAAAAAAATTTCTCTTATACATTTTTTTAAGTACACACTATTTCTTATTCCTTTTCTCTCTCGTTTCTTTTTTACAACCTACGCTGTATGTATTCGATGCTGGGCACAGTTTTAAATGACGATAGGATAATAACGATTCAATTAAGTCGTAATCAACAGGAGATTGAAAAATTGAACTGAAACTCACTCGAATTACATTCTTTGACACAATATCCTGTTAAACGTCGCTTTTTTTCCCACGTAAATTCCAGGCTAGGATATAATCGCATAACGATGGACTTGTATAATTGCGGCGATAGGATTCCATTATCGTGGAAATTATCCGGCGAAGTTTTGCCAGCGATAAAGAGGAGCATTTTGTCCACAACTCTTAGATGATTCTTTTCGTTTCGACAATTACGTGTTATTGTGTTATTTCTTACTAACTCACAGACGGAAATGGAACAGTTGTTAAATGCAATAGTAAGTTTTAAATCAATTTTTCTTTTTTAGATTGTTGGACTTAATTTTTTTTTCTTTTTAACGGAGTGATTCAATGATTGTGCGATGGTGGTCTTGTATAATAGAATTTTTTAAGTTGTAGTTCTCTAAGTCACTTTCGTATATCTCGTGATACGAATATTTGTGTAATACATTGAGACGTATGGCTACTTGGTATTACTTCGAGTATTAGTTCGAGTTTCTCATTATACAGGTCAATGAACAAATGGTAGCGCAAATTTGACACGTCATCTACATCGTGTCGAGGTTCAGCTCCCGAGATAGCGAACACGGAGGTTTGTTCGAATGTCAGATAAGACTTGATTGTAATGGATGAAATACACTACAATAGAAACATTTACATTAGTGAGAGAAAATGGATGATATATAAATTTCAACATTAATCTTTATTTTTACCGAAATTAATAAATCAAACGGATTAAAGAATTAAAACAGCATATTAGATTTTATTTATTTCTTATGTCCTATCTATAAAAAATTACCGTGACGCCTAAATTAGCTGATAATTGATTCTATTGCTGTCGTTTATTAAATTATGTATTCTTTTATTAATCTTATTAATTTACTGGCACGACTAAATTAATATTTTATTTCTTATGTTACAGCCAGCGACAGAAATCCACAACTCCGTTGAAGCTCATGCAGTCTGGTAAGTCGCATGACTTTTTTTCATAATATGTGCTTGGGATTTTCTCAAAAAATAGCGCGCGCGTAGCGCATATAAAAAATCTATATGTAATAAAATTATTATAACGTCCTAGTAAACGATTAACGATGTAATAACATATCGGCATTCAAACAATTATTCGCAGCGTTATTAAAAAAAAATTTTTAATTAAAAAAAAATTTAAAGATTGCTCTCATAATTTATTTTAATTACTAAAATTTGCATTACAAAATTCGTTTAAAACGTATGAAAAATGTGTTCCAAGGTTCGTTCTTAAACATAGAAAAAGAATTCCCTTTTATTCCGAATAATTCCATTTCGTTCTTCTATGACACGTAATTCAGGCGCCCACAACTGAAACGAGTCGTTTCTTCTTCCTAGTCGCGTCTATTATTGGGAACGTGATTCGCGAAGAGATGAGATTGATACAGATGTTGCATATCGAGTTGCCGCCACAGAGACACGCGACACACGATATAGATCTCCATGGAATGTTTCGACAGAGCCCGCACACATTATTCTCTCTCACAACAGCTAGACATTATTGTTCTCTGTGGAAAAAGATTGTTCTGCTATAAAGAAAAGTAAAATGTAGAAAGTTTAGGAGACTAAATTAGGATACTAAATTCACTTCTAACTCTTCGAAATTACAGTTTATATAATTTACATAATCATTTAAAGTGCAGATTTTATTCTAATTCAAAATTCTATATTATTTATCGTAGCGAAATTAGGAAATTTAGAAATTAGCAAATCCGATTCGAATTAAACAAAATTTAGCTGTGCTTAGCACAAAAATAAAAAGAAAAAAAAAAGGCGTGCCAGCTTTACAGAGACCCGACATTAGACGCAGTGGAAAAATGTTAGAACTTTTTTTTTTATCGTTTCAGTAAAAACCATTTGTTGAGAGAGTTAAATGTAGAATTTTAATTTATGTAAGTTTGTCACAAGGGTATATATTAACGTAAATTTTGTTACTATTCACATTTTTTTTTCTTTTTTCTTCTTCTACGATCGTGTTATTATCGCATACTGTATTTTCGTGCGTGTCGCGGTAATATTTAGTTGAACCACTTGCAGTCTCAGTAGCAGCAAGACGTGATAATTCTCTTTGGAGAGGAATGAAGCTTAACGCGTGCTCAATCGGTCTCGCATTGAGATTTGAACCCATGATATCGCTCAAGGGGTTAATAGGCGTGCAACGTAACTGAAATGCATCCTCGGAAATCGGCCTACGCCTTCATTTCATCTAACCGCTTTAATGATGCATCCTTGACGCGATATCATGCATGTATACGGGCACGTAAATCGCATCACACATACGCACGCGGGAATGATATGTACTTAGCTAAATGTCGACGTCTCTGAAAGGCCTTTGGCAAAATTAGGTCACGAGGTGTACGAGAAGGCGGTGTGCGGGCCTACGGTGTGAATCAGGTCATCGTTCTATATATCGATTTGATTCGAATGGATGATTCTAAAGCGTTTTCGAGAAAATATCAACGATAATGTCGTGAAATAAAAAGGATCCAATTAAAATTTGTCCCGGCTGATTTAAAAATATAAATAATTTTGCGAACGTGAACGTGTGACTATGCAGGTATATTTACGCAATTGATATATCTGCGAATATGTAGAAATAATAGCGCGAAATCTGTGCCTTGAAAAACAAACGAACATAAATAACGCATAATCAGAATCATAAATCAACGTTAGTCCGATTCCTAAATGCGATGCTACAAGACCAGTGGTAGAAAAAAAAGAGCTATAAATCATTCATGACGTATACTATATTTTTTGGCAGTTTCTGAATTATTCCTTACGTTTTTGAAAGAAAAATCTTGTAGAAAGAAAATGAAAGATTTAACAAATTGTTTAATAAAATTGTTAATATCAATTTGTTAAATATATATAAAATTTGAATAATATATAATTTATTATAAAGTTGCAATTAAAACAAAATTAGAAAATAAACCAAATATTGGTTTATGATTAATAATATATTATTTTGTTAAATTAGACACAAGTAGACAAAACAGAAAGAAACGAAAAATAGATGTTTAATTTTTGATAAAATTGATATAAATTGGCCGTCGTCGATAAAAAGCAATTTTTGCCATGTTATTTTAGACTCCTCCCATAAAATTGAAGTTCATGTAGACACAATCACGTTAAGCTGTCGATACTTCACGGTCGATTCGCCTGCCAATAAGCTTTTCATTTACCCGCCACGCTTTTATCATCGATAGACACATATTATGGCGTGGCTCCGTGCGAATTGTAAAATAGAAATTGAAAAAGATCGGGACCCTTCTCGCGAACGTTCGGAATGATGAATCGCACAAAACGAGACCTGATCTAGCACTGTTCATTTCGTGGAACCCGTACGAAACGAGAGACCGTAATCCGGGAAAGCCACGCGGTGTATTACTCTGTGCGACAATTCTCCGGGATAAAAAAAAATGTCTAATCTCCGAGGCAACCTCGAATCGCCTTCTTTTATTTTCCGTCCTTCTCAAAATCGACGAGAACTGCGTATAGGTATATAGTTTCGTTATACATATACATATAGCTCGCAAGGTAAATAAACTCGTGAAATTAATTTAAATTTTTCGACAAATACATTTGTGTAGTTAAAATATTTTTTTTTAATTTAAATCTTTAGTTAGTTTCAATTTTTGTTATTAAGTAAAAATCGTAAATCCTTATAAAGATCGATGTATAGCGTACGTCGATAGATGGATATATAAATGAATTATTTCTGTCACTGATATTGATCGATTTCCTATCATCGTTCTTCGTGCTACAGCTATCGGGACCGTTGATGTATTAGGTATTAAGGTGGTTAACATAAAATTTGTGGACCTTTTGCCAATGAGAAATGCGTGCAATTTCATTGCGAAAGTTGGGTAATATACCGTCTACGTTCTACCTAAAAACTTTTTTTTTTTTTTCTATTTTCCTGGAAAGCTGGAATTAAGATTTATTTGACTTGTTCCGCAAAAACATCAGAAAAAAGCTGCTGCGCAAATATTTGCTTTTTATTATAAATTCGACATTTGGAATTCATTTTACCTCGACGTGAACGTCAAGACAGAATCGTGTAAATTTAGAAAATAACATGTCACAATTTCTGCAAATGTTTATTTTGTAAGTTAAAATATACATTTTTTACTTGTAATAACTTTAATATTATATTTTAGTTTTGTAAAGCTTTATATATTTTATATTAGTATGATAAGTCAAGTTTCGCGAAGGAAAACGGAATTAATTTTTTTTTTTTTTTTTTTCAAATACAAACGCGAAAGATTTTATAATTTTTAAAATAAATTAATTAAAATGAGAGACTTGCAGAAAATATAATACTGTCTACACGTTTAATTTAGTATCGGCAAAGTGACCGCACAGATTATTTCTATTTATTGCAGTCTTAATTAATGAATTTGTTCGCGAAATATTCGGTCCTATGAATGAATCGAAATGAAACTAGACTATGCGAGTAACGTGGCATCGCGAGAAGGGTATACTCGATCTCTCGACCCAGCAGCAGGCTGAGGTAGGTCAGTGAACGCAACTGCAGCAGCCAGCCAGTCAGCCAGCTCCCAACGCGAACACCCTCCCGTCCGGGGTAGCACCCTCTCGCCCGCGACTTGTTCGCTCAATATCTGGTGAATGCGTTGCGGAGGTGAGAGAAAACCGAAATGGAAAGAAAGAGAAGGAAACAGAGGGGGGATAAGATTCCCAGTGAGGTGGATAAGTAAGAAAGAGGAAAAAGAAAGAAAGGAGTAACGCTTTTTATTTTACAATCGGAAAGTATTGCGCAGAGATTTGTTTCCACTATTTCTGTACATTTTTCTACGTCTCGTACGTCTACTCGAGCTTATATTAGGTGCATATTAATAAAGCAATAGAGGCGACCCAAGGCAAAGTCCAATTGCCGAGACGAGGCATTCATAAAATGCAAGTGCGGAAGGAGCCGAGAAGTTATACTCTCGTGCATCCTCGGACTCCTTCAAGAATAACGCACTGGGTCAGAGCCCCGACGGGTTTTAGTGGGTAGTAGGCAGGCCTCGAGTTAGCGAGTCGTAAGACCTGAGCCCCACATACCCCCCTAGCCAATAAGGGGGAAATGCGTAAAGAAGGCAATTCCCGTCGTTAAAAAAAAAAAAAAAAAAAAAAAAAAGGTGCATATTAATTCGGTCAGCCGCGCGGAAATAAAATCAGAATCGTTTTGATTATAAAATAGATAGCGCTTTGCATCAGAATTATGTTCCTTTAATGAGATTTGGTAATTCTAAATTCGTCAACCTCTGAAGGCTTTAAAAACTATCATCAGCGCTCTATTGGTGTGAAACTTCGTTCCAACGAACTTTTAATAGGGTTGGTAGCGAGGATACCTAAAGTTGAATGTTAAAAGTGACGAAATGAGATGAAGTTTGATCGAATTTGTAATTTTTAACGTTATATACCTTTGTAACTAAACTTCAGATTGAAATTGTAAGATAAAGAAGAGAAAGATTCAACGGCAACATTAATTTGTTTTAATGAAATTTTATTAAGTTGAACTTAATAAAAGTAATAATAAATATATACAATGATAAAAAGCTTAATGAATTAAATTTTAATAATAATGCGGAATAATACGGGAGGCAAGGAATTCGATATGCCATATATATTCGACATGCGCCTCGAATTAAAATTTATTTGAAAAGTATTTAAAGTATTTAAAGAAAGATTTGAAAGTTATTATTTTTTTAAATTTTAAATCTTGTCTGGATGTATGTTATAACAATGCGCAATGGTCTAATCAGAATGTAACTGAATATGATTTGCAGACTGCGACACGGTTACGAAGTCTCGATTTGTAGGTTGAAACAATAACTATTGTGATTCGCATTCGCGGCGCGCACACGTGTTATATTTACATATAAATTAATTGCAATTTGCCGTAACCTGATTGTCTGTAAGTTGGCAGCTCTATGGCCGCAATGTTATCCCGTAGAAGATAACCGGCAAATCTGATTTATTTTTATATCTTGCTAACAATATAATATTCTTCCTTCCTAATGAAACATTGGATATTGACGGTTGCGGCCGCTAAAAATGTAGAACAATTTTATTTCGCGTTTTATGAGTTTTCTAAACGACGTCTAATTATAGTTGCTTTTACAAACAAGTACGAAATTTTAACAAAACAGAAAAAGAGACGGAAAGAAAAAAAAAAGAAGAAAAAAAAATTTGTTGAATAACGAAAATCCTGTGCAATATATTTCGAAATATTTCTCTCTTGATGTCGCAATGCAGTTTGATCCATTTGTATGCTGATATTTAAGCCTTTATGTTTCGTTTTGAAATAAAAAAAAAGGCGTCCCAAAGTTTTTATTGCGTATAACGAACCGCTTTTATTTGAAAACGCGAAAAACATATATTTTGAAGTTATTTAAAACGGAAATATCAATAATTATAGTTGCGATCTGGTGTTTTGGTTTAAATTTTATTTTTAATATAAAAAAGAAAGACGCTAAATAGCAAAAATGAATGTGATTTTACGTCAGCAAATAATTGTTCTTTTCAAAATTATTTCAATAAAATCAGAGACGCAGCACGAATATATTTCAAACATATTTTTATTTGCACAATTATTATTCTTATCATTAATATCCGAATTATTATCGGCATAAATAATTTCGTATTTATTTCAATTATTAGTTACTCTGGAGGTAATGAATTTGATACGCTGAGATTATTATTATTTATACGAATGCAGCATTGTTTCGTATACTGCGTGCAATTTTATTTTGTAGTATTCGATAACTTGATTTTATTGTTTACAGTCAGAGGTATATTGTACGTTTAGAAATGAAAGAATACATCTAGTGCCGTATGATATTATCGACGCGGTCGCGCCGTGTAGAATATAATGCATGATGCATTGCTAGATGATCTATTACTAGATTATATGATCTATTACTAGACGTGTTTACTTGGCTCGCATACGACGAGCAGGTACTGTGCTACTCCGTGGATTACGTGTCAAAATTAGAAACATGACTTCCTGACGTTATTTTCACATGTGTGAAGCATGGGATGTCGGTTAACTGAGCGACAGCGAAATAGAGAAAAAGAGAGAGAGAAAAAAAAAACGGTAAAAGAAAAGAGAAAGGAAAAATTTCGTTACAAGTTTTCAAGTACGTCGCTGGTTTAAAGATATAAGAAAACTGGTGGAGATATATAACATTACACCGTGATATCACGACGAACGCGATCGATTCGTCTCCGCCGTCTACTAAAAACCGCATTTTTATTTGAAAGCAATACCGCAATTCTTGGTACGCGGGCTTACGAAACGCGAGGTGTATTTGCAAAAAAAAAAGAAAAAAAAACCCACAAAAACGAGAATCCTCTCACCTTTTTTTTTTTTTTTTTATACCGTCAGATAAAAGTTACGGAAAGTGTGCTGAAATTTTTATCCCCCTCCGGTAGAACCGTCGCTAACTCTTATCGCGACGAGGGAAATAATATCCGGAAAATCCGTCACGACGTGTATTTCAAATGGTTTACTCTATGGGCGTCCCTGCAAAATCGCGTCGATCACAATATCGAGACGGTATTATAACGCGCATATAATAACGATATAGATATTTAGTTGGCGGGCGTGTTGACGCTAAACCCATTTGTAGATATAATCGTTTTCTAATGCGACGGATGCCGTTTATCGTTTAGCGTTTATATCATAATGACAGCTTCAATCGATACATTATTTCGAGATATATAATCGCGGAACAAAATGTGCGGATTGTACCGGTTTGGAATTTTGATCAAAGATAAATTGACTACGGTATGCTGGATGATCTATGATTGGAAATCAGTTCGTCATTATTAAAACTTTACGTTCCGGAAGTGACTACTTCTGGAAGTACAAGTATTCGGTGCAATATGCAATTTTTAATATTTATATTTTGGAATCAGAATGTAACGACTGTAAAAATTCGGATTAGCTTAAAGATTTTTATCTATTTACGAGCAAAAAGATTAATAAAGTAACTCATTTTTTATAAATTCACGTTTTATAATATATTTATATTAATATATACATGCAATGTATATGTATATTGCGGAATATCGTTAAACTCAGTTTGATTATAAAACAATGCTGTTAATCGTCGATTTAACATATTTTTCATTAATTACACATAACGCATAATTATCTTATTCATGACAAAATTTGAATATAATTCTATTATTTCCTTGTCTTGATTTTTAACAATACGCATTCGTGTTCAAGAAAATGCCTTCCACTAAAGCTAAAAATAAATTATTTAGATATAATATCGGGGATCGTTATATAATTTTGATACTAGAACAGTGGAAGGAATTAAATTACTTTTATTGCTTCTTTAGTAATTTATTTATTCCTCAATCATTATATGAAATACGTTTAAGAACCAGCTAATAGGAAAATGGAATAAAACTCATTTAAATCAAATTTGGTTTTTAATGCATTTCTTATATGGGGCGAAAATGACTCCTTTTACTATTAAACCTTGAAAATTGTCCCGCAGGCATGAATAATGATAGGAATTTATTACTGTTATAATGAAATGTGTGCAATGGAAAAGTATAACTCACTTGTCGGGAGAATTTTATTAATGTTCTTTGTGTCGTTAAAATGGTCGACGTAATGAACGTTCCGTCGTGCATTTTTGCGCTGCGTGTCATTTGCCACGAAATCCGAGCGAAATTTCTCCTTGGTTCGATGATTACACGGTTGGTTTCGACGTATCAAGCGTAGCGAGAAAAAGGCGAGTGGCCGCGGGCGAAAGTAATAATCTTCGCTTTGTGCATGTCGGCTGGAACATGCATTAAAGCCTTTTGACGAGAGAGACGACTGATGGAAGGGAAACGCAATTGAATTCGCCACCGCTCAATTTCACCGATAATTGAGAGACACCATTCCCGCTTCGATGCTTTTCATGTACTTGATGCATGAGATTTGATATTCCCCCTTCCCCTCCGCCCTTGCCCATCCTCAGAAATTTGCGAAATTTTCTTCGGCATTGTTTAGCGAATTTTTTCTTTACATTTCACATTTTTACGCGATACTATATTTTCTACGTTATCGCTCTCGTTGCGCTACATTTTCTTTCGCGTTCGACTTCAACTTTTTTTTTTATTTAATTCTTTCACACTCGTCTGGTCACGATTTTACACACTCACCGTTCTCGACGTTGAGCTCCGCCGCTGAAGCTCTGTACGAGGGTGGTCTTCCATAATCGCTCGCATCGCTCGGATGCAGCAGTAGTTGATGCGACGTCCTAGAATGGTGTCTGGAGCCGCCGGAAGAACGGCGCACGTGAATGTTATTTAATATTGTGCTGCTGGAGGCTCTACTAAGGGCCGCCCTTTGCCTGATGGCCTCTTTGTAGATTTTGTAGTACATGATGATCATCACGATACCCGGGATCCAGAAAGACACGCAGGAACTGATCACCGCGTACGGGAGGTTTACCACGAACATGCAAATCTAAGATCGCAGAAGCCGGAGTATTTTCAATCGAGCGAAATAGGTTGGATTATAGTTAATACACGCGGTTAAAGCTCCCCTTGCCCCGACCTCTCTCAATTATATTTTAAATTCGGAATAAGTCTTGCGTAATAACATGTGTGAAAGATTTTTCAGCGATCTCGATGCGTAAAGAAATTCAACAACATTCTGCGCGAGTCCGCAACTCTATTTCGTGAATTAAATGCAAATATAATAGGAAGCTAGGCCAGTTTTCAGAGTGCAGTAAAAACGGTAAAGCGAAACGTTTCGATCCGTGAAAATAATGAATGGATCGAATGAATCGAAAGAGGGTAAGATCGTTATTATTTTATAATGTCCTTTTAATAGTTGTCTCCGAATAAAATTGTAGGACCGTCAAAACTGATATAACGGTATAATAAGACGCTAAAATAGGCTATTAAAGTATTAAAATTTCAAAGATGCTGTTTATAATAAGATTCTAGAGTGTAGGCTGTTAGTTTCACCCGTCGGTGCCTTTTTCTTGTTTAAACTTGCAATTTTTTTCTTTTTTCTTTTTTCCTTTTTGTCATCGCTAGAGTATGACGTTACGATCGATTTATTACTGCAACGCCATCGCTTACAAATTGCTTTTTATTAAAGTAACACAAAGCAATTTACGCTAATTATATGATTAATTACAGACGAAACTAGTATCCGTTTTATACACATTTTAAACATAATTATTAGCTTTTGTATTCAATTAACTTTGAATAGCGATGCAGTATTAGTGGCATACGAATTACGATATATGTATAATTAATTTTGCTGTAATTAAAAGATTGATATAAAATGAAGTATTATACTCTCCGAACGATTAAGATTACAAATGCTCAATTATAAAAAAAAAAGAAAAGTAAAATTAACAATTAAAAAAAAAATGATAAGTATTTTGCAATTAATTTCATGCTACTTTAGGAAAATCCATTAAAGCCTAAGTTGATAAAGGATATAATATTATAAGCCATATACTTCGATAGCTGTTAAGAAAATATTAATTATTATAAGAAAAACGTTGCTCGTGATAAATGATATTTCGTCACAGTTTTCCGACGGTGAGCTTCGTCGATTAAAAATCGCAAATATCGCAATTCGTATCTCATGCTAAACGTGAAACATAAATACGTGACGTAAAATACTGCATGTATATTTACGAAAAAAATTTGACGTGTAGTTTAATAGAGATAAAAAAAAAAGTTGTACAATTGCCTAGATTAATGATTTGAGGCACGAACTGATCGAACAAGCGATTGCAAAGAACAACGGTCAAAAATAAAATGTCAGGATGTCGAGATGAGATTAACGTGTTACGTAATCACGTGAATTTTATTAACAAGGAGAAAAATATCTCTATCTATTCAAATCGTCTAAACTTCGATTAAATTTTGCGTTCTAAAGTTGAAAAATTAATTTACAATAATTTCAAATATTATGTACCCGTGGGAACCTTGAGAACTTTCAATCCCGCGTGTCTTTTAATTAATCAAAGCGTCGTTGTGAATCTACCTGCGGATTTTTCCGACGAA
Organism: Cardiocondyla obscurior; assembly: GCF_019399895.1. NCBI lineage: Eukaryota > Metazoa > Arthropoda > Insecta > Hymenoptera > Formicidae > Cardiocondyla > Cardiocondyla obscurior. The sequence continues at coordinate 325,157 of NC_091869.1, forward strand.
AGTCCAGATGCTGTTGCGTGGTGTACCACCCCATGAAGATAGGTATAAAACTAATCAGAGCTGGCAGGGTCCAAGCACTACTCAGCATGGCAGTAACGATTACAGTCCTCATAATGGCCGGGTACTCTAGCGGTCTGACTATCGCGTAATACCTATCGACACTGATACAGCAAAGATGGAGAATGCTCGCGGTGCTGAAATAAACGTCCATCGAATTCCACACGTCGCACATGATATTCCCCAATAGCCATTTGCCCCCGGAAAGCTCAGCGGAAGCATTGAACGTCATAGCGCACACCGCGACTAAAAGATCCGCCATTGCTAAGGAAACTACATAGCGATTAGTTGGCACTCGTAGCTTTCGGTGTCTTCTCACGCTGGCGATCACGAGAGCATTGCCTAATAAAGCGGTGACGATGATGCTGATCATTATGACGCCCTTAAGAACGATCAGAGTAATGTTCCTTGATTTATCGATGCTGCTCGGACTGCTTTGAAAATCGGGAACGCTCTCCAGACTTGTAAAATTAATTGAGCGGTAGACCTCCTCATCCGATAACTCACTGACTTCCATCCCAGACCGAAAGTCGCGGTATTACGTTTAACGTTTATTTATCGATAAATATCCGTCGACGTATTTGTCCATTTTTATTATCTCCTCTGGATCACGGGCGATTAATCTTATCTTCGCAGTAACTTAATTCGCCATTTCGTACACACCGAGATGTCATTTTCTAATTGTCGACTATCCACTGTAGTCCGATGTCCCCACTTATCACAATCACTTTCCATAATAATTGTCAATTACATCCATTAGAAATGGTAATGTTAAATTATTTCATATTTATATTTAAAGTAAATCTTTCTAAAATTCTTGTATTGTTCGTGAGCAATTTTTATCCTTAGTAAATTTGATCGTTCATCGTTTGTTCGTTTGATAATTAGCGTTCTCTGTTTTTAAATGGAGAAATATTAACTAATTTAAATTAATTTAATATAAATGAACAAATAAAATATACATTACATCGACAAATTTATAAGTTTCGGTAGAAAGTAAATAATATTTTTGTTAAGCTGTCATTATTTTTTAAATTATCTTTTAATTATTCTTTCGATACATTTTAATGAAATAAAATAATGTCAAAAGAACGCAGATGTTATCACAATGCCTGTAAGGAGGGCAAAATCAGATAATGAATTCTGTTATGTTCGGATATAATGCCAGTTTTTTTTTTTTTTTTTCTTTATGAAAACTTTTCTTTCATCACCCAGTTACGATCGCGATGGCGTACATCGAAATTACAATCGTACTGACTCGTTATGTATTATATCTCTTACGGCCACGAGTGTATTATCTGTAAATATATCTGACTGTATTATTAACGACGAGCCACGTGAAACGTCTCATCAACGATTTCTCCTTCGCTTTCTTGGAACCGCTACGTTTTATATTCATGTGATTATACATGTGTATAATTTAGGGTCTTCCAGCTTCTTTTAGCAAGGGTTTGACGAATCAGGTATTGACGTTTCCAAATGCATGAATGTAATATTACCGGCGCATATCCAGACAATAGCGACAGAATTTCACATTAATCTCGCTTTTGTTGACGCATTGTGCTGATTTTCGATCCAATTAAAAAAAAAAAATTGTTTTGCTTTTTTTGTCATTAGTTTTTATTTGAATTCAAAATTGATAATTCAATTTTTTCAATTATTTAGTTGATCAATTAATATTTAACATTTAATATCGAATTAAATTCGGAAAGCGACAGTTTCCAACTGCCGACAGTTCATTAACATTTATAGCCGAAATTAGCGCAGACATCGATCTATCAGCACAACTTTCCTCGCGAGAAACTTCCTCTCCAGTATCGGAAAGATAACTTGAGCGAAACTACTAGGAAGGGAATCCCTGGGTAATTGCTGCAATTTCGGAAGCTCGATTTATCGTAATCGCATGATCGTAGTTGCGACCGTATCTTAGCGGTACAGCCACGATAACAATAAATTATTTGTAATGTGTCGTTAATAATTTAAACATTTTTTTATATCAGAAAGAAATTAATATAAGCTGGATAATGCTTCTACTTTTAATTAATATGCGTGCAAATAATAATTGGTAAATAATAATATTGTTTTCCTGAAAATCAAGCCTTTTTATTCTTCACAATCTTGAGAAAATTAAGATACCGTATTAATTCGAAGGAAAAAGAAAGAATAGAGTCTCATTTTAATTTTATAAACAGCACGGCAGCGAATTTACATCTCGTCTCTGTTAGTAAAGATATTACGTCACGGCGGTACTTTCTGAAATTTTAATAACATACGATACGCGAATGTGTGCAATATGTATAACAGGTGTAGAAGACTACACTTATTTTGAGAGCTAAAGTTTGGAATATAAAACAGGAATACAAGTATATGTAATTTGTTTTAATGCGGGCTTTTCAAGTTGCATCTTTGTGAACCACCTTATCATTACGTAAACTTGTAAAATTTTTTGGTTAAAAGTTGTCACTGGCAAGAAGTGAATTTTAAAAAAGTTGCAAGAAAAATATTTTTCTCTTACTCCACGCTCGTAGTTTAAAATAATACACGGATTTATTTTATATTTTTATACAATAACACGAAGATTCACCTGAAAAATATACGTTTCAAAATTCTGAAATTAATAAATTTTATAATCTAAGAGATCGATAATGCCTGTAAAATTTGCGCGTGAATATGTACGAGTTTTAATGATAAAGAAATGTTAAAGTATCGTGAGATTTCCCGTAATACGAAACTCTGAAATGGTAGGTTTCATAGGTAATTGGGCTCCGTTTTCTTACCGAGAGTTATTTATTTTTTGGAGCAAATTCTAGGAAAATGTATTTTTTTATTAAATGTTAAATATTAATAACGGTTGCCTTCTCGGATGTTTAGCCTTCTCTGAATGATAAAAATGCGGACGGTAAAGCAACCGAGAGGGGGTCAGGGTAAAGAGAAGTTGACAATAGAACAAGTTCAAGTGAGGCCTGGATTTACATTCTGTAATATTCATAAAGATGGCTCTAGCCATTCCATTAGCAATTACGTGATATGAGATTACATGTAAAGTAGCCTGCTGCACGAGCATCCAATAGCTTTTACTTTCATGCTTACAAAAAAAAAAAGAAAAAAACGTGATATGAGTATAGGTGCACATACACACATAAATAAAATCAGAATCAGTATTATTTTCATCGTTAATAATAAAACGATTGAAAGAATTAACAGTACTTTAGCGGTTTTATTAAAAAAAAAACTGTACGTACAAAATTGATAAAAGATAACTTTTGACTTTTTAAAATTTATTTTATTTGTTGAAATTTTAATTTTATTTTTCTACTAAACATTTAAGATTCTTAATTTTATGCTTTATTATTAAAAAAAAAGTTCTGATTTTATTTTTTCTTTAGGTGAAACATATTTTGTCGTCTACTTTTGTTTTTAAAATGTTACATTGCCATTTTTGTTTATTTCTAATGGCGATTGTTATAATTTTCTTGCAATATTTTCTACTTGATCCACTCGATATGTTCAGCGACAATAAGTTAACCTCTCAATTGACGAATTGATTTCTTTGTCCTCCACACTCGGTGCCCAAGAGAGCGTGGAAGCAAATAAAATTCTGAAAGATCGACATACATTCGCACTTTACGCGTCAATGTGTCAATGAAGCTCTTTTCCCTTTCTCTTTCTCGCTCGAAATTAAAATTCAAAAAGTGTCGACATATGTCGCCGACGATTCAATCGATGCGAATACGTTTTTCCCTGGAGAATTTACGTTTTGTTTCTGTGAGAAATTCTATTACAAAATGTCAGACCACATTTTGAAATAAATTATTTTTACGTATTAAAATGCGAAAACGGAGAATACTTTTGTAATTTTGAGTTATAAATTATTTATCATGGAATTTATTTTTAATTATTTAAAATTTGTTTGTTTTCTGCAGATAATTTATATTTTGCAAAATATGAACTGTATTAATTATTTCGAGGAATTATTAGTTACAAATTGTGGGCGTAAATGATTTTAAATAACATCTAGATCTATAAAGAAAGGGAGAATTTATTTTTCTGCACTTTATATATGTCAAACATTTTAAATAAATCTTGATCTGAAAAAAACCGGGTAAAAAAAAAAATAGAAATGTCAAGAGAACAAAATTAATTTTCAAAGAATAAATAATGGAAATGTCGGTGTGGTTTCCGGTTTACAACCAGATTAAATGACACCGAGAGCCTGTACATCTGTAATATTGAAATGCGAAGTTGTCAGTTTGAGTGCCAATTCGTCTAAACGTAAATAGGAATGACGATTGAAACATGGCCAACACGTTTTACGTATGTGAAATTCGAGAATTTGCTCTTGCACTATCTGAAAGACATTTTTACAAATTTAAAGACATGAAAGACACAAATTAAGAAATAAAGGATGAAATATATAAAGATAAAAAAGAAAAAAAAATTTATTTATAAAGTATCTTTTCAAAGTATTAAAATATTAAAAAAAGAAAATTATCTATATGCAGTATAGGAAATATATAATTTTATAAAATTGCGATGTACAAAGATTAAATTTATTTCGACGCTTCTGCGTCCGAAAAAGCACCCGTCAATGAATTCACAACCTTGAAATGACAAAAGGAACCAATAGATAACCACTTGCTATTTTATTCGTCTCTCCGCACTATCTATTTTAAAGATTCGAAGAAATTAAAGGCGCGTCTGGATGTCTAGACGTTGCTCCGGGTAACTGCATCCAAGGACGCTACCGGAAACGCAAGCTCCTTCGTTGCAGTTCTTTCAAACCATCTCCGTGCGGAAAGGTGGTTTATAAATAAATTCGACGAAAATTATCAATCAAGTAACAGGATCAATTCGCTTCAAATTATTTTAGAAACGGTGAGCACGAGCAATGAAGGTTCTTTCGCTCCCGTTAACGAATTACTGAATGATTTGCACGAACCCACCCCTTCTGAACGATTATTCCTCACATTTTCAGTATTTCATTATAGATTTAAATAGCCGTGAGTCTCCGCGCTCACGATCGTTTTAAGTTTCAATGAAATTTAAATGCCTGCTTGAACAGCCTGAGTATACGTCTCTGCAATCTTTCGTAAACAATAGGGCTAAGATTAATTTCGCGGCCGCACTTTTTCGTTGTTTAAACCGCACTGTTAATTAATGGAGCGTCGGTAGGGCTGGCCCTAGGATACCGGTGTTCCGCTCGAATCCGCGGCATGACGGATCGATCTTTGGCGGCCAAGGTCGCGACGAGACCGTCGTCGTCCCCGTTATCGTCGTCGTCGACGGCGGCGACGGCGATTTTGAGCGGTGGCGAGTAGTAACACCTTGACGGATCGTACATGTTCGGACGACGCCGGTAGACTGAGCGTCGCGACGTTCACCACGGCGCCGCGTTTCTCCCCCTCGAAACTCTGTCGTTCTCTCTCCTCTTTGTTTCTCTTTAGCCCTCTCTTGCTTTCTCGCGTGTTGCTCTCCATCGTGTACTCCGACGCATTAGAGAAAGGGACCGCCGTTGAATCTCAAATACCGGTATTTAGCCGAATAAGGTAAAAACGAAAAAGAAAAAAAAAAGGAAAGAAAAAGAAAAAAATATCACGTAGACGAACGAAATGTAAAATATAATATGAAACGCTTTACGTAAAAATTAATTTAACGTATGAAATTGCAACTCTATAATAATGCGTTTATGGAAGCGTGGGTTCAACATTTGAGTTGGACCAGCATTCGAGGTTATTTAATATTATATGAAACTTCACGTGAAAATGTACAAAGTAACGTAATATGATGTAATATAATGTAAAGTGAATTAATAACATCTCTTATTAATCTTCTTCATGAGTATTCAAAACTTTTTTTTTATCACGTGTATACATATGTGCATATGCTTTAAATACATTTTCTTTTTTTCTTTCTTTGCCTTTTTTTTTTTTTTTTTTGATTACAATTTAGTCTTGATTAATGGATTGAATTATAGAAAAGCGTAGGGAAGCGCAGGTAAAACGAACGCATCCTATTGTTTCGCGTTTACTAACGATTTCCCCGGACGGGGTTCTATTGTTCGGATGATATAAGGTCGCGTATCCGGATGCTCGGGCTCGGATATGCATAGAGATGCATTGTCTTTGCGCCGTGCAAATATTTGCATGCACGATATAACGTGGGAATACGAGAAGGGCGCAGCCGCTAATTATAATATGAAAAGTGGGCAATTTGCTAAGAAATAGCATATGAGTTTTATTTTTGTCGCGAACGAACAGCCAGCGAAGCCGCCTTTGGCAGTTCCAGATATAAATAATTATAGTGCGCGCGGATAAAGAGTTCGGTCTCTCACAAAGCGAAAGAGGCGGGGAGTGTTGTTCGTAAAAGCTTGACATAAAAAGTTAAATTTCTTGCGGTAAATTACTTGAATAGTTAACGCGCAGGAGCATGACGATTGAGGAAACCTTGATCCGAGATCCCGAGAAAAGAAACGACGTTTTATTGCCGCAACCTTAGTGGCGTATTATACTAATTTATCTCAATAACTGCACACGGCTTGCTAACAATTCTGTCACAATCGATGCCGTATTTCGCAACTCTCTCGCATCGTGTACTGCAAATAAAAAGGTGCTGGAAACAAAGGTTCTATGTCATGTTTATTTGTGAATTTAAAGGCGAAAAGAAATGTATAAAATATTCAGCGGCGCATTAATAAAACGTTTCTCTCTCATCAATATGGAACGTACATATATCATACCGAATTGATTGCTTAAAAAAGAAATTGCAAAGTCGCAGCGATATTAATACTTAAAAAAATTGTCGTATATGAAATCAAATACTGTCACGAGTCATAGTGTGTTATATTTTATATATTAAGTATACATATAATAAACGAAAAATTTTTTTAATTTTAGTTAGCAAGCGTTACGCGTAATATATTGTATTATAAATTAAAAAATATAAGAAAAAGAGAAAGAAAGACAGAGAGAGAGAGAGGGAGAGACAAAAGGAGAGAGAGAAATTTCTTCTTACATACTACTGTTCAACTTGGTATGCGTGAGATCGATCGGCTCGCGGGGCACGTAATAACAAGCGGCCTTCGCGCGAAAGCACCGAGGCCGCGCACGTGTTTCCCTTCGCATTCGCGCGCGATTTTGCTGTAACTACACGCTCTCGTTTTCTCGAAATCGCTTGTACGAGGGTATCGCTTCCTCCTCGAGGGCGCGCGCTACTCGAAAGGCAGCGATCACGCGAAAAGCAGGAGAGACTGCACGCAACGACGAGTGAGCCAGTTTCGTGTGCCTCTTCAAGGTCCCCCTCGTATTGAAATTCGTTTAAATTTTATAAGGCATTTAATATACAAATTTAGTTCCAATAAATCGATGGGAATGGCGATTCGAATTAATTCATTCATACACAAACAATTGCAGTAAAAAAAAAAAAAAAAAAAGAAGTTATTTATGAGTGAAAAGAGATAAGCGTGGTTTTACTTTGATCGAAGATTACACCGACTTCTCGAATTGCCACTTCGCTCTAACTTTTTGCCCTCCGCAAGGAACTTACATCTGCGTAGTAAGTAAGAAGTTCCGATCTAATTTCCACGACGGTAGTAGGCGAGAAGTTTTCTCGATCCTTTCGAACTACGCACGCCAAGTAACTACGAAAGAGCTTTACACGAAATTATATGTCATAAGCGTTATCTGTGACAAATATTCGACTTATATATCAAGACTAAGACTCGCTTCTTTTCGGGATTTTTGAATGTCATTCAGGGAACGAACTATTAATTTTCTTTTTTTTTTTTAACTTAAATAATTTCTTCTACGAAGTTAAGTATCTACTATGCAATTGATTATTTCGAAATGCAACAAACAGAAAGCTTTATTTTGAAGAACTAATATTTTCGACTATCGTTCTAAAGATGCGAGATATAATCTGATTTGGAAACCTCGCGTCGTACTTTACATTCGTTATCTGTCGTTCAATTGTGTGTGTGACTGTCCAGTTAAAATACTGTCGTTTTTCCGATACTGTCCACTTTTCACAGTAGGGTTCTGAACTGGTGGTGACACGTGCCGTGTCCGTATTCCGTATCACGGAAATTGATTTTATCTTTTGTTCGCTGAATCTTTTCGTCCATCTCAGAGTGAGATTTTTTAATAATAAATTTGTCGTAAGCTACAAATTATATTCCACCAACGATATAATACAAAGTTAAAATATGACATACATGTGATATAGCACCATCATTTTTTTTTATCTTGTTTTGGAGATATACATATAGTAAAAAATTTAAGAACTATTACTATTATTCTGCTCTACTTTTGTTTTAACCATTACTTTTTTTGTTATAATACACACTTCACGACTAGCTGACTATTATTAGGAAGCAGTTTATTTTTTTATTTATTTACGAATTACATTTGACAGCATGCACCAAGTAAAATGAGAGTTGAGTACAGTTGTCTAAGGGCTTGCGAGATATTTAATATAACATCTAAAATTAAACTTGGAAAAAAAGAAAGATATATACTCATAGTTGTTTCACTTATATATTCATACCTTACAACATAATTAATTATTTATAGTACAGTGCAAGAATATTAATAAGTATGATTATTTTATTTAAATTATCTGTCTCTTTATTTTTTAGTTAAAACCTTTAAATAATAAAATCATTATGCACGCCTAAAAAAAAAAATATAGAAAAAATTTTAATACATATAAATTTGTGTATTTAATACAGAAGCAATCGTTATTAATATAATATTAGTACAGAAAAAATTATATATGTTGATTTAATATTGTATAATTAATAATTATATTTACCAAAAGAGTAAACTAACTTAACCAAACCTAATCCACGGAGGCAGAGTTTGTGCTTCAGCATAGGCTGCAGGTGCAGCTTCTGCGTCCGGATCAGCTTTGGCTAAAGGACTCGCCCATGTTAATGAGCCACTTAGGGCTACTACAATTACCGCAATAGTCAAAAATTTAAAAAAAGACATTGTTGCGTTGTACTCATGTTTTTCATTTTATTTGCTTTATATACCTACTTCACGGCTAGCCGATTATTTCTTGCAAATGTTACGATCAGATAATAAATATTATCGTGTTATTAAAGTAGATTTTTTATGAAATGTTTAAGTTAAAATGTTATTAATAAAATAAAAATGTTCATTTTAACTACTTATTATATTCTTTTCGGAATATTTTTTGGTAATACTAAGCTAGTCGTGGGATATAAAATAGTAAGAATGTAAAACGAAGTCAAATTTAGTTGTTTGTTACCAGGGAATATGTAATTCGGATAAGAAGTTATGCCGAACAGTTATAAATAAGATATAATTTTATTTCTGATAAAACTAGTTTTTATATGCGATAGAAAACGTCCTTCAACAATATGTTCATGACTTGATACGTGTTTTTAAGATTATTTAAAATAAAATTGGTTAAGTCGATCTGATTGACGGATACTGTTTTTTAATAAAATTATAAAATTATATATTAACAGTTATATATAAGATTACCTATTGAAGTAAAGAAACGAATTAAAATTAAAACGTGTATACCGTATTTGATTACAAATATTTTGAGAGCTTGTAATCACGTAGAACAGTGATATTACAATCAAAAGTGTATGGATATTTTTCTTTTAAGCGTTAATAAAATTAATGATAATAGATGTTAGAAATCTAGCAATTTTTTGCTTTTTTTTTTATAAATCACATTCGAGAGTATGTACTAAATATAATGAGAATTGCGTACAGTTATCTGAAGATTTGTGAAGAACTTTATGTAACATCTAAAATTAGACTTACGAAAAAGACAGATTTATGCATATAATTGTTACGCTTATTTATTCACATATTATAACATAAGTAATTATTTACAGTGTAAAAGTATTAAGTATGTTTAATTTTTTTTAATTATCTGTTTCTTTATCCCTTAGTTATAGCGTGCTGAATAAATGGTAAGGCCATCATGCCCGCCTAAAAGAAGAAAAAATATTGAAAGAATCTTAAAAATAGATATAAATTTGTGTACTTAATACAGAAATAATCGTTTATGCCAATTAAAAACCTTTAATATAATTTTAATTTAATAATATATTTAAAAAAATAGTTTTTCTTTATAATTAAATAAAAAAATAATTAAAAATAATGTACAAATTTTTTTTTTAATAATTTAACAGTAATTTAAATTAATAATTAAGTTTACCAAAAGTGGCAGGCCAGGATTAGCTTCAGCTACAGCTTCAGCAAATCCCTCGGCCAAAGCTTCAGCTACAGCTTCGGCCGCAGCTTCGGCTTCAGCCTCTGCTTCAGGTGCAGCTTCGGCGGCAGGGTCCGCTTTGGCTATAGGACTAGCCCATGTTAATGAGCCACTTAGGGCTACTACAATTACCGCAATAGTCAAAAATTTAAAAAGAATCATTGTTGCGTTGTACTAATGTTTTATTTTTTACTTGCTTTATATACTTCTCGATTAGCTGATTATTATTTAAAAGTCTAATATTCAGATTTAAAGTTTTGACGTGTTATCAAACAACATTTTTTTATGAAATTTTAGTTTTAATTTTAGTAATAAAATATATATGTGAATTTTAACTGCATACCATAAATTTTTATCGAAATCGTATATTTTCTGGTATCAATTCGCTAGTCGCAGGGTATAAAGCACCAGAAATGTGATACGATATTGTCGAAGCGTAACAATGAAGAATTTCAACTTTTTGACTATCACGGTAATTATAGTAGGTCTAAGCGGCTCATTAACATGGGCTAGTCCTATAGCCAACCCTCTGCCTCTCCCCGCAGCTGAAGCTGCACCGGAAGCTGTAGCCGAAGCCGAAGCTGAAGCTGGTCTGCCTATTTTGGTAAGTTGAATAATAGTAAGTTATACAGTTTAATGAATTTTAACATAAATTTACTTTCATATTCTGACGATTTAACTTGGCAACAATTGGACAGTAATATATGTACTTAGACAAGTTCTTAAGTGAATATACATAATGAGACAGTTTTCATGCGTGTAATTACTGTGTTTTAGTATTAAAAAAAGATTTTTAACTAGTTGAATATTAATTTAATTAGTATTTTTAAGTAATTAAGTTAATTTATCAGAAATATTAGATGTATAATTGAAATCTGTTATTAAAGATTATACATTTTTTTCTCTTTGTTTAGGCCGCCATTGTGACTTTACCGTTTATTCACCACTGGTTGACAAAAAAATTAGGTTGAAGTAAATAAAAAATTTAAGAAAGTCAAAATAATCATTCTTCTTCAGTATTTGTGCGATATACTATTAATACTTGTGTTTATTATTATACAACTAATTAAATAAATGTGATTTACAAATGTGATTTACATTATTAACAGTTTATTATATATTTATAATATGTAACGAATGTGTAATTAAATAATTTTATGTTTAATAAAAAACGACACTATAAGCTTGATTTTTGAATATAAAATAGATCTGTTCTAAAATTAAAAAAAAAAGTGACTTTCAATACAGAAGTGACTCACTTCTGAATATAGTTTGTAAAAATATAAAATTTATTTTTACTTTATACGTATTTTACTTTACCTTAACATATGTAGGTACTTACATTTATTCAACTTATAATTGAATTTGTTACAACTACGGTTCTTAATTACGAATTATTTCAGCAAATTGCTTACAGCGAATTATAATTACCACTAACCACGATAGTTAAAAATTAAAAAATTTTTGTTATTGCATTTTGATTTCGTATCACATATTAGTTTTTCATGTCTTACGACTATTCGATTATTACGAGAAAATACGGGATTCGGATAAGAAATTATGACGAACAGTAAAAAAAAACATACATAAATTTATTAAAGATAAAGCTAACTTTTATATACGATAGAAAGCGTCCTTCAACAATAAGTTTATGACTTGACACGTGTTTTTAAGATTAATTAAAATAAAATTGATTAAATCGACGTGAATGTTAATTGACGGATACTGTTTTTTAATAAAATTATGAATTAACAGTTACATATGAGATTATTGTATTAATTATTATAATTTAATTATAATTGTATTTTAAGAACTGTAGTCGAGGTATTTTCGGGTTCTCTTTATAAGAGAAACGTTTATCTTGATTATAATTTACTTGATATGTTTAAAGTTAAATATTCTACGTAACATCTAAAATTAAATTTGTAACAGAAGTATCTTTATAATTAAACATAAAATTACTTACATACACATCTTTTAAATATACGTAGGATACTATGTTGACAATTTTGTTACGTATAGTTATTACATTTATTTATTTATTCAGTATAAACATAATTATTTATAATACAATGAAATACATATTAAAGTATGATTGTTTCCTGTAAATTATCTCTATCTTTATCCCTTTTTAGCCCAATATTCAAGATATTCCTTCTAAAAAATTAAAAAATATTGAAAGTGTCTTAATAACAGATATTAATTTGAATACTTAGTACAAAAATAATCGTTTATGCCGATTTAAAATTGTATTATTAATAATTAAATTTACCAAAAGAGGTATTGTAGGTATATTAGGCGTGCCAGGGTTAGCTTCAGCTAGAGCTTCGGCAAACCCTTCGGCTAAAGCTTCAGCTACAGCTACGGCTGCGGCTTCGGCTTCAGCTTCCGCTTCCGCTTCTGCATTAGGTTCAGCTGCAGCTTCAGCGACAGGATCAGCTTTGGCTAAAGAATTAGCCCACGTCAACGAGTCACTTAAAGCTACTACAATTACCGCAATAGTAAAAAATTTTAAATGAGTCATTGTTGCGTTGTACTCATGTTTTTTATTTTACTTACTTTATATACCTCACGACTAACCGATTATTACTTGGAATTACTTTTTACAAATTTTTATCGGAATATTTTCTGATAATAATACGTCCAGTCGTGGAATATAATATATCCAGAATGTAATACGAAATCAAAATTAGTTCTTTTCTATCAGGGAATATTTATTTCGGATAAGAAGTTATGACGAGCAGTTAAAAATAAGATATAATTTTATTATTGATAAAACTAGTTTTTATATGCGATGGAAAGCGTCCTTAAAAAATATGTTTATGACTTGACACGTAATTTTAAAATTATTTAAAATAAAATTGATTCAGGCGGCCGGAATATTAATTAACGGACACTGTTTTTTAGTAAAATTATGAATTAATAATTACATATGAGATCATTGTATTAATTATTATAATTTAAATATAACTTAATTTTAAGAACTGTATCTTATAGAACTGCAATGTAAGAATTTTTTCTATTGCTTAAAATATTTGTCACTGTTGTCAAGGTATTTTTGAACTCTCAGTAAAAGAGATACGATCATCTTGGTTATAATTTACTTGTTACGTTTAACGTAAAAAATTTTATGTAACAAAATTACTTAACTACACATTTTTTTAACAACGCATATGTAAGATAAAATGTCAACAATTTTGATAGGCATAGTTGTTACATTTATTTAATAATACAGTACAAACATAATTATTTACGCTGGAATATAAATCATATTAAAATATGATTCTTTGCTGTAAATTATCTGTATCTTTATCCCTTTTTAGCCCAGTGCTCAAGATATTCCTTCTAAAAAAATAAAAAATATTGAAAGTGTCTTAATAACAGATATTAATTTGAATACTTAGTAGAGGAGTAATCGTATATGCCGATTAAAAATTTAAACTTGTTTATGCCAATTAAAAATTGTGTAATTAATAATTAAGTTTACCAAAAGAGGTATGCCAGGATTAGCTTCAGCTAGAGCTTCAGCGAACGCTTCGGCCATAGCTGCAGCTACAGCTTCGGCTTCAGCCTCCGCTTCTGCATTAGGTTCGGCTGCAGCTTCAGCGGCAGGATTAGGTTTGGCTGAAGGATTGGCCCATGTCAATGAGCTACCTAGACTTATTACAAGCACTGTGATGAACAGAAATTTCGGCGCTGTCATTGTTGTATTCTAACTGTCTTTCACTTTATTCTTGTTTTATACCTTGCAAATTATTTCATTATCACGAGAAAACATATACGTCATACTTTTATTCAGATAAGAAATTACGATGGGTAATTAAAGATTAGAAAAAAATTTTATTATAAATAAAATTGTACGATATTGAATATTTTGTTCACAGTTTTTTTTTAATCAAATGTTAATAGTTTGATTGTGAGATCTTGAGAAGTATTAAAGTTGCTTTAGTTATTTTATGCATTAGTGAATGCAATAATGTAATCTATATGTATGTATAATACATTTAAATGATAAGCGAACATAGTTCTGGTGTAATGGTTATTTATTTTTTTTATTGCCATTCATTTTTTATTAATACATCCGTACATGTATAAATGTATATAAAGTTACTCTTATTCGAATTAGTATAAACCACGTTGCAGCAAGTAAATATACGAAATCTGTTCGATTTTAATTAAAAAGAATGGAAACTGTAAAAGTAATGACTATCTTTGTGATGATCGCAACTTTGATGGCAACCATGGTTGCTGGAAAGGCTCTTAATGTAATTATTTAATATTTCATTAAGTTTGTTAAAATTAGAGAGTTTAAAAATAATTTCTACATTAAAGACTATGTTACACGATTTTTAAACGAATATGTTTAATTTAATTGTAAAACTAATTATAAATATTTTTTTCAGAAAAAGGTAATAGAATCTTTAATAGGGAGATAAAATATTTATAAGTTGAAATATGAATAGTATTAATTGAAAACAATGTAAAAAGTTATAAAATTGTATTTTAATTATTCTCAATGTACAAGTGAAATATTAAATACATAAATAGTAAACTTTATTTGTATTGAATAACTTTATTTGTATTATTGAAATACTTAGTGTTAGCGGTATGATAATGTCAAGAAGCATATTTTATACATTAATCTGCTATCGGTATTTACATTTTACCCTTAAGTCATGGTTCTTAAAAAATAATTAAAAGACTGCAATTCTAATGCACTGCATATAGTCGTAAAAACTGCAATTTATTTGATAAAAATATAACGCATTTAAAGTGCATAGTTTTGTTTTTTTTTTGTTTCTTGATCGTGTGTTCATAAAATTGTCAAATTGTGACATCGTTAAATTTATCTTTTATGATATAGAATATGGACGATAACAATTTCGATAAAAAAATAAGCACAAAGGTATACATATGTATGGTGCACATGTATGCATTAAAGCTTATATTAAAAAAAGAAAAAAACATATTATTGTACACGTTATTGAATACATAATAAGATTTATATTTATATATCTAGAATGATAAAGTACAAACATACAGAAACACACATTACATAAGTTACGATTTTTGGAAACTGCACCTATATAATGTGGAACGTTTCAAGATTATGTACGTACAGTCACCTGAGTGAGAAGAAGATACACAGCGACTTGTTTAACTACAGCTCGAAAATATGAACGGTATAAAATTGCTAACCATCTTTGGGATAATTGCTACATTGATGGCAATTATAGCTGTGGGAGAAAGTAATCCTGAAGCGATGTAATGTATAAGATGATAGATTTTAATGCAATATAGACTAAACATTTGGATTAAGTATTTTAATTATACTAATATTGTTTTAATTATTATTACATCACAGGCCTGCAGATAACCCAAAACCTCCGAGACCTCCAAGAGTTGGTTAATGACCTGGTAAAAGATACTGGCATCTTTAATAAAAAAATCAAATATGAATGAAAAAATAAATAATATTAATGAAAACATTGTAAAAATGATAAAATTGTATTTTTATTATTTTTGGTGTACTAATAAAATTTCAAGTGCATAAATAGTAATTTTTATTTGTATTATGGAAATATTTAATCTTAGCGATATTAAAATTATGTATTTTAAACATTATCCTGCAGTGGCTATTTACATTTCACTCCTTAATCATGTTTTTAAAAAAACAATTAAAAACTTTCTATCCTAATGCACTGCATACAGTCGTAAAAATTGCAATTTATTTTATTAAAGTCCAACGCATTTAAAATGTATAATTTAAAATTTTTTTCTTGTCTCTTGATCGTGCGTTCATAAAATTGTTAATTTGTGACATTGCTATATTTATCTTTTATGATATAGAATATAAACGATATGAATTTTGATACAGAAATAAGAACTGAGATATACAAATGTATGGTGCGCATGTATTCATTAAAGTTTATTTTCGATAAAATAGTCTTTTTTAACTTGAATTATTAAATATATTATATGATTTATATATCTCCAGAATGATAAAGTGTAAACATACAGAAATCCACATTAGATAAGTCACGATTTTTGGAAAATAATCCTATATAAATGAAACGTCTTAGAACAACATACCTATAGTTATCTCGCTGTTAAGTAGATACATAGCAAGTTATTTAACTTGAGTTTAAAAATATGAAAAGTTTAAAATTGCTAACAATCTTTGCAATGATTGCAACATTGATGGTAATTACAGCTGTAGGAGAAAGTAAACATAAGTCAAGTAAATCTAGGTAAAGTGTAAGATGATAGATTTAAATGCGATATAGACTAAAAATAGAAAATAAATATTTTAAGTATACTAATATTACTGTCTTAATTACTATTGTGACACAGGCGTCGACTTTATCACCTGGTTGGGTAATTGATACTCGCATTATTTTCTGGGTACACCTCACTTGTACATCTATGGTTTTTTTTTTTTTTTACCAAGATACTGACATCTTTAATAAGAAAATAAAATAAGAGTCAAAATATGAATAATATTAATTGGAAACAGTGTAAGAAATTTGAAAATTGTATTTTTATTATTCTCAATGTACTAGTGAAATATTAAATACATTAATAGTAAATTTTACTTGTATTATTGCAATACTTAGTGTTAGAGGAAGGATAATGTCACGAAACATATATTATACATTAATCTGCTATCGCTTATTACATTTTACCCTTAAGTCATGGCTCTTAAAAAATAATAAAAAGACTACAATTCTAATGCACTGCATATAGTCGTAAGAATTGAAATTTACTTGATAAAAGTATAACGCATTTAAAGTGCATTTTTTTATAGTTATTTGTTTCGTGATCGTGTGTTCATAAAATTGTCAATTTGTGATATTGCTACGTTTATCATTTATAATATAAAATATAAACAATGCAAATTTTGATAAAAAGAATAAGCACTGAATACACATATGTATGGTTCACATGTATTCATTAAAGCTTATATTAAATAATAAAAACATATTTTTTATACACATTAAATACATAATGTAATTTATATTAATATCTTCAGAATAATAAGTATTATGACGTATTATGACGTTATGACGTAAATGTATTATGACGCGATTAAATGCTCTATGAATGGACAACGCAAAATGATTCTTCTCAATCGGGAATATAATAACACTTGAGTCAAATTTGGTATTTAATATCGCGAATATTTTTAAGACAAATATTTTTAAAAGAGATTGAATTTATTTATATATTAATTTTATTATATATTAATTTTATTATATATTAATTTATCTAGTACGTATTCGTACACTAAACTTTTTTTTTTACTTTCTATTTAAAGAAAATAATTTTTTTACGTGATTATCATACCGCTCACTCTAAATATTTCTGTAATACAAATAAAGTTTACGATATTTGTATTTAATAATTTATTAGTACATTAAAAATAATAAAAATACAATTTAAAAATTTTTTACATTGTTTTCAATTAATATTATTCATATTTTTATTCATATTTTATTTTCTTATTAAAGATGCCAGTATCTTTTACCAGGTCATTAACCATATCTTGAACCAATATGAAATCTGTGATGTAATAATAATTAAAATAATATTAGTATAATTATATACTTATTCCAAATTTTTAGTCTATATCGCATTAAAATCTGTCATCTGATACTTTACTGTGGCATTGCTTCAGGTTTACTCTCTCCCATAGCTATAATTGCCATCAATGTAGCAATTATCTCAAAGATTGTTAGCAATTTTACACCTTTCATATTTTCGAGCTCAAATTAAACAACTTGTTGCGTATCTACTTGTCAGCCAGATGACTGTATGTATATTATTTGGAAAAGTTTCACATTATATAGGTGCATATTTTAAAAATCGTGACTTATGTAATGTGTATTTCTGTATGTTTGTACTTTATCATTCTAGAGATATAAATATAAATCTTATTATGTATCTAATAACGTGTACAAAAATATGTTTTTTCTTTTTTTAATATAAGCTTTAATGCATACATGTGCACCATACATATGTATACCTTTGGGCTTATTTTTTCATTGAAATTGTTATTGTCCATATTCTATATCATAAAAGATAAATTTAACGATGTCACAATTTGACAATTTTATGAACACACGATTAAGAAACACACACAAAAAAAAAATTATGCACTTTAAATGCATTATATTTTTGTCAAATAAATTGCAGTTTTTACGACTGTATGCAGTGCATTAGGATTGTAGTCTTTTAATTATTTTTTAAGAACCATGACTTAAAAGTAAAATGTAAATAGCGATAGCAGATTAATTTTTAAAATACATAATTTTAATATCGCTAAAATTAAACATTTCCATAATACAAATAAAAATTACTATTTATACACTTGATATTTTATTAGTACATTAAAAATAATGAAAATAAAATTTTATAATTTTTTACATTGTTTTAAATTAATATTATTCATATTTTCATTCATATTTTATCTTCTCATTAAAAATGCCAGTATCTTTTACCAGGTCATTTACCAGGTATCGGAGGTTTTTGAGACCCTGGAGGCCTGTGATACAATAATAATTAAAACAATATTAGTATAATTAAAATATTTATTCCTAATTTTTAGTTTGTACCGCATTAAAATCTATCATCTTATACTTTACCCTGCCATCGCTTCAGGTTTACTCTCTCCCATAGCTATAATTGCCATCAATGTAGCAATTATCCCAAAGATGGTTAGCAATTTTATACCGTTCATATTTTCGAGCTGTAGTTAAACAAGTCGCTGTGTATCTTCTTCTCACTCAGGTGACTATACGTACATAATCTTGAAATGTTCCACATTATATAGGTGCAGTTTCCAAAAATCGTGACTTATGTAATGTGTATTTCTGTATGTTTGCACTTTATCATTCTGAAGATATTAATAATAATCACATTATGTATTAAATAATGTGTATAAAAAATATGTTTTTTTATTTTTTAATATAAGCTTTATTGAATACATGTGCACCATACATATGTATATCTCAGTTCTTATTTCTGTATCAAAATTCATATCGTTTATATTCTATATCATAAAAGATAAATATAGCAATGTCACAAATTAACAATTTTATGAACACACGATCAAGAGACAAGAAAAATATTTAAAATTATGCACTTTAAATGCGTTAAACAAAAGTTTTTCGCCGCGTATGCCAACGCGCGCTCGACTGCCGAGTCCGCCGCCGCTGGGGCCGCCACTCACTAGCAGCTAGCCGCCGCGATCAGTTGCGAGCACGTGGACGTATTACGTCAGCTGGCAGCCATCATTGTTTCACGGTCCACATGGTGAGGGGTCGCGTGGCGGCGGCCGGCGGGCCCAGAGGTCAGTGGCCGCAGCAGCTGAGCGCGCGTTAGCCAGATCAGAATACGCAATCTGCTAGTACGCGGCGAAAAACGTTTAGATATCTAGCTTTTCTAGCTCGTTATTAGACTGAAATAATTGTCTCGCTACGTGGCCTGCGCCGAACAATGGCTAGACAGATACTAGACAGTTTATAAAAATAATACAACTTAATTTTTTTATTTTATACAGTAACAGATAGACTCTAGCTAAGGGATATGTTTGATCTGCGCGATCTAATCATTAACTGCAAATTAAGAATAACTGGATAAATGTTTACTCGGGAATTTTCAAATTAAGTTAATGTAAATAGTTGCATAAAAATTTTATGGCTAAACAAAATTGCAAAAATTAAAATTTACATTTTTTGCTAGAATAGAATTATATTTCTGCATAATTCTAAATTACAATATTAAAAAAATACTTTAAATCGTAAGGAAGGGGTTCAAAATTCTGTATGAAATTGTTACTTTTCGGATGCCTCTTCATTAACTTGAACCCGCGTACGTGCAATTTTGATAGTTTATATCGCATTAAAATCTGTCAGTTTTTAAATTTACCTCGCTCTATAATGACTCTCTCTCACAGCTATAATTGCCATTAATGTTGCAATCATCCCAACGATTGTTAGCAATTTTACACCTTTAATATTTTCGAGCTGTAGTTAAACAAGTCGCGGTGTATCTTCTTCTCAGCTAAATAACTGTATGTACATAATTTTGAAACGCTTCACATTATGTAGGTGCAATTCACGAAAATCGTGACTTATGTAACGTGTGTTTCTGTATGTTTGTACTTATGACGCGTCGGCAGAATCGGCAAATTTTAATTTATCGAAAGAATCCAAAGATCAAGAGATAAGCGAAACATATAAAATTATACATTTTGAATGTGTTGGACTTTTATCAAATAAATTGCAATTTTTACGACTATGGACAGTGCATTAGGATATAAATCTTTTAATTGTTTTTTAAGAACCATGATTCAAGGGTGAAATGTAAATAGCAATTGCACATTAATGTATAAAATACATAATTATTATATCGCAAAGACTAAATATTTCCGTTGTACAAATAAAGTTCATTATTTATATATTTAATAATTTATTAGTACATAAAAAATACAGTTTTAAAATTCCTTACATTATTTTTAATTAATGTTACTCATATTTCGATTTATATTTTATCTTTCTTTTAAAGATGCCAGTATTTTTGATTGAAAACAGAACAGACATGGTTTAAATAAGGTGTACACAGAAAATTATGCGAGAATCAATTATCCCCTGGTTGCGATAAATGGAGGGCTGTGACACAATAGTAATTAAAACAGTAATATTAGTATAATTAAAATATTTGTTTTAAATTTTTAGTCTATTAAATAAAATAACGCAATAAAATCTGTCATCTGATACTTTACCCTGGCTTCGCTTCAGGTTTACTCTCTCCCACAGCTATCATTGCCATGAATGTTGCAATTATTCCAAAGATTGTTAGCAATTTTATACCTTTCATATTTTCGAGCTGTAGTTAAACAAGTCGCTGTGTATCTTTTCCTTAGCTAGATGACTGTATGTACATAATTTTGAAACGTTTTACCTTATATAGGTACAGTTCCCAAAAATCGTGACTTATGTAATATGTGTTTCTGTATGTTTGCATTTTATCATTCTGAAGATATTAATATAAATCACATTATGTATTTAATAATGTATATAAAAAATATGTTTTTTATTTTTTTAATATAAGCTTTAATGAATACATGTTCACTACACATATATCTGAATAATGTTTATTTCTTTATCAAAACTCACATAGTATTTAATCTCTAGTCGTAAAAATTGCAGTTTATTTGATAAAAGTCCAACGCATTTAAAATGCATAATTTTAGATATATTTTTTTTGTTTCTTGATTGTGTGTTTATAAAATAGTTAAATTGTGACATTATTACGTTTATCTTTTTTAATATATTATAGAATATAGACGATATTAATTTTGATTAAAAAAATTAGCACCGAGATATACATATGATTGGTGCACATGCTTTCATTAAAGCTTATATTTAATAAAAACGTATTTTTTGTACGAATTATTAAATACATATGATATTAATATCTCCAGAATGATAAAGTGAAAACATAAGGAAACCCATATTAGATAAGTTACGTTTATTGGAAAATTTTTTCTATATAATGTGAAACGTCTCAAAATAATGTACAGGCAGTCATTTGGCTGAGAAGAAAATACACTACAACTTGTTTAACTTAAGCTCGAAAATATGAAAGGTATAAAATTGCTAACAATCTTTGGGATGATTGCAACATTCATGGCAATGATAGCTGTGGGAGAGAGTAAACCTGAAGCGATGCCAGAGTAAAGTATCAGATGACAGATTTTATTGCGTTATTTTATTTAATAGACTAAAAATTTAGAACAAATATTTTAATTATACTAATATTACTGTTTTAATTACTATTGCATCACAGGCCTCAATTTATTGCAACCAGGGGATAATTGATTCTCGCATAATTTTCTGTGTATATCTTGCTTGAACATGTCTGTTACACGAGTAATATTAAAAAAAAAAAAAACCTACAAGGTATGGAATTAATTCTAACAGTTCAGTATAATTAAACGATATACACATGATTTTGAAAAGTATTGCAAGGAATATATGTTATAAAATAATGTAATAAATATGTATTTAGGTACATTGAAAAATTAATAAAAGCAAAATTAACATGTTATTTTAAGTATTTATTTGGATTTTATAATAGATGTCTGGATTGCGCAATTATTTGTTTGCTAATTAACGACATGTTCATGTCCCATATTTCTGCCGGTAATATGACGGTTGAATTTCACGTTTATTTGCTTGTTTAATACAAATATGAACTTCTAGCAGTGTAATTCTATTATCACGTCCGCTTGCAAAGCGTGTAAACAATTATCGAATTGCCGATTATTGTCTCAAACAAATTAATCTAACAATTTATACATAAATAAAATAATTTTTTTATTAAGATCTTTATTTGATAAAACAATATTAAGGTTACAGAATTTGTGAGTGCGCGTACTCGTACGTATATTGCTATATTCACTTAACATTTTTTCGTAAAAAGAAAAAAAAACTGCGCGGTAACCGGAGATTGAAAGAAGTTTGAAAAACATAAAAAGTTATTAGATTAAGAAGTTATATACAATTTACTTATTTTATTATATTATTGGAATAAGAAGTTTGCTTTACGCAATTAATTTTACGATTATTATCGTTTATTTGACGAAAGGGACAAAATTCCTGGACGTATGTACGCACGTACATTCATACATACATACATACAGCGAAAGCATTCCAAAAGGGGCGTAGCACAGGCATAGTTTAATATTTGAGCTTTGTCGGTTGCACTTTGAAGCAGTGCGGCGATGCGTGATGTAATGGCACTAATTAATTCGATAAAATGATGTCATAACGCAAATTAGGACGTTCCACAGGACAGCTGTTTATGCACGTTATTGATTGTGTTTACTGCCTATAACGCAGATATATCACGTGCGGTGTACGTAGATTTATTTCGGAATAAACTTAGTCCCGATAATGTTAAAATTTAAAATTATTTGAAATTTTACAAGGCATTAATTTAAACACCACTTGAACTAAGCTTTATAATACAAGCTGTCATTAATTCTATTCGATGGGATGAACGTTATTCGTTCGAATATTGCTGAATTCAATTGATTCCATTGTGTAAAGTGTATAATAGGAAATAAAAGTAACTTTCCCGCTCTCTAAGTTCGAATGATGAATATAAAGCATTACCTCTCCATAGAAAAACGTACGGAAAGCACGAAAAGTTACCTCGGTACAAATAATTTTGTTTTGTTCGCATCATTTTCTTTCGACGTTGAGAAATGTTCTTCCTCTTATAAAGAAGAAAGGCAAAGGAATGTTTATTACGGTTGAAAGTCGACGAATTGTCACATGAGAGATTCAATCCGCGAGTGGCCTTTTTACAAGAAACGAATCGCGAGAACTGGAATTTTGTCGTTACTTATTACGGCTTAATGAAAATGTTCTTCCTTCATCTTATAAAGAAACTTATACTCGGTTCATGACAATAGATTTCTTAAATAATAAAAAAGGAAACGCCCTTTTTCCGCCCGATGTGAATTTCTTGTAGAACAATCGCGGGAGTTTAGACAGATGAAATTTTCTTTCACAACTCGTATTGAAGAGCAATGTAACGATAATAAGAAATCAATTGTCAAAGTTACGCGGCTATTGAGATTTCGCTGAATTAAATTTCCCATTGGACAGTATTTAATATGCATATTTGTTAATGTATGTTTTTAAAATATTAAAATAAGCAACTTTTTTTTTTTTCTCACGAGAGAACAAGAGTAAAGTAGGTGCTAATATAAATTGTCAGATCGATGCAACGTTACCTGCAGGCATTTTGCCAGGAGTAGAATGTTACGAATAATCTAGTGAAGATAAACGGAAGTCTATTATAACTTCCAAATGCTACAGAATAATAAACTTATTTCCATCTTGTACAGAAACAGCGAATTAACGATGGACCAATTTTCCTGATATAACGACGTTTAAAATAAGATTGCTCCTCAAGGGAAGCAACTCTTTAATGTTGTCAAATAAATTCGCAACACTACGGAAGAAAGAAAGAGAGAGAGAGAGACTTGAGTGACTTTCTTGTTAATCAGAAGAATATATAGTTAAGATGTCGGGTTAAAAGAGAATGCAATTAAAGTTTTAAGGGAAAAAAATTTTTTTCCTCGTACTTTTATGATTCTTGATGCTTATTATATCGATAATAATTTTTCTTCTATGGACCAATAATGTTGCTAAAGAATGATAAACTTTATGCGATCATTAAAAACACTCACACAGTCTCATACTAACATTGTTTTGTATTCGCGCGCCAGAAGTTCGCTTTAATAAGCAATGTGCCATTCACTGCTTCCTCTGAAAAAGACAGCAAAAAGCACATTCACACTTCATTCGTTCTACAGATATTTTCACGATAAACAGAAAGCTGCGAAAAATAAAGTTTCGAGGATTGTAAGACAATTTCGACATAGACGACTATGAAATAAAATAACATTTGTTGTCTGTAAATTTATTAATTTATACTAAATAATTTTGTGGACGGCTATTTAAAATAATTTTCAAAAATAAAAAAAAATACAAAACCTAAAAAGAACTCTGGAATTTTAGAAGCCAAAAAATACAAAAGTTTCTCGCAAATTTTAATTGTATACTTCAAAAAATAGAAAAAAAATTTTCCCTCGTAAATTTTACTCGTATGACAAATATTTCATATTAAAAAGTGTCAAGGTCTACTCTGTCAGTTTTTATTTAATAAATTCTTTCATAGAACTAAAATTGAAATTTAAAAAATAAAGTTACAAAAATGCCTGCAGCCTTTTGATTCACAAATTGAAAATCAAACTTATCGATAAAAAGTAACAAAAAATAAAAACATTTTTTTATTATATTAAATACTGATAGTTTTTAAAAATGAAATATTCTTTATTATTTGAAATAATAGAAATTCTAGTTTCCATTATTTCTTTATAATTATAATTTTATTATTAACTTTAGGACTTTAAACTTTTGACGTGTAAGAGAGAAATTGTGACGTACAAGAAAAAGAAGTTAATAGACATTAAACATAAAACAGTTTGAGAAAATTATTTTCAACTCTTGTTATGAAGAGACAAACTTTTATTAAAAATTTATATTAAAAAAAAAATAACAGAATCGGTAAATAAAAAAATAAAAGAAAGAAAAAAAAAATCTGTATTTGCGACCACTTTTGTACATGACTTTTATTTGCGGAAGCTTTATTCTTGTTTTTATCATTGAAGCAAATTTTTAATTGGTACACGAACTTCCCACTCATTGAGAGAAAAAATAGAGAGAGAGAGAGAGAAAGCGAGAGGAAGAGCGAGAGAGCGAATGAAAGAGAGAGAGAGGCGGAAGTTGCACAACAATGAGATACCAACGGATCGATGAAAATGAGTCACCCGGTGTGGTGTCCCGGAGGGTCTACATAGGTAAATAGGTTAGCACCATTGAGCGTGCGCCCTTAAGGCTGCTTCTTCCTTACGGACCGCTTACTGAATCGATAGAGAGAGGAGAAAATGTGCGAGATGTCCCTATGCGAGAATAGAAAATCCTCCGTGGGTCATACGCGAGGTGGAACGATTCTATCAGTTTCAATTTTCAACTTTTACATAACTTTTCGCAGTGCGCACATGAAGTGTTTTCTATTATTAGCTCCTCCGGGCGAAAATAACATAAATTCGTCAAGATAATTGATAGCGTGCGGAATAAGAGTAGAAATAAGAAGGAAATGTGAAATTAATGGCGCAAACATATAATTAAATAAAGAAATCAATAGGAACGATGGAGAAAAAAGGATGTCAGGCCTCTTTTCATTTATATTTTTTTTTTAATAAATGACGCTCTTTATAAACTGATTTTTAATAATTAATTAATAATGAATATTGAATCTATCTCGATTTTAAAGTTTTATTTTAGTTGTTAACGAGTTTTATTAAATTTTTATGTCTCTTATCTTGAGCGAAACAAACTTTCGACACTTATTATGAGTGATTTGATTTTGGAGATCTCTGGGGTAAGTCCTTTGTTAAATGTATTCCCAGCCTAAGAAACTCCCTCGAACTTTCTAAAAATAAGGAGCATTTAGAAACTCTCCGGAAAGTGAAATTTCTCGTAATGGAACTTGCGAGTGACGGCCCTTTGGTATTTTAACAGCACAGGTGCACGAGAGACGATCGGGAAATAGAAAAGTGTGCTAGAAAATACGAGCGGCAAGATTGATGGGAAAATAATAAGAGCGAAAACCAAGATCGTCTCTCTGTACTTTCCGCGTAAATTTTCTATATCTCAACTGCCGTCCCGGCTGCGCCGCTGCTTTAAATCGAATCTAGAGCCGCAGCTTGTAGTGGCAGCTGCAACCGCAGCATGTTTCCCAAAGGCCACAATAATGTTTAAGAAAGATTTAGCTAATTCTATCTGTCTGTTTCTTAATTAAAATTTTAATACAATTAGGATATGATACTTTAAGTATTTAACGAGATTATTATGAATAGTTTAACCAAATGTATTTAAATTATTTATAACGACACAATGAACTATATCAATTAACAATTTTATTAAAAAAAAAAAGAAAATTGTTTTATTATCTCTCGTCGTTAATGTAATAGCTTGTTAGTATATTTAAATATTTTTATTTAAAATTCTGTATTAAAGTTTGTATACTTTTTTTATACAAAGATGGTTAACCGAAGATAGAAATATGGAAAAAGTATTTGAAATAAAATACGAAGAAATACATTACGAGCAAATAGGGTGAAATGACCTGATTATGAGAAGCAAGAAAATAGAATTGACATTTCATTTCTGCTTATAGCCTGAATTCCTTCGTATCTCTTATCTCCGTTATATTTCGCTTATCATTGCCCAATCGTGCTATTCACGACGTATTTTTCCCCCTCAATATTTATCTCTAATATTTCCAACTTTGAAGATATAATAAATTATTATATAATTGTAAGAAAATATATGTTTATTAACGACCGTATAATATTCTTCAGCTCTTTAGATTTACGTATAAATCATAAATGATGTGAAATTATGTGTAAATTTGCGATAACTAACGTCCAATTTTTACAAGAGAAAGAAACAATCATTCGAGCAGCATTATTAGAAAATCAGCATTCGTACAAAGAGATATTTATACTAAAATGGATTTTAAAAAATTCCATTGAGTGACATTATTTTTTTTTCTGAGAAAAAAAAAGAATGTTCCTTAATACTTCGTAAGCGTTGCAACAATTACGTAAGAGACTCTGTCAGTTGACTTTGTGGCCGAGAGGCTTTGTGGAAAAAAGATTACCGGCTTCTTCCCGAATCAAGGAAGAAAAGAAGGCGATTTCTCTATTAAAGACCACAACGCCCACTTTATATTTCGCAACAGCTTTTACGCCAATGCAGAATATCCGCTTTTGCAATGTTGACTCGTTTCGAGAGGCTGACTTCGCGGTTTTGTTCAATAACGTTCGTTAATTGAATTTTTTGTTGACAATTAGCTCAGTTTAATAGGGACAAAAATATTTTACTCGGCCGGCACAATGTATAGGCGATTGCATATTCTTCAAAGTTAAAGGATATTTAATTGAAACTGAAAAAGTCGAAAGCATTGGTATTTAAAATATTGGTAATTGATAAA
Source organism: Cardiocondyla obscurior (assembly GCF_019399895.1). Taxonomy (NCBI): domain Eukaryota; kingdom Metazoa; phylum Arthropoda; class Insecta; order Hymenoptera; family Formicidae; genus Cardiocondyla; species Cardiocondyla obscurior. The sequence continues at coordinate 353,111 of NC_091869.1, forward strand.
ATTATTCAATAAATGTAAAATGAAGTTAAAAAGACTCGATGCAAACTAATACATAGGTTGCGCACTAAAAATTAAGATAAAATGTATAATTATCTGTTATAAAATTGGCGAAATTTATTTTTATTTCCGCGATTACAATTGTGTCTGGGAATTAATCTAAAAATTGTCTAAGGTCTTAAAAATTAATAAGATTATTATTAGCAGAAAGATATTTCTTAGTAAACGTAACCGTATTTCCAAAGTTAATGAACTTTACATTAGATAAATCTTCAAATCAAACTAAACAGCAAACTACCTGAATTACTTCGGATTCTGATTTTCAGAGAGATAGAGAACTTACGAAATAATAACGGCAATGTGCTGCTAGGAATTTACTGTTAAATCTCGTACGGATGACCTAATTTCATTTGCGTTTATTTCGACGTCGCCTATAGTTTTCTGTTGACAATATTCGATCCTGCTCCCTCGCTCGTATTACGAGAGCGTAGCATAGACTGAGATATGAACCATGCACGTGTCGGTTCTGGGTGTTCGCCAGTGACCGTACTACCTTTTTGTTCAATATTCCAACTGACTTCCGGTGAAAACGCCTACATTCCTTATGTTCATTCATCTCCGCTATATTTTTGTCAATCGCGTATACAGATATACGTACTACACGAACGGCTTATACACGTATCGAACTTCATAAATTAGAATAAAATAGAAAAATATATTAAATTAATTTACGGCGGATAATAAAAAGGAAACAAATTATAACCAACAGGGAAGCGGGACATAGTATCTTAAATAACATGCAGAAGACGAAAAAAAAAAAAAAATGACGTTAGTCGCGTCGTCATAGAACCACGAAGGTTTGGGTTATGTATTAATAATGCGCCTATCGACTTTTCTATTAAGTCTCGACTAGGAAAGTTGTTGCAATGCCGTTTACAGCTATTTTTGGCCTTTGGCCTTGAAGACTTGCGCCTTCTCACTTAAAAGGGCAAGAGCCGACTAGCTTTTATCCGCGGGATAACGTTCTCTTGACGTAATGTACGTAATGCGTTGTAATCTCTTCGTCGAGATACGTGGATCTCTTACCGAGATCTGATGTACACCGAAGGGCAGATATGACGTTTTCTGCGGCGACAGCGGCTAGCGTGCGTAATAATCATAGGCGGCAGAGGCAGGGGATGAGAGAACGAAGAGAAATCGGTCATCGGCAAACCGGCCGGCGCGGTAGATATATGCGGTACATGTGAAACTCGACGCACCCGACGCTAAAAGTCACGTTCGCTAGCTGCCATCTGCCTTTCAGTGTACGAGCTGATTTTGAAAAATTCGTCGATTTAATTCGAAAAGATGAAAAATTAATTTGAACAGATACATAAAATTTTATGAATTATAAGATTAAAATATATTACATTTTATACATTTTAATTACTACGAGTTTCTTTCGCGTGTAGCATATACATTTTCTCAAATTTGATATAAATACTCTTCGCCCACGTATGTACAATACACCGCCGCATGCGAGTTTACCGCGTGCTCGATCTTCGACTGAGAAACGCGAGATTCGTAACGTCAAAGCCACGCGAAGCACGTGTGCCGCCCGGCGGTCCAGCCGCCCGCGATCTTTGTTTTCGTACATATCTCACCTCATGCAGATTAACGCGCTGTAAAAGAATTTATATGCCAAACATTATGACGAACATTATATGGAACATTACAATCCAATCCATTTTTTACTGCATCTAATATTATAATATAGATTGTACAATCTGCATATTCGAATGATAAATAGGCAAACTACTGAAAAAATAGTGATTTATTTTTCTATATTACGTTATTTATTATCTCTGATAAGTATAACTGCAATGTACATGCATAGACGTATATAAAGTCTTATATTGTTGAATAAGTATAAGACATAACGCCACGTGAAGCCAACCTACATTTCTTAAATTCAAAAAAAGAAAGAAAAAAAAAATGAAAGCTATCAAATTAATTACAATTTTTGCAATTATCGTAACATTGATGTCGATTTCGGTTACCGGAGAAGCTATTAACGTAAGTGTTTAATTATTACTTTAAGTTTCTTCCGAACTTTACAGTTTAATTCTACTAATGAGTTTAAGTAATAACGTTCTGTACGTACAAATTAAATAATGTATCCCAAATGGAAGTTAAACATAGCCGATATTCAGTGACTAGCCAATCCGTGGTTTATTTCGTTGCTGTCTAGCAAAACTCTCCAGTACTGAGCCAGAAATGTAACGCTCAAAATACGTAGAAAAGCCAGAAGATATCTAAACGTTTTTTCGCCGCGTATTAGTCTACTGCGCGTGCTGACTTAGCTAACACGCGCTCGACGCATTAAAAAAAAAATTTATAAATGCATGCATATCTTATTTTTAGTGGAGACCAATAATAATGCCACAAGAAGGAAGATAAAACTTGATATTGCGAATAATATAAGTAACTTTAGTAATTATGAAATTATGATTATATAATTTTTAATGTACCAATAAAATATTAATTACATAAATAATAAATTTTAATATTGAAGCTAATATTATATCTAATGGTTCGAATATGAGCTGGGATTCTGTATTTCACTGCTACGTGAAAACAGATTAATTAAAATTATGTCAATTTAATATTAAACCTATTTTTTTGTTATTACATAAAAAAATTAGTTCCGTGTAATAAAAAATAAACGCTATACATATATATTTTAACGTTGTGAGATAGTTTTTTAAGACAAAGCTAAATCATTTTTATTGCAAAATGTACTGCGCACGATCATAAAATTATTTTTTTTATTTAATTATACGCATCTAGAACGTGCAAGTTTATATGTTTTTCATGTTTTTTAAGCTGGTATTAAAAAATTTTATTGTCGCGTTGAACGACTACTTCTTCCCTATTCGCTAAAATCCACACAAACTTTGATAAAAACAATACATTTATGCATTTAAATAATCATAAATAAATCGACTTCAGGAAGTCATTATTCGTTCTTTCTGCATTATGTGATACACGATTTTTGATAAATATACTTATATATAAAGTCTAATATTTTTGAATTGATATAGAACGTCACGTCGTTGTCAGTAATACAGCTTGTTTAATTTGAGTTCATAAATATGAAGTTTACAAAGTTTATAACCATCTTTGCGATGATAGCATTGATGGTAGCTATGGCTTTCGCAAAACCTGAAGCTGTCGCAGAACCAGAACCATACGCTAGCCCTGAAGCTTACGCTGGTCCTGAAGCTTACGGGAACCCTGAAGCTTACGGGAACCCTGAAGCTTACGGGAACCCAGAAGCTTACGGGAACCCTGAAGCATACGGGAACCCTGAAGCATACGGGAACCCTGAAGCATACGGGAACCCTGAAGCCTAACTTTAAAACAGGACTCGATGTAAGTTATTGATATGTACTTTACTTCTAATAGTAAAAATTAAATTAACATAAAATACATTTATATATATTTGCAAATATTTTTTTTTGACACCAAGAAATATTTTTATGTTCAATTTCGGTACAAAGACTGCATTCTTCTTAATTTTCTCTTGTCGATCTTTAATTTTGCTTTTACGTTAATTTATTTCTAATATTTATATTAAAAAATTAATAAATATGTTTTATCTTGAAGTATATTAAAGTATCTTATAATAATTTTAAACATATACACATATCAAGCGTTTATTTTAATGTGAAATATGAAAGAGAGAGAGAGAGATAGAGAAAAAGAGATAAAGCGTTATTACGCAACTACATAATAACATGGAAATTGTTTTATAATTAGTATAGTGACATTTTAATTACGTATGCATTATATGTACTTTTATTATTATAAAATAGTGTAAATACTTTTATATTACAATATTACGTTTTAATTTTGCAGCTCGGATTGGAATAATTGACGAAAAACGTGAGCACAACTGAAATTCTTTACCGAAAAATATAATGTTACTAATAATGTTACTAAATAAAAAATTGTTAATTCAAAGTTAAAGCCTCTCAATAAAATATTGAATACGCAAATAAGAAATTTACATTAATATTAATCTTATTCTAATTAAAATATTAATTTTAAATGCGATTACTAATTATCCGTGAAATCTTATAAAAAGAATTTTTTTTACTCGGTAAACTTTTTTTAAACAGAACTTTTTTCTATGTATCTGAGCAAACAGAAGTGCCAAATTATATTTTATTTTGAGTTTGCTGTTTTACTTAGCTCTTTTTCTTATTCTCTCTCGGTCTATAAGAAAACTAGGTCTTTTTTATTCGTTTTGAGAACCGTATCTTTAGACCGGCAATTTATACCCCCTTTGGAAACCAAACACACGCCATCGAGACAAAGTATCCGTATACGTATGAAAAGAAAAAGTGGGATTGATAGTAGATGGGAAGGAAAACTCGGCAGAGATTACGAGATTGGGGCGTCGTCCTATTTTCAGAAAGCCTCTCAAGAATCGCGGGTTTAAGGTCTCAAGATCTATCCTGCTTTGTAATCTTCAAAATATTTCTTCATGTTTAACGATCTGTATTTTATAGATTGACCAAATTCTTAAAAAATAAAATAAAATAAAATAAAATAAAATAAAATAAAAAATAACACGCAATTGAAACATAAATCTCTTTCTTCGTTCCTTATCTTTATTCAAATGCCCTGTATTACGACAGTCGATAAAATTTAAACATACAACTCAAAATAATAAAATATTTAAAGCATAATATAAAGAGAGAGAGACAGAGAGAGAGAGAGAGAGGGAGGGAGGGAGGGAGAAAGAGATGGAAGAAGTAATGATCTTTGACCGTGGACGAGAATACTTTTCGTTCGATCCAGTCAAGGGCGACCAACGAGCTTCCGGTTTTCTAAAGCTTTCTGAGAAGAAAGCTTTCAGCGTAGAAACGAAAGGATATACATTTTCTGCACGAAACCGTTTTCGCCAACTTAAGAGAACGAATATGATTATGATTGTGCGATTATGGCACCTGACCGCACTTGTCTCGAAAATAAAAAGTATACTGTAGTTCAAAGACCCAGTTTTACGGGCACTTTTATGTACTTGTATATTATTTCCTTTATTCATAAGGTAAAGTTTCAAAGCTTGTCAGAAACTGACACGTCAGAAAGGTAGCTTTTAACCTTTAAATTTTTTGAAATATTGTAATATATTATTTATTAAAAAATTTTTTGTTGAAGCTACATTTTTTTTCAGACTAACATACAGAATGTAAATATGCATCATGAATATATTTTTTAAATATTTATATCGATTCTACATATTACATAATTATATACATATATTTTTGTTAGGAAGTAATATAAAGTTTTAACAAATCCAAATTTATTTTAATTAAAAGTCTTAATTACAAATACCTGAAGCAATGAAACGAATTTCAGTAATAAACAAAAAAAATTTATTAAAAAATAATAATTAATTTTCTTTAAAAAAAAAAATGTGTTGCAATGGCGGGTATCAGAAAGTACATGTAATCCTTATATTTCACGCACGTGTCGTGAAAGAATAATGGTGCGGCACGTGAAGCTTAAATCGGCTATAACAGGCCAACTAGAAAATTCATCCTCATACCACGTATAAAAAAAAAAAAAAAAAATAAAAAATGGTACGGTATCATTTAATCTCCATGAACATTACATCGATGTTCGATATTAATGTACTAGATATTGCTAAATATTTCAAACTCGTTTTCTTTTCCGTTTCTTCCTTTTCTTTCTTTCTTTTTAACATTAAAACTGAAATATTTTAATATACGAATTTATTGTTTAATTATTCCACATAAAAATAAAGATAAAAGTAAAGACAATTTATATTTATTAAAACTCCAACAGCTTGAACGAATACGGAGTGAATTAAAACTTAGAGTTATGTAACAAGTAATTTACATTGAATGACAATTTAGTAGATTTCTGTACCTATAAAATTCTTCGATCTTTGAAAATTGTGACGAAGGTTGGCGCCGCGACGCTTTGATCTAAAAGTTAACTCGCTCGGTGCAGGAATGCTGATTAAAATTATGAGATACAAAGGGCTTTTCTTTTGCGAAAGGATTTCCGCGTTTTGAAGCTAAGGAAAAGCCAACCCAGCCGACTACGTTTCGTAATGTAACAGCAAAGAACCATTTGCATATTTCGACGTGGATTACGATTCGCTATTCCGTGGTTACCGCTTGATGCTATCTACTTTGTGTATGCGCAATGAAATACTTTGCTACCGGGATATCTTTGAAATATTCTGGATTATATCATTTAGAATTTGCAGAAAGCACGTTGAAAGTCTTCTTACATTTGCCTTCGTGTACAAAAATTACAGTCGACAAATTTTTATCGTATACTGTACGCGATATTTTACACATATACAAAAATGTTGCAATATCTTCCCATTATTTCGCGAAATGATATTTCTTTATTTTAATTTCTTACATATTAGTTAATGCGTTTTTTAATTATTATTTTAAAAACAATTATTTTGTATACGTTGGATGCTATTCAAAATTTCAATTTAAGTATTTATTTTATCTCATTTTGTCATATATTTCACTTACTCCTTCCTTATTCCATTTATCCCATATAAACTCGTAAGAATATTTTGATTAATTACTTATTAGTCATTAAGAGAAAATTGTTTTGTTAAAATTTAATTCTGCAAACAAACGCAACGAACTGTTACAAATGAATTACCATCAGGTGTGTGAATAGTGAAAATCAAAGAGCACAGGATGTCCTACAGTGTAGACAGTGATATCTCTGAACAAATGAACCAATTAGCAGTAGCCATTAATCAAGCTTCATTCAAGGTGTTTGTTCGTTACGCTCGTAAATGCGCTTTTCAATAATAATAAAAAAAAAAAACCTGTACATATAATCGTAGTGCTCCAATAAAGCCCCGTCGATTAAAAACACAGATTAAATGTTGCACATCACCGGTCGTTTAAATAAAGTGGCTAATTAAACGTCAGCAGAAAATAAAGATATAAAAGATATTCGGATTATCAATGAAATACAATTTTATTTTATTGTTCTGATACGTTTTATTTAACTTTATTACGTTTTCGTATTCGGAAAGGAACAATGTCTATTTTTACTGCAGATCCTGTCGAATAGGCTTTAAATTTAAGTTTTTATTTGAAATACTTTGCTATTAAGACTTAATTTATTAGTTAAGGTCTCACCAATGTTACACTAATTTAATGATAAATATTGATTTTTGTTAATTAAATTATTAATTATTTGCCAATCAATATGCAGCTCGGTGTAAATTTCTCGTCAATTAGCTGAAAGTTTATTTAGCCGTAATTCAGATTTATACGTATAGATATACGTCGTGTGAAATATTTACTGCTCCTAAAATAATTGCGAATTATGACAAACAGGCGTAAACATGGAATTATATCTGACGTTGAATTGTGCGATAATAAAACAGCGATAGTTGCATCGGCGTTTATCGCATACGGCTAAATTTGCCCGTGGATTTACAAGCTCGGTACGTCAACAATGAATGAAACAAAATGCGCCCACTCGAATGCTCTTGATTTTATCCACGATTTAAAATTTACGTTATTGAAACACTTGCCGCGGAAAAGGAGGATCGATCAAGCGAGCGCAAAGTTCGCCCGCTCGCGTGCATGCATGCCATGGACCCCCCCGCTTAAATGAATTTGGTTTGTGTTGCGACTATGCAAATTCTGTGCCCGGTGCCCGCGCAGATTCCCGTATTATGCGCTTAACAAAGGCCGATTATAATTAGCTTTCGAACGATAAAGAAGAACAATGGGACGCGACGTACAATGGAGAACGATAGAACGTGCAGAAACTGTCAACGACGCCGACATTTTGCGAAATAACCGTGCGTTAATGCATATGCATTAATTGGCGTACCAGATATCCCGCAATTTATGTTCACTCGAGAGCTGCAGATTTTAATGTGCGTACCAAGTTCACTTTAGAAATTGACTTTTTTTTTTTTTTCTTTTTGCACAATTTGACTTCTTTCTATCCAATTTTTCTTTCCCATTTTTTTTTTTGCAACGATTTTGCTTAAGAGATGAATTAATCAAAAGTGATATCCGTTTATCGCAGAGATCTGTTTAGCTTCGTAATCATTTTAACGTAGTGATTGATGAAACGTGATTGATTTAATATAATAATAGTTTATCGATATCTATTTAATGTATAATGAGTTGTTTAACAATTTAGTTAGCCTGTTGATTTCCGTCAACAACGATTTTGTTCCTTATACGAGTAATTTTGAACGTTACAACGTCAAAGGGATTTCATTTCGCAATTACTATTGTAGCTCGCCCTTCGTGTTTACCCATCATCAGCGCAATCGATTCATTCTGTTGCAGTATTTGATTCTCGTCATTCGAAATTCGCTCGAGAACACTCGCGAGAATATCTGTAAAGCTCCACTCTTCGATTTGATCGGAGGAAGGAAAGTGGGTCAACTTTTATATCTTGCAAAACTAATTTCTACATACGTCCGTTTCTACTTTTATCAGCTGCCTGTATTTTTATTACTTAGGTATTTGAATTTTTAAATAGCGAAGCCCAGCGTTTATTTTATTATCACATATTTTCTTTTCCGCCCTTTTAATTCGAATAATTTGAACTTTTATTAATTTTAATTATATTTTATATGCTTCAAGTTTAATTAGTATAAAATTTATGATTTTATATATATTGCTATTTCATTTATATTAGTGATTCTTTTGCAGCTTAACAATATTAAAATTTAGTTAAATAAATAAAATAACTGCTTTCTTTTTTCGTTTTTTTTACTGAATTAAAAAAAAAATTGTTCTTTATCTAGTAATATAAAGAATGAAGAAAGTCTATGAGCTCTGTAAAATTATAAACGAGTTGCAATTAAAAAAAATAATGTTATTTCGATGAAATATTTATCGTGAATTTTATGATTGCATGTGGTTTAAACCACGAATGTAATATACAATAGAAACAAACTACACGATTTATACCGACATTACGGGTGTTATCTGAAAATGCATGTTCCGAAAAAGGAAATAGTGACTTTCGCAACGATAATAACGATAAATTCGGCGCGTCACGAGTCATGGCCGCGAAAGCTTTTTCGCGGTCGAAGGTTAAGGTTGCGTGAGCCAATTTTTGCAAGTTCTTTCTCTCCTCGACTGACCGTGCCGGCAAACAAATCAACCAATGACGATTTACTGAACTTGACACGCGATGGATAGACGAACATGGAACGCAGAACACATCTTTAGTTCTATTGTATGAGGACTACTTTTGTTAGCTCTTTCTTTCTTCCTTTCCTCTTTTTCTTTCTTTTTTTTTTTTTTTTTTAACTTCTGCATTGTTTTACGCGCTCGTTCGTCGATAACTGCTCTCGTTCGGGAACTCTGACATCTGTACGGTGCCAAGTTCCCGACTGGCTACTGGAAAATTGGAAGTACCGTACTATTTCGTGTCGTTTGTCACGTCGAACAACACGAAAACCTCTGCCTCGTCCTCGTAAAAAAAAATAAAAAAAATAAAAAGAGAAGAATTATAGTTAAAATTTACACGTTCAAATGTAATTCATATAAAATACAACTGCAAATTTATTATTAAACCAACTATAAACCTTCTCGTGATTATTTTGTTGTAACTAAACGTTTTGCTAATAACATGCATTTTGATTTTAACTTTGCCTTTTTTTTAATTTATTTTTTTTATCAAGCTTGCTTATAATTTTAGAAGGTTTTATCTGTCAATTTTGTGAACTGCTCGCAACCGTAATCATGTATATCGTCCGGGAAATAATTCATCTGACTGCCTACATATTATTAATAGATCTCCCCGATCAACTTTCAGAGACAATCTGTATTTAGATTGCATCCGGCCAAATCTATACAATTCCATTTCCGTCGATACTGATTAATTTCTGAATAGTGACGATAGCGTTGAACAATTGAATGGGCTATCGGTCTGCCTCTTTCAAATCTTTTTTTTTTTTTTAAACAAGACAAACAGAAAAAGAAAAGAACGGAGGCGTATTTTACAAATATTTGCGAATGTATTTAAAAATGCTCGATAAAAGTAAGGCTTCTAATTTCTAGTTAGGCACTACTCTTCTCGATTTAACAAAAAAAAAAAAGAAAAGAAAACGAGAAAATGATCGCGGTCTCGGTCACGACTGTCGGAATTTATTGCACGCATCGTTTATACTTGGACCTTGCCATCGCTTTTACCGCCATCGCCTTTTCTAGAGATTCTATCTAAACTACCGCTTTTTACATGCATGCAACCGCTTGCGCGGCACTGATGCACGAGCGCCCTTAACCTCGCGCGGCTCGCATCGGTCTCCGGACTTCGATCGAGGGTGGTAGTTGGGGAGTGCTAGCGGTGCACAGTTGCGCTCTCCCAGACAGAAGCTGAATTTTCTCGCAAATCTATATACAGCGTAATTTTGAATTCCTGTACATCACAAAGTCCAATACGTTTTTTTTATCGTTTTATTTTATTATTAATATTATTATTATCTTTTTTTAAATATAAACGACGATAAACAATTAAATATATACGCGCGCAATGTATGCAAAAATAAGACTTCGTAACTTTTTACGAAGTAAAACGTCATTAGCTCGCGTTTGGTAGCCTCTGGATGAATTTTGGCGTGAAAAGGAACGGCGAAATCAACTGCGTTTGTTCCCAATACATTCTCGATACGTACGTCAGTCGTCTTCTGAAAGTTCGAAGTGAAGGAAGTTTTGAAGACATCTAATCAGACTTCCATTCACCACACGGTAAAGTGATTCGGGATGAACTTATCGCTATGTCGAATCGCGGTGAGTCTATCTCGCCGAAAGGTACAATCGCACGAGAACGTGATACGTTTTATACGCACGCACACGCACACGTATCTATTTATATGTATATGTTTGATATAAATTATGGTGAGCTAAGTTTTATGTAACTGAAATTAGCCCTTGCTTGGTTTTGTTCGTGACTAAACCCTCGAATTTCTGTTTAATAATGAAACATCCTGTAACGCGACCCAGTATAATGTATGGCATTCGTATTACACTTCACTGTAAATCGTACGGATTCTCTTTATTTATCCACAATCAGCGTTATCGATTTCGGTCGACCGGACACTTTACGAGCGCAAATATTGAGAAAGTAATACCATCGAGCAGCACCTGAAGGTGTTTCCGAGCAAGTGTAATGTGTTATCGCGATTGTAGTTGTCGATTATAGGAAGCAGAAGAGCGCGATTGTAAATCAAATTCTATCGAAAAGCGAAATTGAACGTGTATTAATCTGCTTCGCAAGCATCACAAAACCCGTAAAGCTTCGCTTGCATTCCCTACAGTTGATACAATCACCGTTTATTTGCTCAGAGAAGAGTATTGTTCAATGGTTTGTTTTATCTTCTTTACTGGGTACCTCAAATAGTCTTTCATTGAGGATTGTTAAGTAATCCTTCTTTTATATACACATATATATGTATGAATATTTTATATAAAAAAAATATTTTGCGAAATTTTAGAAAGATGTATTTAATATTTGATGTATAAAATGTATGATAAAATAACTTTTCCGCTTAAATTAGTTTTTTTTTTTAATTGAAAAAGAGAAATTGTAAATAAAAAATCAAATAAAAAGTAATGCTAAAAATATTTAAATAAATTAACGATACATTAATAATAACAGATAAAATAAATCAAAGGATAAAATGACTTTTAGTTTTACTCGATGTGCTCGTCTACGGGGAGAAGCTAAATTTAACACGAATAGCAGGCAATTGCATCGCGCATACCGTGTGGGCAAATAATGTTTATCTAATTAAGTCTCGCGTGGAGGGTCAAGTCGCGTGCCGACGACAGAATTAAAGTGCAATTTCGCTTCGTGGCGAAATTAAGTTCTCACCTTTCTCTCTTGCGCGTCTGCTTAGCATAACCACGCGTATTTACATTTGTTACGCGGCTTGCCTAATTTATTATCGTCATTATATCCCGGCCCGTTCTTTTCACGAGATTCACCTCGTTTTAAGTTCTAAATTACTAACGCGGTGCTTTTAGCGGAAAAAGTCGCAAAACGTTAGGGTCGTATAGATCCTCATACATTTTTAAAATAACAAATTTTCAGATCAAAAGAAATAACGATGTTAAATAAAATTATAGGAGTAAGAGTCCTTCAATTTGTACATGTGAAATGGCGAAAGTATGAAAGGAATAGAATACATGAAGAATTATTCGACAACGTATATTAATAAAAATATAATAAGTAGTAAAAAAAAAAAAAAGATTTTATTTATACTTAAATTTTTGCTGTAACAATGCAACAAAACTTTACTTTTAGTACTTCTTATACCAATTAGAGATTGCGAATATTAAATTACGAAAATTAAATTAAATTAACTGCATTTAATTCACCGAACTTCGGAATATTACGTCATCGATGGAGAAATTACCATGACAATTGACGTCCTTAATAACGCATTAGCGACCTAATTAATACCTCGCCGAAACTAATTTAATGAGGCTTGTTCCATGATGTTCGCGTAATGTTGCTGCGGTAAATGTGAGAGGAAGAGGGAGAGAGGTAGAGAGACAGAAAGAGGGAAAGAGAGAGAGAGAGAGAGAGAAGCAGAGTGGGAGGAGAGGAAGTGGCGGTTTCAGTTCGGGTTTCTGTCCGGGAAATAACTTCCGATTTCGGAAATTGCCGGGCGGGATATTGGTTCTCTCTTCTCGTCGATAATATTTACGATACCTTCCGCTTTCCGTATGAGGATCTTACTTGGATCCATTAAATGATACTTCAATACATACAGCGTGTTGCAATAGATGATGCAATAATTTTCATTGAATAATTCTGCTTTACAAAACAAATTCATAAATGTAACATAATAATTTTTATTTAAACGAAATTTAATTTCTTTTTTTTTGTGTCATTTATTTCGTTTCCGATTTTTAATATTCTTACTGTATACTATTTTATCGTAAAATGTAATAAAATTATGCGGAATAAATAATTAAGCTTTATTATAAGCAATAAAAAATTTTGCGTGAAATAAATAAAAGATAAAAATAAGAAAATTGTATGAAAATAAAATGTCTATAATAAAAATGCCTTTCTATTCTATATCTAACTAATAAATAGTGAGTTTCATTCGATTGACTGTTTTACTTTGCGAATTAATCGTTTTACATTTTAATCACGACACGTCTCTCAATTAACAAGTCGTTCATGCAACTTTTATAATAGCTTTTGATCATTTTTTTTCTGTATGAAAATAACGAAATTTTTATTCTCGTTGTGAGTGAGAAAGGAAAGGCACTGCTGGCACGGACGCACTGCTAACTTGATGGGGTTTAATTGAATTTTCAGACCGTCCGAGTCGGCAGGTAAAACTACGCTAATGAAAACGCTCGATGAAACGGACCAGAGCCATATGCAAATCTGTTGATTACTCTCTCGTGTATTCCTTCTATGTGTTTAAACTCCTTTCACAGAACTCCAATCCAAAGACAGTCTTGCGTCTCTTTTTTACCTTCACTTCTTTACTTCATTTATTAAAGCATATATTAAATATATCCCAAATATAAATACCCGTTTTATGAATAAATTAAACTATTTTTAAAGAAAAAAAATTTTGAGACGTATGAAAATAAAGTGACGTAGAATATTAAACTAGTATTTAATAATTTAAGTAATAAAAATAAAAGCCACTTTAAAGTAAATTACTGAGAAAATTAATTAAAAAAGTAAGATATTTAAATTGTCTTTTTGTTTTCTGTTGAATTATTGCAATTTAATAACAATTTCTGTACGTTATAATGGTAACGAAAATTCACGGACGCCAATATTATTGCACAAACTTTTACCAATACTTCGCGAACGCGTAATATAACAACCGACCGACATTTCGCTTTAATAATTTAAAATAGAAATACCAGATAACACCCACACCGATCGGTGTAATAATGATGATTGTACTTGACAAGGGAAGTGAATAATACTAGGAACTAATTTTATTTTATTTGGAAAAATCCGTTTAAATCTACTTTCACCGATGTAAAATCTCATATTCTTTAAAAATCCCGTCCTTACTTAATTCAGTTATGGTCTCAGTTTTACTAATAAAAGAAAAAACAATTATTTATATTTATTAATAGAATTATTAATATTTTTATTTAAAAAAATGTTAAATTCTTTAAAAAATTAAATTACTTTTTATTCCTAAAAATACGAGAGAAAAATACTGTTAAAATTTTAACTTAACCTTTTAAATAAAAAAATTCTTTTTTATTATGAAGGTTTAGTGGAGGTTTATCGAATTCACTTCCATGCATTGTTATGACACTCATTGACGATGAGAATAGCTGAAACGGTGATTTTATTAATGGACCACGAAATCCTATTTTCCCGCGTGAATAATGCTCGCTACCATTTTCGATTGCCAATCATAGATAATTGCAAATCGCTCTCAGCACATGATGAACTACGTTAAAGATTTCGTATCGATCTGCAGATCTCTCACATTGACACGAAATAAAAATTTTCGAAAATAATTGTATACAGATATAACTCCAATTAATTTTTCTGGTTTCTTTTTTTTTTAACAAAAGAGATATTAATTTAAATCTCTTCTTTAAATCCTATAACTTTGATAACTCATAAAACAAGAAAATTATTGTAATTTATTTCTACAAAATTAAGTAATATGTATTGTTATAGTTATAGATTTAAAATTTTGCAATATTATTTTACTGTAACGTATCTATTATAAAATCGTGCTATCGATCTCATACATAATGTCGCCACTAAAATGTATTGCAGAGGATATTATTAGGAGAGCTCTCGATATAGAATGATAGAATGCGTTTCGCTGCGTAATCACACACAGGATGCGCTATGGATACTGCAGTAGAAATAGCGAGCTGCGCTTTCCCATTTCTGTACGTGGGAGTGAAGAGGACATTCGCGTTCGTATAATAGCTTAAGAAGATAAGAGGATTTCACGCGAACGAGCATCATTTCGGTCGAAATATACGATCGCGTCCAACGGGCGCACGATGCGAGAATATGCGTTTTCAAGTTCTTGATTACTGCGTTAAACTTGCGACGCTAGTATAACTGTTGCTTGCTAATTCTTATCATTTTCGTCGCGCGGGCCGACTTTGAAAATTTGTGCTGACAAGATACCTTGAACTTGAATCCGAGTGCGAAACTGCATTCAACAGTTACGACACCTCGCACGCGCACCAATCTGCACGACTGCTGGATAAAAGTTCTTTATCACATATTTTATTTTCCGTATAAATTGTTTTAAATATCCCCGTGATGTGAATAAAGTGTTTTAATAAAGATTCTTTTTTCCGAAATAATTGTCAAGGAATCTTGTTTCAAAAGTCGCACGCTGTTAGATGTTCAAATTATTTTATTAATTTAATAAATGCCTTGAGTCTTCATCGCGCTTTTGCTATTTAGTTTTATAAATATAATTAAACACACGTACACATGGACGGAGTTCCACTCACCGTTAACGGCGTGGAGCTCCGTAGGCACTGCGAAGTGTGCTGTGTGAAGGGCTAGCTCACCGGTATCGGCAGCGGCCTGCAACAGCATCTGCTGATGATGGTGGTGCCGGGTGGAGGAGCGATGATGGTGCACGCTGTTGAGGACAATGTTGCTGGACGTTCGACTGAGTGCTTTCCGTTGCCGAATCGCCTCTTTGTAGATTCTACAGTACATGATAATCATCACTAGGCCCGGGATCCAAAACGACACGCAAGAACTGATAAGGGCGTACGGTAAATTCACTCGAAACTCGCAACTCTGAAACATCCAAAAATATTACAAGGTGTTATAATTAATTACTAACGCCACTTAAATATAATAATCTATAAAAAAATGTATGTACTTGAGAAAATAATAGAAAAAAAATGCAATTGGAAGAGAATTGAGCGAACCATGAAAATGAGAAAAATGAAAACGGTCGTTAATTGTCATTAAGAGTAATTAAGTCTTTCACTTGTTTAATTTTTTAAGAATTTTAAAGTGTTCTCCGCTTTAACGAAGTAGCTTATGTTGTTAAAAGGTTAACGACAATTTTCATTTTCATAACTCGTACGTTAAACACTTTTTAAAGACACTTAATGAAAGAGCGGAAAAAAAAGAAAAAAAAGAAAGAAAAAAAAAACAAATTTATACGTACCTCCGGGTGCTTCGCCATGTACTCCAGGTGTTCTTTTGTTGTGTACCATCCCATGAAGATTGGAATAAAGCTTATCAGCGCCGGCAAGATCCAAGCGCTACCCAACATACACCCTACAGTACTCTGCTTCATTATCACCGTGTACTCAAGCGGACTCACTATGGCATAGTACCTATCCACACTGATACAACAAAGATGAAGGATGCTGGCGGTGCTAAAGTACACGTCCAGCGAGTTCCACAGATCACACATTACCGTCCCGAAGAGCCATTTCCCTCCCGAAAGTTCCACCGAGGCGTTGAAAGTCATGGCGCACATTGCCACGAGGAGATCGGCCGCTGCCAAACTGACAACGTAGCAATTGGTCACCACGCGCAATCTACGATGCCGTCGCACGCTGGCGATCACCAACATGTTACCCAAAACCGCCGTGGTGATGATCGTGCCCATAATAATGCCTTTGATCGCGACCACCAGCACGTTCACATTTTCGGAGAGATTTTCCACCGTCGGATTTTCCGCTGATGACGTTACATTTGCGGCTGCTGTTGTGGTAGTTGTCGTGCTCGAACCAGTAATGCTGTTGTTGATGAAGATCGACGAAGATGTGGGTTCTCGGGGTAGGCCCGTCGACATCGCCGCCATTACGTTTAACATGGTAACAGTGAATACGTCGATGGTTAGTTCACCATTACCATTAGGGAGAACGATTTCTCTTGGATAATCCCTCGCTCGTTGTGGACTTCATGGCGTTTGTAAGTCCACGATGTTAAACAGTGTCGTTGGATGAATTATTTCTTCTTTGTATCACAATAAATGAAGAGAGAAAAAAAGAGAGAGAAAGAGAATCTCTCTTTAAAAATCATTATCACGATACATATACTTCATAAAAGATTTCAGAGCTTTTTTTTTCTTTTTTTTTTTTTTTTTTTTTTAAAACTTCTCGAGAAAATTATTTGTTACTTTGAAATACATGATTGTGATTTTTACTTTTATTACTGGTCCAGCGAGTTCGTATAATTGTATATTACACAGTAGAGTACACAATTGTAGAGTTATAATTTGTTAGCGAAAATAATATTGCATATAGCACCATTCCGTTACTTCTTCTATAGATCACTTAAATATATGTACATTTAATTTTATGTACATATATATTTTATTCTTTTCTTTTTATTTTGATTTATTCTTCTTCTTTTATTTTTTTTCTATTTTGCGTTTCGCTATTCATAAATGTATATATAATACATATATATTTTATATACTTCTTTATACATAATCGTTCACATTCATGTAATTATTGTGGATATTTTTTCCTAGGATGAAACTCTTCTTTCTCAATTTCGAAATCAAGTTTTCTGAGCATTCTTGTAAACATTTCATCAATTTTCGCACAATGTAAGCGCATTAAATTGTCTCGCGATAGTTTTTCGCGGATCACTGTTAATTTCCGTATATCCATGTTTGCATTTATTGATGCAGACGCAGTTTCGTCAGTACCAGGAATAATCGTACACGACGGTAACGAGAATCAAAATTCCATTTTGCTTGTTACGCGTTACAATAGTTTAATTAGTCTTATCGTTCGATTTAGCACCATTTTCAACATCGTGTCGAAGGTCTTGATAACACTCAGCACCTCTGCCAAACGATGTAGGTCGTTTTATACGCGTCGGTTGCGATTAATAAAATTCACTTTCCGACGGACCGATATAAATTCCACGAAAATAAATAATCTATTTTAATTAATTTACCTCGGTCGGCGAGAAAGATTAAAAGATTTTCGCTAATCCTATATAATTAAACCACTTTCCTTTGAGCGTACAAAATTTGGAGCATCAATTAGTTTTATTTACTTTAACGCTCCTTAATAAATCCACGCGCGTTAACAAATTCAACGTATTACATTAATATAATTTATGCGATAAATGTAATCTGAATTTCCTGGAAATGTTACGTGGGATGAGCCAGCATGGTCAATATTAATATTTAATAATATTAATCAAAAATTAACACGCCTAATATGTGATTTTAAACCTGAATGCACAACAGGTTTATAAAAATACTTAACGTTACTTATATCAGATAGACGATGGATATTAATACGCGAAGGCCTCTCGGTACTTTTAGTTATCTAAATGTTTTAGTGGATATATGTGTTACAAGCAATGCCATTAAGAGGATTTACCTGCGGATGAACCCCTATATAATGCAATCGTCCCTAGCTAGTGGTTAGCTATAATATGAAGGAGAGACAGAAGAAGGCAGAAGAGAAAGGGAAGGACGATTTCTCACCGATGTTTCCTAAGTATGTTATAATCTAGAGCTAAGACTAGAGTAGATCAATATCAAGACGTTTAATCAAAGCCTTTCAGCTTTTGCGCTTGCGAATAAAACTCATTACTTCTAATTTAAGTCGTGAAAATGTATCAATTTCGGCAAATCTCGGCACGGATATATTATTATAAAAACAATATTGCGCATATACTTATTTAATCACTTGGAAATTGTTTTAATATTAAATGTTAAAAAAAAAAAATCTTTTTTATATACTAGCTTGATTTGAAATTAAATGGCACATTAATAAGAAAAATCGAAATATGTAGACGCGGAAATAATAAGTAAAGCTTTTCTTAGAGAAACGTTGAAAAGTACGATTGTTATTTGAGGATTATATAAATCGTAATTATCAGTCACGTTGATACTTTTAAAGGAAACCCATCGTAATTGAACAGTATAATAAGATAAAAATACATAACTCTATTTTATACTTCGACGTTATAAAGCGGCGGTATATCGTCCAGATTGCAATATAATCACTGTATTATTATTAGTCGACGTAATAAAGCATCTAGCGAATTCTTGAGATGCTCGTTCGCTCGTTCACGATCTTTAATTACTACATTGTCATCGGTGGAATGGTGACAGTGACAGCATATTAAAGACAAAAGGAGGTTAATGACTTCCTGGTTCTTATGATAGAAATATTTAGAATGCAAAATGGAAGAGAGAGAGAGAGAGAAAGTTCTTTCTCATTTTTCGAATAATAATCGACAAGTACATTCTGAAGAAATTCTTAGGTACTTGGTTCTACATAGTCGCATTATTAATTATTTTTAATAGAATTTAAAAATTGTTTATTAAATATAAAAAAAGAAGGATTTGTATCACACTTTTGCATTGTCTTTACATAAAAACATTAAAACCAGTTTTTTTTGTTAAATCTGTATTATAAGAATATTGCTTTGCTTTTTCAATTTAAATTAAATTGATACTTTATCATGAATTCTTTTATTGAAAGATAAATCAACGGTATCGCGAAATTTAGATCGCTTTCAATTCGAAGCTTCGCTTACCTTTAAGTAATTACAAGACAAGGTAAAAGGCAAAGAAAAACTTTTAATCAGGTAGCGGGTTCCACTTAAAGCGATTCGTCGTCAAACTTGGCTATGATTTATTGTAAAAAGAAAGAAAACTGAATTAACCCCAATTATAAAAGACAAGCAACCGTTATTAAATAACACAGTATTAAAAAAAAAAAATTAAATTAAACGATGCTTTTTTCGTAAATTGATTAATTAAAATTAAATGTCACAAAGACATAATAAAATCAGATATAATTTAATAAAATTCAACAGAATTTCGTAGAAAGATATAAAAGTAAGGTATAATAAAGGTATAACGAACGTCTAATGAACATTTAACTTTTATCTTTTTTAAAATTCTATGAAAAAAATTTTGACTTTCTATACTATGGTATCCTTAACGTCGTATTCTATCTTGAATCCTTGCGTTTACGTACGCAACCTTAAAAGGGGATCAAATTCTTTGCACAGGGGTTAGACAGAGGATACTGTTACCGTAAGCAGTTTACGTCGCTATTACTGCGGTAAAACTAGCGTCTATAAAAAGATTTATATTAATAAATGAGCTACTGAGATTAAACGATTATACTTAAATACTGCGTTACTTTAATAATATTTAATAAACTATTGAATGGTATTTTTTAACAATAATAATTTGAAATAGATAATGCATAAAATAAATTAAAAAAAAAAATAAAATAAATTAAAGCAACGCCCGTACAGCGATTACAAACTAACATTTCTCGAATTGTTGCAGAAACATTTGTTATAATAAAATATAATATGTTTTTTGTGGTTATTGTAAAAAAATGGAAAGATTGTTACGGTTGAGATAACAAATAAATTTGTTGACCGCACATTGCACCTACGGAATATTAATACAATCGTTATTTGAACCGAATGTCACCAGACACACTAGCGCGACAAATATTGAACGAATTTTTCCCGTGTGGATTTGTTAACATTCTCGTTTTTACAAACAAATATCAGTTTTGTTTCGTTCAATCAACTCGACAGAATGTATGATTATTAAAATTGCGAATAAAGTTAATCAACAGATTTATACATCAAATTGGATTTTTACAATGACAAGAAGAAAGTCCAACACTAAAATATTGTAAAATTTAATATTATAAATGTGCGTATAGTGCGTAGCGTATGCATAATGTGGAAATATTATATTTCATATACAAATGTAATATCATTTTATTTATGTATTACTGAAGACAAAGTAACAAAGTAAAGCAAAAATCCAAAATATTTCAAAGGAAAAAAAAAAAAATTGAAAAGACCAAATAAAAATTATATTTACTCAAAAAATCTTGATAGAAAAAAAAAGAAAAAAAAAAGAGAGAGAGAAAGAAAGAGCTCAAATATGAAAAGTACAAATAGGTTATTTTATATATAAAAGTAGATTTTATCGTTTTAAATTATATTGATAATAATAGAAATGAGCATTGAATAAAGATGGCTTGTATTAATTTTTTTTCCGTAAAATAACTGTAAAAATTTTTGCTTTTTATTATTATTAATACTAATCTTTAAAAAAGTTTTTTAACTATGATTAATAATAATGGTTATTAACATTAAAAGCCCATTTCAAAACCGACTTAATCGGATTACTTGAATAATAAATGCATATTTAATATTTACAACTAAACATTCCATTTACAATTACATGTAATCGGATAAGTTTTTCATTTTTTAGATCACATACAAATTTCACACGAGATATATGAAATAACTTGTTATCTGCTGTTGCGCAGAAAAGGTGCACACAAAGTTTATACATTTTACGGACGTTTCTATATATCTGTCTTTCTTTTTCCATCGCAAATTCTATATAAAATTCATGCTAAAATATAGCAACGGTAATCGTCGCAGTGGTTCGTTGGCGTACGGCCAGGCACTTATTTGCACTGGTAAAAAAGCGTGAATAAAATTATATGACGAACATAAAAGGAGAAGAAAAAAGAAGTACTGTGCGGTACTCCGTAATAATGGAATATTGCGTGTACTTGAAAATCGGACGCTGTACAACAGTCCACATAGTGAATACGCGATAGAAAGTACCCTAAGGCATTTTACGGAAGCGGAGTATTTCGCAAATTGTTATTTCTTTCACGCGATTTCGGATAAAATTATTAAAGTAATTACAATAAAAATAAAAATACGTCGCGACATTACCGCAGTTTGTATTATACATATATTTTTTAAGGTAGCATTGCGAGCTGTAACGTTTTCAGAAAGTCATGTTTAAAAATATTTCGTGAGTGATAGGTTTTTATATATGTTTGCATCGTTACTTAAAAGTAGGTCGGAACAAGTGGCGGTGCAACCACTTTTCATGGAGCATTAGTAAGATAATTACCGGCAATTAACTGCGCCTTTCGAGTGCGGTAACGCATCTTCTTCCTGGCATCGCCACAATATGTTACCGTAAATTAAAAAGTAGTTAATAAAAGTTTAAATTCCAATTCGAGATCAATTAAAAAATAAATTCTTTCTTGTACAAGAATTATTTAAAAAATTAATATAATGTTAATGTATTAATTAACTTCAACCGTAGCTATGAAGTTAATTAAATTGCATATACATAAAATTTGTAGATGAATTAATTTAAAGAAATAAATTAGAGATTTATTTTATAATGAAATTAATTTTGGATTTGCTACTTTCAATAAATGTCTTTTCAAAGTTACAATGATCAGGATTAAGTACTTAATCTGTTACGCGGATAATCTTAATGATCCAACTTTAATTACCAATGTCATTTAGTTGCTACATGTGCACTGGCAACAAAATAAAATTAAAATAGATGTTTTCTTCATCGAGACTCCCTATCACGTTTCTTTGAGAGGAAAAGAGTCTCTTGTTGAAATGTAATTTCATAATTAACTTGAGACTTCTCCGAGCAATTACTTTTAAAATTCTTATCGTAAAAATTGCATAAAAATTAATTATTTCACTCTTTACAGTTATTTAAATTTATTTTCATGAAAAGTGAAAAGATCTTTATCTTTTCATTTAAAATTGTTTATTAATGAATGCCGTAACCATTTTACTGCCTTTTTACGCGGATTTTTCACGCTTAATTACTGCGATAGTTACGGTAAAAACAAAGAAAGCAATTTGCCGCGTAAAAGAAATTACCTAATTCTTTTATCGCGCGCAATTACCTAAATGACTAAATTTTTGAGAGTTCTTCAAGCAGGAAAGTGAATCACGCATTCTCGTTATTCATTCCGTTAATTAATCGCGAAGAAACGTGCACTTTTAATATTTTTAATTCAGATTTCTAATTCATTTGTATAATTAACAAAAATCGAGGATAATATTTATTTGCTAGAAAACTGTTGGATAAAGATTTTAAAAGGACTTGTATATTTTAAAAGCGTGATGATGCTTTAACATTATTTCCGTATGATAATATTGTTCTATTTCAACATTGTTTAACGTCATTCAATCAATATGAAATATTTCACACTTATAACACGTTATTTCTGACGGAGATTAAAATAGGAAATGTTTAACAATGTAAAATACTTTCACAGACCTCGAATTGAAATTTGATTTGAAATAAAAAGAAAAAAAAAGTCAAACTTTTTTTTTATGTCAAACAATGACCTTATTTGAGGCTTGAGATATTTAATATAAGTATAATCGTGAAACAAAAAATTCAAGAAAACTATAATTACATTTTTACAAAAGAAAAGTTGACGTTAAACTGATTGGAAGATTATCTTTCGTGATGTACTATATTTTATTCTGAATATAAAAAAACGTAGCACGTTTCTTCGTGGAAAAAAAAAGAAATAAAAAAAAAACGTTTTCATCGCCATGAAGAAAACATCTTGGCGTTTTCTTTTCATAACGTGCGCACATTTTTATCACAAGAAATATCACGCGCGAGAAAATATTTTAATAGAAAAATATTAATAAATTATATTTTAGAAGTGGAATTTTTAACGATATTATTGGTCACACGGAATGATGTCTTTCTGTGTTGCGCAACAACCAAATGTCAGGCATAATTATACATATAATAAAACGTAATATTCAAATATCATATATGTATATTAATGTGAATGATCTTTGGGAGCAAATAAATAATACAATGCATAATAAAAAAAGTCTGCAACGTGCACGCGCATTTATGAGAAAAATTAATAGGTACTACGATAAATAATGCAAAATACGAAATTAATAACGTTCACGAAATTAATATTACTAAATTATTATTATCAATATTCAGAAGTTGGAAATATTATTTAGAATGTACGAGAATTTAATGTATAAGATTTTAAATATTATAGAACATTTTGCTTTTTTTATATATTTTTGTTCTTTTTTTTGTACCTAAATGTTTTGCTAAACTATTATTTGAGATGGGAATATACTCTCCGGGGAGAAGAAATAAGATCTTCTTCAACTGTGTGGAAAAACGAAGCGATACATCGTTAGAAAGAACGAAAACGCTTCCTCACGTGCTATGCCGACTGTAATCTCGCGTTCATAGCTCCCTTAGCTCTTATTATAAGAATACCACATAGGGATCTTGACAAACGAAATTACACGAAGAAAGTCTTATTACGATCGCTTGTAAGACACGAGGAAAATCAAATTATCGCGTGAGTTGTTTCCGCGAATCATTACGTGGTCTTTCAGATCTAATATGCGTCTACATGAAAAATGTATTACGAAATATAAAATTTAAAAAAAAAATAAAAAAAAGAAAAAATTGAAATAATTTTCGTAACGATATGCACGTCTAGAAATGTGTCTTTATATTCTGAACGATGGTTTATGACTCTCTCTTTTTTTTCTTTTTTTTTTTAGCAAATATATAAAATGCCTCTCTTTCTCTTAGATCACCGCACGACGATGGGATGTCGTAAATGAAATTTCTTATTTAATTTTATTGTGCGCGTACGCGAACACACATTGAACGTTAATCTACTTCTGACAAACGAACAGGAAGCAGAAATTCCTTTCGTGTAGCTTCAGCAGACCGCACTGAGCGTTGGATGAAATTTATCAAACGGCACGTAATTACATTCTTGATTCTAAACTCTTCTTCACTATTCCATTTCTACCCGCTGAGAAAATATAACATTGAACATTACAAAGTTTTTAACAAACGATGGACCATACAGAAATTTTCTCGCGAGTAACAAGTCCTTCAGAATTCATTAAACATAGAGTTACGAAATTATATTTTCCACTACCGAGCACCGAAGTATAATTTCTAACTCGATCAAAGGGCGGAATAATTGTAAAAGATAGTTCTGGTGTATCTTTTTCGAAGTGAGGTAACTTTTTCGAAAATTAATTAAATTTATAGCAGCGATATATCGAACAATTTCAATAAACATCCCAGATGCGTTTAGAAAAATTTACTTCAGAAAAACTATTCGAAATATAAGAAATATAGAACACTTGAGAAGTTTGGCATCTTTCTCGTATTATTTTTGATTTTAAGAAGAAGTTCTAAATTAATTAGCCCACAGCGAAAGGTATCAACGATATTAATTACTCCGCAATATTTTCGAGCAAATTGTACCGTGACCTACTCTATCTGAATATATCTAAAGTCTCGTTTTGCGCAACCCTTACTTTAGACACATCCCCCTTAACGCGCTGCAGTGGATTTTTGAATACGAAATTAAAAGTACGAGAGGCCTTCGATTGTTCGTCAATCAAAGCGTACTTTTGTGAGGAAGGTATCGAGGTCTCGAGAAGTAGGAAACAATTTGCGGATGTGATCTCGCGGATTTTAATAATTCTACGGTTATGTCTTCTCACTTCGACAACACTGGCGGATAATTAAATTAGGTTACTGCATTACCGAAAATATGGATTCGCACTCTACGCGGTATTCAATGGTTAGCGATTAAATCTACGCGCCTGGTCGCGAGTTCTTTATTCGGACGCTTTAACGGGAAATCGCGCGGGCTGCTCTCGCCGCGATACGCGTTTGATAGAACGAGGTCGCGCACATTTTCATTCATCGTTTCCGGCACATCGCGTCGAGACACGAACGGTACGCGGACGCGAACGGGGTGCCGGCGATTCGGCCGGCGCCGCGGATCAGGCCGCACTGTCTTTCCAGATGAAAGAGAGGGTGGCCTGCTTCCGCCACCCTCCGCTGGTGGCGCGATTGCTGTCGAAAACAACCCTTGAGGTGAGCCCCGATACTCGCAGACGCGCTGTGCCAATCCTACCGAGTGTGGATGCGCGACGTTCGCTCCCGCTTTGTTGAAACGGTTCTCTGGTGGCGTGTGATATTATTTAGAATATTACGTACTGCAACGGGAGCATTCTTCACTCCTTTATTAATTCGTAACTCGTATAATTTTTCGAATTATAAATTTAATTGCGCGTACAGCTTTTAAAATGCATACGCTCGGAAGAATCGATTTTTGAGCGCGTATAATACCTCAATATATAAAATACACTGCACTGATGGTATCGGGATTAGAGAGGCGGAGGGCTTTCGGAATCTTAAATTGTATCATGACGGAACGGCGACAAAAAGAAGAGCGATCATAGAAGTTTACGATTTCCTTAAAGAGACAAGTCCCTCAGGGGCAGTAAGCAGTGATAAACTGCGATCAGCGTGTAAATAGCTTTCACCTCACCGACCAGGGTAAACGATAGGGGGAAAAGGGGGTAGAAATGATAAAGTAGCTTTAGCTGAAATTTTCTAAGTATTTGCAATTCCCAGATAAAATGCAATGAGCAATTCCTAATCCCAATGCACCTACTTTCGAGATAACCGTAAATCGCGATAATAAAAAAAAAAAAAAAAAAAAAAAAAAAGGGTGAAGCTAAAACTTTAAGTAGGATTACGGTACAAGTTTAACAGCCGCACGGAATGCTTTTTAGAAATTCTAAAATTCTCTTCCCCGACCTATCGTCGTCTTTGCAAAATCGCAATGAAGTATCTGCGTGTGTGCGCGCTTTAGCAACACCGAGCGCCAATAATTCGTAATTGTTATGGAACTATTCTGGCCTCTGCCCCATTTATTTTCATGGAACATTACAGACCCGTTCAATCGAAGCCACGAAGTAAACTCTCGTCGCAGAGGAGGCTCCCGTCCGCGTTTCTGCAGCCAGTACGCGTAAGTGCACGTATTCACGTACTATCGCGTCGCGTAACGTTTACGACGTTAGCGTTAGACAACGTGCATTTAGATGCGGAACATGTGCCGGAGCAAACTTCTCTCAAGGCGTCGCGTAACACGAACAACTTTGAAACAACCCTGCGCACTGTCGCGCCAGTAACTATGGACACTTGACGAACGTTACGATACACCGCTAGTATTCCCTTGATTGTTTCGGCAACAACGAGCGAGAGAGTTCGCACCTTGATAACTTGGTTATTGCGGTCCAACGTTGGAAGATCAAAGACTCGAGAGTCCGCCTCGAATATATTAGTAATTTAAATAATTATATTAGACGAGATGTTTGTGAACCCTTAATTAAGTGGTAACCCAATTAAAATAAAGTTGAAGAAAAAAAAAACTGCTGCTTTTTTCATACATTATTCAAACACGTGTTAACGTGAAAATTAATATACGAGAGTGTCGATAAATTAATAATTAATAACTACATTCGAAAAATTCTGATTAAAAGAAAAAAAAATGTTTTTAAATATACATACTTTTATATTTTATATATAACAAAATAATATTTCGTATCACTCTTCTAAGAATACATTTTTCTCCAATAGTGTTATGTTGGGTGATTTCCCCAGACACTGAAAAGATTACCTAGGAAATTCTTAGTAGAACTACTTAGCAGATTGAGTATCGTTTTAATTATTGAAGAGTATTGGATCACTTTTAAAAAGTTTGTGGAAAAAAAAAAAAGAGAGAGATGAGAAAGATAATGTACGGGAGAAGTTATAAACGTGGACGTAATAATACTAGGATTGTAAATTATATATTAAAGGTTTAATATATAATTCCAAGAGACGAAAGACGGCAATCGACCTCGCCATTGACGAAACTAATGGCATGTGTATCGACGAGGGTCATACGTGCATAATCGATGCAACAACATGGCCCACTGTGGCGTGTTTCACCCTCACGCTTGCTCTCACCCTCACCCTTCCCGGTTGCCATTTATTGACTCGATGATCGATCTTGTCAACTGGCTTGAGAAATACAACAATAGGAACGTGCCATTAGAAACGCATAGATTTAATCTTCTGGTGTCATTATTTCCGTAGATTTGCGTGTGATTTTGAATTGGATAAAAATTAAGTTAATGCGAGATTAATGGAGTTATAAACATAGTGCGTGTGCTGCTAAAATTAGTAAGTAGCGGCAGTCAACGTTATATTTACCACGAAAACGTGTAATTATTAAAAGAAATATTTTTTTTTTATTAGTTCTTTTAGTATTTAATTTATTTCATTAAAATTATTGTAGTAATTAAAACGAAAACACTTTTTAGTAGCTTTAAGATTTCGCAATTATTGATCGATTGCATGTAATAAACTTCCGTAAAATATTTACGTTACAAATTAAATTAAAATATTAAATTGTATTGTAAAATATAATATATCGATTTCACTTTGAACTTTAACGATAGTATATTTGATGGACATTTGAATTAATACTCGATTAAAGATATACGTACTTTATTACGACCGTATTATCAGTGATAAAGTTTAATATAATTTTATTTTGTGTTTAAAATAAAATAGATTGTAATCTTATGATCGCATAATAAAAAGCCGCTTTTATCTACAGATTTCGGGATTGTTTCTGTAATTTTAGGTCGAATACCGTGTATGCTGATAATCGATAATGTAAAAATTCAAAAGATAAGTTCTTCACAAGGTAAAATTACATTGAAGTTTCCTATAAAATTGATTACAGTACAGTTTCGCTTTTTCCTGTAGACGATATGCAAAACATAGCTTGCCGAAAATAAGAGAGAACTTTCCTTGTGACGATAACAGAGAAAAAAGATTTATCTTTCGTGATAATAAACTTACTCTGAAAATTTTTTATCTATCACAGGCAATTCTGCATTTAGAATTGCGGTCTTAGAATCTTATCGATTATCAGCATGCGCGATGTTAAACCTCAGGTTACGGAAACACCTCGTAGTCTGTCGATAAAACGGCACTTTCCAACCTTAGATAGAGTAGTAAACCGAATTAGCGTCCTGTCTACATCGAAGAATCATTCTACTTATGATACACTCAAGTGAGTGACTTAGAAATGCAATGATCTAAGTCAATTATAAGAAAGATAATCTGGTAATTTATAAGTAAGATTATTCTATGGTGCAGATAAGATACAATGCAAATTTTATTCACTATTGTTTATCGTCTGTTGGCAGTCTCGCGTTTTCTATCGAACTTATAAAAAATCAATACGAGAAATTGAGTTTATTCCAAAACCAAGTTCTATTTATTTGTTATTAGTTTTTGATTGTAATATTGAATAAAATGCAATGAGAAATAAAGCTCAGAATATATGCTTAATCTACGAACGTATACACGTAACAGTGATGACTATTGTTTTTTACTCATAAAAGACATAATAAAAATTTACAAAAAATTAATTTGTGAAAGGTACGCGAAGTGAAAAAGTCGAATAAATTTCTGCGATACATTTTAAGATAGTTAAGTCGTTGTTTTTTTTTTTTTTACGTTGTTTTATTCATTTTTTATTTTGTCGAAAGATTCGGTCATTCCGCAGGAATCCTTCATTAACCCAGATAAGTATCATACATGTTTCAGTTATGTAAATCATCGCTTATCGCGGAGAACCTTACAAAGCAGCTCAATGGTCTGCTTTAAATCAACATTTTAACGGGTCGAAAACGAAACAGAAAACGGTCACTGTCAGCAACTACCTTAAAGGGTTGCTCTCACGCGTTTGTGAAATAAAAAAGAAAAAGAAAAAAAAGAAAAAAGAAAAAAAAAGAAAAAAGAAAAAGAACGTGAAGGATGAATATACAAGGTGGACAAGTGTGCGAAGGGATCGTGACCTCGATTTTAATACCGACTAGATTAACAAGAATGCCTGCTGGCAACTTTTTGTGAACATTTTTCAGTTTCAGCCGAGAGTTAGCTGTAGGTATGAAATGAGTTACAGTTTAGAAGGCGAGAAGGGCGCGTCCACAATAAAGTAATCGGAGGGGATTGCCTAACTTTATCGATAGGCCATTAAAACCTAGTAAATTGCATGCGCCAAGATTTTATCGAGTTTCAGCTTTTAAATCTCGGTATCGACGTAATGCATTGCGACTGTAACTAAATCTCATTATAATATCACCGTGATTAAATTTTTCGAACTCGATTATTTCTATAAAATAATTTCAAAACAGATTAATTACATAATTATTCGTAAGTAATTTATAAATCGTTTTTTTTTTTAATTTTTAATACATTATGTGACTGTAAAAAAAAAAAAAAAAAAAAAAAAAAGAAACAACTATCATTTATTGCAACTAGCACACAATATATTCCCTTATTGTTAACGCTCACGGTTTTGCGGTCTGCAATTAACGTCGACAACGTGACTCACTGTACTATTTTACATCCGCGAGCCGCTTTCGATCTGATAAAAGATCCATAGCATTCGCGAGCTGCGAAAGTTACAAGTGCTTTCCACTCGCCATACCGACATAAGTTTTCGAAGAAGAACTATTCCGTTCGTTATTCGGAGTTGTAACTTCGACAAAGTCAAACGGCCCCGTGGAGAGATGGCGATACAACTTTTGATGGGGACGAAACTCTTGGGAAACTGCGCGGCGAAAATTTTATCGAGACGGACACGTAGAATTGTCTCTGCGAAGAGACACCGGGCTTCTGAAAGCTTTTGTGCTTTCAACACTTTTGTGTGCCTTTTACTCACGAGTAATCCGCTTATCGATAAAATCTTAAGATCGATTGTTCCAAAACTTATAACTGGCGTACTAATCACGCAACTTGTGATGGATTACGTGCGGTTTGTTTGTTTCGATTCTACTTACGAACGTGGCTTGAAAATCATAATTTAAAGGACGCTGGACAATTGAAATCTTTATTTTTATTAAGAATATTGGGGATTAGCAAAAGGAAGAAAAGATTCGACGAGATTTTTAACGAAGGGCTCAGCAGCCAACTTGGTGCAATTACCAAGGCATTTCACAACTCTAGTAAATACTTGGCCTTGTTCGTGGTCGGATAATTCAGTGTCCTTAATTTCTGTTGATCTTTGGGGATCAAAGATTCTGAATTCGCCAACTGTGGAAGCAAGACGGTTTTTCTTCTGAACTTTAGCAATTTTACTTTTCAGTTAACATTTCGGCAAAAATATATCGGATATACATTATTATTTTCCGTAAAAATGTATTAATATACATACATCCCATATAGATGTATTCAAATGAAAAAGTTATAATTAGTTTTTTATACTTTCACAGTTGCGTAATATACATATAACATTTTTATATTGCACGTAAAATAATAATTTTCTTTAAACTTATTATTTTATTTGGTACTTATAAAAAATGGCATTTAGAAATAATTATTATAATTTAATCAATTTTATTAAGAGCGGATATCGATAATTTTAATTTGCTGCATTATTTACGAAATATTATGCGTCCATATCAAAGTTATTATCCCGGCTATTTGTCAACGTGGAACATTCCAAGAATGTTCCGCAAAAGGATCGTCTTACGGAGAAGTTACTGGCTGTACCGGAGGGTGACTCTTGTCTTCAAGTTGTACTCTTTCGCACGTTCATTAAAGTCGAGAATTTACCTGGCGGCACAGCACTTGTCCTTTTTATATCTTTCCTCAGTTTCTTTTTCTATTTTCTACTAGATTATTTTATGCCCGTAATTAGGAATAAACTTTGTAGTATTTCTACCGCTGATATACATATCATTAGTATTTCTTTATTTCTATATTTTTTGTTAAAAAAAAAAAAAAAAAAAAGAAAGAATTTTTTTTTATTGATTTCCGTTGACAGCTTCGTATAAAAATTACTGTATATTATTTTGCTTCAACAAAGCTGCTCTATCAGACTAACTGACAAAGATGAGAACCGTAAAGCCACCTGCACCTTTTGTTGAAGACGAATGAATGGAAGCTTAAACGAAATATCTACTTCGCTCTTAGCAGGAAGCTGAAAAATAACGCAACACTTAGCGGATGAACAAGGGAAATATGTGAGGCCCGCGGTAATGAAACGGAAGAGGAGTGAAAAATGGTGGAAAGAAAAAAAAAAGCGACTTTTTATGTCTAGTTGGGGAGTTTGTCAGACGAAAAAAGCGCGAAAAGATGATGTGAGATCGTAATCTGTAGAATTGAGTCGATGATAGCAAAAGGGGAATAAGGGTTATAAAAAAAAAAATGTGAAAGAAAAACGATGGAAAAAAAAAGAAAAAAAAAGAATGGAAAGTATAAAAATGTGCAATCGTTCCTCTTAAGATACGAATCATTAATTAGATAAAATACGAATGTCATTTGAAATCCTTTCAAGCTAAATAAAAAAAAATTGAGTATATTAAAAAACGCAAATAAAAATCGTGATTAAAATGATACACGCCGAGAAGATAAAAGCAAAAGAGAGCGAAAGAGCGACGGAGATATGAGAATGGAGAATAAAGATAAAGTGGCAGTAACTGAAAAAGAAGATAAGGAAGAGAACGGATAGAAACGGAAGACCGGCAGGAAGAGAGGAGACAAACGACCTAAAATTATAGTCCGAGGTGAAAATATAAGAGAAAGGGGTGCAGCTATGGTGATTGATACTGGTGATGTAAGCGGAACAGTAAAAATACGAGAAAATCAAACGAAAAGAATCCCAAAGGAAGTGGAACAGAGCTCGATGGATATCCCGTAAATGCGCAAATAAAGTAAACGGCGAAAGGAGTAAATAAAATGGGAAAGCATTGTTCATCGCGAAAGGAAATGAAAGATGAGCGAAGTGAGAGAGAGAAAGAAAGAGGTAAAGAGATGGTATTTAAATGAGGGAATCGCAATAATATCGTGAAAGTCAAGCAAAAGCAAAGAAAAAAAAACCCTCATTTTTATTTTATTTACTGGTTTCATTTATGCCGACATGAATTACGCATGTAGAATAATAACCGAGTTTTTTTTTTCTCAACTGCTGAATAACCGTTTGGTTAAGATTGAACAACTGCTTTCCCGAGCTTGTTTTTAGATCATAAAGACAATGTAATGTAAGAAAGTCAAGGTTGGCTAATCGAGAAATAGACTTAACCCGACCATAAGCCGGAATAACTTTTGGAGCAAGCTCAATCAAGGATTACAGAAGGGAATAACATTTGGAATAGATTGGAGGAAGCCGCATCGGCCTGTTACGGTGATATAAGAATGATAAAGCGAATTAAACAGGAACGATGATTTTTGCAGAGAAATTGAATATGCATGAGATGAGAACGGAAGTTTTTTCGTCGAGGGAAACGTAAAGAGCTTAATACACGGCTAGAGTAGATCTATATGAAGAATCATAACGAGAACAAAGGATGCATGAATGAATGAATGAATGAATGCAGGAATACGCGAGAAAACATAAAACAGCACGATAAATACGAAGGTTCGCATGAGAGGCGAGAAGTAGACGTAGCGACTCGGGATAACTTCTGGCTCTTTCTCTTTCTCTCCCTCTCATTAAGAGTATCGCGCGGGGTGAGACGAGCTCGCGGGGGCCTCGCGGGGGTTAGCGGGGGCTCGCGGGTGAGGCTGAAAGCTAGCGCTTCTCAAAGCGCAAGTAGGCTAAAGTGGAAATACGGGGGCAGCGGCGGCGAAGCGGGTGGTAAAGGAAGAGGCGGGATGGCGGCGGCGAGCGCAAAAGGGGTAGCGGGTGGGAACCGTGACGTCATAGTTGAGGGGTTGCCCGGGCAACGGGGTACGTTCGCCGCGTCGGGACGCCGACGAGCGTCGCCACCGCCGCGCGACGCCGTAAAAATCAATTTAGACCTTGGCTAGGTGACCGCTCCGCGCTCGCACGGCGTTGCTGCGACGCGGTCGCTCCGCTCTCTCTGGCGAGGCGACGAGAGCCACGCTTCTCTGGAGGTGCCGGGCTGCCGATTGCCACCACCGCACCACCGCCGCGTACCGTAGAAGCTCGGGGCCGCGGGCCAAGGCGGCCAAGCTCCGACAGTCGCGAGCGACCAACTCATCGAGCGGGTGCTCCAATCGTGGTGCTGTCGACGGTGCCGCGCGCGACAAGCCACATTACACGCGCCTATAACACCATATATTACACGTACGTGTGACTGATTCGTACACGTACGCGGGACGGCAGTGTACGCACGGGAAACGTCGGCGCGTATATCTAATCACGCGTGCGTACGCACTTTCTCGCGGCGGACGACGCGTCGTATCGCGCGGCGGGAGGAGCGGCGGCGAAAAAGCTCGGATGAGAAAGAGAGAGTGCGAACGAAAGAAAGAGAGAGAATCAAGCGGAACGTAGTGCGCGCAAGCTTACGAAGAACAGTCCTGGCGGACGCCTGAGGGGGAAGATCGACGTGCGAGCTCCCAGTGCTGGAGTTTGCGGAGACGCGCTACCTTCTCGGGAAGATCTCTATCAGCGGGGGCTTTTCACCGGCTGGCGTGCTTCCGGAAATTCCGGATCGGCGCACCGACACGTCGAAGGGAACGGAGGAGCCTGACAGACCAGATGCATCGTGGGAGAAGCACGCGCGATGCTTGCGTAAGCAATCGCGCGCGGCGGTGAGTGAGCTTTTTGCGCTCCGGCGGTTGCTGCAAGAGCCACGAGGAGGAAGTCTGGGACCATACGAGGACAAACGATACGCGGGGCTTGCGCGATCGAAAAAAAAAGCTCGCGTGCACTTTGACCGGAGTGCCCGATGAACGAAACTCGCTTACCACTTGGCCTCTGAGCGAGTGATAAACGCCTCTTTTTGTTCTGACGCGAAGCAATTCGACGGAGCTTTCAAAAAGCAACGCCGGGAAGCTGTGGACGTTTTTCTTTCGTTGACTGTTTGATGTTTACTCGTAAGCGTTTTCTCCTATATTCTATAAGCGGCTTTGACAAAGCTTTATCTATGCGAATTTTCAACTCGACGAACCTGACCGAGTTTATGATGGTGCGCTCGGATAATACATGAAGGCTTTGTAGCGAAACACGAAATTTTTCTCATCTTCAGCTAATTGGCTAATTCGCTAGTAAACGGCGCTTAAAATAAAATCTCTTACATCGATATACGATGTCTTAAATAATATTCCGTGAAAAAGCTCTACGCGTCATCTTTATCTAATAAAAAGTGCACGAGAGAAATTTTTACAGAAATAACTTATCTTTTTCGCCAAAGACTTTCGGACTTATTTTCTTACACGTCGCAACGATCTTTGACCTTTGTAAACACTTGTTCTCGCAATCATTAAACGAGAACGTTTCGTTGCTCGTTACGCGAATTCGTGAGGTTTAAATGTGAGCCCGACTCGATAGGAAACATCGAGTCTTATCGACGAGTAATGTCGCCGACGGCCATCTCTCTGAGAAGTGCACTCGAATCTATCTAGGAAATCAACGGAGAGCTCGAAAGCTCGAGAATGTAGTGTCCTGGTGGGCGCTTGCTGGCGGAGACTCAAGCCCAGGCTCTCGCGGTGGCCAAGCGAGCCGAAACAGGTGGAAGATCTCCGATGCGATACTCTGAAGAGTACCCACGAACAGCTATCGCGTGACTATCGATGATGATGGGAGGCACGTTGCCAGAACGCGATTGGTTAACCCATCGCGCGTCTCCGTTCGGCTCGTGTTTTGCTGCGCGCCGGTCATCGCTTCGTTAAACCCGATATTAACAAGTTAAATCAGAGAAAGGGAGGATCTCGGGGGAAAAAAAAGTGAAATGATGATCCTCGGGATCGTGCCCGAGCTCAGGCTGTTGACGCTAATGTCACCGTCATTGCCGTCGTCGCAGTCGTTGTCATCGTCGCCGCGACGTTGGAGAGGCAAAAATTATTTGGCCAGTTAATCACGACTTTTCGTTTAGGACCTACGATCTTGCACGACAAATGCGGCGAGGTATAACGCGTCTCGGTAAGAGACTGCTTCGACATTTGCATTTTAATGAGAGCGGTGATAAGAAAAGCCGAAACCTGGGTTTTTTTTTCCGCGTGGAAAAGCTTCGTTGAAAAGATTAAGTATACGCAGCCGACGATATTAGATAAATAGATTCGTAGACAGATAAGCGAAGTAAATAGATGGAAATAGAAGGGCTGTCTGTAGCAAGGAAGAAATAAGCTGGTAGATCTTGGATTTAAAAACTAAGATCAAATTAGAAGAATTTAGAAGTTGAAAAAGAACTTGAATTAAAAATAGAAATTTAGCGATGTGATCGTACTTCGAGAAAGATTCAGATCAGTAGTCGTGCGGCGGGCTTAAAGAAGCATGAATCAAATAAGCGGCAGCTCGAGCTGACCTAAAAGAAAATAAAAAAAAAAAAAAAAAAAAAAAAAATTGCGACAAGAAGTGGCGTCCGCGCCATAATTGGAAGAAAGAAGTCTTTAAGTTTAAGAGGTTTATCGAATCTGTATGTAGAACAAGTATCTCAGAGAGTTGGCAGTGGTAAAAATAAAAAATCGTTTCGAGTTCGCCGATAAGAAATATATTGGAAGCAATCGCCGTGGTGATGGCGTACGTTTGAAAAGCGCGGCGCCGTAAATGTCGGTTCGTAAATGTCAAAAAAAAAAGAAAAAACGCACCGACGAAAAACGTTTTACACGATTCGGCGTTGAAGCAAATATCTACGTAAGTGATTGATGCGGGTCGGATTATCGATGTTGAACTTGTCGTAGATCTAGATTAGCAAAGAAGAGAGGAACCGAAACGTGTAAAGGATCGATTGGTGACAGGAGTAAAGCGTATTGCCGAACGTCTTCGGGTACGGTCAACGCTGGCTCTCCCGTTACCCTGAAAGAAGATTCCACCTTCAAGTATGGCCTCGGTGGCAGCGTGGCTGCCATTCGCTCGTGCGGCGGCGATCGGTTGGGTGCCGATCGCCACACACCCACTGCCACCACCGCCGATTCCGAAGGACCGACGTAAAGCCGACGACGAGAAGCTACTGATCAACGTGAGCGGCCGTCGCTTCGAGACGTGGCGCAACACCCTGGAGAAGTACCCGGATACCCTGCTCGGGTCGAACGAGCGCGAGTTCTTCTACGACGAGGAGAGTAAGGAGTATTTTTTCGACCGGGACCCGGACATTTTCCGGCACATCCTCAACTATTATAGAACCGGCAAATTACATTATCCAAAGCACGAGTGCCTGACGAGCTACGACGAAGAACTAGCGTTCTTCGGTATCTTGCCGGATGTCATCGGCGATTGCTGCTACGAGGACTATCGGGATCGCAAGCGCGAGAACGCCGAGCGGCTGATGGACGACAAGCTGAGCGAGAACGGCGACCAAAATCTCCAGCAGCTGCTCGACATCCGACAGAAGATGTGGCGGGCTTTCCAGAATCCGCACATCTCCACCGCCGCGTTGGTGTTTTACTACGTCACTGGATTTTTCATCGCCGTGAGCGTGCTGGCGAACGTGGTAGAGACCGTGCCGTGCGGCAATCGTCCGGGCCGCGCCGGTACTCTCTCGTGCGGCGAACGTTACAAGATCGTGTTTTTCTGCCTGGACACCGCGTGCGTAATGATTTTCACGGCAGAATACCTCCTCAGGTTATTCGCTGCGCCTAGCCGGTGCAAGTTCGCGCGCTCCGTGATGTCGATTATCGACGTGGTAGCGATACTGCCGTACTACATCGGGCTCGGGATCACCGACAACGACGACGTGTCGGGCGCGTTCGTGACGCTACGCGTGTTCCGCGTGTTCCGTATCTTCAAGTTCTCGCGTCACTCGCAGGGATTACGTATTCTCGGCTACACGCTAAAGTCCTGCGCCTCTGAGCTAGGTTTTCTAGTGTTCTCGCTCGCGATGGCCATCATCATTTTCGCCACCGTTATGTTCTACGCGGAAAAGAACGTCGAAGGCACCAACTTCACCTCGATACCTTCCGCTTTCTGGTATACCATCGTCACGATGACAACGCTGGGGTAAATATCATTTTCTACTCATTTCTTTTAACGACAGATAGCGAATCTCTTACGCGTCAATTGCAAAAATTATAATGACGCTGCGATATATCGTAATATAAAATTATTTTTCCGCATAAAATATATTTTAATTACTTATTTATTTTTTCTTAATTTAAATTGCATTTATATACGTATATTAATATAAATAATTAGAAATGTTTTGTGCTTTTTTTTTCTTCTTTTTTTTTAAGAGCGACTATACTTTGCACGTCCGCAATGTAAAACCCATACCTTGCAACATTTTCTTAATATATCGGCTTTTTAATGCATATTAATTGTTCTTGTCGATTTTAATACGCTAATATAATTTTGATCGACGGACTTATGTCGTCTTCGAATATGAAAACGGAACGCGGTTTTAATTTTAGAAAAAACTGTTACAAAGCGGGAGAATGATGTGCGTATAAATATTTATGTCGAGTTTATGTAAAACTTTTTTTCGCATGAAAGAAACTGTCGATAAATCGATTTTTGCAAATTTCGCATTTACAACTCGCGTAACTCAGCGCGGTGATGGAGTGTAGTAGTAGTACACTACAATGCGACGAGTTATGCACCCCCATACAGTACAAGTGAATTGCCCGTCGAAGTGCACGAGAGTTCGAGTATTCGACACAATCTGGCGACCAACTTCAGCGTCGTTATAACTTTTTAACGAGATCGTCATAGTCCCTTGCCCGTAGCTGTTTTTGTGCGGAACTTTGACACTTAGTATTTTGCACTTTGAATTATTTCGATAACGCGCGTTTTCATTCAGACTTTATCACATTTTCGAACTTTCCCCAGATTATTACCGTTTTGGTGCATGAATAATTTATGAGCTCGGAAATTACGTGAAATAAAAAAAAAAAAATTTTTTTTTAATATTAAATGTGAAAAGTGCACAACTTGAGTTTACATAATGATAAGATAACTTATTATTTATACAAATTTGTGCGTGTCATTACGCTGATGTATTTAATATCCAGCAACGTTAAATGTCTGTTTCATTACCTTTTTTGTCACAATTTTAGATTATATTTAAAACTCGTATAATATTTGTTACATAATTATATATGTAATTATATCATGCGATTACAATATAAAGCATGGTTCGTGCCTACTAATTGCTCTCATTCAATTTAACCACTAGATGAGAGTAATAAATTTTATTCGGTAAAAATACTAGTGTGATTTGAAAGCGCATTATTCTCCCGTAATTTATTGGCTCATAAAATCTTCTTTTTTTTGCCCTTCCAACGAGGTTTTTTTTTTTTTCCTTCTTTTTCTCGGCTCAATATCGGAAATGAGAGCCGGCACGAGCGGAAAAGTCTCGGACGCGTATCTTCCGCAACCTCATACACGTTCGTGCTCGATACCTCGGAAGCGCGCCGGTGGTTCCTCCTATTTTACGACATAGTTGCTATTTTTGCCCGGTCGAATCTATGCCAACGTGTATTTTTGTTGCGTTTTCGTTCAGACAGCTGACAATCACGCGTGTAACCCGAGTCATCGAGGTCTGCCTGATAGTTGCACCTACTTGTTACCATTCGCGTGATTTGAGTCGAGTCTGCCGAGATCACGCGAAACTCATTCAATTTATGACATTTGGCATTAATTGAAAAACGGTGCTAGCTATTTTATATCTTGATACTGTATTTGCCGGTATACTTCTTTTCTTTTTTTTATTTCTTATTCTAGATTTTCTTTGGATGCTATATCAATCTCAAGATTACAGCTCACCACTATCGTCTTTTAGTATTCAAATAGAGGCGTGGTCGGTAGTTGTGCAGCACTTTGTATGCAAATCGTATTTCTCAAATAATTTTATGCAAAACTATCTTGTCTAACATTATCGCGCGGACGAAGCGCGAGTATGCTCCGCGGAGAGATCGAGGTTTCCTTAAAGCACCGGATGAGGCTCGTAAAATAACGTTGAGGATAATCCCCGGGATAGATCCGGATTTAATAGGCAATCTAATGTATATTTATGTCACCCCGAGCAGGAAAAATCAGATTTGTCAGTAAAGCCGACAGCGTGCCGCGCTACTTTCTCGTGTCACCGCCGCGTGCCTTAGCGTTTGCGTGTCTGCAGGACTAGGACAGGTCACTTCCTTCAAACTTTAACGAGAAGGATCAACAGGTGCCTCGAGGGTTCGTCTAGTCACACGGCTAGCGTGATCCTTTTTTAATCTACACCGGCCAAATAGTGGCTGCCGATACGAATTACCTTCGACCTAGGCTTACGCGACTCCCAGTAGGAAAAAAAGGAAAAAAAAAAAAAAAGAATAAAAATTGTGGTATTAAAAACCACGCGAAACCTGCGAAATCAAACCAATTTACTCGCGCATGGGATTTACCGAAACTCTTCGCTTATTGTAGAGATTACGTAGCTTATGCATCGGCGACAGTGCAATTCCATCGTACTTTTAATCCTCCGTCGTGCAAATCTATTTTCGTTAAAGGGACGGATATTAATTTCCGCGCACGAGAAGCACGAATCTCGGAAAATAACGTAGTTAAAAAGCTTTTTACCGTTGGAGCTACGAATTAATTTTGCAGCAACGCTTTACATAAACTGTTATACTGCTCTCGCCGGGTATAAGAAATACTTCTGTTCGTATTGAATTAAGTAAACGTTTCACTGCATTAAACAGACAGTATTGTTCAATTTTGTCAGCTTTCCTAAACGGATCAACATTTTGTGACAGTAATGAGAAATATATAAAAAAAAAAAAAAAAAAAAAAAAAAGAAAATTATGGCCACATTTAACTGAATCGAGGGGTCTGCCTAAAATTTGTCTCCGCGCTCTGCGTCACATGTGTCACCTCGGCCTGCATATTGCTCTGGCTCGTGCGAAAATTTATCCGACTCCTCTCGAAATGAGCATCGCATCAATGCATCGTGACACGCAAGTGCGATTCTTGGGTGGGCCAGACGTGTAAATCACAGCCGGTTGTTTCGCGTATGCTATTTTTGACCTATCGCATCTTATGTACGTATTTCACACGCGCGTGTCATGATGATGAACGTTATAATACGAAAGTGTTGAGCTTGCTGGCGAGAATGGATCGCGAATGGATCGTGGAAAATTCATGTGGCGTATAGTAACGCGAGTGGATTTTTAATTTAGCGTCTATCCGCGGTCGGTGCAGGTGGTGTAAACATATCACGGTGGACAGCTCCTTTATTAAGAATTCTTTGTGATTAACAATGCTTTTTATTTTACTTTGTTATATCACCGTGTTTTATAGGTACGCGGATAGCATGTTATTGATATAGTTTTCATTTTTGTGGACGCTAAAATGGGTATTCTATTGTTTAACATTTTCAGTTTAAATTGGAACAATACCAAACAGTATAGGGTAATATTGTAGATACGTACGTAGTGCTTATAACAACATATCTTTTATTTTAGAAAACAAAACGTCGAGATAAGAATAATACGGTAAAATAGAAAAGATTGTACTAAAAGAGATCGAAAAGAGCAAAAAAATATATTACTGTCGAGTGATAATTAAATTAAATTACTGGCGCAATAAAACGTTATGAGTTTCAATTGATATTAACTTTGTCGAATATTGAGATACGAATTTTACTTGCAATGCAAAGTTTATTAATGCAGTCTAAATACATTTTACAATAAAAAAAAAGAAAAAAAAAAGAAATTTTATTTCCGCGCAATTATTATCAAGTTTGTACGTGATTAGAATTAAAGTAATTACCATTAAAAACCGTTTTTGAGCACGTACATGACATACATGCGTATATCCCGGTGGCTTTCGAGAGATAAAATATACCACGGGAAGAGGAGGGTGGGTAACGGTCGCCGTAAACGAGACTTAACAACGTTCGAAGAGAGAAAAAAAGCACGAGCCTTTAAAGGGTTCGTTCGAGATTCTGCGAGCGCCGCGCTGGGCAACGTTATTCAGTTTACCGTAAGTGGGACAGTCTCCCAGATCTCGACGTGTCGTATCACAGTACCTTATTCAATCTGCCGGGTGCACTCTATCAGCCAATCTCTCGCCAATGGAATCCATCGAGCGTGAATTCGCATCGCGGCTTGAATGAGAATCACGTTCGATATGACGACGTATTGCAATTATGCTGGCAGTCGCACGATGCCACGAAAATGGGGGGGAGAGAGAAGAAAAAAAAAATTTGAATCCGTAGCGAGATATGCACGTTAACAATTTTCATTGCGCCAGCTCAATCGAACGCTAGATCAACGAGTTCGTTTTCACACTGCTCCTTTTTCACGCACGACTTTTCGATACAATTTTTATGCGATATTTTTTGCCATGCGCGCATAAATTTGTTCGAATTTAAATTTGCATTCGATGTGTGTTGCATTTGTTATATTATTTTATATCGTAAATTAGAAATATTATTAAATTGTTGTATGCTTTCTATATATCGTCGCGATATAAATAAGTGATGTACGTGACCTAACATTTTTCACCATCTTTTCTATTATTTTTCTTTGTATTTCACAATTTAGATTTTTATGTTTATTTTTATCTTTCTGTGAAATAATAAAGGCGTGATAAATCATGAAAAAGGAATTGTCGGAAGAAAATCCAAGAAGAAAGCGTCGGACGTGTATAGCCTGACAATCGCATTGGGTATAATGTGCATCTTGAAAAAATTACGTACAGCTGTATACGGTTATGATGCAGCGATATGTGCGAATTGATTTTAAAAAATCCAGGCAATTAAATATAAATTATTCGACATTAAATAGCTATTAATTGATTCAAGTATGACATAAATTATTTCATATCACGTTATTGTGATACAAGCATTCGTCAACATTTTATAATATGCACAATATGTAAAATATTT
Organism: Cardiocondyla obscurior; assembly: GCF_019399895.1. Taxonomy (NCBI): domain Eukaryota; kingdom Metazoa; phylum Arthropoda; class Insecta; order Hymenoptera; family Formicidae; genus Cardiocondyla; species Cardiocondyla obscurior. The sequence continues at coordinate 395,609 of NC_091869.1, forward strand.
TATTGCTCTCAGCCATTTTTTAATTACGTATATAATAATCTAGCGTGTTAAATCCAAATTCTAGAAATTTTAATAATTGATTTTTAAGGAATTTGAGATCGATTTCGATTGTCCTACATGTTCGTTTTATCGTGGATCGATAGACGTTCACTTTCCGCAAGAGTGGACTTATGAGGAAAGATAGATTGTGCGACGGGAAGCACGAAAATAAAGAAAAATTATATTTCTCGGAAAATTCTTCGGCGGTCTAAAAATCAAGCTATTAATATCAAGAGCAGAGTTTCGCGCGCAGGATCTCTAGCTTTCGTAATCGGATATCTCGGCGAGCGGTAAAGGGAAGGAAGAAGAAAGTTCCTACAATCGCTAAATTAATTTAGGCGCTACGTATATGTTACGTAGGAGAGTATTCACCTATGTAATGCCGTTTTTTTCTTCGGAATATAACCGAATGCGAGTTTTGAGGAGAATTTTCTTCTTAAGCGCACGCTTGTGGCCTATCCTCGAAAGTTTATTTAGGTCGTGAGATGGGGGTAGTTTAAGGTGTGTACGTAAAAAATAAGTACAAGGGCGAACTTCCTCAAGTTTCGTATTCGCCGTCATTGAACTCCGAAAATAAAATCTCTCGGGTGTTTCGCGTTACCAGGCACGAGATCCTCAGGGATCATAAAAAGAGAATCCTCGAGAATGGAAGGGCAAAATTACGAGACAATATAATGTAAAATACAGCGAGATCTTCCAAGAAACTCTTGCTTCAACTTGAATTTATTTTGCAATTCTGTAATGTTAAATATAGCACTCTGACAAATATCGACGAATTTACGAACCCTATTGTTTTATTTTACATTTAACTATTCAGGATTCACCGTTACACCGTAACGTTCGCGCAACGCATTCGGATTTACTTATATATTAAAATATCTTTTTTATTATTTGTTTAAACATTACTACGTGCACTGAGAACATTTCTTAATACTATTATATTCGAACTATTTCTCCTTCCTTTCCATAAATAATAATCGATCTTGAAGAAATTGCTTTTCTTGGTTAAGCGAGTGACGCGGGGTATAAATAAAAAGCTGTAGGTAATGATCAAAGAGAATCGCGCTATCACATAAAATTAACCGCCGTCGCTCTTAAAGATTTTTTTTTTTTTTTTTTTTTTTTTCCGGGGATTAAAAACTCGAGGCGCTATCGAAGATTCGTTCGCGCGAAGTTTAACACGGGATGGCTTTAAAGCGACGTTGATGTATACCTTAAGAGCGAAAAAATGGGTCGAAAGATAGTGCAGGGATAACGAAGAGAAGGGATTGCAGGCATCGACAAACACTTTGCCGCGCCGAGAAAGCCTGATTGGCGTATCGCCAAAACACAGACTTCTCAGCCGCGATAATGCGTGCTTTTTCCTCGACCCAATGTGCTTCCCACAAAATTCGCCCTCTCTTTTTCTCTACCGCATTACGTGACGACCGCGGGGTGTGCGAGTCGCTTGTAGGTTTAATTAAGAAGAAAATTACGAGTTGCAGGAAACCATTGTTTCCTTTATTCCTTCGTCGTTCAATTGTAACCTTAAGCGTCAGCTTTACCGTTGGATCATCGTCGATAATAAGCGCTACTTGGACAAATTATTATTATAATTATGACGTTATAATTTATCAGTGCCATTTGCAATTTACAAATTATACAGAATCCTTAAAATTGGCGTCAAACATAAATTATATTTGTTTATATAATATTCGTCGCCTGCTATATTTATTATATAACGTTCGTTATACAGTGTTTGTGAAATTATTAGCTCATTATGCATGATTATAATTTGACGTTAATTATTAGCACTTAATATCGACACGATCCAGTAAATTATCGCGCGTTAAAGAAGAATTATTATTACAATTGATTCAGCGAATGAATGTTTCACTTGTTTTAATTCCCCGAAGAGTGAACGTATTTCACGACAGCAGTTATTAATGCATTTGCCCTTTTATGATCGGGAATGAAGCAAAATGGTAAAACGCTGATATACTATCGACGAGTTCACGGATAGAGCACCGGTAATATCGTTTCGGATAGCTTTTGTTATTCACTAGACTAATTATTAATAAAAATTTCTTTTTCTCTTCGTCTTTTTGAATTGAAACAATCTCGCAATGTATTTCCTGAGTAATTGGCTGCGCTCACCGAATTGCTGCCAAATTATGCAGGCAGTACGATTATTGAAGTTCATTGCCTTATATACAGTTAGTTTCATGAAACTCCAAGAAATCGGATTTACGTTCTGATTATATTATAAGCTCCTTTCATCATGTGATACAATATTAACTAAAGTTCGGGATTGTTATCACGGATTTCAGCATCAGTGGAATAGATCACAAGAGGCAATAATTTTCTACGATAATATTATATAACTTACGTATAGGTACAATGATTATACATTATGCAAAAAAATTTTTAGAATGTAATTGTAGAGAATTTTAAATAAAATCAATGTTAAAATGTGTATTTTTTTTTTTTTTTTATAAAAATACACATATAATTGTGTAGCGCAAAAGCAAATACGCCTCTTGACACTAGACAGGCCAAACGGGTGTATTCGTTCGGGTAAAATTGCACCTATGTGGACAAATAACAGCGGGATTAAAAGGCTATTTTTCTACCAATCTCTTTTATTGACGCAATAGTCCCTTTGCTAGCCCTCTGCTCTTTAATTCTCTCGTTGGCAAAAAAGTGTTGTAAGTACGCGGTGTTAGAATGATTGCGTTTGATTTAATTAATGGAAATGAAATACAATGACAGGATTTAAGTATCAGCCGTAATGTTTATTATGCTAAATAAAATTAATCAAATGTATTTCTATCATTTTTTATCAAACTTGAATATATTTCGAGAAATTTTGATTTTATATTAAAACGCACAATTTTTACTTAGGGAAATAATTCGTTATACTAGTCCGAGGTAAAACTAAATAGAATTTGATTTCGTTATTTGGCACATAAATGCGTTCATGGCTTTAATTGATGAAAAGTAATTAGGTCATTGATATAAATAAGTTTTTTTTCTTTTTTTTTTTGTTATAACTCAACGTATTCTATTTAAGATTGACCAAAATTATTAAAAGACCGCTTTCACGCTGTATTTCCGTTTTAGTCCCGACGTTATTTTCCGCAGCTCGAATAAACCTCTCGTGCTGAATTTCCGGAAATATAAGGCCTCCACAGTTTCGCTACCAGCACCCAATCTCGTTTTCCCTTGCCCTCTATATTTCTCTCTTTCTCGCGCCTTTCTTGAAAATATCTATCGTATTTCTTGTTCGGTGAGGAACCTCATATTTTGTCAGTAAAAAAAAAAAAAATATATGACTTATAAAATATTTTATATTTTAATATTTCATTGAATTTTCTTTTCATTTCTCAAACTTGCATTAAATTGCGTTCGAACAATGAATCATGTGAATACGAAAAAGGAAAAAAAATTCATGGTCTTGCGCGCGATTCTCATCGTTAGTCGTAGCGTGAAACGTTAAAAAATGATTTCTGCAGCCTTGCCGAACCGTACGTCAGTGGCGTCTAGTTCCTGAACAAGCATCAGTGTTAACAAGGTGCGATTTGTAATTCATGAAGTGCGCGACGGGATGGATTGCATTAAAAAGAAAAAAAAATTGTCAAACGAAAAAGCGTTTTTCTTAGCCTCCGCGTTAACGCTTCGTAGAATTTATTAACTCCGTGAAAAAGCATTGTCACGGCAACCTTACGTACTACCGATTGTTAATCGATGTATGTGACAGATAAATGTATATGTAAAAAAGTAGACTTTATCGAAATTAAAAAAAAAAAAAGTTTAAATCAATTCAGAGGTTTTTTTTGCGTATGAAAAAAATTCTAAAACTATATACACTTGTCCGAAGATCAATAGTTGCTATTTTTATTCGGTTGCATAATCGGATAACCGACTTTCATATTGACTTTTGTGAGACATTTGAAGAGAATCTATGGATAAGACACCGAAATTTTTATTCCGTTCGATTTGCTGATTAAATCAGTACCGATTTGACCATGTACGATTCTTGTAGTATGGTAAATCCGTCCTTTTTTCGCATTAGATCCTTATTCGTTGTTACTTCTTTTCCCTCCCCATAGAATCTTTTCATAGCCTTCCGGCATCTATGTCTCTATCGATCTGTTTGACCGAGGCCATGTACAAGGCCGGTTTGGGCGGGGTCATATCACGAGGAGAGAAAAATTGGCAGTGATGAGTCGATGTTGCGTATAAAGAGCATTAGAACTCCGATTTTGAGAGCACGAAAAAAAAACGGCTTTTCTCCTCGAGATTTATTCCGTCGTTTTTAAAAGGAATAAATATTGCGGTTTGACACGCCGTATTCTCCGCGCAGAATTGGCACCCGCGGAATGTTTGCAAGATGTAACTTTTGTAAAGAATAAAAACTTTCGACTACATCGATCCTCGTCTTTTTTTTTTTCCCAACATAATCGATAACAAAGTTTTAAGAAATTCAAAAAAGTAAATTGCATATACACGACGTTTGTCGGAAAAAGAAACGCTGTTTAAATAAATGTTTTCCGTGATTAAATTACCATTTCGATTAAAATTCAACAAAGTGCATAGAAAGCATGAAATTGACTGAATTGCATTTCAAGTATGTTAAACCGGGGCGAGCCTGCGAGCGACATAATCGACCATATTTTCGATGCAATTACTCAAAGATATGCAAGATGATTCGAAGAAACTTTCGAGTCCCGGAGTAAGTCAGTTTGTCCGCGGCGTGACCCAGTTGTTTGGCGTTAACACACTCTTCTAGACCACGGAGTTAAGTTCCGGCAAAGCCTTAGCTTGCATTTGACAGAAATTCTCTTCTTCATTATCCACTTCCCGTATTTTCTTCGTGTACGTCGGACCATTCGCGTCATTAACGCCAAACACACGGCTGACGTTAAATTATTACACAAACGTATTTGTAATGTCGTTTTTCACCATTTCAGCAATTTCATTAATAATTCTCATTATCGGTGTATCTCGTTTAATAATAAAAACGTTATTAATTTATTAACTCGTGAATACGGTAGAATTAGAGAGAGAACACGCCGATGGGAAACGGTCGCTAATCTGTTTGTGCGTTGCAAAACAAAGGGAATCGATGAAATCTCATCGACCTGGGATTTCGAGTCCAATTCCGAGACAATTTTTCACGTTCGTCCAATATCGCTTTAAAGCGGTTATCGCGTTGCCGTTTCCAGCGCCGATAGTGGCCGACTAAAAATAATATCTCCACTCGCCGGGCGTGACATTTAACGGTTACTCGCCCACGAATCGACCCGACTCCCTCAAACATAATTACCCTTTCTCATTAGCCTCTTTCACGGTTTACGGTCCGATCGGCCCCTCATCGTCGTAGATAATCGCTACGATAGAAGTAGCTCGCGATAAACTCGATATACTAATTGACGATGATTTTCTGCGACGAAATATTTTGCGGTAATATACATATACATATATTATGTTGATAAATTTATACATCAACTGCCTTATATGTTTTTTTTATTTTTCTTTCTGTCACGCGGCTTAATTTTTCAATTACATTATAATTTCAATAAATCGTTATCTATTCGTAACGCAGATATATATAGAGACATAAATGGTGTCAATCTAATTCTGGATTATTTTATTCGAGTGCAAACTAAAAATAAGAATTTACGAAACTCTGACATTTGAGTAAATTTATGATTCACCATACGTGATTTTAATATTATTACCTATTGCATCAATTAGTGGGGGTTTTTTTCTTTCTATTTACGATTGTATATGTTAAATAAAAATATATAAGTGCGACGAAATGAAATTTACGGAGGGAAAAGAAAAAAAATTGGAAAAATTGTGCCCCTAGTTTTAATTAATAATTTGTTAGAAATATGTAAATCCTTTTATCTATTTTTTTTTCTAGAACACATTGTTATAACTTTGTTGTATATAAAGCTGTGACACGTTAAGAAATTATTGCCTCTTGATAGACCTTTGTTTCGGACAAGTTGGCGTGTACTAAACGGCTGTTGAATCGAAAACACGCAATGCAATTAATATACGTACTAATTGCTCAAGTTTGGGTAATTAAGAAGTTCCTGCACGGCCTGAAATCTCGCGCATGTACGGTATTACGCCAGATTAATTTGCATGACGGCCAAAAAGAATCACGATAACAGCTTAATATAATAGCAGAGCCGTGGCTTATGTATCTCTGTGCGAGCTAAACTTCTGCCGGAGGAAAAATAAAAGCAAACGAACTTGAGCATTAATTTACATTATGACATACTATTCAATTTGTATCTTATCTAAAAAGCCCTAGCGTTAAAGCAATTATTCTGGGTGATACTTATTTCAGCTCGTAAAGTTAATGAAAGCGGATCGTTAATTTAATTAAAGTGCAAAAGTAACTAACGACCGTGAAAAGATCTTAATTGCTCTTGCTAATCTTGTTGCGTGTTTTCGGTTAATAGCGTCGCATGGCGCACGCCATCGTGTGAATTCAGATGGCTGATTATAAATTACAAGATCACACCCCTACGTTCATAATTCGGAAAAAAAAAATGCGGACTACGTAAAAGTAATATCTCATTAAATTACTTGACAGCATTAAAGTGTTAAGTATCAACGCGCGTATTAATTATTTAATATTTAATAAATACCTTCTAAAATACCTCACGGTGATTAAATATCGTAGTAAATTTTTAAAAATAATCTAGTTATTATACCATTATATATTTTACTGAGAAAGATAAACGACTGTTTATTGAATATTTTAACGAGAATTTTGTGAAATCGGTATTTTTAACGCGGGGATTTCGTGGCGAGCTATACATTGAAAGCTGTATTGACAATGTATAATGTTAAAGCATTTTCGACCTCCGTCGCAGTTAGAATTGAATCTGTTTATTTGATCTGAGTTGAAATGCGGTGCTAACATCGCGTGTCATTAAAGTGTTTTCAGGAAATCGGGGTATAGGGATCACCACCAAGTACGGTCCGCGCCTTTGGATTTCTCTAGAATCTCTTGGCTATCTGCCAAGGATTGTTAGATCGTATCCGACAATTCGTATATACGTAATATAATCTAGATGTATTAATACATACTACATTGCAACGTGGTGCAACGTCAGCCGTTCGTTTACCCGTTTATTAGTATTTTGCCATCGTCGTGTAATCCGTCGAGGTTTCTCGTGCATAAACCCACCTCAAATTAATTTAACGTCGCGATAACTTTTATCACTATCGTATAAGATTTAATTATTTCCTGTTTTACAATTTTATAAATTATATTTCTTTACCGTTGCTTCATTTTTACGTGGCGATAAATATGTTATTTGCGTTTTTTCTTTCTACGCAGTTACTTGTCTCTTCTTTCATTGCAATTGTGTAATTCTTTCGTAAAAACTGGAGTAATTTATTTTATATTTATTTTAAAATATCTGGTTTTTTTTTTTTTTTTTATCGAACATTACGTATCTGTACGTCAAGCGTGTTTAAGTTTTAGCGATTATTTGGCACATATGCGTTACTATTTGTACAATTTAAGAAAGTCTGATATTTCTTTCTTAATAGAAAGTGCGAGCTTGCAAAGTTGTTCGGGAGTTATTTCGCAAAGGGAAACTTTCCTCAGGACTTTCTGAAAGAGCTCATTTTGAAGATAAGTCTTTTCGGAGTATTCTCGCGGAACTATTATTTGACTAATTACTGCCCAGAATAAATTATTACATCATTAACTGTTCAGCATTTAAACGACCGAATCCAAGAAATATATATTTTTTTTTTGCAATGTTAAAATTTTATTAAATAGAACTGTGGGCAATTAAATTAGAATTTATATAGATTTAAATTAAATATAAGTAATGTTACGATTACCGATTATTTTTTAATGATTCGCCTTATCAACTTTTTAATACACAAAAATTGTTCAACTAACTTAAAGAATTAAAATATATCTGTGAAAATAGTTTTAGACGATGAAGTTACTATAGATAAAATATAAAAGTTCTGCTTTTCTCCTACGGCTTTTATGACTTACATCATCACCGCTTGTGGCTAATAAATTGTAGAGGCTGATTCTTTATACGACGCGCGTAGCGCGATAGACGCCGGCACTCAAGTCACGTTATAAAAAATAAAGTATGATGTGTACAAGAATTTTAATTATGGATGTTTTGAGGGTGTTAAAAGTATCGTATCGATACTCTTTTTTTTTTTTCCTTGATTATTACACTTGTTTCTTGAACACTTATTTATTTGAGAATTAATTTTCGTGAAGTTTATCTGTTACGTAAAAAAATCGCGAGAGACAGGTCGGAATCGCCCGTGGAAAAATCGCGTATTCACGTAAAAGTGTATCGCCCGTGTAATAATCCTCATTCATAATAGCGTGGATGCTGGTTCGCGGACGACGCATGACGTATGCTATTGTGGCTACACGCGTATCACTTAAATTCTTCGGCGTTGACTGCGTCGCGATATTTGGCATCGCGACATGCATCTGGTGCGCAATTTTGATTAACGGCGATGCCGGCGGCGGCGATTCTCCGCATCCGGAAATAACGACGCGAAATGTGGTATTATAATGTAGTCCAAAAACGTTTTATTTTTTATTTTTTTTTTTTGAATTTTATTTTATAACAATTTAGATCAGATAATTAGATAACTGAGTTAATCGATAATAAGATGGTAGGAATGGTAGTTCACGAAACCATTTAATTTCTCAACTACTGACTTTAGTTCTCTCTAATTCTCCGATACCTACTGGGCTGCACTTTAGCGATTGTTCGGACAGGTAGAATGTGAGTTATTACATCGTCGTTAAAACGCTAATCGCACAATGGCGTAACCGATACAGAACCTGGTCTCGCGTTTGCAGCGAAATTTCGGACGAAATCAGGGTTGATAAGATCATCGTGTTACTGTCAATCAAGTAACTCAATTGATGGCTCTTTTAACGACATCGCGGATCGATGCTATTAATACAGTACTGTTAACGCGATACACATTTAACGTAAAAAGCAAAAATGCTTCACTTTTTCAAGGATTTTATGCGAAACAAAAATTGACGTGTTCAATATTTATTAGCAAGGTTTTGGTATTATTTTTAACTTCGATTAGTTTCAAACTTTATATGCATCTCCAATAAAACAAGCAATGCCATAAGCGAGCGTTACGGTAATTGTCGGAAGCGCGATATCTTTTTGAGAAATTATATTAATTGAAATTCACATTCGACTGGACTTCTTTGAACTTGCAATTAGAGCGTGATAGATCGTCGGCATCAATGTTGAAATCGTCTTTCCGTGGCAGACCGCATTACCCGATTAATCAGAAACTTCACACAGCGAGGCTTATGGCGCTTTGAAGTTAAGCACCTGGCAGATCGAATTAGGGTATCCCGAGGCGATTTATATCTTTGTACTTTATTTTTACACAATTACGTAATTCAAAATGTTTAATGTCGAATAAAATTTTGAAATTATTTAATATAGAATTACTAATTACTTAATTAATTATTTTAAGACTAAAATTGAATTATAGCAAGATATAGATTAAAATTTACTAATTCTGGTTAAAGAATTATATTTTTGTTCTACTTAAGCATCTCTATTCGTGAGTTTCGATTACCCTTCTCGACTTTACGCCACGGTATCGCTAAGGGCAAATCGTTATTACATAGACCGCCTTGAAATTGGCATATTGCTATCGATTAGACTTTTCGAGGACATCTCGTCGCGGAATTTCTTTTCCCTTACGTTCGCGGTTTGCGAATATTGAAAATAATCTTTATGGAGGCACAGGTGTGCCTTCACGTATGGCCTCGGATCGCCTAGATTTGATGCTAAATCCGCTTGTCGGTACAAGCAGACAGGTGCCAGCCGATTTCAAGCCAATCCACTCTTCCATCTTACCGTATCCCTTGCCGCGGTTTCCGTTTTCGAGTGTTGAATAAACGTATTCAGAGACGCGTTGGAACGAACGGATTTAAAATTAGGACGAGAGCAAAGTTATGCTTTCGCAATTGTGCCAATTATTCTGATATTTGTATTATTTATATTATGCAATTTAAAGATGTGCAGATAAATAAAAAATGTTTCTCACAACGGAGTTCTGACCTTCCGCGGTGTGTCTTAAATGTCGATCAAGTCAGAGACAATTACGAGTTCAGGTCAATCGAGCTTTATTGTACGTTGATTCGTAAATAGCAAAGTTCTCTTTTCTGGGCAGAAATTCTCGCCGTTTCTGGGACACTCTGTATATCGATTAATTCAGAAATAGCTGCAAGTACGCTGAAAACGCTCGAGTATCAGTACTCTTCTTCATGACGACGCAATTCTCATGGGTTGAGATATTTGTATCCTTGCGTCAGTAATATTTACTAGTTCTTTTAATTTTTTAATACAACGTACTACGATAATGCCAGCGATAAAATAATAAAATTGTGCATAAATATGTGTATCGACCTGAAAAAGCTATCGTCGCGTTAGGAAATTGCGGACTTATCATTTGTACTCCCGAAATTAATACGATTAATAGAATTTAAAATAAAGAGCGCTCGCTCACTTTGTGCAATCTCGACGCCTATCGATGGACGAAAAAAGAAAAGACTATGAAAAACAAATAGCTCTCTTCGAACCTAACAATTTGTGTCAAATAATATACCTTTGGCGGAATATATATTTTTTACGATTTTACGGGTATATAATTTTTTTTTTCACCCTCCCCCTTTCCCCGTATATTATTTTGTTCACCCGCAGCTGATTAACGGACCCTGATGATTCATAAGTAGCAGGATTCCTTGTCAAAACAGTCGATCATCTCTCGAATTCATCTTTGTCTGTGCCTGCGCCGTTAAGTTATTACGACGGACGACTCAGGGCGAGAATGCACTTTATTTTGAGACAAGGCGCGCGAAACACTTCGCGGCCAACGTGGAAAGCCGACGGTTTGTCTTTTAATAGCACGTTGCATCTTGGTAACGACGGGGCCGCCGTCCACCCCGGCTTACTCGATATACTGGGCGGCCCGAAAATGTCGCTCGATTTGACGAAGATATAGTCTCGGTTAGACGGTGACGCGATGTTGCGGTCAATCATTTTGTTGTAAATATAGATTCGTTTGTTCGCGATCGAGTTGACCAATTGCCGACCGGTATTTGAGGTTTTGTACATGGTAGCCGCGTTGCGTGTAAACGCGTCTCTTTGTGCCAACGAAACTGGCATCTGGATCCGCGGATAATATTGCATTAGAATTTCAATTACAGTCCAGTGAATATTATACGTTGCATGAAAACAGTCAATCATTTCAATTCTTCTCCCTTTCTTTTTTTCTCTATTATTATTATAATTATTAAACATATTTTTAAAATATTATCTGGTAAATATTAAATTAGCATACGAGTTAATATAAAATTAAATAAAGAGTTTAAAATTGTACACGAGATAAAGTTTCGCAGTAGGAGATAGTATTTGTAGAATATGTTTTTCTCTCTCACTTCTTCTTTGACGTAATTATATTTAATACGAATTGTTTAATAACTACATCACGAAATAAACTTTTTTGTAGCTGAGTTATTATGAAATAAAAAATTATAAGTGATTAAATATATCACTGTATAAACGTGAAAATTTTGGGACCTTTTGTTACATACTTCCTTACATTTTTTTTTTTTTTTTTTACCTCGCGAGTGTTGTTTGAAAAAAAGAAGTGGGTCACTGTGACTACTAAACAATGGCAAAAGGCAAGAAAAGTGTGCGACCATGCGAGGTAGCTACGACGCGATGAGCCGGTGATGCATAGATTTCGCGTTAGAAGCTTTTGCTACATTCATGACTGTCAACGTAAATCAAAGGATATGGTGTGTTCACAAACGAACGAGTTTTACTAAAAATCCATACCGACCGATATTCGTTAAAGTATTTAAAATTACATTTTACGTAAACAATCCTTTCGGGATTATTGCAAAGAAATTACTTTCATAATTAATTTATCGTATACTAGCTACTTTTATTTCGATCGCTTTGCAAAGCTTTTACTCGGATGTTTTAAATAAATTTTCCGTTTTTCGTATTAAAATATAAAAGAGTGTAATTGCGCGTCCTTGTATTTCCACTTTCCTCTCAATCTCATCATGTGGCTACTTGTGTGTGTTATAAATGCGCGCATTACGTCGTTTTCGTAGCGAAACGAGATGAAAATGATCGTGGAAACGACGGCGTTTGCAGTTTGCGCAAACTCTGCCAATTCACAAAACCCTTTTTTTTTGCATTTAGAAGATACCTGTTGTGACAGAGGTTTTTATCTTTATTCGGCAAGAATACTCTTACTAGCCAGTTTAAATCGTTATAATGTCGTACTACGTAAATTAACTGCAAGATTATTTCTTTCCCATGGTAACGTTTCTAAATTTGTACAAAAATTTTCTTGTAGCGTCTATATATAATCAGCTAAAGATTAAAACTGGAATATTGACCGAGAAAAATTACAAGAGAAGGAAACAAAAAAAAAAAAGAAAAAAAAAGAAAAAAAAGAGAAAGAAAGCTCGTATAAAAGTTTTATCGCGTTTATTTAAGTTTGAGTTAACTTTGAAATTTGATTAGACTTTCAGATATGAATGCTGGATACTTCATTTTTTTTTCTTTTTTATGTATTTGAATTTTTCTTCAAGACTGAAGCTTTTTCTCTCGGTAATAATATTAAAACTCCAGTAGTTGCGAAGTTAATGATAATTAAAAGCTTATTTTCACAAATTAAACTTCAAAGCTGCATAATTGATAAGCTTTTCAATTAATTTTTAATGAATTTTGAATAATACAACGATTTGAGATTAGATTTAAATACGTTTATAGATATTTAAAATTTATTGTTATTTTATTAGCCGTATCTGATTTAACTACGGATTTGGCCTAGTCTGTCTCTCTATGAAACTAACAATAAGTCCCAGGTAGTTGCTCGGCGACCGCCCAAGGCGCGCTTGTCTAAAAATAGATCACTAAATCCTACGTTTTCGCCGGTTCTAAACTCGCTACCGTCGCGTGTCCCGGCTACATTGACATGTAAGAAAAATCAGTCTCCATCGGCTCGACCCGAGAGTGTTCGCCTTGAACTCGTGCGACTTGCAATTTCTAATTCCTAGCGCTCGATATTTGTCTATTTTGAGCATACGATATTATTGTAGAGTGAAATAAGCTAACAATTTTGTGCTCGGTAAGTAGTTTATCTATTTTTAGAACATGTAAATGGGTTATTAACTTTCAAACTTTTGCGCGATTGCCTCCGTTTTAGAGTCCCGAATAATAGAAATAATTTATACAAATAAATAATGATTTTTGCAATTAAACGTACTGGTAAAAAAAAATTAACTTGTTTATTAAACTTGTTTGTACTACGCTTAAAAACGACTATATCGTCTTAAACAATTTTAATGTACGGGAATTTTGCAATAAATAATATCTATAATATTTCATATTATTTTTTATATCGTCTTTTTAGATACTCAGTCTGACCTTACTTTTTTGCCGGATAATGCCATTTATTCTTAGTCTCACCTAATGCTTTAATCATTTTTAATTGTTCATACCTCGCTTGTTTACTGAGAAATAAATTTACCCGTGTGGAAGACGTTCCCCACGGAAGATAGTCGTGTAAGGAAAGGGAAAAAGGAAAAAAAATTCATTCGATCGATAAATAACTAGCGTGAGAAATTGTTAATTAAATGAAAGATGTGAGAAAGAAGGGAGATCGATAATATGTAGCGTATCACGTACGCGAAAGATGATAGGGCGAGCATCAGGTGAGTTCCCGTTAGGACAAATTTCATGGTCGCTGTAAAAGTCCGTGGGAAACGTAAATCAGAGTCGAGAAACGAGCCTGGGGGACCATAGGGTGCGGGAAAATTATTGGCCGACCGGGAAAACTGAGCTCGGGCGAAAGTTCGCGTGACCTGCAATTCCAGGTCGACTTTCACTTTTTTTTTTTCGTACATGAACTTTTTTTTTTAAGATAATTATTATTCATATTATGCGACATTATTTACGAATGCGATTATTTAATATGCAATCTAATACTATTTCTTTCCTTTAAATTTATTTAATAAAAATCTTGGTCTTTATTAGATTGTAATTTTCGGCACGCACATTTCTCTCTCTCAATAATTTAAGATATAATAAATGACAGATTTTGCGATATATCGCACAGGATATTGAGTGATCGATCATTTAGAAAGCATTTTTTTTTTCCCCCCCCTTAAACTCTTGTCACGTCGTTTGCAGAATACGGCTTTCCTCTACTCTTGCTCCCTTCGTCACAAGCCGAAATTGCGTACGGCCCGAGAAATTCGTTGGAAAAAGGAACGATCTGTAGCTGTCGAGTGCGATCCATTACACTTCATTTTATCCCCCGGCCCCATCGGCGCTCTTTTCCGCCCGCGCGAACCTTCTTTTGATCTTTCGAGTGAGGCATGTCGACAGAATAAACGATCGCTATTGTGCGCAGTATAACGTAGTTTCTAGTTTCTTCGACAATAATGCGATGCTTTCCACGTTAATTTTCAAAGTGACCACTAAGTATACCGACATTTCCTATTCTTGAATTTTTCTTTAATATTTAAAGGGTGTTATACTGTTGAACTTTCGATTAATTTTAGTTTTATATTTGAGAATTTAAATTACTCGCAGCCGATAGTATATAAGTCTAAATTTTCTTTATAAATAAATATTGTACATATTATATATATCTCCTTGTCAATTGCAATGGTTTTCCTTTAAAAACGCTATTGTCTCGTTCAGTTCTTTCCATTATCGCATTCTTGCTTGAACTCACACGTCACTATCTGTCGCACCTGCAGATTTCGTTCTATTTGAACGGGAGATATACGTCGTAGATGAAACCAGCGGGAAATGCTGACGTACTCGACGAATTGCGAAATATACAGTAGTCGGCGTAAAAGGATGAGGTAACATTTGGAAATGTCAGTCGGAAATATTTCGCATATGAGGAGTTATTGAGGCACAAAGAGAATCTCATCGGTAAAAGCCAAATTTGTCAAGAATCTCACGAGGTTTTTTTCTTTTTCCCCCCTTTTTTTAAGATAAATGTTGTCAAAGTGATCCGCGATATTTTTTTTTATATTTAAGTATGTGCCACTATGTGCAGAGCAAATATGATTTTGATATGAGTGCAGATCTACCTACCCCTAATGGATTTAACCTACCCTCAATGGGTGCAAACCTACCTACTTTTTATTTTGCATTCAATAAAAAAAAAAATTGAAGTTATGATATTACTACGTACGTTTTTATGATCAAGTAATTTCAATACAATTTCCTAACAGAAGGAAGCCTCCCCCGTCGCTTTGGTAAACGTTTTTTATCGTTCGGTCGTAAATTTTAACAGAACATAAATGTTCAAGTATGTCGCCGTGAAAGAAAATTAAATGGGTAACCGTGGGTTCGGGCATATTTGAACGATCGCCTATTTGCGCCACTCGATATACAGTAAATATGCGAAAAGCTTCTGGACTGGGAAACCTAGCGGGAAATGTGGTCTACCACGTACAGTGCCACGTGTATTATAGTTGCGAAAAAGTTTTACGGACGGACATTCGCACGGCTGAGAAACGAGGACGAACGTATCTTTTACGGCTGAATTCTTCAAGCACGCTCTGAATTATCCATATTCTCCTGTTTCCCTTGCCGCGATGCGTGCTCCCGCGGGCGACAACGTCGGGAATGTATAATTTCATCGTGCTTTCTGAACATTTGGCCAGATCGTTTGTCTCAGCCGTTACTGTTCTATGTCGCCAACAATGTTCATAATACTTCACGAACGAATTTCTGTTACCCGAAGCGTGACCTTTGCCTAGAATTATTATTCAGCATCTCAAAATTAATGCGATTCTACGAGTTTGGAAATCTTTGAATTGCGTAGCGTATCGGATTATAGAGTATCCAAATTTTGGACTTGTGACTTTTGGAATTTAAGCGGTCTAGAAACAGATACTATCGGTATTCCTGCTAATGTCTGTAAATTGGAAACTGTGACGCTTTAATATTTATGTAGTTACGCATTTAGCTTTTGAATTTAATAAATCTTTTTATCTAAGTTAACTTTACACATGCAACAAGATTCTTTTAAAATTTTTACATGATTAAAATCTTTACATCATAAATATATGATTTAATTATTAACTATTCTTATTACATGAAGTTCACGAAATGATACTCTGTTTAAGTCATAGAAATGTTGTTTCAATGAATATTTTTCTATTTGTTTGCAGCTACGGTGACATGGTTCCGAAAACGATTGCGGGAAAAATCGTCGGGGGTGTGTGCTCCCTAAGCGGTGTCCTAGTGATCGCTTTACCGGTACCTGTTATCGTCAGTAACTTCAGCAGAATATATCATCAAAACCAGCGTGCGGACAAGCGTAAAGCGCAAAGGGTGAGTGTAAAATTCAAAATTATGAAGAATTAATGTATATAATATTTGATAATAGTAAAGTTTTTACTAATTAAATTTTAGTACCGAAAGTATATCATAGAACGTTAAATATCTGCTAGCTTTGAAACAAATTTTTATGTAAGTTTATTTCAAGATTCAGCTGTTAAGATATATTGAAAGGTAAAATATAAAAAATTCAGGTATTATATAAAATAAAGAGATGCTGATTTTATAATTCGCGAAAGAACTTTGCCAATTTTCGATTATGTCGAAATACCGCACGTAGCAGGGGAGGTTTTTATACGAGGTCAATATCACGATCTTGCAATAATTCAGTACGTCTTTTGCATTCGGTTGTTAAATCTTACGATTATGTCGATGTCGATGCATTACAATTTTACGTTGGATATCTTTTGAAACGTTATCGTTTCTTTTTCGCGTATACGATGTGCATCTACAAATAGCTCCGTAACTATTCGCGCCGTCGAGTGTCCATTTTATTCTGGTACAATGGATACCTATCGATACCTCTAGATGCTGTCTTCGGGCTAGAAAACTCGCATCGCTAACTCAAGTCGATATCCTAACAAAATCGCGAGCGACGCGGAGCAACAGGACTTTTCTCCTGGATTAACGAAAGAAATATTTTCGAATATAAAACCCACGAAATGCTCGATACGCAATCTATAATTGGCCTTTAGAAATATATCTTGATTAATCTTATAACCATTTTACTATTTTAAATTTAATTTAATTTTTTTTTTTTTTTTTATTTATATCGAAAGAGGTCTTTTTGTATTTAAATTTTGTTGCCTGTCACGGTGCGTGACGTAACGTGATATATATGTATATATTCCCGAGTCTTTTCGTAAAGTGGAGAAATAAAATAAAGCGATTTTAAATGTATATAACTTGCAACTCACTGCGAGTTGATTTTCATACAACAATATCGGAGATGACTGGCTGCATATAAATTTCGCGGTCGACATTCTCGGAGGTGAGGAACTCTCCCGTCGCCATTTTCGTATTCTCCCAATATCGACGTTTCGAAGATATTTCTTCCATTATACGGAGGAAGTGGTGGTCCCAGTGCAGTCGCAGTCGATGACACGTTAGCTCGTTTCGCGTCGTCGTTTCCAGAAGTCGGACGATTTATTCTCACCCACGTGTAGCTTGTAACTTCGTCCCCGTGGCACAGTTACGACCATTTAACCGAGCATCTCGCAAACTGATGTCATCAAGGGAAGAAAACAAGTTATCTCTTTCCATAAAGTGCTTACAACTTTCTTCATTTTTATTTTTCGTAATTAACTTCTTGAACTTCATATTTTTCAAATTACAACTTCGGTATGCATTCTTGATTCAGAATTAGAACAATTTGGTAATACTTTTAAAATGTATGCAGCAAGTACGCGAGAAGCTCTTTATAGATTTAATTTAGAATAAATTTAAAAGTTTCTGAATAGTTGCGTCTTTAAAAAAAAAATATTGTTACAAATTTTGAGAAATTAATCACCGAGATAATTATTATCTAAATTATTTAACTCTCTTTTTATAAGTATTGGAAAGAAGACAACAAGTTTTTCCTTTCAAGCATCTTAAAAGCCTGCCTTACAGTATCGCGATAAAATAGGAACAGTCATTTTCACACACTCGCTTCGCTCCTGTGACACGATTACCATTTTTAGCGTCGACATTTCGGCAGCGTGCATCGATCGATCCGTAAAAAGAGTTCCAGCCGAATTTGCCACGGTAAATAAATAAGAAAAGACAAAATCGCGGATTGATTGAATATCTTCTCGCGACGCGGAGCGCTTTACTCTTGCGTTCTTTCACGCGGAATATCATCATTGCGCGATACTTTTACAGAAAATCGCGAGCGCGCGAGTAATATTTATTTCAAAAAGACGAGAGTAATCTTTTAAATCTCTCCCGCGCGAATAGACGATTTATTTTCGCAAGTATATGCTTATGCGTCTCTATGTTCACGCTGGTATACTCGCGACGATTCGAGGAGACATCGACGACTCGCTCGGATCGATCTTGAGAAGAGAGATGGAGTCGCATTTAACCGAAGGAAGAAGTCAGCTGCGCTCCTTTAAATCTTCCTCGTACGCTCGATTTCGCGAAAATGCACCATGTTGCAAGTAAAAAGGATTTACGTTGCAGTTATAAATCGAACGATATAATTCACTCTAACTCGTGAAACTGTACTGTCGAGCGAAACTTTTTCAGGGCGCAATTTCCTGAGAATTAAGAAATTAACTTCTAACCAGATAAGATTAATCTTTTTAAAACAAATTAATATGTAGTTGACATTACTCATTATACACATACGCGTAATCTAATTTTCATTTTCTTTCTCTCTCTTTTTTTTTCTTTCTCCATTTATCTGTTTATCCGCCAGACTTTTGCCTTCTGCTTTTGGTTTTAGTTTATTTTATTAATTTTTCGAATTGGTTTAGGCAGAATCGCGAAGTTTCAGATCACTCGGTTTTGCGAAGGTCGACTCGCCGATGCCATGCAGATCTGCATTGCAGATGCAGCCGCATCTACATATGCATGGACACGTTTGTTCTGATTTCTCGCTCTTGAACAGCGACGGATTTTTCGTCAACGGGCTTCTTTCCTACGCTTCGTCGACGTTTAAACTTTTGCCTCGAGTTCTCGTGACACTTTCGGAATCGTGCCGCCGCGTCTCGTACATCGCAGTAGTATTTAAAACACTCTTGATCAAAGGTACTTTTTAACGTTACTCCGGTGAATATTTTTAAAATATGCTCTCCGTAAAATGTATCAAATTTTTTCTTCAAAAGATTTTTTTTATTACAGATGTATCTTAGATTTTTGAAATCTCAAGCTGTATATCGTAAGCATTACGTTAACGAATTAATGAAAGAATCCCAGAACGTGATTCGATTAGATCGTTCCCTTAGAGGCAAAAGTAATCGGCGTAACAAAAGAAGCGGAAGGATAACTGTCTACATGAATATCTGACACCGTTTCACTTATTTCCATAATTTATTCTGATTCGCGCTCTACAATCGTTCATTATGTATTCCGTATGCTGCGTTTTCTCGTTTACGCGATTCCTATATATAAAATAGCGGTAATAAACCGATAACAACCGGCAATACGTCACATTATACATATGTCTCGTATAAATATCTGTGTAAATAATTTCAGTCTCGAATTGAACGTCGAGCGATTTATGCGCAAATATGCCACTATGTTCCTTGTCCTTGGACAATTTTCTGGACAATATTATACAGTTCGCGGTAACACGTTAAGCAGGGGG
This sequence comes from Cardiocondyla obscurior, assembly GCF_019399895.1. Lineage (NCBI taxonomy): Eukaryota > Metazoa > Arthropoda > Insecta > Hymenoptera > Formicidae > Cardiocondyla > Cardiocondyla obscurior. Next base: position 415,376 of record NC_091869.1, read on the forward strand.
TGAAAGATAAAACGCCGGGCGCAGTAATAATGTCAAATTTCGAACGTCAAGAAATTGTGTCACGCCGATGTGGAAATTTTCAGTCGCCCGCAAAATGAGTCCTCGACCCCGCGTCATTATTGCCCAAGTTAATATAAAGTCATTCAGGGTGACTATCTCTCCCCGCATATTACACGCCTGGCGATCGAACACGGGCTACCGTAATAGCTACGTGATTTACGGGCTGCATGGCCGTCATCGATATACCTACATTGTCAGTAAACGCCACTGTGAACTTTGCATCTGCATTTAATGTTACGTCCGGCGTTAACGGGCAAACAGCGGTCCGGATCGATTTTCCGCCCTGACCGTCGCGCAAACAGCGACACGAATCTCCGTTTAACGTCGGTTACCTTACTGTCCGTTGCATCGATTCTTTTTACTATATTTGCCTAGGCGTGTATATCGCGGGATAATAACGGTATCAATTTCCGATGCGCCCCTAAGGTGGGAGAAGTCACTTCTCCACCCTTCGTTCCGCGCTCGACGAAAATTTTAAAGTTTATAGATCGCGAAGACGCTCCCCACGTGGGATTTATTTCGACGACTAACGATAAGCGCTTCATAGGGGGCATGTGCCCGAGGGTTTTCTGTTATTTTATTGTTTTATATGCGAGATTTGATTATCGGTAAGATTGCTGTTAAATTTGCCATATTTATCGCGATAACATGATCATATTAATTTAATAAAATGATTAAGCGTTCTGAAATATCAATTTTCAACCAATTGATTAAGTTGTGATATAACTATTGAGCTCGATAAAGCCTTCAAATGAATTAGAAATGTAAATCAAAGAATAATATACTTCATTATGAAACTCTTGATAAAGAATTTCCGATATTTAATTGTCAAACGAATAAAAGTTACTAAATGTAATTATTAAAAGCAGAAACTTTTTTTTTTTTAACGTAGTAAATAAATTCGTATTATGTATTAAATAAATTTAATTAATAAAAAAAACTTTAAAAAGAATTGTTTTAAACAATGATAATATTTTTTATCAGTTTGCATTACGTTTGGAGATTAACTGGTAAGGCTCATAATGAAGTCGACTAAGCTCATTGGAAGTCAAAGTCTGTTTTATTGCAAAAGAGCTCGCGATGAAGTAGCTTAGTTATATAAATACAGTTTCGAACAGTCGTTTACCTTTAGCGTCAGATAACTTTACACGCGTAGAATTGATTTCGACAGTTGGGTGCCTGAATGAAAAACCATGGAAACTCGTAAAGCTCATTTCAACTTTCACGCGCGGTTTTCAATAAATCTCGCTAGTTAACGGAAACTTTGTAAATTATCTTAAGGTGAATAATGAGTTGAAAACTGTGAAAGCTTTTGAATAGATTAAATAGGCAGATTAAATCTCAGCGATCTAAAGTACCTTCCTGTTAAAAAAAAATGTACCGTCGAGTTATTTTAATAATTTTTTTTTTATCAATTACAACGATACTCTAGCTATTTATATTTTTTATCTATACGTTGAATTTAATTTGTTCTATTTAAAAGTAAATATACGCCACGAAGTAGACATACTTTACTTCAAATAACGCGTCTATATTGTACGTGCCTGTTATTGAATACAGTTCTACAAATATAGAATTTTAATTAATTTTTACGTTGGAGAAATATCTACTGAATTTATGTACTCGGCGGCTTGATTTTCTTTAGAATATTATCTATGCGCAACAGTTACGTGCATACTCGATATTCATAACGAAATATAGCAGCACCAGCTATTTGATCGCTTGCGTAGATATAAAATATTTACGCGATTTCCGTATCGATACGATTGAACGCGTTGCATTGATACGAGTAGCGTGAAAATGGTAGATATTGTGGAATTAATACGTGCGAATAAATATGATATTATGACGTCACGCAAAATTGAAGTACAATTTCCTAACAAATTCTGCAAATTACTCCGAAATTACGTAATTTTGTCACAACAAGTATATATATTATATATACTATATTATTTCGCGTAATAAATTGTACAAAGTATATTGATTAACATACATTATTCTGAAAACTTATCTGCTCGTTACATTTAAATAGGTAATATTTCACTGAATCAGTGATGCTACAGTTAATACAGTTATTTCTATAATAATATCGCGATACTGATAGTAATTAAAAGTCATAGACGCAGAGTGCTTTTAAAATTAAAAAAAATTACGAGAATGAGATCGGCATAAAAGGCGGTTAAATTTTATAATGAAAACCGGAATAATTACGACGTTCATCTACTATTATGTACGCAACCAAGCGAGCATTATTATTTCGCAGTAATTACCTCGCAATTGAGGAACAGAAAGCTCCGCTAAAAGATGCATCGTTGCACTTATGCAATGGCTCTCGACATGTCCAATAATGCAAATGCGCCGATTAGCTATTCGTCGTGCGGGTTAATTATAAGCGGCGGCCCAAAACGAAAAGCTCGACAAGAAATTTTGGATGGCACTTCCAGCCGACGGTGTGAATTATCGTCAGGCTTCCGCGTTGTCGCGCCTCTAATTAATTGCGATTGCTACACGCGTAGGCGGTAATTACAACATACTGCCGCGAATATTAACGCAAATAGTAATCACCGATAACTGGGCCGGCTAACGGATGTGCGCGAGACGCGATGTAAATAACTGACCTTAATTTTTCGACGCGACGCGCGGAAATTTTTAATAAATAGGGCCTTGGCCCAAAGGAAGACGGTGCATCTTCTCAATCTTTGCGGTTGGGCGTCAGTCGACGTTTAGAAATTTGTAAACGCGATCAATTTTACGTGTGACCGTGTGTTTCTATATTAATTTCCGTTGACACACATTTCGTAATTTTAATAAAAATCGACAGTACGATTTGATATCAGCGGAAGTCGTAAAAGATTTCTTTAAAAGAATTTTGAACGCAGCCGATTCTCTTCGATAATGAATATTTTTTGTCGAACAAATATGTTTGTCTACGTGGATTATTGTGTTCTCTAGATAGATTGCTGTGTAAATTATCGTTCAGGCTGCCGTTGCATGCGACGTTACATGCTACGTTACATATACGACGTTACACGCGGCGTAACACGCGGAACGATTAATCAAGCGTATTGATATTTGCAATTCCGCCGTCATATTTGAATCGTTATGTGCTTTTGATTACCTATTACGCATTCCCCAATATGATTTGCACAGTACTTAATATTTGAAAGGGCGTTATTCATTCATTAAAATTGTTAATGGATACGGAATATCAGCGCGAGGATGCAGCGAGCGTAGTTTGTAATTTTCAGCGCACATTGTTATGCAACTGTCGCGACAATTAATTAATACAGTTTAATTCACATGGTCTGGAAAATCATTTAATGCAGGCATGTTGGGTTACACAAGAGAATTTGGTCATCAATAATTCGCGAAACGGTATATAACGACACGAATGAATAAAATAGAAAATATTAGAATTAATAAAAGTATACCCCCTCCCCCCCACTTGATCAAATAATTAAGATATACCAATTGGAATACTGTATTACTATTATTAAAATTATTATTGCCTATTGCTTCTAATTAATTAAATCAACGGAGGGTTGTTTTTGCAATTATTTTTTATATCGACTGTGATTGTAATATTAATAAGTCAAAATTAGTCACAAATGGTAGAATAATCGAGAGAAATCATTGAAAGCATTATATAAATCATTACGCAACCAACATGATGACGGACCGTTAATTAATAACGCCTAATTAGTACATGTTTTCGTAGCGCTTCGATTGAATGATATGAATTCGAACAATAACAGCCGATGTTAGGATACGATTGGCTCGCGATATTTGCGAAATATTGAAATTTGTTTTATTTTCTTCGCGGTACGAAGCGACATCGCGGCTTTTGCCAATGGTGAAATTATGATAGCCTTCAATATTTTCGATACCGGAACGCGGTACTAACATTTTTATTTCATATAGATAGACGTTTCCTCCGGAAAAGAGACGATATTTTTGAGAGGAATGTTCTTCGCGTTATGTTATCTCGATAAGTATCGCGGGAATTTATCGCGCGATATTGGAATTATTTAGACTAGCAATGAAGAAAAGGGGTCTTGCGGCGCAGTACTCAAATCCTTTTTGCATTATCTCTTTTTTTAATTTTAAATTTAAAAAGAAGATAACAATTTCCTGCTCTATAAATAATATTGAATTTGTCTCGGTTTCTTTTCCGTCGAGAAGGTGCGTATACACTTAAGCGAACGAACACCGAGCGAACACAGCGAACGCGAATTCCAAACAAATCAATCACCACAAAAATAACACACCAACAGCACACACCGAGAAATGTTCGCGATCGCTATGTCCGTTCGCTAAGTGTATATACGCCTTTAAATGAATTCAGCATTGATTTTCCCGACGTTGCAAAAACGAACGACACGAATCGATTTTTTACAAAGTAATTGGAAATCAATGTCTCCGAATAACGATCCCCTGAAACAATTATACGTATCGACTGCGAGAAATCGATCAGTATTTCGCGCAGCCTTAATAGTTACCGGCTCCTTGACGGGAATTTCCGAGTTCGGTTAGGTAATAGAGCGATGTGAACATACCACGGATACACGCGATGACCCTCGCGTGGCATTCGACGATTAATTCCAGCCGCATGCCGACGATAAGAAAAGAGTATAGCGCGATCGGTAACGATCGCGAGCTTTCGCCCGCCGCTTATCCGCCTAAGTTAATTAGGCGAATGCCGCGAAATAACGCGGGTCACGGACAAGAGGTGAGCCAGCCTAAAGTGGTTTCCTTCTCTTTTTCTTTCTTTAAAGAAAGCCTACCGCCCGCCGATGTATTACGCAAGACCTACTTTCCCGGGTAAAGGGTAAAAGTGATCTTCAGAATTGCGTTCCGCCGCGAGAAGCTCGGGGAGACAGAGCGAGGAGAACTCCTTTGAGATTTCATCGGAAAGGAGATTTTGGGTAGGTCTCGGTGAATGCATCATTCAGATCCCGCGAAATAGAATTCTCTTTAAACTGTACCGCGCCCGGGCGTTTATACGGGTGTTAGATAAATTTTCGAATCGCGCGTAATTCGAATTCCCTTACGAATATCCTTTCACGGCTTTCTAATAATTACGCGGTGGATTTTTTTAATCGCACCGTCTGCACCCGCGCAAATGTACGATATCGTTATCGCCGTCGCTTTTGTTTTGCGCACGCGTCTATTTGGCGACTAGCTGTTCGAATATTCGATTATGTCCGCCTTGGGGCTGTGAAACCGCTGCAAGCCGTAGATACGTTTCAGCCGAACTTCTACTTTCGCTCGTTTCACAAGTGATACCATGCCGACGGGTTGAATGCATTCACGAATCTATGTAACTTCCGGCGGCGACGCTGCCAGACATTGATAACCCTTTCGCGGTTTCGAAATGTAAAAGCTTCTTCGGAAAGACACGTTTACAATGTAACGGCGATAAGAAAATTAAGCGATTCTGCATCTTATTACCAACGAAACTTCTTTCGGGTGCTTGACTATTTTTTTTTTTTTTTAAGTACTGCCGTGTTAATCGGTCAAGTCCGTTATTTGTAGTTCACGTAATTAATTTCAAAAAATAAAATAAATAATAATTAATGCACGAATGTATATATGTATAAATTACATGTAAGAAAAAAGAAAATTATTTCAAGTGTCGCGTGAGATCCATAACATCTACAGTTTCTTGTTGAAAATTATTAAATATGAAACAGTTTCTTTTTTTCTTTTTTTACGTCAAAGAAGCAAAAGTAAGTGGCGCGCGCTTTGTCGTGTGCAGTATGTAAAAAATAAAAAAGTTACACGACCTCGAACACTTTTTACTCATTAGTACGATTGCATCGGGACGCGATGGTGGTGAAAATAAAATTACGTCGTTGATATAATTGCTGATGTGTGTTGCGTAATTAATATACGTCGTGACATAACGTGTCGTCATGTAATCTCGATAAGAACCGCGGCAAGTCCATATGCAAATTAGAAATGGTCATTATCAAGTGGTTGATTCGTTACACGAAGTCTGTCGAGCGCTCTATACGAAACACGCCCGGCATTACGTGTGTCAGCGCGCGTTGTTTACGGCACGGTACTTTCCCGTGCAATAGAAAATCACGATTCACACTTGGTCTGTGGTCAGTCACGAGTACAATACGAGGCGAACAACGTTAATAAACCTAAAAGAAGTCTCGCGTTTCGAGTTAATTTCAGCTTTTTGTACGGCAGTATTTATAATTAAAGTAAACGTATACCGCGTAGTCTCACTGACATTTTCGTACACGCACAAAGTGCAATTCTAGTAACTGGGTTACATTAATTCGTTCCTAAATTAAGAATGGTCGCACAATGGTGGATCGTATTACAGCGAAAGATTTTTTTTCTTTTTTTTCTTTGTCTTTTCCTACTTTTTTTTTTACATTTTGACTTAAAAAAGAGATGTGATCTAATCTAGTTATTAGAATTATCCGTATACAGATACAGACGTGTGACAACTGAAAGTAGTACCTGAGGTAATTAATCTAAATATTTCCCGTCATATAGAACGCGCTTCATCGCATGCGAAATGCAACTACTATGCATTTCATCTTGCATACCGCGCGTCTGGAGAACTCAATTTCGCTCGCTTTACAACGTTTTCATTGCGGCTTCATAATACCGCGTTCAATCACAGCTGGCGATGATTTCGCGATGTCAGATCGTGCTACCGCTATCTACTCTCGACAGTCGCCGTCGTTGTGTGACAGCAAAGCGCAGTAAAGCTACGGTTAGTGTATACGGGGGAGGATTCCGTGACGTTTCGCAGATGCCCCGACCCGTAACGGCATAAACATCCGCGAGTGCCGAATAAATGCACGCAGAAAAGCACGGCTTGCGATTCTGGCCGGAGTTGCACCGCGCGAAAATATACCGAGACGAACGTAAATCGGCCGAACTGGCTTCTGTTTCGCGAACCGACCTTGCGGCTTCTCACCTTAGAACCCCGCATTTATCCCGAATTCGCGATAAGCCCGGAGGTATCTCACAGTTTATAATCTCCGCGAATTCGACTAAAGCTGGCTGCTCGAAATTTCTCAACGGCGACGGAATTATATCCGTATAATTCTCCATCACGCGGTCGATTTACCGTAAAATCCGTAAAATCACGTCTACGACACGGATCTTTAAAGACATTTCAGCGCATAAACCGGTTATTGGGCTGTCATACCTCTGCTAAGTTCGACGATAAAAATATATATTTGTCGAAATCGCGCGAGCTTATTTAATAGTAAATATGCGACGATATTTCCGCTAACTAAAAGTATTCGAAAAAGCGCGATAACAAAAAAAAAAGCGCAATTTTTTACGTTAATTTTTTCATCAACACTTCTTAATTAACGCGAAGCTAATGAATATAAATACGTAATGCCACAGCCGCGAATGTGAAATGAGAGTAGCTGTATTAAAATATTTACACGTATTGTAAGCTGTATTATAATATTACACATATGACGCGCGTACTTTTACTTTGAATTTTTAATTTTATTAAAAACGTAAGGTGGTAAGTGTCTTCGGTTTTGCTTGGAAAAATAATTTCTGGTCGCAAATTATCTACAAAATTCGGAAACGTTCCGGTATCTCTGGCGAAGTGGGAGCTCAATTTTTCGCGTCCGCGTATCTATCGACTGAAGCAAATTCTCCGGCCCTTTAGCTGGCACGACGCTTAAACCCCTTCTTTTCAACAAAAATAGAACCGATAGAAACGCGGAGTCCTTTCAATCTCTAATCAGCCGATTAATAGCGACTATCGATACGTTCGCGAAAATATACTCCGGCGTTCGGAAAGCCGCAAAGAACGGATGTGGTGCATCTTAGCTCTTTATATCACCGTATGCATGTTACACGGCCGCGCATACGGCATTTCGAGATGTGGACACATTGAATTAACGCCTCATAGCCGCATGCCGCAATTTCCGCAATTACATAGCGCAAGTTGCGAAAGTTACAAAATTAGCGCGGTCGATACGCGACCGCTCGGACCTCGCCGTTAATCCTCGTTTGCGGGCGGAAAAGAGTCTGTCGTAGAGTTTATTCGTCGTAGCGTAATATCGCGTAAAACCGCAGAAATTCCGATATTATTCCATTATATCAAAATTTACGGCCGGTAACGCGTACGAAAAAGCGTTCAACAATCAGGCAACGTTTGGACTACATCGCTGCACCAGCTTTTACTTTTCAAAGTAAAGTTCGAAAGTTAATAACGATAATAATATGTCCTTCCACTCGCGGAAAAATCTAACCATCTCAGCGAATAATGGAATCTATTACGATTCGAACTTAATATGATATATAATTTTATAATATATAATTTTTCTTTCCTTGTTTTGCCTGTGGAGTGAATTTATGCCTATCTAACCTTTGCACATATGCGAGTTTATACGTAATTGTTTTAAAGTTATAAAGGACCGATGTGATTATGAAAAATGTTCCCTTTTTACGCACATTGTTTTACGTTTTCGACGCGAGGCGCCGAGAAAAAGTCGCATAAAGATTAAGGGGCTGCGGTTAAAGAAATTATTTGCGTTCGCTAGTTGCCCGGAGATTTCTTGCCGCGTTAAATAACGCGATAGTTACTGCAGGTCGACCGTAAGAAAAAAGAAAAATTAAACACGCTGTTGTATGCGGCGTCAATAAGGTTGCATAAGGTCGTTTATTTATAAAGTTTAGAAAAATACAGGGCGGAAAGAGCCACGTTTATTTTTAGTTTCCCGCTTGTCCGGTATTATAAATAAATGATTCTAAGTATTTCAACTGCTTGCAATATTACTTGCCATAACTTGAGATTTACGAGCCTCGCAGGCTTCCACGTCGCGTGTGGAAATCATCGTCGTGATTTTGTTATAATGAGAACGTAACTAGATGAGATACGCATTCAATTAAGAGCCATTGATTTTAGAGCGCAACGGCATTCATTGCCATGTGCATTTCATTTATTTATCGCGGAGTTTTGATAACGTTAAAGTACTCTGTCCAACCTCTGCTATATTATATCACAATTTTATTTAATTTTAAAATCACGATCGAGACTTTCAGAATTTTAACGGTAAATGTTAAGTATCTCGTATAGCTGTAACATTTATAGGGATTGCATCCCTTGTCTTAAAATAAAAAAAAAAAAAACGTCTTTCAAGTCTTCTAAAGATAGGCGAAGAATAATGGTAAAAAGTAAAGATAGAGTCTATATATTATATGTATAAAATAGAGAAATGATAAATGTGTTTATTGATAATAATATAGTAGAGAGTTAACATTTCTAAATGCACTTTTTACCTGAACGCAAATTACGAAACGGACCTTATAAAAAGATTAGGATTGGAAATGTTTTATATTTTATTAAGCTGTACGAGGGAGAGAGAGAAAGAACGGAGAGAAAGAGAATTATTTTGGAGGAAAATTCTTTCTTCTCTAATACAAGAATTCACGTAAAATATTTACGGCGACGAAATTCAGCCGTCTGTTAACCGAAAGCTTGCCCTGCGGGGTAAAGTGGGGATTTAATGAGGCACAAAGAAAACCGGGCACGGTTACGACACGGCTATGTGTTACGACGGTGAGATAAAAGTTTATTCTAGTCTTACCAGAAATTTACCTCTGGTACATATACTATAATGGTATCTTCGATTTTTCTATATGTTTATTATAGTATCTCCTAATCGTAGTTGTAACGAAATAAAATTGTAAAAAAGAAATTTTAATTCTGCCAAGATAAAATAAAATAAAGGACTAACGAGAGTTTTTATTTTCTCTGTTTATAGAAAGCCAGATTGGCACGTATCAGAATCGCGAAGGCGTCGAGCGGCGCCGCTTTCGTGAGTAAAAAGAAAGCAGCGGAGGCGCGTTTGGCTGCTCAGGAGAGCGGATTGCAGTTGGAGGAATTCTACAAGGAGGAAGATATCTTTGAGCTACAGCATCATCATCTACTTCGTTGTTTGGAAAAGACCACGGTAAGTCTTGATACCTTTGTCTGATAACAGCTGCATGTCGCGCTTTCATAGAATTTCTTATCCGTTAAATCGCTCTTAAAATCCTTAAATACCTCACCGATAACTTAACTTTGTTAGACGGGACTTTTTATCTTTTATTTCTCAGTCTGAAAGAACTTGCAGTATGCTTTTTACGAACTGTTCGCTACGTTCTATATAATTAACCGGGCGCAATTCACAATTTTGTGAGAAAAATGTCGGAGGTAACCTGCTACTGAACTGATCCCCGGCGACTTTTAATCGTTTAAAATCGTATAAAATAATGACGCGCTAAGAAGGTTAACAAAATATCATATTTTGAAGATGAAAATTGCAAGATAACGTAAAGCTCGCTGTCATCGCGCAGAGTTTTTTTTTTATTTTGAGGTTCTGCATAAAGACTGTTGCGACGGGGATAGATTAATCAGCAAAATGATAATTAATCATTCGCGAATGCAGTGTTCTCCTGCCGTGAACGACGACAAACATGTACAAAAACGCAGTCTACGTTGAGCGTCATTAATCCCGCGCTCGCGACAAAGCAACTGCATCGTCGCGAATGCATCGTCGACACTTCCGTTTCTCGCGCCGAGAATTCAATGGGTACTCCGCCTCGAAAATCCGGCAGTCTGTTTCGTGAGTATTGCGCACCGAGTACCGGAGTAATTTGAATAAACCCTCCCGATCCCTCTCTTCTATCTCTTTCTCTCTCTCTATCATCCGGACGCTCCGCGCTTGTCTAATTTTAGCCCGGTGAGAGATTGGTTGCATGAGTGAAGATTGCCGCGTACGGAGTGTAGTCGTTATCGAGCCCAAATACCCGCAACCAACTCTCTTTTACGGAGCTACTGTTACAGAAACGTGCAGTTGTGGAATCGCACATGCGGGATGTCATAAAATCCCGAATTTTTTGTGGAAACACCGATAAGAAAGTCGCGCAGTAACGTGAATAGAAATAAAACGATAAACGTAAAAAATAAAATTTATGTGTATTTTTGTATCTTAAAAAAAAACTATTTTAGATTAAATTATATTTATTATCATTTTGCGGCATAGATTGAATCTCTCGCTTAGCTCCGTTGTGCCGTCAGATTATTTTTATTATTTTATTAATTTTATTAATTTTTATTATTTTTATTATTTAAAAAATTGTAATAATTACTATTACATTTTTGCAAATAATATTCTTTACCCCAAAACGCATTATACAAAAACATGCGACTCACCGGTCGATGCGCAGCAGCAGAGTTGACGATACAGCAGGTGACTGTAACATAAAATTAAAAAAACATTAATTGTAGAGATGCTAAATATACATTCACTGTTAAAAAAAAATATTACGCGTTTTTGATTAATTCTTTAATTAAAAAAAATGTATAAATAAAGTTATCTGTTAAAGAAATTACAAAGCTAACGATTTTATGTAATTAAAAATTATTACTCACCTAAAAGATGCTCTGCCGATGCATGTTGCCTTCCTTGGGCCTCCTCATCCTCTCAGTTGGGACGTGTAGTCATCATTCCGCGTATTAGAAACTCGCGAACGCGCCCGAAGAATTTACTTAACACTTTTGCTTGTAATTGTTCAACACTCGCGATTATAAAGTTCGATTAGCAAAATCCGCCCGAATACTACTGCTCGGCAACCCGAAAACGGCCCGACGAACCGGCCGCGGTTCGTATTTATTATTTTCGGCGTGCGGCACTTGATTTCTCCTTCGGATTTTTATCTAAGCAGAACTCTTGGTTCGCTCAGATAAAAATCCAAAAAAGTGTTGAGCTGTAAGTATATCAAGTTAAATTACATACGGTTGTATGTAATTTAGATTGATATAATTAAATTAGAATTAGTTGTACAAGATATTATACACAATTCAGGAGGCGAGGTATTTTTATTTTATATTTAAACGTTTATAATTTATGTTAAATTTAATTACCTATCATGTACTATTCGCGTTAAGTATTATTTTAATGTATTAAATATTTTTTTATTATTTTATTAATGCTATTTTTCCGCGAGCATCATAATTTTTCCCACCCGAATGGCTTACATTAGAAAAAAACGTAAGGCATGCGACTCACCAGGCGCCGGAGTTTAGATTCTGCAACATACAAAAGAAATTTTTATTATAGAAATGTTTGTAATAGTTACACTGTTTAAAAAAATATTATTAACGTTTTTAATTAAATTTCAAATTAAATGAATAAAAATAAAATAATTTCTAACCAAAAGACAAAGTTAATAATGCTGTGTAATAAGAAAGTGATATTTACCTTGGGGTTGCTCCGACGACGCAAGATACCTTTCCGAGGCCTCCTCCTCCTCTCAGAATGTAGAATGGGCCTCTTCCTCTCAGGTTGGATGTTAGGTTTTCTGGATCTTCACATGAAACAGAACCAAAAGTTTGCTCGATTAATTCTTGTATATATTTTATTTTTATCTATATTTTATAATTATTAATACATGATTAAATATATCAATATAAAAATGTAATTATACGTACCATCCGCGTATAAAATATTCCACGCGAATTAAGATCCGCTGGCTACGTTGTGTGGCATATGTATATCGTGCGATCGCAAGGAAATGGTTGAATGCTGCGTTCGCTAGTTATTGGCGACAGAAACACGTCCTCTTCTCCTCTGGATCTTCACCTGAAACATTACAAAGTTTTGTTTCATTAATTAAATGTAGGAATACAAAAATATAATCGTACGCACCATCTGCGTATAAAATATTCCGCGCGTATTAAGACCCGTTAGCTGCATCATTGGCAATGTCGTTGGACATCGTGCCAGCGCGAGAAAACAGCTGGGCACTGCGCGCGCGAGTCCTGTTCACCACCGAGACGATTGTAGATCACGCACGCAGTTGTCGTAGGTCCCGTTTGACCTACTTTCCGTCTCCCCTTGCCCCGACTGCCGCACGGCGATCTGAAGGTCGGCCACCTTGTGTCTCGCGATCCCCTTGCTCCGCGCGCGCGAGCCCCGACTTCCCCCCGTACCGCGCGAGACATGGCCCATACTCCCGATTCCTCGTCCTCGCTCGCTCGCTCCGCAGATCTTTAAACTCGAGTACGTCGCGATTCCCGTAGATAAGATCTTCGAGCGAACACTCCGAACGAGCTCCGACCGACCTGATCGACGATTCACTCTCCTTCTAACACTGATTGTACAGCCGGCCGCGTCGCGAATTTTCCAAGATCGGCAGCGTTTACATTTATCGTCGATCAGGTCACTTGGAGCTTGACCGAACTACGCAATTATTCACTCGCGACTACGTGACGGCCCGGGGACTCGAATGTAACATAGCACGTATAAATGTGGATGAGACTAACCTCAAAAGACGGAGCGTCCAACGCAGAGATGATACGTAGTCAGAACCCGGCAGGGGACTGATAGAAGGAACTGCAGCGAGTGGGAAGACGGCCCAGCGCCGCGCACGCGCCTCTCACCGCTGGCGCTGTTCGCTGTACGTGCCTCGTGCCTTGCACCTGCAAATACGTTGCTCATTCTGCAGCTAAAAAATGCGAGAAAACAAACAATGAGGTCGAGCGAGACTTTGTTTATGTTCTTACACTTACATAGAATTTCTATACCGAATATTAATTTATGCGTATCACGAATTTTTGAAGTAATGAATACGTTGTATTACTTACCGATTAGATCATTACTTGTAGTTTATTTAATTAAGTAAATGAAATAAATATAATTGATAACGAGAGCTAGCGTTTTTAAATGAAAAATTTAGTTGAGCGCAAATCAAATATGCTATCGTTAAATAAATTCTAAAGACAGTTAAATATTAAAAGTTACAATAACAGAACGGTATTTTACAATCTATACGGATCATGAACCAATCATGTCTGTTTTGATTAAAATCACATTTTTGACTGGGATCCACTATACACTGTAGCTCTCTTCTAGACTCGTCATTTAAAATATATCGGTCAATTTAAAATTGACATTTGACATGTGTTTGTAAAAAATAATATTGCGACAGATACTTCCTTTTCCTCGAATTGAAGCAATCCATGTAGTAATAAATTTCGAAGCTAGCCGAATCTCAAGAGAACGATAGCGGAGCTAAAGATAACTCTGCAGAAGCAAAAAATATTAAAACTTTTCGAGGTACAAAAGATATACTAGATATCGGGCGCTATGAAACTGCCACAAATTCTATCTTATTTCTATTTCAAGCAACTGTATTATTTACTTGAAATACTGCCTACCGACTCTCTGTTATCTTTCAGTTTATATGTTTTAGATTTTTACGTTAAACTTACGAATTATGTTTCTAAGACAATATTAATTAACATCGAATGTGAATTACTATAAATTAAATTTTTATTTCTAGTTCTTTATTTGATTTATATATTAAAAAAATATTTTTAGAAAATAATCGCAAGAAATAAAATTATCACTAAAGGAAATTGTTCCAATAAATACCGCATAGTCGTTAATTTTTTATAAATTGGCGTGTCAGTAGAGCAACTCCGCTAGCTTGTACATTTACCCTTTATATAGTAACCTAAGTGCCATACATGTAAGCAGGTGGTAACGATAGCCTGCCTTGCCCTTTGGGAATTTGTGCTGTACAGTATTTTGTAGATTAGGTAAAGAAATATATACGGTTACGCGCGCGATAATATCACCCGTACAACATTATCAATGAATTTGCATTTTACACAATGACGATAAAAATGTAAAATTGACTTTGTACAAAAAGCATAAAAATAAAAACAGTTATTAGATTTATTAATTTATTTTTGAGGTACCTAATAAATTCTTCTACGGTATCTTTAGTGAAATAATCTAACCAAAAGTTGCGCGATTTTCAAACTGATATTCGAGAGGTAAAATTTATGTTCGAGACTTTAAATCGATGTTCGAAAGCAGTCTCAAATATTTAACTGTTTACAGACGCTGGAATGTTTGCATTTTATCGCGACCAAAACTTGACAGGCAGACCACTGTTATATATAGTTAATTTCGTCATTAAGTAATATTTCCAATGTTGCGATGACAGCAACGTTTGATGATGGACGCTTCCTATGTTATAAACGATGACGTAGTGACGCTTCGAGGTCACGTTTCCGATCGATTCGTTGCTCACGTCCCGAAGCTGCCGAATCTTTGACCCCAAGCTCCGGGTTTCGCACAAATCGTGCTGGATTCCTCCCGAGAGTGCAACGCTCGCGCGACGCTCAACTTGGGGATGTTTTCTCGAGAAAATTAAGGTTTCCTACTGATCAAAGAACGACGTGAACGGAACCGCTGACGGGGCGTGACGTAAAACTTGAACAGGAATTTTCTCGGACGTGTAAACCGAATTTTTTTTCAAGAAATGACAAGCCAGACATGCGGCTCAAGCGTAAAAAAATTATAGCTTTTAATTGATTCAAAGAGTAGCCTTTTTTTTATTATTATCAGTTTAATGAAAAATGGATTTAAAATTTAATTATGAGAACACCTCAAATTAAGTAGAAAAACGATGAAGCAAATGTGATAGAATGTGCTTTAATCTTAAATTATTTGAACACATTATTCATATAAAATATAAAGAAGGTTTTTTTTTATCTTTTACATTTTGACAACTAGATAATTAGATAGGAATAATTTCTGTAATTTTTTTTATTAAGAAAGAAGACGCGGGAAGAAAAAAAAAAGTTAATAGAAAATTTTACCGCGAAGTATTATAAACATTCACTTGAAATAGAATATTCTCACCCAGATTCGTACATACGCGTTCGCCATAGCTATGTGCGCGAAATGCATACTAGATGCGCCGCTTTACGTCATCCTGCCGCCAGCGCTTCTGCAAACGAAGGTATTTCGGGAATTTAACGGGGGAAGGAAAGGGGTAGCGTAGCTTCTCTTCTTCAAATATTCCGACGGAATCCTTGTACTGCTCATGCGAATTTGCATTGTTATACGCGAAGAGCGTGCTACAGTTGGCAAGGCGATAAGATGTCTGACCAATTAATATCAATTGACAATTTGCGGAGAATTCTCTTTGTGAATGTCAAATAGCTATATGCAGTCGGTGATTTCCGTTTTGTGGTCTATTAAGGTTGCACTGGCTATTTTAGCACGAAATAATTATCAGAATAATACGCAATTTTTTACTGTCTTACAAAGTTATTATTACGCATATGTATTAAAACGGTAATTCTTTTTTTATTTAAGCATTCGATTTTTTTAAATAAAGTTACGTGATAATTGATAACTTGATTATTAACAATATTATCGTTACTTTAATCAAATATATAGAAATAAGCTAAATCAGATATGATATCGTTTTCACGATTAAGAAGAAAATTTATTAGATAGATTTTAATATCATTTTAAGATATTTTAATTTTTTTTCTTTATATTAATATTCTTATCTTTATATCTGTATTTGATTTCATATTGGGCTTGCCCTTGCAGAAATTTCCCTTCGCCTTCGACGGATGCGGCCAATCGTTGGCGTCTTCGGATCGGGGTATTGATTTCTTCCGGGTCGTGGTCGCAGTCACGATCAGATTATAAACGCAACATGTAAAATGTCATTATCGTGACTAATTATAAATCCGTTACGGTATGAAAGAGATGTTCGACAATAGCAATTGGTCCATTCACGTGGAACATTTCAATTACATAAGCGATTATGAGATGAAAAGCATTGACTGTGTCGATGAAAAAGTTCAAAGAGAAGAAAGAATCGTAAAATTTGAAACGATTAAAGAAAGTTTTTGAAAATTTTACAACTTGAAACTACCGTGGCAAAAAAGGGTTTTTTTTAGCACAATTAATGAGCTATGAATTTTAATAATTAAATGGTTGGTAGGTTGATTCTTTAGATTCTTGGTAGATAAGGATTAAAATCTCTTTGGGGAGATATAATAATAATCTTGAGCTGAAACGAGTGCGCTCTCAAATCGTGACTACTCGAATCGGAATCGAGAGGGTGAAAGTGAATAAATATGTAGCAGAGGCTTTCGGGAAGATCATGTAAATGGATAGAATTAATATCGGCGTTTGTGAGGAAGTGCGTTAATTATTCTGAGTGCGATAAAATCGGATAAAAAGAATATTTCTTACCCGAGAAATCACGAAGGGATAGCAGTGGGTCAAGCGAAATATATTAAAATGAATTAATTATGGCAAATAATAACCGAGGATAAATTGTGGCTTTTCATGAAATATTCAGAGCTTAGTATTAATATTCAACGCGTTTTGAGCAGAATCTCTATAGAATAACCTTTTCTCTTGGAATTAAAAAATTGTTTAGTCAAACGTTATCGCACATATTTTTTTTTCTTTTTTTTAGATATATGTTTCATTAAATTTTTTAGATAAATTGATTCACGAAGAAACCGTTAGTGTTTCCCGGCAATTCACAAAATTTTGCAAAAAAATCAAATGTTATTTCGGCTGGAAAGATATATGGTCCAATTAGTATTTGACGTTTCGGAAAATTGCTGCGGTAAAATGTTACTGGGTTAGATTGGGAAAAGAATGTCACGCATGTTCTGCTCATTAAATCTTTAGAGGGTTCTGCCATGCGTCCCACAGAATAACACATCCAAATATCTCCCCGAAACCAACCCTTAGAAGGGAGTTAGACACAATGTGGTGGGTTCGCAGTTACGTATGCATTGCCGCCGAAAAGGGTGACGCACGTAGGTGCTCCTGAATTTAATATCGGCCAACTGGAAACAAACCCTCCGGAAAAGGTGGAAGGTTGAGTAGGGTACGAGACTGGGACTCGCAAAGTAGAGCAAATAAAACGTATTCGACTGTCGTAGTTGTGACCTAACGGAGTCCTTTCGGGTCGCTACGTTTTATGTTAGGCGTCGTGACACTTTTGTTCGTAAAGAAATTAGCGTAGCGAATTAAGATTTATGTGTTTGCTGCGAAAATTATTTATATTAGCACCAGTAATTATTTTAAATAGTTAGCTTTCAAACATAAGAATTTAATTTTTTACGCGTCGGCGAGTTTTAAAGTTCATAAACTTTTTTTTTTTACTTTTAACATTAAAGTCGTATAGAATTTTTTCTACTCTAAGTCGCACGGAAATAACTTCTTCAAAAATCACGGCTTTTTCGTCGAAGAGTTTGAGAATCCATAGTCACACACGTTACACATCCGAACGTGTCACTCTTGATTATCTTGATGAATCCGACAATTGGTCTAGTTCGTCAAACGGCCAATGTCTGATATGTAGTACGTTGGGTTGTGGCTGACATCGACGTATGTACAGCGGTCATTCCGTTGATTCCGCAGTCACCGTGGTATTTAGACAATGCATGCAATTCCGCCACTGTACTTCTGGCAGCGCGTTTATTCTCGATCGCAATTCTGTACCTCTACGCGGAATGCAGTAAAATATTATGTCGATTTAATGGCCATCTGTTTGTACCGCCGTGCTGTTAGTCGAGGCGTTATAGGTATTTTACCCGTCATTTAATTGACAAATGATTTATCACGTACGCTTTATGCGCGTATGTCCGCGCACATGTATTTTTAACCGTTATTAAAATATTAAATTTGCCGTATTTATTTCTAAGAACGATTTACATTCGTTTATGATACGCGAAATAAAAATTAAAGAATAGCACGTAATATTTAAATATTCGCTGCTGCATCGTCCCAATGTTAATCGCAAACCGTTGTATTATTATAACTGCAGTATGTTTCAATTAATTTATCGTTGACCACGCATATTGCATCGACGTGGTGCAGCGCAACGTTTCGTCAGCATCGAACTGAAACTGGAACTTACGATTCGATGCATTCCGTGCCCCATATCATAATTCTATACATATGTTGTGCAGCGTACAAAATTATAAATAAGTTTTTATTTCATACGAGGAGTAAAGCCATTACCCGATTTGACAATCATGGGCCGTTAAATATCAATTTTTATAGCGTTTTTTTTTACACAGATATATGCATTATGATACAACAACCGTATTGTTTTATCAAACTTTATAGTAGCAAAAAATTTTACGCACAAACGTGCAAGGAACGCATTAAAGCGAATAACTCTTTTAAGAAAGTACAGCTATTCTACGATATTATATCCGTTCTCGAAGAAACATTGCAAAGAACGATACCTTTTATGCGAACGGATATAAAAGCGACCATTAGCTTCTCTGATGGTATTCAGTGACGCCCTAATACTCTAAAAGCAGCTAAATCTCGCGTACGACAAAGAAATACGCGGCCGTAAATATACATTGCACGATAAATTTGGACTCGGTATAAATGAATGCGGTAATATAAATTAAGCCCTTTTTGCTGGAATACATTTTTTAAATTGTAAAAAATTTTATTTTAAAATGAGAGAGCTGATTAAAAGGATCCGTGTAAGATAAAATGGACTTAATAATGATCTCTATACGTCATATTTGCGGGATGTAATTACGTTAATAATTGCGATAAAATATTATTTCAGTCACATAAAAGTACTGCATTTAAAAATAGTATTATACATTTAATGAGAGGGACTAAATATTATAAAGTGCTCGCTTTGCTTCTTTTTAAAAAAAAAAACTTTTACATTAAAGATATTTCAAATACTTTTCATTTTTTTAAATATAATTTACATACATTCGAATATTAATTATATTAATTTCCTTCGATTAATTAATTAAGTGAACTGCAAATGATTGATTGAATACTGCCATGGATCTGTTAGTTATAGACGCGGTACGTTAAATTTAACGAAACATTAATATTTAATATGATATTTTATCGTACAATATTTTAGTTATATTTCATAGCATAGTTCAGATTTAAATAAAGTCGCTGAACGACTAGTGTAGGCGCTGACGCGCGCGGTGGCGGTCAGTCTAATGGTTTCCCTCATTTCTTTCCGCGCCGGACGCCGACGATGCAGCATCACCGCGCGCGACATTCCGTCCCGCTTTATTCGTACCGAAAGTTTCTCCAAGTTCCTTTCTCGAAAGTAAGTTGATTATATTCTTCTTTCTGCGTCAATTACATTATCTTCTTTCACATCGTGTCGAATCGTGTAGGGGTAACGAGCCAGACGCGCGAAAAGTTAAGGGCGGCCGGGTAACCTCACTTCGCGCGACTTTGTCGTAACGACCGCCGCGTTTTCTTTCTGCCGGTGGCCGAGAAGTACGCCGTTAGCGAAACTCCGTGCTCGCGTATTATTGCGTTCCTTTACAATTTTTTATAGTATGATTTCCCGAGCGATCGTTGAGAGTTACGTGTCGGTCTGCCCTTTCGCGAGGCAAGGAATTGCACGAGTGTGTCAAAATGCCACTATGATCGTAAAGTCGCGAAGTACGGCAGGGCCACCGTTGCCCGCGCTGAGTTATTTATGAGGCAACGCTACGATTACTGATTTACGAACGGTGATCATAGGTTAGGTCACCTCGCGTCGGGAGTGCATATGTGCTCTCACCGAACTTTCAGTCCGTCTTAGAATATTGAATTCATTATTACTGACGCCAAGAAAAAAAGAAAAAAAAAATAGAAGAAAAATTGTCAAGAGCCGCCCGCAATTTATTTATTTCTTATCGCGACGTGTAAAATTTTTGAAATAAATTCGCCGTTCCGCGTATCGTCATTTATACTCCGAGCACATCTATAAAGTCTGCTGCTGACTTACTTTCCGGCTTGAATTAATAAGCAATAAATTTTGTTTAAATAATATTTATCTTTTGGGTGGGACGCACAGCAAATGTGGAAACTTTTCGGCATGGTTATTTGTAAAATAATGCGTTCGAATATCTTACATTTAAATTGATCGCGAGAAATTCTACATAATGAACTTTATGCGTGTCTCCGAACGAGAATTTGTACGACGTTTTATTTCTGACGTTATAATTTTATGGCGACAATGACAAATGACGATTCTTAAGATCAGCTTATGTAAACTGACTCGATTATTAATGAATGCTGAAAGTAAAACGACACGCGGGAGGAAATTCAGGTGGGCACGCCGCTTAAAAATCTGGACCTCAAGATTCATATTTCACGGTAATTGTTCGTCCAGCACTATCAGGGATCGGGTGAAAAATTTCGAAAAATTGATCGGCCCATCGCGCTTGCACGTCCGGCTCATCCATCTTTCCGCGATACCGTCATTAACGGCTGCTCCCTTTAGCGCGATATCCACGCGAACAATGGGATAGGTACGTAGAGGTGTACTGGAAGTTCTCTCTTGCGAAAATAAGGGGAGAGCGTCTTTTATTAGACAAATATCTTGTCCCCGCGAAAACTCCTCGTTTTATCCTATACCCGGTTACCCCTCCGAGGACATGGCGAGGACACGATAAGGACGAGTCTTATCTGGCCTTTGCTAAACCAGCTGGCATGATCTACACCGTTAGAATATGGGCTAATTTTGAGTTGACTTACTCTCAGGCTGCATTAAACAAAAGTTAACAGTATCTATTTAAATCTTTGAACCTCTCTGACTTGAAAAAGTCGTACAGAAAGAATTCCTTTCGCATACATTTACATACGTCAGTTAACGTAATATAATTTTACGTATATTTATTTGTTGAATTGAAATTAAATTACTTTACTTTAGTTAAAGTGGATTTCTTGAAATTAATCGTGATAGCGAGCTTTATCGTCGGATCACGTGTAGAATTTTGTTTTTCTTTTATTCGTCTAATTTCCTTGGTGTATTGTAGTTTTAAAAGAATGTTTAAGTAGCAAAGTAGAATAAGTTTCAGTGTGAAATTGTTTAAGTAAGTTTTGCGGCGCACGGTTTATTATCGCAAACGATAATCCTACGTGTTCCTGTTGTATAAATCACGCGACTCTTGTGCCGGGATTAGAATACGCCGGCTCAAGCGATGAGGGCTTTACGAGGACAAATCGCGTCTCTCTAGAAGGTCTACGCGTTGAAATACGGACAGTCTCTCGCGAATAATCCTGTAGTTTTCCAAGATCGAGTTCGCTCGAATGCGAGCCATCTGTAGCTTTAAAAGCCGTACACGACTCCTTCGGGAATTCTTCGAAAAGCTGACAAAGCCGTTCTACAGCACGATATCTTTTTGCACAACTATGATTCCAATACTTTATGTCAACATAATAAGCCAGTAAAAGTTATTTGTATTTCTCTCCTTTTTTTTTTAATTTTTTTTTAAATATTTTTTCCCTTTTTTTTTCGTGCAGTTAAAACTTTTTACATAACACGTATGTATTATATTATACCGGCGCAGTACACATTTCGACATGTAATAATAAAACTTTCGTCTACCATTACTTTTTTACATAAATATTTTTACGTATAAAATTTGTAATTGAATTTTTTGGTTGGCAAAACGATCTTTTAATCGCGCACGTGTATCAGCGTGAATCAATTAATTATGTAAAATGGCAAGGGAACAGTTATCGCGATCGCGATCGTCATCTATTGCATGTTAAAAGCTTTTACCAGTTTATGCGGACTTCGCCGAGTTGTTCGGACGTGTTTATCGTAAAAGAGATCGAGGCGCTGCTCCATTCTATACAAGCAATATCCTTTCGTACGGCGCCCAAAGAACGCGACGTTCACTCGAGCGACATCGAGATCACTCGATAACCTCTCGTTTTCTGAGCATCGTCCCCGCAGGATTTTCTCAAGACATTCCGTTTCTTACGCGGAATTTAAAGTCACGCGTACCTACATTAACGAACGCATTTTTACGCATCTTTGTTTTCTTTTAAACTATTCTAATAATTTAACAATTTTTATTATTTTTTACACGACACGAAAGAATTAATTTAATAAAGTAAAAAACAAAATGACAGATAATCGAATTGAAAACTTGTATAGAGGAAATTTACTTACATGATAACCCGAGCAGAAGTGATCAGAATATTAGCCGTAGCAATTAATGCCGTCTCAAATTAATGTGAAATACATACGACGTAATTCGAGCGGAAGTTTCGTAGAACCACGGACGAAATGAAATAGTTCAACACAGAAACAGCGGAGAAAGGACGCGCTGGTTGCTTTCTCGTCTCGGCTTAATTCGGGTTAACCAGCAACTTCGTACATAGATTACGCAATACATGGCAGATCTGAACTTGGGTCAGCAACGCGCCGAGAAATACAGCTTTCGCTAGGTTTCTCTCTCGGCGCAAAAGCGACATTGTACGCAAAATGGATTAATTAATTAGCTAACTGTGGCGCGACATTATTATCCGTTTAGAATTAAAATTTAATGAAAAATACGTCAAAGGCGTTTACATAAAAAGAAAAGAAGAACATTTATATTACGTCATTAAGAAAATACGAAATGTAATCAAGCCGAAAGCTTGATAATATGCTTGCTAACGTAGTATAGTATTTCACACGCAATTAGATGATTGATTAATTTGCTTTTAGAATAAGGAATATTTAAAGTAAAAAAATATATATATATATATATAAAATAATATTTTAGCAGTTGGTTAAAATTGTTTAATGATAATGGAGTAATGATAGTTTCTAATTTTTTTCTTTTAGCATGCCAAATTCTTTAGCAGTATCATTTATTCACATTTTATCTCGCATAGCTCAAATCAAGCTGCCCAGTAATGCGACATGTTCTAATTAATGTGTCTAACTTGAGAATTGGTGTTATCTTTAACCTCGCAACTCCATGCCTTTTTTTTTTGTAAGATAGATGAAGCCAAAAGGATCCTGCGCGTCGTAGTTTTTCTTATTACGTTTCTCGTATCTAATCCAATTATTCTTCCCGTTCCTCAGTGTTATTCTGCCCATTGTCAGTTTCACGTGGAACTTTTTCTTAATAATTTTTTTTTCCTTTCTTTCAATTTATATACATCTTTGTAATGTTTTTCTGATATTTTTGTCAGTTGAATTTTCTTAGTCCATCGAATATCTATTTTGTTCCTTAGCTTTAGCTCGACAATCAACTATTTTATTATTCTTTACAGTTTATTTCTCTCGTTCGTTATCTGTGCCTTTTCACAGATGAACGAATGTCTTCGTTATTATTACGCACGAATAAATTCGCGGCATGGGGGTCGGTTATGTCGCAGCTAAAAATTTAGTCAACGCTCGGGAACCGTTTTCGCGCCTAAAAGCCCTTGTCTGTTATTGTTTTTCCAGGACCGCGAATTTGTGGAGATGGAGGTGCCGTACAACGGTGCTCCGAAGAGGCCGGGATCGCCATCACCCCTGACCTCCCCCGCACACAGCACTGCCTCCCGGGGCGGCCTGCTGCAGTCCTGCTGCGGACGCTGCTACCCCCAACGTTACCAGGTACGCGGTCGACGTATACTCGCCTCGATTACTTCTATAAACGAGACCGCGCCCTCGTCCTCTTCCCATTCTCACCAATCGCAGCCCGGTCGGTCGCAATATCAGCCAGCTCCGGTCGATCCGACGACCGTGCCGAATGTCGTGTTCAACGTGCCGGGCGATGCTGACCGGCAGCATCGCCAGGGCGCGAGCTCGTCCAGCCCGTACAACGAGACTAGGGTGTGAGCCGGGGTAAGGACTGACGACGCGATCTTGATTGTCCGGCGAGAGATTCGATCATTGAAATCGATTCCCGGGGACGAGACTCATCGCAGCGCGACCCGGTTACCCTTATTGAATTCCGGACTGCCGACTGGGATTCTTGCTCTTCGAAGACGCCGGCTATCCTTGTCGAGTTCTCAGCTAATGATAGCAATCCGGCAAATTTCTCGATGGACTTAAGGAGGTAACAACGAGGCCGCGAACGAGATAATTCGTACGTCGCTCGTATTCTAGCTTCGTTGAAATTAATTGGTTCGAGTGTGACGAAAGTATTATTCCTAAGCTCTTCAGGCCGGCAAGACGGATCGATCTTCTCGCGTGAGAGAGAATTGAATCGGTACGAGAACGCAGGAGTCGCGCGAGCCTGGCTTGTACCGGTTGTAATCACGTCGCGAGTTGGGAATGTTAATTGAATGAACGTCTTTTCGAGGAGTGCTTAACTCGGATACGACACTTTTAATCGTTTCTACTAATGGAAATCAGCTGTTTCCAACTGAACGAATAGCTTAACGGCCGCAGTCGGTTATTTCTTCTTATTCTCGATTCCTCAGGGTCGCTCTAGTCAAAATTTACGATTAACTAGGGCCTCTGGCGACAAAGACTAACTGCAATGCGTATCGCGAACGGAGGACAAGACAGAGCGCCGCATATACTCTGTCTTTCTTTGCAGGGCACCGTATCTACTCTATCTTCGTTTCTGTTGTCATTGGTACAACGTGCAGTTACTCTTCCGACGAGAATGTTAATTGTCCTTTCGGTACCATTTGTTCTTCAGCGCGGTTAACTTTCCTGAAGATTAAATCGTAGATCTAAAGAGATTAATGAAATCGATGGAGATATTCACTCAGTTAAGATCGAATCTTCTGGTTAAAGCCAAGAGTTGGTTAAAGACAAGAATGCGTTGAGTCAACTTACTCGTAGACTACGATAGCTTCGCTAATTGATGAAAAGATAGTTTGCGTCTCTTGTGTTATATTTTATTTTTAATTAAACATCAATAATATATAACGTTTTTTTTATATCTTTCTAAAGCAATGCAGAATACATAAGTTTATGCAATTTATTGCAAATATTTTTTTATTTTACATTTAACTTTTGTGATATATTTTATATAATATTAATAGAAAAACATTTTTTTTTTTTAAGTTTAATGGAGAAGTTGAAGTTAGATTGGATACGATCGGGAAATTTAATCCGTCTTATTTGTTCTCAATAGTTCATCGCGAACTAAATTCGAGAAAGTTAAGTCAAAGTTATTTTAGAGATAAGTTTTGATTGTCAAAGAAGATTCATAGGTTTAATCTGTGGTGTCTATCTCTATCCAGCACTGCCGTTGAAGATACGAATTCTCAACTACCCTTAAGCTGGCGTTAAGATTATGCGCTACTCGTGTGATTTGTAATAATTCGTTTGAAAGTTCGTCATTTGAAGTGGATCGTCCAAATTGTTCGCAATTTATAAAGGTGTGTACGCATTTAACGAACGAACAACGAACGCGGACATTCACGAACAAATCAATCACCATGAAAATAACGCATCAACACACGTCGTCGACGAATATTCGCGGTCGCTGTGTTCGTTCGGTGTTCGTTCGCTAACAATAAGTGTATACACACCTTAAGAATCGGCACGGATTTACGTTTTGCGAAAGATTCGTGTTCTTTTATCTAATAAAAAAAAAAAGAAAAAGAAAGAAAATTACTCCACCGACGTGTACGAGAAATCGCAAATGCGAATTTGACGAATTTATTTTTCGCACTATTCACACATGACTCGCGGAGCCGTAAATCGCGCACAGCTTGGCTTCAGCTTTAGGAGTTAGGCGATAATCTCGATTCTAATCTCCGTGAGGGTGAGGCGATTAATAGGATCGCCGACGTTTCGCTCGCTTGGTTTCCAGAGATTTATCGTTGAAAATGTCCAGATCGGCTGACCAATGAGGTGTCCAACATGCGAGCATTCCGTTCCGCTACGTTACTATTGATTAATCTCTAGGAATCCTCAGGTACGCGTTGATCGAAGGATTTTATCGCACATATTAATCACGACACACTTAGTATTACGTCGTTGATTACTAAGTACTCTCGCAGAAGGTCTAAAAAGACATTATCTCGTAGTGATTGCTATATCTTTATTAAATTCTAAATCAATGTTATAGTTGTAAAGATAGAGTAATGACAAGTGCACTCCCTTTTTTCCGTTAATTCACACTGTAATCTACGAATAATCTTGATTCATAGGATGCCTTTGCCTTGCACTGACGTAGAACTTAAGAACGAGTTGCTCTTTTTCTCTCGATCATATCGCAATCAATGGCATGCAACCTGTATTTTATAATTCCAACGAAAGGGCTTTACATTTGTCTATTATTTTTAATTTTGTTTTCATTAAATTTTTACTAAAATTTATAGTTAATCGTAATAATTATAACTATTGTTGCATAGTAATTTTATAAATTGCTTATAAATTTTACCTTTAATCAAATCGAAGCAATAATAATAACAATTTTTATTCTACTGCATTTAACTCTTAATTGCCTTTTTTTTAATTACTTATTATATGTTTGTCATTTTATGCGCGATATTGTATATTTGTTGTTTGACGATTATAGTGAAATATAATTAACAATTATTATATTTATATAATAAAATCGTAAGTAAATCAAAAAATGTTTGAGAGAGGAGGGAAAATTATAAAGGTTGCACGTCATTGTGCTTAGATCTGTAGGAGATTCAGATCCGATAGAAACCCGTCTTCCAGCAAAACTATCGACCTCCATCTGTCGCGGGAGCGTGTCTCTCCACAAGCCCCGTGTCCCATGTCTTCCATTTTTAGATTAACTTGACGTATATTGCCGCATCGAGTCCCTGCCCCGAGCTCGCGCCCGTCCCGCTCTCGTCTGATAATCGCCCGTACTAATAACCCGTAACTCGGTCTATATAATCCTTCGTTCCATTAAAATCCACCGAACACCGCCAATCGCAAGTACCCCGCGCCGAAAGTTCAACCGCAAAACCCGATCCGCCGTGGCCGATTCACGAACGAGCAGTCAATCGATACGCTGAGACAAATCTAGCCCGTATTTTATTATTCATAAAAATCATATTTGCTATTTTCGCGAACACGCTAGTGTAACGTATTTTGGTTTGATCGAAATGCAAGGCTAAATGCCGATATCCTATAAATCAGTTATATATAATTATTGATTAAGACGTATATAAGATGGAATCGCATGCAAAATAATCCCCGGAGTCTTCGAAATCATAATTGAGAAGAATGACATACAGAAATTTTACGGGAGTTTCGATAATTTTTTAGAAAATTTGCATACTACTATCTAAATTGACTTGAACATTGGAAATAATATATTATCCATTCGTGTTAAGATAAATTGTGATAAATTTATGGCAATAATTAATAAGATAATTGCAATTTTAATCGTTTCCTCGAACGTGGACGATTTACATTTAAAACTTAAGATAAGAATTTCATATACAGCCTCGCATTTCGATCTAGAATCTACGTGACACTAGTGATCGTTATCAGAGCTGGAAGTCGTGAATTGATGGTATGCCACGTGCAATATCTTAGCAATGACGTAACCATCGCCAAGATAAATAAGCTTTGCTTTCGAGAGCGGCGAAAAATCGTCGCGAAGACCTATGAAACTATTCTTTATTAACGTGACGATATTCGTCGCGAATAAAGGACTCAAGTTTCAAGATTAAGATCCCCCAGAGATGGTAAAAGGTTGATCGATAGGTGTGAGACTTTTTTCTGCCCTAAATTAGCTTTAAGACGAACGAACTCTTCCCTTTGTTGGTAGGCTTGACGGTAACGAAGAAACGTTCGAATTAATTGTCGACCGATAGCGATAATGGAACCGGTAACAATGTAGGAGCTCGCACGGTGCGAGAGATGTACATATATATACATACGTACAATATTCATTAATGCAAGTCGTTTCATTGTCTCGCCGAAAACTGGCTTGCGTTAAAGATCGAACAAAAAAGTTTCAACTTCGACGTTCCGCTTTGGTGCGATTTTAATTTCACTCGCAATTTTAAATCTTCTCTTGCAGGGGAAATAACAATTAGCAAGCTTGAAGTTACAACGTCTCTCGGTTACAATAATAACTTTTTATCTCGCTTATGATTATTGTTTTATTTCAGAGTGTAAATGAAAAAAATTTTTCATAGTAACAATTTTGACGGTAATATCATTTTAATTTTTTTTAATGCGAATTTTTCAACGATTAATCGAAACGAAAGTAACGCGGAAACGTAATTAAAAGAGACTCTTTTTTTTTAGTTTATTCTTTCTTCAGGTTGACTGTACGGAGTGTTATCGTTTTCGTTTGTAAAATTTAATTTTGATATTATCGGCTAATTGAACCACATAGGTATCCATTGACTTTGAATAGATTTCGATCAAATAGATCGTTTCCCAATTTAGGTGACGCACGCCAGTTTGATGTATAATAGTTTTTCCATTGTGATCGGTTCAGGTGAAATACGGTCGCGCGCTATTCATTTATTTATTTTTCTTTTTTACGGGAGAGATTCGTGTCGACGTCATTCATTCGTCATACAATCGATTCTACGTGGCGATTAAGGGTTGATCGCGAACCAACGTGTGATTGTCAGAAAATAATAAAATGAGACGTAACATGATTTTTCGAATATATAAGTTTTCATTTCAATTTGTCCCGTATTTGTGGGTTTGTCGTTATGTCAGCATTTTTATCTAAAGAGAATTCTTTTCTCTGAGCCTTGCACTTCGCTAGTTTAAAAGATTTACGTTTTTTGATACTTAGAAAATTTTATATTACAATTGTGACTTATACGAGAAGATCGTTGCGTCGGTAATATTCATACGAAGTTTTCGATCGACCCTTGTTACAATTTAGTTATAAAAAATACTTGCCACATTCCAGAAACGGTCTGCTACTTTCGATAATGTGATGAAATTTTTTTTTCCCACGTAACGCGGCCTAAGCGTGACATGATGAAATCAAATTAACAGAATCAAGGAAATAAAGAAACTGAGATTTTTTAATAAACTCCTTCATTCCTTACATGACTCTTTTAAGCAAATATAGATATCGCATTCTTTACGTAAGAACTGCCAATAAAGTTAGAATGAACATGAAAGTGTACGCAGTATTTAAAAACATTCATTACAGATTTTTTTTTTTTAATATAATGTAAGAAACAAAATAACATTTTTGTTTTTTGCTCATTTATAATTAAAATATACGTAAAATAAGAGATTGAATGTGATATTTATACTTGCATAAGTTCTTCTTGTACAAGATAAAACTTTTAGCAAACAGAAATACTTTTATTCGCAATTTATAACAAAAAAAAAAAAAATTATTACGTATTGAGCGTTATTTAAAAATATCAAAGATAACGATATTTAATATTAAAGGATATTAATTAATATTCAACGATTGATAGGTGTAATGTTCTATTATATATTTTTTTTTTTTTATAAATTTCCTAAATGCAATAAACGGTTATTAAATATTATTAATATTATATCATATAATATAATGAAGATATAATATGTTAAAAAGTTAATTGAGATGGGAAAGGGATCGGGGAATCGATAGTGCTAATTTCAACAGGCAATTATTAATGTGAAAAAAATGGTGGAAAATGCTAGTCGGGCAACGAGCCAAAAATAAACGTTTTACAAGAAAATCACTGTTCGTATACGCGGGTTTGCATGAGTTTTTACAAGTCGCTGTATATAACCGCGTATGGTCATCCTTGCACAATTATCGACTTCAAGTTGATACAACAGCCCTGACCTTAGAGTCGTGCCACGTGATGTGTAGCGTGTAGGATAGAGAAAGTAGATTCGATCGTCTCTTTATATTTTTTTTTCTTTTTTTTTTAAGAGATATTCATTGCAATTATCAAAATATGGGAGAAAGTTAGTTTCATAATTATAAGAATATAGTTTCTTTTGAATGATCGATGTTTTGATCGAATAAATCTGCATTGTTTTACGACTCGAAATTAACGAGCAAAGTAATAAATTAGTACGTGAATTAAAAATTAAAAATACGTATGTAATAAAAGTTTTGTATTTAATATCCGTTAAAATTGAAATTTAATACGATCAACGTGAGAAATTAATTTTTAATTACACGTTTTTCGAAGTTTACACTCCTTCTGCCATGCGGCGGTTTATTTGTCGTCCTCTCTTCAAGACTGTCTTGTCAAGGTTAAGCAGGGAGGGATTAATTTTTAGCTGGGAGATTGTAGCATCGACTTAGGAAATGAGATGCAGGCTAATGCGTGTATTTTGCACAAAGGTATCATTCTCCTGCGGTCATGCCTTTATTATAGAAATATATTTATAGCCTCGAATGCGTCACGCGATGTGCGCGACGTATATAATTAGAAATTGAATTTATATGCAAGAGTGACAAAGTATGCAAGAGCCACGCAATGTTTGAAGAAACGACTCTTAATTAATTGATAATAAAAACATCGACGTTACATGATATACACGCGCAGTTATATACATATATATATTTTTTTTTTTACTATTTTTAATTTTTTTTTTTTTTTTTGATTAACAATATGCCACGCGCTTGCATACGTTATTCTCGACGATCTCAATTTTCACTGGTACGAAACGGCAGAAGCCGAATCGAGCAATTCAAACGTTGGCGAGCAACACATTTTGAACGTTCAACGGATTAGTCCGCTCTCGATACCTCGGCAAGATTAATACGACCGCGATTATTTATACAGTCCGCAATCGCAGGTTGCATACAAGTCGCGTGCGGCTTGCATATCTGTACGCGGCATGCAGTTTGTACACGTTGAATGGCAAGTGGCATACCCACGTTGCAAAACGATGATCGATCGGTTGGTACAACCCGCACGTGACCACCTATACAGTGGGGATACATTGCGAATGCACGTCGTGTCAGAAATGCACGTGTACACTAGTCTGATCGACAAATTAATTTTAATCGCGGTAATGTCAGCGATAAAACAATTCAATATCGCGGCGACTGGTTTTGATGTCAAGGAAATTGCCCCGCAAGTGATAGCGTTGACAAACGGAGAACAGTTCAATTAATTATTGTTGCGTTCTGCTTCAGAACGCGAACGTGCGACATTAATCTTTTACATTTCTTTTTCCCTTCCGTTTGTTTTTTATTGAATATTTCGCGATTGTACACGCGCGAGTATACATACTCGTGTGAGAGATATAGGGAGCTTACTTTTCCAATTTTGTTTCGTTTAATTTGAAAAGATAAAAAGTTTGTGAGAAATTTTTTTAGGATTTGTGTGTCTTAATTGTTATACAGTCGTGGGAGCTACGTCGAAGAACGCCTGCAGTAAATTAAATCAGCGGGAAAGACCGAAATTAGATTTACTGGTCAAAGATTTCCTTCGCTTCTTCCAGTGGTAGATATTAATTAAATAGCAGGATGTTCGCCGCTCCGTCGAGCACCGTCAATTTAATCACTCGTGAAAAGTCCGGGAGATTCTGGGGGTAGTTTCCGGTCATGCAAGCGCGCGGCACGTGAATAATTCATCCGTTAGAATCGGCCGAATGGTATCCGTTTTCTTCCGTTCGAAGTGTCCGCGTTTCAATTAGGGTGAAGCGCTTCAATCAACCACCCCTTGCTTACGAAAACTCTTGTTAATCTTCTGTACACATTTGAGGGTGGAAAAAAAGAAGCGAGCCGAGGGAAAAGGCATTATAAGGAATACACAAAGAAAACGACCTTACTAATTCGCGAACTCATTAAGCTTCGTTTTACTTGAGCCTTTCTTTGATACCTGTCTCTCCATTTTTTCCAGCTCCTTTTTATATTCTAATTAATGTTAATTCTTAAAACTAATTTATTGCGCTTATTACAAATAAAACTCTTTTATTAAATATTCTAACTTGCAGTTTATCAAGTTAAAAATTAAAATTTATTATTTTACGTGACGTTATTGTTCATTACGGGTCAGATTTAATAGAATATATTTAAAAAAAATTATCGCTTTTTAAATAATTAATACAATGTGCATTCTCAAAAATTTATATAAATATGTCAACTTTGCATTGTAAAATGATATCAATTTGTGTCAATGATAAAACAATATTGGGTACTCCCTACGCGTTTCCAGGCATAAACTTTTGCTATTCTCGTTTACTTAGAAACTGTCGATTAATCAAGGTAGACAGCAATCAGGTTGATAATTAACCACATCCGAGTCTATTAACGGTAACAATAAGCAGCCGCATTATGTCTTGGCCGTCCGCTATGAGCAATATTCCGCTGCGCGACGTAAAATATCGATTCCGTAATTCCAACCTGTGCCATTTACATTGAGCTTTACGTGATTACGGGCAGTAACAAATCGTTAGCAACAAAATGTATTCCGCGTTACTTCAATTTGGCTGTGACTCTTTAATCTATACTTAATTATTATCACAGCCGATCGTTGGAAAGTATGAAAAATATTATTGCCTAAAATCCATGACGAGCTTTAATTGATTTTGATAACTCGCAACAACAAAATTTTTAACGCCGTCTTTTAAAAGACTTTCTTCCTTTTCCTATCGTCTTTTAACTGTCCTATTTTTACGCTTTTATCGTTCTTTCCTGAAATTTTCGAGACGTATCTCGCGATCCCGTGGCTATTACTATAGCTTTCAATTATCTTCTTTTAAAAACAGTGTTGCTTATTTGTTCGAATTGGCAACGGCACTGCTAACGGTTGTAATGCACGGACGTTGGAAAAATTCATAGCACATACTAAAGTTAAGTACACGTCATCCGTACAAGGTACAATGCGCGATGGCTTTAAACATAAGCCGTCTTATTATGCATCTAGTACTTAAGGGAAGACGTGATGTAAAAAGTTCGAGTTACGTATTCTACATCTATTATGAATGTTGTTGTTTAAAATGCTCGAAGCGCTATGATGAATTTAAACCCGGCCATTCATATGATTATGCATAATGAAGGAGTGTAAGATTCGAAAGACAGCAGTCGTGTCTTTACACAAGTACTTTAAAACGCAAATTGCTATGAAACGCTGTGTATAAGCATATAAAAAATTACGTGTAAATTTGTAAATTATCGAATTATATAAAATATTGATGTGCTCGCTCGCGATTTTAATTCAAAAGAGATGCTTGAAATATAATTTTTTTTTTTTGTTTCTTTTTAAATTATTTTTTAAATTATAATTGTGCAACTTTAGGATTTAAAGACGTAGAAAACTGTGTGTGATTAATCTTTCTTTTTTTTATATATAGATCTAGATAGATATGTATGTAGATATAATTCAGACTCTCTATAGAAAACAAAGTCGTTTATAATAAAAGGCTAAACTTCTTAAGATTTGAATGCAAAACTTTTATATAGTTCGAATAAGGGGGATTTCACCCGAGGCGAACTCAGGTCTTCATGAAAATTTCTTGTGTTCGTGGACATGGGAATTCAATTAAATTCCTCTCACGAAAGTTCGTCGCGAACAAATACATCGCCATTTCTCCGGACCGAAAAGTGAAGAACTTTGAGGGAAAAAGTCGGCAAAAAGTTGACACGGCAGATTTGCCGGTCTTCAACGTCAATTTTATCGTGACGTTGTAATATCGGTAATGGTGTCGTCATCGTGCGTAACGGATTTTCGACCTCCCCCTTAATCCACGCAATTAATCATGATCACCGCGGGCGACTATCGCTTTTTATAAAGACATTCGGAAGTTAATAGATCGTATCACGAGGTCCGCGCATTAATATTTATAATTTTACACTTCCGTTTCGCTCAAAAAGTCATCAGGACTCGCGCGGACGTTGGCGATGACGTCGCGTCGGATTAACCGGCGCATTATGCACGCTATAATGTAACACGAGTTGCTTTTATGAATAATGCATAGCCGAAGGAACAGCGGGAGCCTGTAGTGGAGCACCCACTTCAGATCAGCCAGGCAAGACAAAATTGAATCTTAAGTGTACGTTCTAAAAAGCTCCGTCAATCCACTACTCGTCGTCGACCCAGTAACGAGCACCACCTTTTTTATCTTCGTCCCTGGCAGACTCTATTACTATTAATTGTAACGAAAGAGCCTATATCACACTCGATCGAGTATTTTTAATTTAACCCCGCGCCTTCGTGATTTACTAATTAACAGATTGCATCGAGTTTTGTATTTAAACATAGCGTTTCTGTCTTTATTAAATTAATATATGTACGTACGTACGTACGTACGTAATGTAATAACATAGCTTGAACATATTGATATTAAAAAAAAAAAAAAAAAAAAAAAAATGAAACAAGTATTCTGCCAATTGACACCAAAATCGAAAAGAATTAATATTGAAGCTTTTTAAATGAAATATATTTGTAACTAGAAATTAAAGAAATTTAAAGTAAAGAAAATTGAGATTAATTAATAATTTTATAAGTTACATTGATGAAATTTAAATTTAATTTATTTATTACAATTTATTTCCTTGTTATTGGCACATTCCGTGCAGAGTAATTTTCCAGCAGTTTAGAATGCCCCATCGGCGTTAC
Source organism: Cardiocondyla obscurior (assembly GCF_019399895.1). Classification (NCBI taxonomy): domain Eukaryota; kingdom Metazoa; phylum Arthropoda; class Insecta; order Hymenoptera; family Formicidae; genus Cardiocondyla; species Cardiocondyla obscurior. The sequence continues at coordinate 450,460 of NC_091869.1, forward strand.
ATATGGAAACACATGGAACGTGGTAATAAGTTATATGTATGGCTCGTTTTAATGATTTTTATTGTTCTGATTGGCATCTGTCATGAGATTAATTAAAGTGCTATCCTATTATTCCGACTGCGTCAAAATTACTGTTCACATGACAGGCAACGTTAAATGTTCAGTCTGTTTGGTTGAAAATACTCGCTCGAGCGTGCCGAATTTCTTCCTCAACGTACCAATTACATGTCACTTAATTTATATGCAACACATGTAAGCGCGTAATGTATGATTACGAACCGAATTTACTCACGTTGTCGTGCGAGCAGTCGGTAGCCTGTACATATTGTACCAAATCTCTCTGGCCGTGTAATTGCATGTTTAATCGCAGATTTGTTATTACTTCGCATAAACGTTAAAATTCGTGTTTGTGTGCGCGTTAGATTTTGCTCCATTTCTATTTAAAGTATTTCTAACCACAAGTTTATTAGACATGTATACCAGATACAATACGCCGATTATACAGATCGTCGCAGCGTATTAATTTTATTTTTAGACTTTTACTTTTCTATTATGTTTTTTTTTATTTTTTAAATATTTTTTTTAATTTAATTATTTATACATTATACAATTTTTATACGTATGGATTTTTCTCCGCGATATGTTACACTGTAATTTATGACTTAGACGGCTACTTTATCATCCCTACAGTCTCGCGATTTATTTCTTTGTAAAAATCGACTATTTTCTAGCTCGGCTCACACGGATTTTGCGACGTTCTGAATAATCGCTTTGTATATATAACTAAGACTTGTGCTCATGTATATACTTTGCTCTATATCAACCGCTCTTTCTGGCCCGAAATCTTATCCCGTCACAGTGAGCAAGATTAATTACGTATTATTCGTTATTCCGTCGAGCCGCGTCGATTACAGCCGGCTGGATGATTAATCGATGTGGAAATCGAGCCCTTCTCTCTTCGTTAATAACTTGCAAAGATTCTTCGTCGCGTCTATTCGAGTTACGATTTCGCCGTCAATTCGCATTGATTAATTGGCGTCCAACAGGTACGATGATTGGCTGTAAACGCTACGGGAGCGTCGTGTTACGATCTCGATCGTTACGGAAAACTCGCGTGACGGAAACTTATCAACGGGCTCGATCGTCTTATCGCAACGTGTTGAAATTTACTAAAAAAAAAAAAAAAAGAAAAAGAAAAAAAAAATGAATCAAGACTTTTTCACATTGACGCTAGTGACGTTAGAATAAATATCCACCGAAACTGTATCTTCGATTACTTACAAACGCAGTGGCTTACTTTCTAACGTATTTTCCGTAATGTAAATTTATTTCTTTATGTGTGTAACGTTAATGCTACCAGTTGTTACGTTTGAAAGAAATTTAATAATTTTCTAACACTGAGAACTCCCTCCCAAAATGTGACGCTGTTCCAAAATAATTGCAAACGCGCAATCGTGTTTGTTTCCTCCAAACGCGGTTAGTCGCGCGTTCGGTAAAAAACTGATGAAATTATAAGTATAGGTATACATTTAAAATATCATTTGTGTCTTTTGTATTACGAACATGCCGATACGTTTATGAAGTGTCATGTAAAAAGTTTCTCCCTGTTGTAAGGTAAGAACTGTTAATGTACAGACCATCTCTTTTTTATTCCCGACTTTCGTTCCTTTTACCGTTGATTTCGTTGATTATTGACTATTTTCTACTTTAGCCGTTGATAGCGAGGTGTATCGTTCGAGACATGCACTTTTTAAATTTTCAGAGCACTTTATATCGATGTGTGCATTTAATATACGTGTTGTTATTATTATTAATTAATCGTTTCTAACAATTTTTCTAAGTGCGATCCGGAATATTTGGAATGAAGTCCAAATTCCCTGAATATCGTGGAAACACGCAAATGTATGGGTCTTGTTCTCTCATGCTGGAACACTCGTGCCGTTATTACGACGGCAATTTGACAGAAAATAATTGCGCCGAAAATCCCATTGTCCGCAAGGGCTCATTAGTTTTCCGCTTCGCCGATCGCGCGCGGAAAACCCGCGATTCGCTCGGATGCGAAATCGTCGCTATCGCATCTTCGCGCATACGCTCCGGCTCGCGTTCGGATTGTTTGATTCGTTCGAGGGGGGAGTGTGACGCATCGACGTTTGTGAGTTAATTCGTTTTCGCCGGTGATGCGCACGATATGCGCGTCACTTCGTCAATTTCCCGGCTTTCTCGGAGTTATTGGATCAGTCAAAACGCCATAAAGCTCATCGGTTTTTACGGTCGGCGGTGCGATATATATTCCTACGAAAATTGCTGAAATCGGATTTTATTACGCTCGTCGAAAGGTTGAGTAAGGAAAACCGAAGGTCGTGAAATATTTAAGTACGGCTGGCGTACATGAGAAGGGAGTATAAAAAAGAAATTACATTTTTCATCACTTATTAAAATAAGTATCAGTCCAGTACTATAAAATGCGCCTAACATTAACATTTATACAAAGTAATGCAATAAGAATAGAAATTGTTAAGAAATTGCAATGAATATGGGAAAAAAAGTTATTTCGAAGAAATCATCATTTATTTTAATTTTAATATGAAATTGTATTACGAGCACGAGAGGGTTTTTTATCTTGAATAATAAATAAGCTTTCAATGATATACTTGCAATTTAATATTTTCGACTAATTAAGGAATTTATATCGAAATGCATTTCACCAGCTAGGAAGTGGGAATTGAATAGAATTAGAATAAGTTGGAAGACATCACGCGTGACGTTGATATCATGAATTAATTTAACGTGTGCATTAAAAGTCTCTGATTGTTTTCTGTTTAAATAACAGTTATTCGTATGAAAGGCTAACGAGCAACAATTGAAAAGCATAGTAGAACATGGCACGGTAGATCTCTATTAAAGCTTCATTTCCACGTCCATCCACACACACACATACATCGATCGCGAGAGTAGATGGAAGTTTCGGAGGAGTCCGTAGAAAGCATTAGCGTAGGCGTACCTAGCGTGCAACAATGTAGTGTGTGCTTGTGGTTGTGGATTTCAGCAGGCGTACAGTCAGTACATCCCGGCTACAAGGGCCCAAGTGTCCGGTGCCCAGGGTGGGCAGACGGGGGTCGCCATGGATGGCACTTACCTCGTCGAGGCCTCGTTTTGAAAAGTCCCCTCGCGCACTGTAAACGACATTAAAAACCGAACCGGACCGAACAGAGAAAAAAAAATAAATAAAAATATATAAAAAAAATATAAAAAGTAGCGAATACTAAAGTAATAAGTGAAAACACGACACCGCCGTGTCACACGACGCATGAGCAATTCAATAATTGAGAAGTACATTATAGAGAATGCATGCGTCATATGTGTAACGTGCTAGAAACCCGGAGCTTTGCGAACGAGAGCTGAAACACGCTCGTCTATCGACGTAAAGCAGATGCAGTTTAGAGTAACCAAAGTGAAGGTAAAAGATTTATATATGCATATAAATACAATTTTCTCTCCGACAGAGAGATGGGAGAGAGAACGAGAAAGAAAGAAAGAGGCGGAGTAATATTGTATGTGTGATCGGGCGAGGAATTTAATACGAAGGAGATAAACAGTATAAGAGAGATTACATATATACATATATATATATTATATAAATATATAGAGCAAAAATAATACGTATATCTGTATCTCTCTCGACTCGCCGATCGTTCGCGATCTAAGAAAATTATCGAAAAAAAAAAAAAAAAAAACCACAAATAACACAAGCAAAGACACACACAGTCGCGCGAAATCCACAAAGTCAATCAATCAAATTCTTCTATTTCATCATTTCCGTGCCATCACCGACCCCCTACAACGTCGACAACGATGACGACGACGACGACAACACGATGACGATCATGACGCTGCTGTTTGGACCTATCAACGATCGGCGCTGCCTCATCATCCTTCTTTCTTCATCATCGTCCACGGTGGACGAAACCGCCATCGATGACAACGACGACAACGATGTCGACGAAAACTTCGACAATCATTAAAAAAAACAACAAAAAAAATAATAAAAAAAAAAAATCAAATTACACGAATTTGTGGCGACGAATAACGATGATCGATAATGACATTAATGTCTGAATCCATCGATTGAAAACCATGTAGAGCCTGTCCTATCAACTTACTTCGAACGAGAGCAAGGACAGAGTGGTGCTCATATACGGCGACCGTATACAGGTGCGAAAAAAGGTAAAGAAATCACGTTGGCAGAATTTAAAAAAAAAATGATGATTATGATGATGATAACGCTGATGATAAGGCTGATGAGATATCATACATATTATATGTGGTAGAGTTTATGTGTGGTATATCAAGTGTCTGGATCGCGCGCTTTCCCGTGCTCTGCCGTGACGTGAAGAACGTATCGGAATCCCCACAGCAAACCCCATTCCTTGCGGTGCTCGATAATGCTTTTAAGAGTGATCAGTCTCTGGATTAGCTTCCTCGGTGTCCGCTTTCACCCTCGAAAAAAAAAAAAAACCTCTCTGCTCGCTGCGCTTATTTAAGGGTTCTTGCATCCCTCGGAAACTCATCGATGGGGCTGTGCATATATATTACTTACTGTGTAATTTGCTTCTTGTGGTTATGGATGTATGGCTGTTTGCTTTCAGAGGGACGGGCGGGTTTTAGAAATGCACCGACGTTTTTTAAATCAATGATTTTTTTTTTCCCTAAAGCTAATTAATTTTCGTTTCGAACATTTTACTTCATATTTCTGAGCAACTTTTCATCATTTTTGCGGTATTTACACATACATATTAATATTAATATTTTTACATATTTTTTAAAGTACGAATTTACTTTAATCACTTTTGCGCGATTTGAAATAGTGCTTGCTTAATTAATTTTTTTTTTTACATATTGCGAAAAATTTATATATTACTTTTCTCTTTTTTTCGGTGAAGAACAGATACTCTGAGATGTATTTTTTATCTTTTTACAATTTTTACAACCGGTTATGTGTTTTTATTTTAATAAAATAAATACACACGTGTCTGCATTTTATTTATCAAGGTTTTCTTATTAAATTAATAAAAAAGTCTGTTAATTGGCAAGAAAATATTTGAAGATAATCAGTAATATATAAACTAATACATTTAAATATTATATTGTATATAATTATGTAATTTAACAACGGGAAAAATCTAACTAAATACTTATATTTTTGCTATCATAAATCGACATATTCAAACATTGAGGAAAAGTGATGACACACTTCTCTCGTTAAATATTCTAACAAATCGAGATTTTTACTTTATATACGTGAAAACTGCATTCGTTGCTGTTATTAATTTAAACAAATATTGAGGAACGATCGCATTGTTAGTTTCTGATGGAATGGATATTTTAGTATCGGAATTAGGACGCTTCACTGTTCTCGTAAAGCGTATCAAATTTCGCTAATCTGATTTTGCTGGTGAATACAAAAATTGACGCTCAGCATCAGCGCTATAATGCGTCAACTTTGCACTTTTTTTTTTTTTTACTTTGTAACGCCTCATCATCCTGTAATCTCTGCGGTCTCGTGTCCTACGACCTGCAACATTCTTGTTGCGGTTTTTCTTTTGTTTACACCACAGGCACAATACAGGAGTTGCTTGAGTGAGAAGGGTCGTAAAAGAAAAATTGCTGTTCTTTTCGAGATCATCTTTGGAATATTTTCTGCTTTTAACCGTCGGTTTTTTAGTTCGTTTTATGAAATTTGTCTAGTTAAAATAGATTTTCACACTTTTCTTTCGTTTTTTAATGAAAAAAATATACACTTATAAAAATCGTGTTAAATTTTTTCAAGCTATTTTTCAAACATTTTCTTATATTTTTAAAAATCTAACTTCTTGAACGTGGAACTTTTTGTTAGCATACATCAATTTTCTGAAACTGGGGCAACCTTAATCATTTTGTGATTTCGAAGTAGTGCACTTCTCGTAAGTCATTCCACTATCGTTAATAAACGCTTTTATAAACGCTTGGATGTATGATAAATTAAAATCGATTTTACTTATTTAAATCTTTGTTTTGAATTAAATATTACAATTTTATTTAAAATTAAACTTTTCTCATGAGATCTTAGTATTTATTTTCTCTTTTTTTATTTTAGCCTAAACGGAAACAGCTTGGAAAAAATTTAAAGGTGCCGAGAAGTTAAGGTTTAAAGGGCCGTAAAGAAAAACACAACAGCTGCGAAATAGGCCGTTAGTTCCTCTCGCTTCTCTTTTCGTTCCCTTTCTTTAGTTTCATGACTTTTTTCGGAGGCGATTTAAAGACGTCGTCGATTGAAATAGAAGTCCCCGTCTCTTTTCAGATTTTACGGTCTGAAAAATACCTTCGGTTTTGTTGAACGCTCGTATTTTTTTCCTCTTTACGTTTCTACTACACACGTGCGACACAAAAATATTTTTTTTTATGTTTTGCAAACGACAGAGAATTGCTGTTACACCATTTGCATTTGCGGTTTGTTGTATCCGTATTTTGTCTGTTTGGTATTTTAAGAATAAATTTACATTTTGCGAATAAATACAATCCAATGCGACAAATTTACTGTGCATACTTTATAAAGTCCGTACTTTAATATTATGTCAACGTAAACATGGAATTATCCAAGAATCTATATTTAGAAATGTAAAATAAAAAGAGCCTTACTATTTAACTTTATTTAATTAACGATAATGTTAAAATTTATTCTTTTTGATTATTATAAGTTTGATAATTACGGACACAATTTGTCGCATTAAAATTGTATTTCGAATATTACCTAACAAAAATATACTTAAATAAATATGTTTATTTTTTTTACGTTACTATTAATTTTATTTGAAGTAATTAACGATTATGCGAAATTAGTCAATAATAAAAAAAAAATTGCATATTTATTTTGCCATTGCAGAAATATTTATTTAAAAGCATGTTATAAAACGAGCGAACCATTATTGAAGCATTTGAAATTTCGATCGGAGTACTGTGGCTTACTTGTTATTTTTCACTGTGAGATTAAAAACAAATAAATCCATTTTATTTGTTTTTTGTAAGTAATTAAAAAAATATGCAATGTAATGGCAAATGTTATGGGATAAAAACAGATTTTCTATATTATATAACTTATTTCATTAGCTGCGGCAAGAATGCTTCATGCAAAGTAATTAGATTAAATTACAAAAATTACTATCGAAGTTAAATGTTACGCATTTATTTCAGTCGGATTTATTATCGCTCGTTCGTAGGCATGGTACGTTAACCGAATTCTCGTAAATGTCTACTAAATTTCGCATAAACTTGCCGACGCGTCAATACAGAGAATAAATTTAACCGTAAAAACAGCTTTTACGGCTGTCGTCTAAATCGAATGCATTTAAAGACGTGACGTAAAGTTTTGCTTAAACGTCTAACGTTTATCCTGTGAATCAGCTTGATTAGATTATTAATTTGCCGTTTATAATTTTCATTCTCTAATAAATCAACAAAGCCAGTTAAACCTTGAGTTACGTCTTTCAACTTTATTATAAAAATTAAAAAAAAATTAATTTAAGCATTATTCAATTAGACGAGATTAAGTAAAAAAAATTAATAATAATTTTATTACAATTATTATATATAAAAAGTGACTAGTAACGAAAAAAAGAAAAAAAAGGGGGTGAGAGCAAAGAATTTTACTTCGAATTTTGAAAAATTTATCGATCTATGAATATTTTAACACAAGCTCTTTTAATCCCCTTGCACACTTCTAATTAATAATACAGCGTTTACTTTTGCGCCTGCTACATAAAGAGCATTGGGTGCAACTATTAAGGAGTGCACCTGGAAATAACGCGAGCATTCCATTTAGTTTGCTTGCACTACCGCTTATCGATCGCACTTTCTACATTTGCATTTACATGCAATGTATTTGTTTCCGGCGGATTATATTGTATTGGTATTACCACAGATTATGCTTATATCGCGATCTAGCTAGATCTCAATTATGCAGAATGTCCACAGTATAATGTTGCCATACGAATAACTCACCTATATTCTTTATGAACATACGAAATTAATGAAAGTCTGTTTAAGAAATTGGGATTTTAATACAAAACTTTTCTTCTCTTGACACATTAATCATGAATTAAGCACACGCGTAAAGCTGTGGTGAACAATAGAGCTAATATGCCGAAGTTCTTTGTAAAAAGAACCTTGCTCATGCCTGGCTTATATTTATAGCTGCGTAATCTCGCATCGAAATTCGAGCCACATTGTTTCTGAATTCTTCACGACTCTCTGCTCTCGCGTATAAAGTGCAAGTATTGTCGCGTGTCGGTGCTTTTCTCCATTTTTATATATATTTTTTTAATTTTGCTTTTTATTTATTTTTTATCTTTTTCTATGTACAAAACGGTTATGTTTTATCACGGTTTTATTCAGAATTAATTTCGGTTGGTATTGCGTCGTACCTAAAGATTCATAATGGAAGCACTTTTATGCAAATTGTACTTCTGCGTTTTGCCGCTTTAATAAGTTCGCCGAGTATTATTAGAAGAATGTGCCTCGAATATCTGTGGACGTTTATGTGCCACGAGATAAATGAGAAACGCAAATAGCTTTGTAATAAATTTTCATATTTATTTAACTTTCGATAATCTTGTTTTCTTTTCAAATGGAAATACCGATTTATTTCGTGTTTAATTTTACGCTTTTGTCCCATATAGGGACTCGGCCGTCGCTACGCTTTCGCGTCGTCCAGTCGTCCAGAATCGAGAAATTATTTTCACAATTGCCATATGAAGTTTTAAGCGGAGTAGCAACGAGTAAATATATTTAATAATTTAAGAATTTATATCCTTTGACCAAGAGATTGAGTCCTTAAAAGTGGAAAAAAAAGAAAAAGAAAAATCTCGCGATTAGATTTTTCATACACGTTTAGAAACGCTTTGCTCGAGCAGTTTGTTAATATTAATAATTATTTCACAATTAAGCGCTCTTATGGAATCGTTGCTTCAGATTTACAGTTAAACGAATATTTGGCCTATTTTCGAACATGCCGTTACATAAGCGTCAGCTCGATACACGTATTCGCGCGACCTCGGGACATACGTTGCGATTTAGTGACTTATACACGCGTGCGTGCATGTAACTGCACTGCGGTGTAACGTGTAGCCTCGCGATGATGAAGTTATCGGGACTTTGAAAGTAAAGACATTATTGGAGCGGACGCTTTTCCGTCGCGCGATTGCAAGGGATTAATGGTCGCGCACGTGCGGTGACACGTCGACCCACGCTCCTTAAACTTGCCTCGAATTTACTGCATTGCAGTTCGCGCGAGTCTAAGACGTGCGAGCAGAACGACGCCGAATTTTTTATACCCCAGCCAGTTGATTATTTCAAATTCGTTCAACGTGGCGCGGCACGTTATGGCGCGGCGCATTTCCAATGTTATTTAATATGCAAATTACATCGGATATTGAAATATACAACGATATTTACGGTCAGCACGCGTAATGTTCTGTTCTTTGAGCGATGAATTAATGCTGTGCAAAATAACATGTTGTTTAAATTTATGTAACTTTTGTTTTCGCGTTATACATATTTTAAATAACGAAAATCTGGAATATATAAATAGAGAGAAGCGTTTCGATCTTCAAGGGGTATATAAAAATATCCATTTTACATTTATATCGCATAGATCTTCACATGGCACGTGTCGCGTATAGTTTTCTTAATCAATTTTTAGCTCTCGTCTCTAAGAAAGTATGTATGAAATTAGCATATGAGTTTAAATAAATTATGACGTAGATATATATATGTTGGGCGTTTCAACCTCTATTTAAATGTTCTTCAGAGACAACGATGTAATATATAGATTACATTAAAAATGTACGATTGAATACGGAGTTGGAGCGTCAATCGCGTATAGCTACGTCATAGCTTCAATTTCATGGGTCTGTTACACAAATTGTATATTACACATTGCCTCTTTTGTTGCAAATTTTAAAAAATTACAAGAAAACATTTTTATTTTATTTTTATTATTATTTTTTTAATTATTATTATGTAGGATTAATTAACTCGTGCTTCTTTTTTATTTTATGGAAATTTAAAATATTTTTCTAGATACTTAAATCAAATATAAGTGAGATATATATTTTTTTTACGTAATTTTGTGAAAGTTTTATCCGATAGATAAAATAAGACAACGAGTTTCGCGGTAATTAATTATATTCCGCTTCATCTTCCTGTTACCGATCGTTATCTCGGTATATTCGTGCTAGCAATTATGAAATCGATTTGCGATTACCTACGCTGCCCTATTACTAATAGGATAATGAAACATCTGAGATAAAAGCGATCTGTCGTTATTAATCACGAGAGATACAGCGTAGAAAGTCACGCCGGTGTTAAGCGCAACGTATTAACTGCGCGATTACTGCGGTAAAGTTTTGCGTACGATTAAGAGGGTCATGCTGCCAGGATGGGCTATAAACGCAACTAATAAACTACGTAAAGTATGACAATTGCTTGGTAACTGTTATGCTGCGATTATCGGGAGTGTTCAATTTATTATGATCTGCGCTTGTAAGATGTATAAAGCACTTCGCATGCGGCTGTGAAAGGCGATTTCGACCTTCGCTCCATGATTCTATCTTACAAAAGCCGATCCCGCGGGCGTCTGAATTTCCGAAAGTTACGATACAAGTACAACAGTTTTGCCATGATTATTTTTTGCACAAAGCAAGCTCAAAGATAAAATCACCGTGATCTTATATTCTATTTTACGAACATGATGTTTAATACATGATATATTTTGAATGAAACGCAGGCATGGTAATTAATAATTATGTACAAGTTATACATACAACCGCATTTCAGAAATTTATCGCATGTTTTACTTCTTGAGATATACTTGAAATATATTTATATATATATAAGTTTATATCTCGCACGTAATCTTTAAACAATACATTTAACATCAGATTAAAAACAGAGTTGGACTGTTAACTACAACGACAGGTTAGTTTACAGAAACTCATTTTCAATTTCAATTTCACTTTGATTTAATCTGGTTCTATTATAGTTGTAACATAAAATACTTATACGTACATCTGTACTTTTTATATGGTCACAATATTAATTTTCAAAATACGAAAGTTGCAAAAAATTTTTAATTAATTACGTTAATTTATTAATTCAATCGATATACGAAGTATACGTTATTGTCGAGCCCAAAAATGAAGCAATATTCTCCTACAATGGCTTAAGCTGCGCATTTTAATTAATTTAAGCAAGACATGTGTACTGTTATTATTATATATACCAAACGAACATGCATATTTTAATGTTGGCGAAATGTCTTGAGTCTCCGTACATTGTTTCTGTCCTCTACCTTCGTATTCTACATTTAATGGAATGTGTTGTTCTTATTACTGTTGTCTTGTAATTATTGTTATTACCCTTCTTACTGTGTGATCATTATTTGCTTCGCTACCTGGTTTCCTCTCGATTGTTTCCGCTCGTGTCTGTCGCATCGTATCGTCGCATGTTTTCTCTCTATGCACGTGTAATATTCTTTTTTTTTTTTTTTTTTTATTTCTCCCTTTACGATCTCGTCTCTCAATCTCTTTTCGCTCTTCTCGGGACAAAAATCACCCGATATTTTTCCCGACCCTCACGTTCTCGGGAGATTAACGCGCGCCTTGCCGCGAAGATTCATTCGAAGTCGATTATTAATTCATTTAGCAGTAAAGATCTATTTTAATTCGCGTGTCATCAAAGACCTTTAAAATTGCAATGTTAATTTATATGATCAACATACCAATTTAATTGTGGAATCGCTGATTATTTTTCCCGAGGAGTATGAGGAGTGAAGGGAGCGAGGGAAAGAGAGAAAGAAAGAGGGAGAGAAAAAAATAGAGAGAGAGAGAGAGAAAGAAAGAGAGAAATAGAGAGAGAGAGAGAGAGGTGGGAGAGAATCGACATATTTTATAATTGCTTAATTTGGATCGAAAGATTAAAAGCTAGAGAACAATTGTGTGAGAGATCGAGTAAAAGTAGCGAAAATGCAAGTATGAACGGGAAAATGGAGAGCGAGAGCGAGAGAGGCAGATGCCAGAGAAGAAAGAGATAGATGAGGTGATCGAGAGGGTGTGGAAAGCGAGAGAGAGAGAGATCAGTGGGATGTGAAAGAGTGAAGAATAAATGCGAAAGGAGAGAACGTGAAAGATGGAGAAAATTCAAACATGTCCGAAATGCCACTTGTTCCAGGACCTAAAGAAGCGCGATTCCCATCTCTGCGACATGCAGGCCCTTCAGCCACTTCCGGCCCCCACCAACACCGTCAACACCGCGCCCACCATGACTACTTCCGGTGGGCAGCCACCACTCCCGGTATCGGAGACCGTTTGAATTACGACGATCACGAGTACCGATCACGATCGTCCGTGTGCGCGATGCGCTACAGCCACGCATTACCACACCACCACTCACCTATAAACTCACCGCCGTCCTCCTCCACACCTGTGCTCGCTGAACCCGATGAACGAACCACGGCTGGCTATGGTCGAAGCAACGGTGAGCCATCATCATTCACGAATCTTTAAAGGGCGCAGCGCGGACCACCGGAAGTAGTCGTCGTGGATCTTGTTAGCTCGTGCTGCGCGAATTTTTCGGTTGTTCCGCTTGCACAGTTCGGAAATCCCGTAAGTGACAGTAAAAATATCACGCGTATATGATCCTTTCTTTTTTCTTTTTTTTTATCCAGGGCTTATTTATTATTTTTAATATTTTTGTGTAGTGTTTATCGTGATATGGTCTCGTAGATTTAGTTGAAGTCTTTACTCGGTTAATTGTACTGATCATATCATAGACGAGTATGAATTTTTTAAATATTTTTGCACGTAGATATATATATATATTAGATATAATAGTAAGAAAGATAAATTTAATTGTTACTGATATCATAGATGTTCATTTATAATTGCTCAAAAGTTGTTGAGTTTCGAGTTTATAGAGGAAAGCTTTTTTTTAATAGTTTTTTTTTTATTTAAAGTTAATGTTTCGTTTTTGCTCTACATGTGTTTACGGGGCTTCGGAAATTGAAATTAATCCGTTTCAAAAAATGTACCTACGGTTTTGACAATATTTGCTAGTATCATTGTGATTGCAAGTGTATCGTTGAGTTTCACTCGCCATTTGTTTTGCTTACAAAATCTCTACGCATTTACTTCCGGCGATTCACACTACTTCCCGAATATTAATCTATAGTACAGAAAACTTGAGCTTGGCTAATTCAGAAATAATAACTAAAGTTTTATAAAATTATTTTAATATTGCAGTTAAGATTAAGAAATTAACTATCATTGAAAAAGAAAAAAATAAATAAAAAATTAATAATTTGGTTGTGTTGGGTCAAAAAATTTTTTTAACTTTGCATAAAGATTACTTATTTTTAACGTTCTTAAAAATATTATGCTTTTTCTTTTTTAAATTAAAATCACATTATAATATCAAAGAGCAAATCAGTCAAATCGTTCGGAGACGATTTGACGATTGGTGCTGGTCGAGAAGAAAGGTGATTTATGATCGGTCAGCGGGAGTAAGACATTTTTCCGAGATTACGTTCGCTTCGTTTACCACCTTGAAATACGGCATGAAGCCGAGAGCGGCTGTTCGCGGCCCAGGGCCTCCGGATGAGTCCTGAGTGCAGGCAATTTTTCCGGATTTGCGTCGGCTTTCCCTGACGCGACCTAGTTTTGCCGCGGAGGCTTGCTGAATCGAGCCGCGACAAGGCAATTTTTTTTCGGCGAACCGCGGACGAATTCTTAGTGATACGCATCCTATAAGCGAATTGGATAATTGAGAAAGTTTACGTGCTCGGAATTCGAAAAAGTTGGAATATATATACGTGAATTTTGTGTATGTGCGCGTACATTCTTCTCACGTAGGTCACTAATTTCATTTCAAGAAATATAAATGTACCTCATTTCTTCACATTACACACAGCAGATTTCTCGGTGGAATGAAGTCGACTTGTCTTCGGCAAAAACTGCCGCATTACTATTTCAAGGATGGCTATTTATTTTCTTTTTTTTTTTTGGTAATACAGATAATTAATATTTTATCGCAGTCAGTACCTTCTTATCGATCGCATTATAATATTTATTAGAAATTTTATTTTTAATGTGAGAGATTTGCACAACAGTTATTCAACGGTATATTGCAATGCAAAGTGTCAGTCTTTGATGTTGTCTCGAAATTTGCGCGATCGGCGCGGCTATGAACTTTTCGCGCCTTTTAATTCCAGTAATAAAAAAACGAGCCGTTTGCATCGATGCCACGCGATGGAGATCCCGTCATCAGGTTCAACGGCAGGTTCCGATCCGCGATTTCACGAGCGGATTCATTCGCTTCCCCGAGAGGACGGGACGATCGTTCGTTATTCGGCGGAATCTACGAGAGTATCTGGGAGGATCTACGCGATGCGAATCGATTGCTATCGAAGCGCGAGGACCGATGCGCAATTCCTTCTCGCAGTAGATCCCCGTTAAAACCAGCAACCGATTTCGCAGATTTCCGTTTGACGGTGAAACGTCACGTGTTCTCGTTACAGCCGCAATACCTGTTTGCGTGCCGGATGAATTTCTTTAGGAAGAGGAAAGCGATCGGGCCCTTCCTGCGGAAATTTATTCGCGACGTCGTGACAATTAAATGAGTTAATTGATTAAATTGCGATGGCGACGAGTTCGCAAAGTGGGTGACCCAGGTGTGGCTGAGCGATTGCGATTAGGGTCACGCAATTATACGGGATTTGTCCGTGCGGGATCGAGTCCTTAGGGGGGATTCGCAACATATTACTTCGCGTCAGGCCGTCCCTTAAATAATGCTCTTTTTCACCCTTCAAGAAATAAAGGAAACGTATTATTCTTTACGATTGCTCGCGCATACCTAGAGAACGAGCATAAAGGGATCGCATAGAAAGATTTTTGCGGTATACATTTTGTAAATTACACTGTCAGAAGCTTTTACATAAATTTTTGACAAAGCACCGCTATGCATTTGACATGTTAATCAAGCTATGATAACAAACCTTTGAAGACAATACGAAATCAGAAAGGGACGTAACATATCAAAAATATAAAAATGAGATAATTGTAGGTGGAGAATATTAATTAATTTAAAATTGATAAAATTATTGTGTTTTATTAAGACCGTTGCTTTTGAATAATCACTGAATGAAGTTACAAAAGAGGTTAATGAAAACGATTAAAACAAACATCGAAGAAGAAAAGTTGGCACGAGAAAGTTTATCACTTTGACAGATACAATTAATTTTATTTATTCCCTTTTTTATAACGTCATCAGTACATGTATTTCCAAGATACATTGTAATATTTTACTTTTAACTTTAATTTTTACGAACTGTTAACATATGTACAAGTTTATATATATTTTTTTTCTTTTTCTTAAATTTTTTCTCTTTTCTTTTGAGATTTATTAAGCGATCGTATTTTGTAATAAAATAATTTTTAAGAAATTAAATATGTATAATTTATTTTGGGATTTCTCTTTATATTGAAATACTTTCTCAATCAGTGGATCAATGTATGTTATCAATTTAACACAATTCTCGTGACACATTTGCTTGTACTGGGAATAACATTGAAGCAAACATTATTTATAAGACGGTTTGACGCGACGGTCAAAATGCGATTACGTGAAAGAATGTAATATTGGAGGGACCTACGTACCTTTGTACTCTAACTTAAGATGATGCCCTCGTTCTTTCAAAGCTTCGTGGCCGACTTTAGTCGAACGCGAGGACTCTTAGGTAATTAAATCAAGATATTGTTCGATCGTTTATTACAGCGTTTTTGTTATCGTTGCTCGGCTATGGCGATCGATCGTCCGCTTTTTTTTTCTCCCCCCGTTCGCGAAAGATATTTTCCCTGAGTGCTTTATCAAAGAACTTTATCAGGAATAAGTACTTTGTATTTACTATATCATTTCACTTTGAGATTGCGACTTTTAAGAGTATCCTATAATACTTTAAATTATGATAGCAATATCGGAGTTGTCTTTCAAATATTATAAATAACTTCATTGAAAGAAAGCTCCGGCAACTTTAATGTAAATAGAGAGTGTACAGTATCGGGAATATTTATACATATATATTTCTATATTTATTATATTGATTTACTTTTATTCATAAAATTACTGTCTATGAGATATTTTGTGATTAATTTTGCAAATCCTTTAAAGTACTTTAAGAAAACGTAACGTAGTATTTACAGCACAATATTATTAATAAATTAAACATATGTATATCGTAATTATTAAAACTTTTTATATTAAATAAAACGTCAAATCGTATAAAGTAAATTGTATGATTATGTTACGCCGCGGACGATTGATTGGTATAGTCAAATTTATCGGAAAAAAAAAGAAAAATTACGAAAAAGCTATGGCTGGGTGAGCAACGGAATTTGTTTAACAATCACACGGCGCAATGTATATATTTGTGAAATTCAGCAAGGGAATGGGAGACGATTGCACAGTCTGTTGTCTGTAATAAAACTTTGTAACTAATGGCACGATTTGCCGTTGAACAAAAGATTTTAACGGGAGAATAATATAAATATGTATAGAAAAATTATATTATATAGCAAACAAACAAGAATATGAAAAAGGCGAAATATAATATATATATATATAAATATATATATTGTACATACACGCACGTGAAGAGTGCACTCAAGTTACAACACACACTTACACACATTAAAAAAAAAAAAAACGGACATCCATTTGCAGCACTCTCGCGTCGCGCAATAAAATAAATTCTAAATCGTTCCGTATTAGAATGCGTGCCTGAGTGCGTGAGAAGCCAAGCAAAAGAATAAAGAAAAAAGAATAAATATATGTATAGATAATATAAATAGTTATACAAATGAAGTGATTGATTATGCGTTCGGTCTCTCTCGTTTTGTCTGGAGAGTAACGGTAACATTTGAAACGACGTCGAAAGAGTTGCGGTAATTTAATCGAAGGACACAAAAAAAAAAGAAAAAAATAGGGAAGTCGCGAAAGTGAGATATCGCAAGAATTGTCGCGTGGGTTTTCAAGATTAGCTGTTAATAGTTAACTTCATCCGTCACGGACGATCGCGTGCACGCGCTTGAACGTACTTCTCGCCTGCATTTTTATCAATAGTTGATTTGTCTATGGGGAGGTCGTGTGCTATTCCCGTGGGTGTGCCAAAAACTTATGAATTAATAAAGTTACTTTAACTTTTAAAACACCGAATAACCGTCCTTTACAGCATTATACACACAGATTATTTAAATTTCGTTTGGCTTTGAATTTAAAATAAAATTTTGATAACGACAAAGGGTTGTTACGACGTATTTATTTTATTCACGACGATAAATATTAATGGAATGTGCTAACGAATAATTTTATCGTCGGATGTTACGTGCGTTCGTTTATTTTAAGCCGTTTTAATGCAATCTTATGAAAGAAGAAAACGAATTTACGTTTCGAAAATTAATTGATGTTATACATCGTCGTAATTTTAATCTATTAAGCAATCGATTTGATGTGCCTGAGACGAACTTCCGCATAAATCGATGCCGGGAGAACATTAAATTACTGCGATTAATTTAATTATCATGCTGACGTAGTTTGGATATCGGAGAAATTGACGACGCGGCGCGTCGCGACGCAGTTGATCGTCCTGTGAGTTAGCCCGTAATCGATAAATAAATCGTAAATAAGTTAAGCATGCAATTAAGAATTTTAAAAAAGTAAAAAGAAAAAAAAATTGAATAGAGACTTTTCGTTGATGTTGTGACTCGTAGTGCGTGTGTGTTTGTGCATGTGTATATGCGTATGGTCAGAACTAGCACGCCGAAATATATAAAATTTCGTGAATTTCGAGAATTTCGCAATTACGGGTTTTCTAAAAGTAATAATTAAATTTATTTTTTCTTCTTCTTTCTTTTCATTTAACCAGAATTCCAGAATTGTTTCGTCTCAGTCGAAAGAGAACTTTCCGTTCTCTATTTTCCTTTAATTTTCAAAGTACTGTTTCCGCTTATACAAGCCTTAAATAAAATACAGTTGTCTCTTGATAAAACTTTGAGGTAAAATCTACTTTTCCAATTTTTACGCAAATACACTTTCGTACTTTTGCACACACAGATATTTCATGGGGGAACCTAACACTTCGAATCTGGCTGTATTCACTTCTCTTTAAAACCGAGGCAGGACAAAAAGATAATTTTATTTCCACTACGAAGCTGAAAAATATTCTATAAATTCGCGACATTATATTATCGGCACGTAATGAGAAGTAAAGTGCGAATGAGCAGAGAGTAGTATGACTACGATAACGATGTACGGTGTAAACGGTAAGAACAAGTGCGGAGGAAGCAGGATTATTAAGAAAAATCAACGCGAGGAATAAGCCGAAAAAAGAAAGAAAAGAAAAATTATGATAAATGAGTCTTTCAATTTACTACTGTACTGCCAATGTTTTCCGAAACGACGTAATAACTTTAAGAATGTTAGGACGATGAACGAGAATGCGCTTTAGTCGGGGACTTTTCCTATCATTTCCTTTCTCCGCTTCGTACTCTCGCGATCATCATCGTGAGAGAAATTACCTAGAAACCTTTCGATTTGTGTCCTTAAAGGTAGAGAACGCCGGAGGATACGAGGTATATAAGGAATTTGTGTCACTCAGCGGGAAGTGTCTCAATAAATATGCAAATTTTCGGTACTGTGAATACGCCAGTGCCGCGTCTGCAAACGTTAATTAAAAAAGAGAACACGGAAACATGATATTCTCTAGTTGAATTTTCACTGAAATATACTACGTTTATACAAAGTGTGTACTTTTTCTCTCGATATCGTTTCACTCAAAGAAAAACGGAAAAGCGGAATTTATGAAATGTTAATATTTTTTTTTCTTTTTTTTTTCTTTTTAATAGGGTTTGAAAGTCTGACTTTAATTACACTAAAACTCTATTTACCGCTGAGCGACATCAACTTCGAGTAGTTAAAGCTACGTCTTTTTTGCATGATCAGTATTATAAATGTCAGTTTGTGATTGGTGTGAGCATTCTATTTACAATACGGTCCTTACAAGATCGATGATATAATTAATCTATTAACGTCAAACTTTCCGGAGGAAGCGGAGGCTTTTTCTTTGCTTTTGCTTAATAACAAGAAATAAACTTATGTAAAAACTTATGCGCAGAAATTAAAAAAAAAAAGAAAAATACAAAAAAAAAAACAAAAAAGAACAAATAAGGATAAAATATATCATAAATGTTTCATAGCAATGATATTACTGATAACACGATTGATAAAAAAGCAATTTAAAGAATCGCTATAAAGTACGTCCCCGATTTTTGAGACAATTGTGATGTAATTGCTGATTGTACGAGAAGCGTTTGATGCAAAATTCTTGCGACATTCCGCAACTTTATAAAATAAAAGAAAAAAGAAACAGGCGAACGTCGCGATATTCGAAAATAACAGCAACCAAGTTGCAAAGATCTGATCGTACCTAGACATTGATTCTTCATCGTACAAATGTGCAGTTCTATTTGTTTTCTTTCTTAAGCAGGACGCCGTCCATGGACTCATCGAGCGTTGGCAAGTGCCGATAATTGCGTTGACGATTACCAAGCGGTCGAAGAGCCAAATGAATGGAGTTGTTATGTATTGTCTTTGAATATTCTTACGTGACTTCATATTTGATTAACTTTTTAAATAAACGAAAAATTCTGATCCAACTTAATACTGTACGTGAAAAATGTCTATGTGTGATAAAAATACTAAATTATTTATTCGCTAAACGAAATACACGCAGTGAAAAAAATATAACTCTATTTTTTATTTGAAAAAGAAAAATATCTTTGTTATATTTGCAATTAAACTTTTACGAAAATAAAATCGCGTAATGGCTGCAGTGTTCTAAGTTTAAAACACACGTCTAATTATTTTACTGTACATAAAAATAATTTATATGATTGTTGCTTTACAAATTATTTGTATTATAGTGGAAAATTTTACGAGTGAATTTTTGCTGAAATATATGCAACGTGACTCCTTCATTCACTTAGCTCTTCGATTATTAGACTGCACACACATTGTGTATGTAAAGATGAGAAGGTCTACATATATATAAGCATGTTTTTACATAAATATAGATTCACTCATACGTGCGTGCGAGACAGCAAAGTTCGCACGGTGAAATGCATATATTCCTAGATCAGACTAATTAAAATGAGAAGATTATGACTCTTCGAGACGCGACATGACTGGCGACGAATAAATGGGCGCGTTGCGTTTCCACGGGATGCCTCGCTACTATTAAAAGTTATTTTAACGCCAAGTTTGGAGTTAATTAAAAAAAAAATTAATTTTTATCTTTAATACGAGTTTCCATTCTCCAGAATTTAATTTAAAAAAATAATTTAAATAAAATATTAAACAGATTAAGTAACTTTAGAAACAAAAGTTTCAACGAATGACAGATTTTCTTTAAATTGATTGAATTTTTAATTAAAACATTAATAATGTTTAGGTGATATTCCGTACATATTTTTAACCCGTTTTTGAATTGCCGGCAACTACGAAGTCAACTGATATTTTCGTAGAATTTATAAAGTTGTCGAATGAGAGATTATAAATTTAAGAAAAGTTATTCTTGTTTCTGTGGTGCTAAAAAAGAAAAAAAAATGTATAAATTGTAACAACTAATATTTTCGTTTAAATTATGGGAAGCTGGCTTCCCACGGTCCATAAAGAGTCGATGAGGTTAATCGCATTGAGCGACAAATTTAATGAAACAATAAAAAGGCTACGTTGTTGACAAAATTCAATTTTACAAATTATTTTGGTGTGAAGTCGATAAAAAAATTTTTCTTTTTCCTATTATCACTCCTACGTGTAACTCATTACGACTTTGTATTATATTCTTATCACATTATTATAATTAATGTAAATGTTGTGAAGTGTTATAGTAACGCAATCAGCATTCGAAGCGTTTAACATCGATTAGGAGCAGATGAGGTATTGATCCTTTGCGTTCCTAAGCGAGAATTGAAATTACAACGTAGGCATTCGATCTGAATCTATTTTTAGCAATTATATATTTAATTTTTACCTTCTTCAAATTTTTTTTTCTTTTTTTTTATGACTACAAACGCAATAATTATTATCCGATTTGAGAAATGCATCGCGTGGCTAGGCCGTCGATATCACAATATGAATAAACGACAATTGAGAATAATTCGGAGCATTCGAATAACGTTTACGTTGAACATTCGAATATATCAACTGCTGCGTGTGTTTTAAGCATCTTATCAATAATTTATAAATTATTATTAATATTATCATAGATTACTATTAATTGTTAACAATATGTAAATATGTATGTGTAACGTTTAAAGGTAAGTTTTGTATTGTAGCACAGGTGAAGTTAGTTTCTATAAATGGAACATACGGTCATGCTAGAATCACAACCATCGTAAGACCTGTCTTCATTTCATTAAAGGATTAATTTTGTCAACAACTTCGAAAGGATTTGTAACGCATGTTGTTCGCGCGACATTCAGGTGTGCTAGCGTTATTGCAAAACTTATCGCGTATTCGAACAACGACGGCCTGGCGGAACGTCGATATGCCCGACGATATTTTTAATTAAACCGTTTGGGAAATTGCGATACCCTGATTGCCGACGATTGTAAATTAGAGACGAAGACGTTTTAGCCAAAGGTACTGTCCATCTTCGGTAGCTTTCACGCCTTACTCAAAGAGAAAATAAAATCTAAAATTCATACTTCCAACTGAATGATATTTTTTTCTCTCAACTCTACTCACCCGTTCGCGCGAACGTAAATTCTTATCCCACCAGCACGAGTCATAAAATCTTCCTTACACTTAATTCTATGAGCATGAATTAGGAAACAAATAAACGAAAACGCGTAAAAGATAATTGGAACGATAAACTATGAAACTCAGAACTGCCGCCGCAATTTATTGCCGCTATATTCTTTGATACCCGAGATTTACTTGTCGGGTATCATGTTACTAGTGATTAAACATCGTTTCAGTATTATTCCATAAATAGGAAAATTAGTAAAATAAATGAGAAGATGAAAAGATAATACTAAAAGGAATTAAAGAAAAGAACAGAGAAAGAGAGAGAGAGAGAGAGAGAGAGAGAGAGAGAGAGAGAGAGAGAGAGAGAGAGAGAGAGAGAGAGAGAGAGAGAGATAAAAAGAGAGAAAGTTAGTTATTGTTTATAAAGCCAGTTTATTGCCAACGCTGCATTCGCTGCATAGTGAAAAGTAAATACTCTAGCGGTCTTTGCGCAAGATTTTACGACATGATGAACGAGAGATCTTGCTTTTGCATAATACCATAAATTGCAAGGATCAAAGATTAACGATAAACCACTGGGTAATTACGAGAATTTATGGAAATAAAGATTTATATTGCCGTTTATTGTCAATGATTACTACCAATAAAAGGATATAAATAATTTTGAGAAATATGAGGAAAGAGTAATGATTTTGGTGGTTTTAAATTTTGTTTTTAAGATTAAAGGTTATATTAAAAGATAATTAGATGATCGATAAAGGCATGAAACAAAAGAAAAAAGGAGAGAGCAAGAGATAAACTATAACTGTGATATTCACTGTTCGACTTTATCATCTCCAGAGAGCGATATTATATTTCCAGCAATTAAAACTGTTTGCCATTAGCTCCGGTTTACGTTCGAGGATTATAAACAGCAGAGAACTTTATGCATCGGGTTTTGATCTTCATTATTTATGGGCGGTATTGTTGTTTTAAGAACGCGATATAACGGCGTTCTGTACGAGCTCGAAATTTGTATTTATTCTACGCAACTAATTGCTTTTCTGGCCTACTTAATGCACGTTTTTAATGGAAAGCAATTTGTACAAATATATCAAATATTCAGAACCTACCATATTTTTGTTTAATCGAAAAAGCACTGAAAGCCGAGTAGAATTTTATGTAAAAAAATATATATTTTTGAATTTTGAGAAATTATGTAAAAATCCGTCACATTTGTTACCTTCAAATTGAGCAAGTAATACGACTCAACGCACCGATGGTCACAGTCCACGGGAGACGTCTGTAGGACGTCCACATGATAAATCATACATATTTTTAATTAATTAAAATTAAGACAATTAAGAAAAAATACGGTAAAATAAAAATAAAATACAGCAAATGAAAAGAAATACCTATTTTTAACTCTTTGACGGTAAGAATTTAGAAAAATAAATTTTTCGAACAATTTAATTTTTTACAAAAAAAAAAAAAATAATTTTAAGTTCAAAGAGCATGCTCTAAAAAGGATAAACTTATAATAGTTTATTGTACCAACTTCTGCAATTTGGAGTTTTGAACGTAATAAGCAGTTCTTTAAGCCATTCATTATAAAGTTTTAATATTACTATACACACGCAATATGTTACATCGATGCATTATTTACTCAATATCGCTAAGTGAACGTTAATTAAATATGAAACAGTTAAATATGCTCGTGTATCCGAGTATATTTATATAAATCAGTTATATTTTATATTGTTCGTAATATTGAATATTTAAATTGATAATAAAAGCAGATTAAAATAATTTTTTTTAAAACCATGCAAATTATATAAATCTTATTAAGTTGCAAGATTATTTACGCAATCTTGAGCACATAAGACTTTAAAATATTTCGAAAATTCTTATTATTATAGATACCGGTTATTACAGTAATTGGCAATGTGATACTTATTTAAAGAAAAATACTTAATTAAATCTGTAACCGTGCTATTAAATGTAACATTTATCGTTTTCTTTTTATTTCCTGTTTGTTATTTAATGCTACGTAAAGTTATGAGGGAAGGTATTTAATTCGATTAATTATTTAAATTAATATTTATACAGAACGTAATAATACAGTAGTTTAAAAGAATAATTTATATGTTTATAGTAATTTTTTATTTTTGTCTACATTTGCCACTTTTGAAAACTATTTTGTCTATTTAGATTATATTATGGGTGACTGGCAATTTGCGCTAAGTATAATAATTGTTTAGCCGCTTCTTAGAATCCTCCCACGTTATCTCAAATCCATTAACGATCGGTACGACGCTCGTTAACTGCGCTGGCGACAGAAAGTCGATAGTTAATTACGCAAATGAAGGGATCTCGTTAACAGCCACGGCGAACACGATTGCGATAGATCGTTAAGTAACGTGCCCGCCGATTCGATCGTCATTGAAAGTGCATAGATCAGTGGCTACATGCGAATCCACGATGCACCCCTCACTAAATCTCGGATGCAATCGCATTAGATTGCGTTTGGCTTTTAAATCGGGTAATAACTTTCATCCTTTTATCTACAACGGCTCCACAAACGCTTATGAAATGGCTGTCAAGAGCGAAATGCAATCCGATGTAATATCGAAATGGAATTTACACTCGCTGCTAATTGGATTTTGCGATGAGCTTATCAATTATTATTACCTTTTTTTTTAAATTAATTATCACCTGTTAAATTATAACTAAATTTTTTATTTTTAAAGCCCCCATCAATTATAAATTTGTTATTAGTATATATATTTTTTATTGTGGGATCAATTTTTTTTGCAACGCATATAATATCACGTAAAATTTGTATTTCGAAAGTCAGACTTGGTCTTTATATTTTCTAAAAATGAAAAGCAATAGCTTGCTTTGGCTAATTAAATTTATTTGACAAAATTTAAAGTAGACCGATTTAATTTGTAATAATTGAACGTTAATTTGACGTTACATGCGTAATCGGCTGATAAGCAATAAGCAATTGTATTAGCTATAACGGATAATTGAATGTGGCACGCTTGTGACACGTGTCGCACGCAGGTGATGAGCCGTAGGAAATTATTGTCGGCGTTCCCGCGGAAGCGGCAGATCCGAAGAAGGGCAACGTCAAACCGGGAATGCGCTTCGAAGATGAAGAGCCGGTCGTGAATGGAATATTTCGGGTCGCGGCACAGTGAAACGATTCATTTGCAGCAGTGGGTGACAATTATGATTCCTTACGCGAATGTAATTATTCGCGGCGCGAGTGCGGCTCGCCGCAATTAATTGCCCTTCGCCGAGCAATTGCCGAATGATGAGGAACGACGGTTTTCCACGGTGCAGCTAACCGCAGCGATTAAAAGAGATGAAAGACGTACTTCTATTCACATCGTGCTGAATTCTCACCGCACGTCCGTGCTATCTCATACTAGCCGTGAAAGAAATTACGGATACGGGGAATGCGCGAAAATTTTCTTCGCGAAATTAAATCGCCGAACTCCACGTTGAAATTTTTATTTATATACTTATTCGTAAAATCTCTTGCTCTTTATTTTGCGAAATATAAGTATGGAAGAATCGATAGAAAAATTGTTAAGTAAACGTCTATTATAAGTTAATGAAGATCTTCGGTGATATCTGTCTTAATTTTATCAGTCTCTTATACAGTTCAATTAGACAACTTTGCGTTTGGTATGATTTAATTAAATTTTATTGCGCAAGTTGTGCTGAAAGTTCCAGCAAATTACTCCGTTATTAAATTTTACTTAATTAATAATTTTATTCGCCAGGAACTCTAAATTATAATTGCAGCGTTGCATTTTAACGAGAGAAGAATTTGGATTTAAAGATCAAGATAGAAAGAAGCTTTCTTTTATTATTTTTTTGTTGCTTAAACATAAAACACTTTAATCTAGCCGACGATGATAATAATAAGAGTGATAATTCTTCTGCTATCTAATTCTTTAAAAGTTTTTTATTATTTATGTTACTTCAAGATATATTTACAGTTTGAACTCTAAATTATTTGTTTCGCAGACATTGAAAGTTTAATTATTTGTGACATAGCAATATTCAGGATGCTTCAATTATTTGGTTGAAAGTTGCCTTTTCTCGTCGTTTATTATGAACACATCATTACTAGCTTATTGATCATAGGATATAAACAGCATTTAGATTATTCTCGACGGGAATAGTTTGATTTATTTGAATTATTTCAGAATCTTTATGTTGTTTGTTAAACAGGGTATAAATATAATTGTTTTTAACGCATGTATTAGGGATTTAATTATACTAGAAGAAATCATGCGCGCTCTACACGCGCACTGCTTTTTACGAGACCCCAAATACAAATTACGAAAAAAAATTATGCGACTTACCAATCTGCATGAGCGTCAGCGGAGTTGTGGAATTCTGGCGGTGACTGTAACATAAAATAAAACATATTAATGTAGACACGCCAGTATATTAGTTAATAAAATTAATAAAAAAAAAGGTAAAAGTTTTTTTTTAATAAAGATTTTATTTAAAAAATTAATTCTTACCTAAAAGTTGCTCCGCTGATGCAGGATGCCCGTCCCGGGCCTGCTCCTCCTCTCAGATGGGACGTGTCGAGTCATCTTTCCGCGCACTGGACACTCGCGAACGCGCCCGATAAATTACTGTCACGAAAATTAAATTTTTATTGAACACTTTTGCACGATAGTCTGCGACACTCCCGTTAAAACATTTTTATATAGAAGAATGACGTCCGAATACTTTGCGGAACTACCGAAGCGACCGACGAACCGGCTGCGGTTCGTATTTATACAGTTTCGGCGTACGACACTTTTCTCCTTCGGATTTTTATCTAAGCAGAATTCTTGATTCGCTTAGATAAAAATCCAAAGAAGTGCTGAGCTGTAATAATATCAACGTAAATTCCATACAAATGTACGCAATTTACATCGATATATGAAATTTAAATTAAGACATAATATACAAATTAAACAATTTTTTTTTTAATTTAAATATATTGTTTTAAGTTTTTATTATTTCAGAACACCGGCGCGATATTTTAATATTTTATTTTATTAAACATTATTTTATATTATATGCTAATATAATTGTGCCGCGGGTAATATAAAAATTTTTTCCCACCCGAAATTCTAACAATTAAAATCTAAAAAAAGAAAGTATGCGACTTACGGATCTGCAGCGGCGGAGTGTTGATAAGATGATCTGTAACAAATAAATGAAAGAAATTAAATTGTAGAGATCTCAATAATTATTTAGAGAAAAAAAAACAGATTATACGCGCCTCTGATTTTTTTTATTATAAAAACCACAAAATTAAGTTTTAAAAACGGCAACGATAAAAGAAAAAAATTGATCCTTACCAGTGGGTTGCTCCGCCGATGCACGATGCCTTTCCTAGGTCCTCCTCCTCCTCTCAGCACTGGTCAACTGGTTCAACGGGGATGTTAGGCTGGTGCTCCTTCGATGAAAGTCTTCCTCTGGCTTTTCATCTGAAACAAAAAAGTTTTATTTTGTTAGTAAAAATGACGAAAATTAATCATGCTGCGTTACAAGTAATTATAACTATTTTATGTGAAGTATTCACTTTACAGATACCCGACACGTACATCTTATCGATCGCGAAGGTCCGTTCGCACCAGCTAATATTGTATAATAATATACAGTTGACTACACACACGGCAGCAGGCACATACCTAAGTTTCACGTTATCACCGCGCGAGATGTGTACGCCGCGCACGCGACCGACCTCTACTCTCGGTCACTACGCAGCCATAAAAATACATTAACAGATATTTCCAAGCCTCGCATTTCTACACCACGAATAATTATCTCCCGAATCTATCGCGCACTGGTCGATCTAAACCTCCTTACCTCTAGCCCGACCGTACTCGTCGACGTCTCGTTAATGGCAAAGAGACACGAGTTTAATATACGCGTGCACATGGTTTTAACTCACCTTATATCGAAAAGATGTAATCGCCGGTACGCACAGTTAATGCGAGAAGGTAGTTCACGCCTGATTACATGTCCCTGGTCCGTCGATCGTACGTAGATCTTTAATACGTACGGAGCACGTGCTGCGTACGTACGTTCCGTTCGACCGTATGAGAAGGACAGAGCGAGAGTGGGGGTAGTAGAGGATCGCAGCTAGTGCGCGGCACGTACGCCGCTTACTCTTACCCCCCTTTCCTCCCCCCCGGCTACCTGTTCCGTCTCTCTCTCTCTTTCTTTCTCACCTCTACACAATTTAACGCGTTATAAAAAAATTTATCTGCTGAATATTAATTGCAAATTGACCCGATACTTAACAACTAACGTTTACTCTCGTCTTTTTTTTTACTTAATAGTTTAAGCGGCAACTATAAAATCGCGAATCAGGTAATTCATGCGTAACGCATCTACTTTTTTTTAAATAGGAATCTCTGTCGTGCTTTATTCCATTTAAATTTTATTTCTGTATTGCAGTATTGTGACTGTTGATCTCTCTCTTTCTCTCTATACACCGAGGAAATTTGCGATCGCAGCATGTAGATCTTCAAATAAAAGAAAAAGAAAATTAAACTTGTGCAAGGATGACTCAGAATTTACATGAACACGACGAACGATCGTAACATAATTAAAAGGTACTTGAATTGAGACACAAGTATAAATGATTAATTTAATTTTTATACATTATTGATATATATTTATATAATATGGGTAAATTATATATGTAAGTAAATATGTTCTGGCACTATAAATACTTATATCTATTTTATTTAAGCAACTTTTAAATCTGTAATTCTATTAATTCGTCAAATATTAAATATATAATTTAATTTATACTTTATATTTTTTAAATACACAGTTATTTAACGATTGTTAAAATAATTACGTAAACTGATTTTAATTTATGAAGATTTTTGTTTATATATTAACTTTTTCATATTTTATTATCAAATTAGAAATTTCACTTTATTATAAATTTCGTTTTTATTATTGTGTATACGGTTTAGAATTATTTAAGTACTTTTTTTTTGTTATTACAAACGTCTTAGGTCTATCGAAGAAATTATTTCAGCAATTTACTGCGTTAGAAGTCGAGAAACGCTGACGTAAATGCTCAATTTATTAGCGCACCAGAAGGTAGTGGTTTGCAGTAGTAATACTCCGTAATGTGTCAGACAAAACGCGCCATTAACTTGCCGCAAGGTATTTAAGTTCGAATGGCGAACAAAACGCAGCAACTAAACGAGGCTAACATAATTTTTAACATTCTCTAAAATTATTATTTATCGTTAATTAAATTGTTGATAAATATAACATAACATTACAAGCGGTACGTACGCTTTGATTAAATTTAAACGTTTACAAGTTTCAAACAAATATAATTTTTTCTTATTTTAATGAAATAAATAACATTTTTGAAATTAAAAAAAAGAAATTAATTACAAAAATTAGTTGTAAAAGTTAGGAAAGTATTTGAAAGGTAATAAGAAATAATTGATTTTAAAATGTCTTATTCCTCTATAATTATATCGTTACGTATCTTATAATTTATTACTGAACGTTTTTACTGTGTCTTGTAATGAACACAGGTTGGTTAATTTTTTTATTTTATCACAATTCATTAAACACGTCTTTAATAAATACGCGGATTTTACAGATTTCTTTTTATTGTGCCGTGTTTTACACATAATTTGCAGAATGCATTTTTTGTTTGTTAATTTTGATTTAATTTTATTGTTTGCACCCGTGATATTTTTTTTCCCCGTAATTCGAGTCTTTAAAAGCGCGTTTGATTCCCGCCGGGTTGCGTCTTCCTGAGTTGCATTACAGGAATGTGCTCCAATAGACGACGTTAAGGATGAAGAACGAGAAAGGGAAAAAGAATCTGGATATCTTGTCGATGTAAATAGCGGTGGCTCGTCCTTGGCAGCATTGTCCGTACTGAACTGTTGGTGACCTTGTTGGACTTCTGCTTCTTTCGGCATCTGGCCTCATTGGCGTCTGTAAAAAAAGAAAAATAAAATATATATATAATATAACAACATAAAAGTAACAAATATAGCAAATTATTTTGTAGACACCCTATTTATTTTGCTTCATATTTTTTTTTATAATTATCTTATTGGTGAAGACTATCAACAGGTAAGTGAAATTATTACATTTACTTATAATTAATTGTTATACAAAAAAGAGATCGACGAACGTGTGATGTAATATACAAAAAGACCTAGATTGGTATTTATTATTAATTAATCTTTTAACGAATATATGCACACATGCTCTGTAATGAGAATTAAATATTTTATATATATTGCAAAAATGCAAAAGTGCGCTTGCGGATCGAAGATAAAGTATATAATAATCGTAGAAAATATATTTATCTGCATTTTGTTTACCACTTATTAAAAGGAGGTGATATTTATTTCGCTCACAAGCGTTTTATCGTAAAGCAAGCAAGAATAAATGCCGCAGTAGTGCAAGCAAATATTACGCGCCACGGATGTAATGAAAACGGGATGCGTTCTACATACAGAATACGGCGAACTGCAAGGTCTGTGTAAGCTACACAGAATAAAGGAGAAAATAAATATTTCTCTGTGAATTGAGTGTAGGACGCATGCATGCAATAAAATCAAACTTTGGAACTCGTTCAAGAGAGAAGTTACCACAGAAAGAAGTTACTTGCCATGCGATGCGATGAATCGTCCAGGAAAGTGGTCGTACTTCGAATTGTATTTTTCAAGCGGCACTTTCCTGGCGTTCGTCGTACAACACCATTTCGATTAAAATATTAATAGACTTGCAGAAATCAATTTTCAGAGGTTCTTGAAAAGTAAGCTTCCTTTCTGAAACCGCTGGAGCGCTGAAAAATTTTGTTTGAAATTTACACGCAGCGATTTTTGCGCCGCACAATCGTACATGCACTCGCCTTTCCTTTTCTTTTATTAAACCAAGCGATACAACTTCGTTACGGATTTCAATGATTTACACGCGCGACTTCGTGCATGTCGATAATTTATAATGGACACAGTTTACAACGCAGTGCCCTTTATTTGCAGTATTTTTATTCGGCTGACCGATATCGCATCGACGGAACGAAATCGCGTTACTCTCGGTCGAGCCGCGCATTTCGTTTTATCTCGAACTATCAATTTCGCGGATCCGGCGGCGCGTTTGGTATAAATATCGCAACGCGCAATATTTTCCCGGTTTACCTTGAAGTCGTCGATGGCCTCGCGGAGATCTTCGTCCGAGTATCCTTTCATGGCCTTTGTGGCGACTGGCCCCATAAAGTTGTTCACTACTGCGAATTCCATGAGTGACAGAAAGACGAACACGCTACACGATGACATCCACACGTCGATTGCCTTCACATATGAAACTGGCGGTAAAGATTGCTGAGATTGCGTATTTTGCGTGGCTAAAAAAAAAATATATATTAACAAATCAATTGACAATTATTTCAATTTCGAAAAATTTAATAGAAGTAATTTAATTATTTTTATTTTTAAGTTTAAATTTCTATAACTACATTTATGTACACGTATTTATTATATTGCGTGCTGATTCGAGTTTAGAATATTGTTCGATGCTTCATTTTTATGCAGACGTAAATTTGAATATGCATTATTGTGTAAATGAGCTAAATTTTAATTATTACATATTGAATTTCATTGATATAAATTACATTTATTTTCAATCTTTACTTTTTTTCTTTCTTTTTTTTTTTAACCACATTAAACTTTATCGTAATATACATATTTATATTCAGGTAATTTCTATTTTAACTTGCAGTACTTCACGAGAAAAGTTGAATAGCAGTAAAATAATTAATTTAAACTAATGAATTTATTAGAACGGTTTCGCATTAGTAAATTGCAATTTAGCTGATATTTCTGCTGTCATTAAACCCTGTAACAAAGCGTTCTATCGCAAATATCATGAATAGTTATATCACGAGCAATGGGAGAAGAGGTCGCCTAACCGAGGGTCAGTAGTGACGTCACGCCAAGGGTGACCCGGGCCGGGATGGCTTCCGGCTTGATCCAGAAGGCGATCCAGGACATGACGACGATCAGGGCAGACGGGATGTACGTGTGGAACAGGTGATAACCCAGTCTCCGGCGCAGATTGAAGACAATCTGTATGCACGTGAAGTTTCCGGTCGAGTATTCGATCGTGCAGTCAGTCGTGTAGTTGTTTGATATGTCGAGTTGCGGCAGTTCGATTTCCGGATTAACCACGAGAGGATCGGTCATATTCCACAGGAATACTAAATCTTGCGTCGTATGCGAAACTGGAAAAAAATGTATAATGTAAAACGATGTGGAGAGATGTAAAAAAGAAAAAGAGTATTAAATCACATTTTTTCTTACGTGTCATTAATAATGAAAATGTTACAATATTATTTATATGATTTTATGGTGAAGAAAATAGCAACAACGACATAATGTACTTATTAATTATTATATACTTACGGCTTTCGATCATCATCGAGCAAATTTGCGTGTCGTGAGGATAGGATTCGAATTTCATCGCGCATGACAGCACCAGTGTTAATCTAAAACGAATATTATGCCTTCCTGCGTGATACAGTTTATTAATCGAATTGCATTTCAATTTCTAATACTAGCACGTTTAACACGAGCGTGTTATTTTTACAGTGACAAACAACGTCGAAGTCTCTCTCTATTTTTGCTCCCGGCGAAACACATTCAGAACAAGTAACTAAATTTGCATTATTATATAGGTAATAAAATTTGACGGGATGGCATGGTTTCTGTTTGCTCGGTCCAATACGTTGAATTAAAATAGCTAGTAGATGGAAATAAATGAAGTCAAGCCAGTTATAAATTAAAGTGACACGGGTTTGAATCGAAATATATGAAAGTAAAAACTGTATATGTTGCACCAAGATTTTTAAAAATTAGTTTCTTAAGCAAATTAAAAAAAAAAATTATTAAAATGTCTTAATTTTTTTTTCCTTTTTCACACGTATGTACTTAATAACTGCGACATGCATAGTATAGACTTACTTTGACATATAAAGCAACGTTTTATCGTGATACAGCCAGAGATAATGATTCGGTATCGACATCTCATGAAACGTGACCTTCTTTGCATTCTTGAAGAAACAGTCTGGTCTCCAGATATTGTGTAACCAATCCACGTCAAGTATCCGGTAATCCTCGGACATGTTTTCCGGTAATCGCAGCCTAGAGTCTCGCCAACTTTGAGCGAGAAATATGTCGGCCACGTATGTCTGTTGTCGTGGAAAAATTATGTAAACAGATGCCGCACTTTATGTGCGACCATTTGCAGATGACATAATTATTTTTTTTCTTTTAACAAAAAAAAAAGTCTTTTAATTTGCATCTGTTTTACAAATTATATCTCCGTGTGTAGTTCCAAAAAAATTTGAAGACCAATGCGACATTATTTTTACTTAAAAATAAATTAATTATGCTAATCTTTTTAATAAAAATCAACTATAATAATATTATTTCATCTAACACATATATTGTTATTACGATGTTTAATTAAATTAAATGTAAAAAAAATAAAACTTATTAAAATTTTATACAGATAGTGAATATAATTTCAGAGAAATGTTTGAAAAAGCATTTCCGGCGTGTTGCTTATGATTATTCTTCGCTCACCATCGATTCCTCGTTTATTGAGTCCAAGCTGAGCACTGTTACATGAAAATAAACAACGGTGGGCTGACCGAAAAATTTTGGAGGCCTGTGCTTATCG
The DNA here is from genome assembly GCF_019399895.1 of Cardiocondyla obscurior. Lineage (NCBI taxonomy): Eukaryota > Metazoa > Arthropoda > Insecta > Hymenoptera > Formicidae > Cardiocondyla > Cardiocondyla obscurior. The sequence goes on from NC_091869.1 coordinate 484,099, forward strand.
TATTGCTTTGGATTTAAGGGCAGGATGTCTCTCAGCGATAAGGAAGTTTCTTTTTTTCCATACTCATCGAAGTCCAGCTCTCTAAAATATTGAAAAGTCTTTTTAAAGTATCAGAAGGCATGCTAATAGGCGGTCTATTTAAATATCGTCTTATATCACTGTGAAACCTGTCAAGCTGTTGGTCTATAACAAGACTTTCAAGAGTTTTCTCACCTATTTCTATTTAGAAATGTATATTCAAAGTAATAATTGTTACGTAGAGAGTGGGTGAAGGTTGTGCACGGATATTTCACGCTTGCACGTTATGCCTGGATTACGCTATCCAACACGTTAATTACTAGCACTCTCCTATTTCGCGTAAAGGGTTTATTTAATGCCACGAGACAATAAAAAAAAAAAAAAAAAATTAACCTTGTTACTCTAACGCCGCAGCAAAGGAATAAGATATTAAACTAGCGAACGCCAATGATATTAAACGCGCGAGAATACAACCAGCTGATATAAAACATTACGCAACAATAATTGTAAAATAATATATATATATATCGTTAGTTATCAAATCGTTGCATTTTAATTTTAATAAAGAAGAAAACAGGGCTTTGCACGGCTGCAATTAATCGTCAGTAATGACTTTAAAAGTTAAATAACAGCTATAACAGCGATATCGTTGGCACAGCGATTTTTATTGCAGCATCGATGACACTCATAAATTATTCACAGACCACAAGAGCATTGAATACGTGCAGTCTGTTGGCAATTTCATTATTACAGAGCGGGTGCTATTTTTCTTAACGGGGTCGGTCACGTCGATGCCGCGATGCCATTTCTAGCCGTACGACTTTCTTTGTTCAATTAGAATATAATTGCGGTATTGATTGAGAAACAAATGCGTCGGGGAATATAGACCTGGCATAACGTTCATCAATAAATTACAGTTTGTTTGTAATCTGCGTCATACATATCGGTAATATAAACGATCTGCAAAGCGTAATTTCTGATGCAGGAATTATTCAAAATTATACATCACATATTGTGCTCTTCGTGAATTTTTTTCCTTTTTTTTTAACAAGAGTATGATTTAAAAAAAAAGTTTTAAATGCAAATTATTATTTTAGTAGAGAGTTTTAAAACTTTGCAATATCTAAAGCGATTGGCCGACAAAAAAGTGAATAAGTTGCCTACTTACGGAAAATGCGGAGCGGTCATGTCAAGAAGGGCGTACAAGTACCAGCATATGATCAGCAGAAAGTGCCACGTCATTCCTGAAGAGAGCAGAGAGTATGGAGAGCTGTACGGATGGTCCAAAGAAAAAGCACACACAGTGCATTCAATGAAGTATGCAGAGTATGTCATAAAGAATTCATCGACGTGGAAGAATCGATGAGATCGTTTTGAACTTGCGAACATCAAAGGAGCACCTCCTGCGAGCGGTAAGTTATCTGTTACGTTCGTTTCTTTGAATATTAATATTTTAATATAATTGTAATTAATTTGACTTTCAACTCGACGTAACACAAATCTCGCTCGTTTCTCCTCTCTTCTTTTCTGCCAATAGAGCATATTTGTAATTATTTATATTAATCTTATTTTTTCTTATGCGGATTTAATTTATGTACACTGTACAAACATGTTTGTCTACTGCAAATATTAAATTACGCGTAAATGAAAGAAAGAGAAAATATTAAAAATAAAAAAAAGTTAAAAAATAAAAAAAAATTACTTTAAAATGATTGTACTAAAGCGTAAAATATCGTTAAATTTTATAATATGATACATAAAACGATAAATTTAATACCCTTATTGATTAAGTAATTTTATATTGAAATCAAGTTTTATGTTAATCAGATATTGGAATTTTAGTTTTAATATTAACCCGCGAGCTAACATATTTCACGGGCTGTTTCCTGCGTTGCGTCCTCTCATTTTTAAATTTCATGGTCCTTCACACGACGGTTTTCCGATCCAATTTTCCACTTACCGATCAACTGCACATTCTATCGTTCGGAAATCCGGCGAATACTCTCGACGAAGATCGAACGGAAGTTGTTAGCCGCTCGCCCGAAAATCTTTCTCACCGGACGATCACTTCCGGCTCTTCGTGGATCAATGAACATCTGAATTACATCTAAACATAGCGTCTCATGAACGAAGCCATTGACACAGATTGATCTTGGGAATCTTGTTAAATTACGTTGACGACGTTAACCATCGATCGTCACATCAACTGATTAATTTAACAAATAAAAAATATTAAACGAAGACACTCGTAAGTCTAAATAATTATAAAATTGTAAATAAGAAAAATAAAAATTAATCTTAAATATATTTAGTAAAATAAATTCAAAATTAAAAGATCCACTACTGAAAATAATTTTTAACTTGTACACGATATTTTCTGCGGTGCTTAAATACAATTATAGGCTCGTTCTACGATTGACGCATCCTCTTGTCAGTTTCGACGTGCACGTTGAAAAGACGTTGATAGCTCGATGCCGTTTTAATCCACAATATCTCCCAACACTCGGAAGGCTTCCTTCGTCTCTCTTAATTACGATCTCTGAATACGTTGATGAAATGTCGACGAATAATACGGATTTTATTACGCGCACGGCACTCTAGATTTGTCATACGGAAACTGGTCATACCACCGCACTTTCTTTCTCGTTGTTCGTAAACCATCCTGTCGCTCGACTGTCTCTAAGCCAATTTGCCTATCGACAAACTGATTAAGCCCTACTCTCTTTCATCTGTAGTATCGTGTAACATTTGAGCATGTGGATTTGAATAAGAGGTCCTGTAATTTTTTAATTAAATTTTTTTCAATAAAATTTTAATTGAATTCTAATACTCTTCGGTTTCAAATAGTTTCTGATTATTTGTAATTAAAAAAAAAAGTGACTATCTCTTTTGTAGATAAAAATTTTTATTTAATATATTTTTTTAATAAAACAAAAATAATAATTATTAAGAAAAATGCTGATTTATGATAAACTTATCAACAAAGCAACGCGTCAAAAGATCTCAAGCTTTCCTTCTGATTGTAAGTTTTTGCAATCCTATAAATCTAATTAATTTGAGAAATTACTACCCTACTTTCTTGTCGTTATTAATTGTGGAATAGTAAATTATTATTTTTATAATTTTTATTTTAATAAAATTCGAGGGTATTGTAAAGCTATGCGATTTCTTGAATATGTTTGCAGTCGATACATGAGCTTTTCTCGCTTATTGAAAGCTGCTAACCAAATTTTCCGTTATACGGTCGGCAACAATAAATCGATAATAGAAAATAAAAAATGTAATTATGTAAACGAAATATCAATCAAGTTATAACTAACTTCTTTACAATAGACTGTCCCAATTGAATTAAAATAGTTATGTATACTTTTATTTTTAATTACCAACAAAGGAAGCTTTATCGGCCATATCGGCGCGATGCAAGCTTGCCATCCACTGTAGAATTCCCTTAACAACTCACCAGTGAAATATAAGAGGTCACTTCCTGTACATTTTCTGAAATTAATTAATAGTGGTTATTTTTAATAATATTTTATAAATTATATAACAATAATATAAAATATATGTGACGCTTTGTCGGAATAATTTTTTCCTTTTTGTAAAACTTATATCTTTTGAGGTTCCGGTATTTTTCCGTGCTCTAAATATAAATTTTTTATACATATACACGCAAAAGATATATATATCGTGCAGCTAAATAAAATAATTAAATTAATTTTACAAAGTTACATTTCTGAAATAAATACAAAAGAAAGATATTATATTTAAATTCAAATCAAAGGGGATAATGGACTATATACTGAATAAAGAAATTACATGTCAGTGGACAGGATTTTCCTGCGTATTTATATCAGATCATACATTATCTCCAAGATGATACTTGGAAGCTGCGCGTCACCGCGCGATCGAGCCGCTTCGCGAACTATCGTACATTTTCCTGTCGTAAGAAAGAAAACTGAAATCTACGCGAAACCAGAGTAAAAATCCGGATATTGGCTGGCCTTTTCTACGGGGCCTTGATATGTTCAGTTGGAACCATCATCTTTGTCCTCGAGCAGTACAATTATAATTCAGCAACGCAAGAAATTAATTAAATTAATAATTAATAAAAAAAACCAAGTATCATCGTGTTCAACGATCCACTTGTCTTTTTATTTTAATTGTGGCAAAATTTAAAATTATGATTGACTCAATCAATTTTACGGGTGTTCGTATTTTTAAAGTTTCTTTTTTTTTTAATAATTAAATTAATTATGTTATAACGTCTTAATACGATTCTAATATTAATTTGCATGTTACTGCGATGTAAATCTCAAAGCACGAGGCACAAAGAGGATGACAAATCGTTGGATACGACATAATTGACGGTTACAGATTATTCTATTCATTTGCATCATAAAGCTGCAGAACTTTAAGCCTTTATGCATCCAACAAATATCGCAGGAAGGTTTCATCATTGTTTCCTTTTTCTTTTTTAAATTTTACAGCATTAATATATATTTGTTCAATATTAAGAGATTTTTATAATACGAAAATGGTTTTCAAAAAGTTAATATAATTTATTAGATTGTATTAAAATACACTGATATGATTTTTGTTTAAATTTATTTAATCGAGATTAAGATATGTATGATTTTGATAATTTTTTGTAATATATTATATATTTAAATTAATTTTTTTATTCTGTTACTTAAAATGGATAAGAATTAATGTGGCTTGCACATAACTGATATTGATGCATATGGCTTAAAGACGCACATAGTTTTGTAATTCAATAATACATGTAATAATGCGTTTAACAACACTTATTATAAATTATTTAAATACATGTTGCATTCGTATGCATAACGCATTATTTTCTTCTTATTTTATTATACGATATTTCATTAACCGCGCTACATTGTATAACAAAGTCACTCTATGAAAGTATTTTTAATACGCAACACCGTATCTAAAACGTTGTAACAATAAATGAACATTTGATTTTAGATATTCATGAATTAATTTCGTAAAATTACTATTTAAACGTTCTTTTTTATTTTTTTATTTTTTTTATTTTAGAAATTATGATGCTTTTTAGATTATTTTAAGACATTGTCAATTATTACTTTTTTTTCTGTTTTAGAAATTTCATGTAATTGGAATTTTAAAACGCTTAAACTTTAAAGCCACCTCGTGGCATTGTAACGATTTTCAAAAATTTGATTTTACTTCTTTAAGCAAAGAAGAGATTTCTATTTAATTTAGGACGCATTTCGTTAACCTAATGATCAGCTAATCAACCTAATGAGTGCTCTTAAAGAACATCAGTTTGAAATAGCAGCCGAACTATTATTTTATTCCAAAATGAATAGTGAATCGAATGTACTTGATTAGATTTGCGCTCAATGCAATTTTCAAACTCGCCTGTGCATATAGTTCTTTCAAGACAATTATTTAAACGTAACAGATTGCGACGATAAATAAGAACATCCTATAAAAGTCCGCAAGTTGTCATGAAAATTTCGTTAAGCTGTTAAATCAGTTCGATCGATCGGTAATCGTGTGCTTCGCAACATGTCCATGTACAATGTAATACGCGAGGAAGTTAGAATTCATACGTGTCGTACGAAGACCTACGTCCGCAGCTTGTTTGGAAGAATTCATACCGTGAAGAGAAGTTACTTTACAATCACGATATTACTTTGCTAAGTAGTTCACTTGAGAGAAGCCTGTAGCGTAAAAGATTAATCAGGATTCACCGTGTGCATCCGAAACGTTACGAAATTATTGTAAAATAAGCCGCAAAAAAATTTTTAACGTGAAATAAAATAATATAAATTCTAAACTAATTTAAGAGGACAATTTCTAAGAAGCTGAAGGCCCTTTTAAGCTCTCGAATAAGTTGAAGTGACTTTTATAATTTACACATGAGCGCCGTTTCATTTTTGTACTTTATCATCGAATATTTTAATACTTAAATCAATTTACTGGATTTAACGGAATAAGACTAATAAACAGCGATTATATTGTAATGCCTGTAAAACTACGTTAATGTGTCACGCCGTCTTGTAAGCTCGGTAATCAAGCAAAATGCAATATAAACTTTGCACGGAAGCAAGAGACGGCTAAGCTCGAAGAACATGAGGAAGTTTACCCAACTCTCTCAAGTGAGATTGTCGCATCAGTCACATCGTTACAAAGTAGCATCGCGGTCACAAAGCAAGCTCTTTACAGTAACGCCTTGCCCTCCGACGCATCGGCTACACACTCTCATGCACACATACACACACACACACGTACAAGTGCGCGATCTCGCATGCATGCGTAATTATTGCATTGCCCTCGCGTCGCTTTTTACAATTAAGCAGTCACCCTCGCGTTCGCACGAAGCACGGAAATGAGTAGAGACACCGTGGTAAAGCGACGTAAGAAAGATAAAAACGAAACTATTATTCGAAGTCGGACAGAGGTGGTGTTTTACAAATGAAAATAGAAGATATTTCTCCTGGTCTTTTAGAAAAGTTAAAAGAAAGAAAAAAAAAATTACACTCGACGAATTGGTGCTTTAATTATAAAGTCTCCGATGTTAAATTGACGATTCCTTTCCTACATTGCTTCGGGAGCCATTATTGCGACGAGATAAAATGTAGCGGGACAGTTCTCTGACGTGCCTCGTTATATTTATGAGATCTGCGGAATGACTCTCCAGCAAGGTAGGATATCTCATTATCGTTGACCGTCGAAATCGCGATTTCTCAACGTACACGTGTATCTAATGCGCAATACGTTACGGAGAGTAATTAGGCCGCGTGCAGTCTTGATTTTGGCGTCGCGATATTTGATTATCTGATTCAGCTGGACCATATGAGATGGCCACAAATAGATAGCGCGCGAGCCGTCGCACTTGGTGCACATTAATGATGATTACGCGCTTACGTACCATGCGATTTGTTGAGAAAAAAAACAAGGAGCTATCATTATTTTTAGTAACACGACCGTGAGAAATCAAACGCAACATAATCCCATTCGGCAGATCGTAAATGGAGAATAATGGAATTAAAATGAGAGAGCGAAGAATTAAGTTAACGATCGCCAAATGTAAAGTGAAGGTAGGTATGTAAGATAATTAAATTATAAATAAAATATGTAATATTAATTAAGCATATAAAATTATCTCGCAGTAAAATAGAATTTGTTCTCAATATTTCTCTATGGTATACGGAGTATCGCCTAAGTATGATATCGTTATATTGAACTACCCGTGCTTCGTGGAGGAAAGTTACATCCGTTGAATGCAGCAGTATTAAAGCTACTCGCCCTCCTTAGCGAACAGTGCGTCAAAAGTACCTTGCCAGTGAGTAGTAATTGAGCGTAATGGTTCTTATCGGCTGATTCGTGCGTCTATAATCGACGATCTAGGATCATCCGGGGGCGTTACTTCCGCGCATTTATTTACATAATGATGCGGCGAGTGCAAACTTGAAGCAAACTCCGCCGAGTCCGCGAGTTACATCACTTTTACCGGGACGCCCCGTCGTGTCGATCGAGGTTGAGCCGATAGGGTTCTCGAAGAACGGCGAGCGCGACGTCCGAATGAAAATATTACTTCTATTTCGAACGCGCGGTCAATTAATTATTAATTAAAATATAGACGGCGATTAAACGCGCGGAATTAATTGATGCGATGATTTCCATAGGATATAATTTATGAAAAACACAATTAAAATACAACGAATTAATATGGGCATTAAATTAACGAAATCATAATTCGAAGCAATAAAATATGCAATTTGCATTTCTACCGAATGTCATATTAAACTAATTGAGCCGAGTCCTCGTTAAATTCTTTATGCGTGCGTTATTATTTTACATGCACTTTAATTAGATATGTTATCCACGATTAAAAAAAAAAAGGTATTCATCGAAGCTTTAGTCGCGCGCGATACGTTTGCCTGTTGAATAATTCGCTGCATCGCCGTAAATCCAAAGAACCCTTCAACCTTGATTAACGTTTCTCGCGAGATTTTCATGTTTGGTCCATGTCTTCGGGATCGATCGAGTACGTCAAGAGAGTTCTTTCGCTTTTCAGTCGATCGTTCCCGAAGAGTCGCTCTCGCCACTACTGAAACGATTAGCCTGCGTCGCATTTCCGCTAATTAACATATATTATATCCTGCCTACGTGCGTATGTATAATGTGACATTAACATCTTCCGTTCTCTTGAGCGATGTGCCCGCGCCTCATCAATTTTATACATTATTGCTTTTTTACGTCGCGCACGCACAATCTGCCTCGCGCATATCCTCCGCTTCGAAATATTCAATAATTACAATTCAATTAAATTGCCGTTACATAATAATTTTATCTCTAGTTTATTAAACAATATTCGTTATTTCCTTTTTATATCGCGTTCCTCTTATACGATATCAATTCATGTTTCTTCTACGCGTATTGCACAAAATAGAATTTACAAACGATATAAAAATTATTAAAAAGTTAACATACATATATCTTTTAGATTTCAAGATTAAAAAAAAGAAAAAGTTCTTTATAAAGATAAACGTGCATGGCTAGGCACCGACGGGTAAAATATAAGTATAATAAATTTAAAAGAGTATAATTATAATTTTTCGCGTTTAATGGGATCGAAGATAATAAAATTACCATGCGCGCGATAACGCAAATTAAATTATAACGCGAAAGTTATTACCGGTAAAACCGAATATGAAAGAACAAAATAATATCCGCGCCAGCATTCGCGCGTTTTGTAATCGCTTCGTAATCTGCGCGATGATGATAGTACCGCAATTTATATTATTGCTGGTTAAAGTAACGCAATTCAAGGGAAGAGCGCGGGGAACGATTGGCACGCACAAACGCACTATCGTGTTTCGCACACAGGACTCCCACGCACACAAGGCGGTAGTTACACTCGCGCCTAGATCGACGAATGCCATCTAAAATGAATTGCCGTATTACAACTTGTCATCTAATTCGCACTTGTTGCCCATGTACAAACAATACGGCAGCCAGAAACGCGCTGGATGCCCGCCTTATCTCTTATCTCGCATTTATATTTATATTCATATTTATATTTATATATATATATTTATATTTATATGTATACTTACTTACGTAACGTATATTTATAGGGTATATCGTATGCATAGAAGGGCTCTATTTATGTGCCGTATTGTTCCTGCCGCTACATTGTCTAGCGAGTTTTCGTTAGTTAACTCCGGCAGCCCCCGGATTCGCCTGAAGCTTCAACGCAATTATAATCCTCAAGATCCCGTCCAACGGATTCCCGTCACTTCATTCGGTTAGCAGGAGTCACAAGGATAACAAAAGTCCTCGTGGTAATCGTTACGTTCGCGTTTCCATTACGAGGTATAATCTGTACCTTCTTCTCGAGGGTTGGTCTTCACTTTTATTGATCGTTTATTACGTTTCTGATGATAGAAATTGAAAGGAAGATAATTCAAATTTCTTTGTAATTAGCAAATAAATGATAAAGGATTGCAAATAGATCAATAAAATTGTAATTGTGTGAAAACGCGTAATTAATAACAAAAAAAAAAAAATTTAATTTATTTGTTTAATTAAAAATCTTTACTTCTGACGCGCTGATGTAACGAGCGTTTTCTATTTTTCACAAAGAATGCGATTGTACTAATCTTTCACCGTTCTATGAATAATTAAGAAAGAAATAAATTAAGTTAAATTGTGACTGACGCTTTACCTGTCAGGTTTATATTTAACCGTTCTGCATTTCTACAATAATTGAATCCCGTGAACGACTTTAAAGCTCGATTAAACAAAATATAACTAGATACTTCCGTTTCAAGGTGAATTAATGACGGAATAAAAATTTTTCGATACTTTGAAGTACCGTGCTTATCGCACCTAGCACCATTTGGAAACGAAAGGTGAGCTAAGGGCAAGGGAAGAAAGAGTAGTGACGAGTTTGTCGCGGCAAAGGATAATTATCGGAATCCTGAGGGTTATTAATCGCCGGTATCGAGATTATGATCGAGCCAGCGGGAGGACTTCTCCGGCTGCTGAATAATTCCAGCTCGTGAATTTCTGAGTAATTTGTAAATGTCAAGCGTTCGGCCGCCGTTTACAAGTTTTCCGCTTCGTATCCCCCTCTCGTCTTTCCGGGCTGACAAATCGACCGTTTATACAGGGTGCCTCCCACAGTCACGAACTATTGACATTGCGCGCCGTAATTACGGAGACGCGATGCGAGGTGCCACGCCGTTTCGCATTGATATGCGCTGCCCTTATCGGCGCCATCGGCTAATAAAATAATCGATGACACGAATATGTGACAAGTGAAGAAACGATCGTGGAGAATAAAAGTGCGCTCACAATGGAAACATTTCGTGTCTAATGAGGAAATGTATTGCCCTTATTATAAACAAAAAGAAAAAAAAAAAAAGATTAATGTTCGAAGGGTTTGACTAATGATACATAGTTCTTGCGTAATGAGTGAAAAATTCGATTGTCGGATTTGATATCTCTAAATCTATATGTGTGGTATTAAGGCGGTATTATCTAGCAAGTTCAGAGGCCATTTTACTCTTTTTTTTTCTTTTTTTTTTTTTTTATTTAGCGAAAATTTCATTGGACGTCTTGCCTCCCTAGGACTTGAATTTTCTAAGGCACCCCGTACATTCCTACGGTGATTGGATATTTACAATTCGAATGTATATACAATTTTAAAATGAGAGAAACGAAAAAGGGAGAGGAGTAACGTGAATTCAAGGATCGTCTGTCGAGATCAGCTAGGGATACTTCGTATACGCTAGTACGACTTCGAAACTTGAAAACGAGCGGACCTCGATCGATTTTCTTGCTCGACTGCATTTCCCCAGGCTACCTCTATTACACACTTCTTTTCTGCTTACGTCACTATCAACAATCTACATTTATCTACATACTCGAGCTTCTCGCGCGACGCGACGTATAGACGCGTGTATTTTAGGTTTAGATTTCAACTTTAACAAACACCTAATGGTCCAGTACGGGAGGAGGTTTGCGTTGCTTGGCCGTTAATTATACAGTAGATTAGTGCTTAGCCATTTATACAGACTGCCTCTCGCATTACGGTCGATTTATTATACATGTGCCGTACTCTCGTTCCGAGCGATCGCGAATCGCGCCCACCGCTTTCCGCTTCCTTCATCTCTCTCGATCTCTGAGACGATCGATTATACATTTTACTTCAATTTTATTTCACGGTGAATCCCGGCGGCCAATAATAAAAAAGCGCGACTTTAAATATATATTCTTTACCTTAATTTTTCCTGAATCAATTTGCCAAGATCGCCGCTGTCGCATCAAAGCGCAAATTAATGCGTAATCGTTTGGTTTCTATTTCGGTTAACGTTGTAATATAATATTAACAATATTATAATCATAGGAAGAGTTTCAACGTTTAAAAATAAATATATGCAAATATTTTTTGCTCAACAATTTACAACAAAATCTTCCTATCTAATTTTAAACTTCGCATTAATCATCCGCATTTCTAAGTAATGATTGTAATCTTGTCTGCCAATCGAAATTGGGCATTCCAAATCATTAATTTTTTTTTTTTTAATCCTTTTTATACATTAAATATAGAATATATATATTTATATAATTTATATATATTCATTAATCTCGTCAAAACGTAAAAATTTATTACTCGTTTATTATTTTTTTTTTTTTTAATATTAGTATTAATATATCATTAATTATTCTCCGCCAATCGCTCACCATAAATCATCACGTGATCAAACGTCATTAGTACCGCGTACGATTGTTAATAGTCAACTCGCGATGCAAACTTGTGTTGAAATTGCATCGGTTGCGTGTCGATTGCAACGATTTTGTCGCAAGACACTTTTTACGGCGGCGTTATCGAGCGCGGTGTAAAATAAAAATACAATTGATGATTTCTACTTGACTTCGCGCATTTGACAAACGTGTTTTATGTCAATCTCGTTTCCGTATCAAGCTCGACCTCAAAGCGGCGTCGATTTCCCAGGGCATCATCGGTCATTCGTCTTTAATTCTTTAACTACTAAATAGCCCAACAGCACTGTTTCTTTTTTTTTTTATGGAAGGTATTATTACAGTGCTACTGCACTATTTTCAGGCATAATATAATCAGTTGTCACGTCGACATACATTAATATCTTATAGCGAAAGCTTTTCAAGCATTAGAGCATGCAATGAATATTTTATAAAGGTACACGTGAATTCGTTACTCTGTCTAATACGTGCTCTGAAAATTAAACTAGCAACTCTGAAATCGGCAGTCTTATAATTAGTGCAGCTTAAAGATGTGCTATACTCTCATCGGTGCCTCCATAACTTTTGTATTTACTGTAAGAAATAATTAATTATAAAGATATATATATATATATATATTTATATTTATATACTTATACACATTTTATTTTAAAATAAGAGCACATGATTCTTTGTTTAGAATTTTATCTTGGAAGAAAAGTAATTTTATTTTCCTAATATCAATGCATGTTCCAAGGCTGAAACCGGAATGAACGGTCCGTTTGACGATCGAAGAATTAAGGACGAGACTCGAGAACACTCTATCGAAGTGCAGTGTAACAAAAATACCATTAAATATGCGTATATATTTAATAATATCTTCAACGGCGCGGTAAGCGATTCGCGATCGGCGGAATCGTGGGAAGATCACCGTGCGGATCCGCCGATCGATCCCTGCGATTTGTCGATCCGCACGGTGATCGAGGGGAAGGTGGAGATATCTTCCCTTCGTTGATCTGTGCCTTTCAAGGCCACGAGTCCTCTCTCGTATGAGTGGATTCCGTTGTCGGAACGATTTCCACCACATGCATGCGACATGTGACGATCCTCCGTGAAGGGGACACCCGATATAGACTCCTTATGATGTCTTGATGTCCCTGTCACGAGCCGAAAAGACACGTCGAGCCGAAGAGACCGATTGCGAACAGAACGACAAGGAGAGCCGACGACGACCTGGAAATCGCCGCCTCGCTACTGTACGGCATTTTCACTTCGACCTCGGCCATCTTAAAGATCGAGAGAAGCGGATGCGTGTGCACCTCGTGGTGCTTATTGTTGATCTTGTCACTGAGATCTTGCATCATTGACGCGCACTCCTCCTGCAAATAAAGTATTTCGATTAGATAAAGTATTTAATTGATCATTAAAATTAAATTTTCAATTAGAGAGCAGATTTAATTTTAGCAAAGAGTTCACGCCTGCGTAACTATTGAATAAAACTTTTATATCCTACGTGAAAATTGTAAAAAATTTATTTAACTATATAAAAGAGTTAATTGATTGGCACTAATCAATTTTTTATTTAAGAAAAAAATTCTTTTATTCGAAGTTCGTTGAACGACGTTTAAAAAATAGTTTGTAACGACCGGAATAAATCCTTCGCGAAAGTATAATCTCCGCGAGAGCACGCGCATTTTTCGTTCTACTATCAATAGTTGTTCCACCAGAATTCGAGTTTTCCCTCGAATACGACTTAACGACGTCGAATGTAGCCTCTCCCCCGCAATCCTGTACCTCTTTCCAGACAGAATCCGGCATCGATTTCCATTTTCAACCCTGCCCCGCTGCCCGCCCTCTACGCGCGCGGTCCTTGTTCCTCGTCCCCAAAATTACCCTCGGCTCGTTGAATCTTTAATTTCCGGCGTAGAAGTCCGCGGAGGCTGAGAGCGATTTTTGGTGATATCTTTCTGGTGCGCCACGTGGCCCGACCAGATTTCTCAACGCCCGGCGTTTCATTCGCTCGTTTCGTGCCGAGCGAGGTTTTCAATGAGATTAAATTCCGCGTGGAAGCTGGAATCTTGCGCGAATAACTTCGCTGTGACGAGCGGCTGTAGCACTAGCGTGGAATGAAACTTTCGACAAGTTTCGACCATGATATCTTTGGTCGTCTCGACCAATGATATATATCTCAGAGCAGAGCATTAAACGCTTACATTGTAAAATTAAGTTTATCACACTTTACAAATTAATCTATCCGCAAACTGTGATCTCAACAGCGATATTGCGACATTAACATTAAAAAAATTCGCTTCCCTGCTTGGAAGAAATTCTCCCTACACTCACTTTACGTTTACAAATAATTTAATATAAATATGTTAAATAATATACATATATATTTGTTCTCACTTTTGCCAAGATGTGTTTCACGCGATACTCAATACGTGAAATTGAAAAGACATCTAATTGATGAAACAATATTGCGGTATACTCGCGCATTCGATAATAAACTCGCAACATGTGAGAAACCCGAGTCTACAATTAGCGCCGGCCAATACGTAAAATGAATTATCGCACTGGGCTTTTGTCCGGCCATGCTTGAATCATTACTGCTTCGCGCAGTTCCATTCAATTAGGCTAAAAACCCGGCGAGGGACATTCGGCGAGTTCCGCGTCTTCTCCTCTGCGAATACGTCCGTTTTGCAATAAAATGTAATAACTGAACTTAGATTTTAAAACAGCAGATCGTACAGGATTTAAAAAAATTAAATTAATTTACATCGATGGTCAGCTATTTGTAAAAATTCGTGCGTTAAACAAAGTACGCGAAAGTCGCTGTTACTTACTTCGCTTTTTGCTATATCATCATAATTTTGTTACGCGGAGCAGTCGACGAAGCTTCTAATTGCTATGTGTGTTTCCGTGTGCTCGGTTTTCCTACCAGAATAATCCGGCTTTGAATGCAAATGTGCGGCGTGACTTTTTTTTTTTTACCATTGGGATTATCCGACAGATTCGCAACAGTATTGTGCGCTACGGATATGTAACTCCTACTTTTTTACTCCGCGGATTGCGCTGCTTATCTCCCGTCGTGCTTCAACATCAGCCGACACGCGTTTAATTTTTCCCCGGATAATATTTTATTTAATCCGGCTTCGTCGTGAAATAATACATGTATGGTACGTAATGGTCCTCCGCGAGAGAGCCTCGTTTGTTTCTGCAGTAAAACATCAGTCCCACAGTAGAAACGTCAAATAATTCAACAGAGACTTTAATGAAATTAAATAAAACCAAATTGCTTTTAAAGTTCAAGCCGAGTATTTTGCCAGGCTTTTGTTCATTTCAGATTAACTTCAGTTAATATAATTATTAAAGAGATGTTTTACTAAGAACACATTTTTCTTTTTCTTTTTTGCTCAATAATAACTATAATTGTACATAAATTCATGTGTTTTGAGTGGCAGCATATTTAGGTGTTCTTAATATTAAATAAAACCTGTCTATTAAATACGAGAAGTAATTATATGTAAACTCACCGTCAAGAATGGTGTTTGTGGTGCTGTGACGGCGGCTGGCGTACGTGATCTTGACGTGGTGTGCGTCGAATCTCACACGAAGTGCGCGCGTAGATGTGTCGCAGAGCACCGGTCACCGAGGACTGAGGGTGTACGCACCCTACTATTACCTCCCTCGTCCTCGGCGGCCGAAAGAGAGGGAAATCACGTACGCCAGCCGCCGTCGCCGCTCGTAGCAGCAAATGCCATATCTGCCTTTCAGTGTATGTACAATTATACCTTTTACGTATTGCAATCACGTTTTTAATTATACTACTTAATGATGTCCAACCGTTCAATTGTCCTTGCAATCGTTGATTATTATTCGTTAATTTTTTTCTTTTTTTCTTTTTCAAGTAATCTCGATATATAATAATTAGACTGTTCTAATAAAATAATTAACGGTAAAATAATAAAATCAATTCCGAGTTGCAGCGATTTCGTGCCGAACATAACATTCCGCTGTTTACGTCGGTTGTTTAACGTTATGCTTTAATTAATACCGAGCCGTGCCACACGACGAAACTCACTGGCAGCTCGATGGTTGTTCTAATTTACGCTCTCTTGTATTATGCGGTACGTGCCTCTTCTACCATATTAATCCAGGGTTAGAAGTACATCCGCGTTACATTACCTTCCGCCAAAATAATTTCGCTTTACTGGTAGACAGGCGCTAATATAATTATTCGGAAATTGGCAAATGCACGAGTAAATACGCACAAGAAAAATTAATAAATTATCTGCGTAAACATCTAATTGCTGAAAGACTGTAATAAATAATGTTGGGCTTAGCCATAAATAATTGCTTAATGTAAGTGATCTTAAGCGCGGCTTAAGAAAACAAAATTATTAAATACATTACTTAACGTTGAAGAAATTTTTTTATGTATCTTGTTAATTAATTTATGTGTATATATGTATATTATAATAGTTACAAAAATGGTTATAAAAGATATATATAGTTGTAAGACAAAATTAATTAATGTAAAGCAAATCAGCCCTTTTTCTAGTAGTACAAACGAAGATTAAGTGGCGGAAATCGCGCTTATGTTAGCAGAAACCTGTTCAATGGCCCCAAAGAAATGTCGCGGGCTAAAGTGCGACGGCATTAAGCGCCGAGCATGATCGTGCTATTCTCTTCGGAAGACGATCTCAATTTGTGATCACCGGAAACTAATGGTTCTCCTTACATCGTCGTCACGGGATCGGCCATTTATCCCCGCGTGAATGAAGACAGGTGCAAGGCGAGGCATACCTGCAGGTGCAACTGCAGTTGGTGATGAGGCAAGTACCATTATCTCTTCCGTCAGGACGAATCCCTTATTAATGGTCGACTAATTGGATTTCTGGACGGAGGAGTGATTACGTCAAAACGCGGCCTCGTACATGTTGACAGGAAAGGGAGTGAGTGGTACGAGACGTACAGGGTGTCTCAGGTCTTTCTCTACCTTTACTTTTAATTAGGAAATCTTTAATTTAAAAGCAATATTTTTGAAACGAACAAGTTGTTAAATGCAACGCTTGTAAATTTTAACGTACTTGTAATTTTGAAGATACAAAGGGAAGACAAAGTCTTTTATTATTTTTATTTAGTTTGAAATAAGTTCTATTACGAACAGTGAAGTTTAAATATTACGTTAATTTATAGCGTTCAGGATCTTGTCTGATAAGAAACAATAGATATGTGTGCTATTGAAATAATATATAATTTTCGAGACACTCTGTATGCAGCTAATAGAAGACAGATTTATCCTGTAATGGCGATCTCTCCATTGGCTCTTGCATCCCGCTTGATATCCTCCCGTTCAATCGGATAAATACATCTGTGATATCAGAGAACGATTGTTACTGTCGTCGCTCGAAGACGGCTTGTAATTGGCCGCGATGATGGAACAATAGCTTCGATGTATAATAGCGTAGATACAAAGTCCATATGTGAATGACGCGATGATTACCGTTGCTAACAGAATGAGAAATGATTATGGCCGAATAGTTGCGGCAATAAATGATTAATTGTTAAGTTTTTAGAAACGACAAGGTAACTCTTGTCGTAAGAATTTTTTGATATTAACAGTGGCAATATCATGTGGCGATTGTACGATGCCGCGTTTCGTGCTATATAGTTTTTCACCGCCAAGTCGCCTTGAAAAGAAAAAAAAAAAAAAAAAGAAAAAAAAGAAAGAAAAAAAAAGAAATTACCATCGCGAGGCAGCCGTCAATAAAATTTTCGTCGTTAAAGAATCCGGGCGTACTATCGCGTGGCCACTTAATCAATAACGACGTTGAGGAGTCCGCTAGACGTTGCTCGTTAGGACGTGAGGGGAGAGAAGCGTAAGAAAGGGACTAAGAGCAGCGCGAGCAAAAGCCACCGGGGGTAAGGGTAAAGTCACCCAACGGAGGAAAAAGAGGGGAGGTAGAAAGTGCAAAAAAAAAAGAAAAAAAAAAGGAGAACTCGAAGAGAAGGAATAACGACATGCAACGCACACTGGCTTTGTAACACGTAAAGGCTTACGGAAAGCGGGCTCGTCACGCAATGCAAATGAGCATAACGCTCGCGAAAAGCGATAGCGGACCCTCCCTTCGGCAGGGCAACGTTGGGATCCTTTAACTTTAAGAATATCAAGTTTTCTCTTGGTTGCGCGCCGGCAGAGTTATGAAACAAAAGTAGTTTGCGAAGGAAAACTTTGCGCGCCAACTGTATCACTTAACATTTATAAATGTATTTAACAATTATTACTTATTAATTCTTGAATTACGCCGCTTATCACAACACGGGGATAACCCAGCCTGTGATCCGTATAATTCAACATTATCTTTCACCGTGCGCGTACATTCTCAACGATGTTAATAACTATTTCATGCAATTTCGCGTGACTGTATCTCACTTTCTAAATATGCATGGAGCACCAGATCCTTAGCCTTAGCCATGGCAATATATTCCGTTCAACTTTATTTTAGCGTTTGCCAACGGTGCCGAAAAATCCGCCGGCGCTTTCGCGTTAAGGAACTCATTCTCTTTTTCTCGCCGAGGGGATGCATCGTTAACGGGATCCTCGTTCATATTTCATCCCTGGTGTATCTCATCGAAGCGAGCGGAGTCTTCGGACTATCCGACGATCTCGCCATTTTTCTGCGTCCGTCCTCGCTCGAGGGTGCAAATCTCGACTTCAACTCACCCGACTGGTTCCCCTTTTCTTCGCGCTCCACACCCTGGCTCTTCTCCTTCTGCGTGCGAGCGACCTCGGATCGTTCAGGTAATCGCCAGATTTGGCCGATCTTAAATCTCGCACGTCGACGGTAATCGTCATCCGATTTAAAGGTCCTTCCACTCGTACAACTATATAACGGCTACGGTGTAAAAGGATTCTCTGTGGTTTCTGAAGGGCCCGACCAGTCGACAATTCTATAATTTGTCGCGATATTTCTGGCAACCTATCGCGGCGTAAATAAAATAACTTCTCTTACCCTCGATTTCTGAAGTAAAGTGTTTGCGATCAATACGAGCAATTTCATAGTGATAGAGAGTCGTCTTTTTCTTTTTCTTTTTTTTTTCTCTCTTTTTTTTCCTCGCTCAATTCCGAGTACGTGCAGTCGTGCATTATTAAGATGTACGAAAGAATTTTCACAGACACACGTCACACACGAGCATATGCTTATTTATACCTTTGAATTATTTTACTTTTAACCCACATTTTGATTTTTTTTTTTAATAAGAATATCGAAACTGTATACCGATTTTTTTTCGTGGATAATTTTTTAATAAAATTACTCTGTAATTAAATAATTGGTAACAATACAAAAATACTTAAAAACGTTAGAAGTTACAAAGTAAGTGTACGCCTAAAGTGCATTCTGAACTGATTATTATATGTTTAAGTCGTCGTCGCATTAGGAGCACTAAATAAGTTATCGCTGTTACTGCACGTGTCTGCGACTTATTAATATTGACGGTCGAATATTGGGATTACGTAGTGTAAAACTCGGGACGTAACATTCAATTATGAGCTTCGCAACGTATGTTGCACCGCGGAGCCGCGTGCATTTTGTATGAACGTGCATAATGAGCATTATCGGCTTTGTCATGTTTCACCCAAGGAAAACGTCCGCGAAAAAGAGGATTTACAATCGGAAGTGTCGCGATCGAACGATTACAAATTACTCCAACATATCTACTCGAGTTTAATTTATTTTTCATCCACGGACCACATATAAGTCACTCCCTAAAAATTTTTATATCTGTAAAATAGTTAATTGACACGATGTCAAAATATTAGGTCAAACAAAAATGTTAGAAGCGACGAATAACGTTTAAAGAAGAAGAAATTGGAGACCGAATATTTCCGTTTTATTTTCAATACGGCATGCGTGTATCGTCTATTTTAAAAGTTCGCGTTAAAAAATTCTCCGTCTCTCAATGTCAATAATACTACATTCATATCTCGTACCGGAGTGACGTATCGGCTATATTAGGGCGTAAAAAAATATTCTTAATATTCTGACGCATGTTCCATAAACACGCGAGCAATGCTCCCGAAGAGAAATAAAAGAATTGCCGTGCCGGCAAATTGCATCGCGTCCGAGGGTTGTTCCAATTTACTACCTGAAAAGGCATCCTGCATAATGAAGCCACAGCTGATATCGCTTTAATCCCAAAAAACAATCGGCACGAAAGCAGTTCGCATCGTTGTTGAGCGTGTTACGAGCGATAGGTAGGTAAGTACGTGTGAACACACCGTGGCGGTAGTTTGTACAAACTTTTAAAGTAAACGAATCGAAAAAGTATCGGGAGAAAAAAAGTCCTATCACGTGGTCTAGTTGTAAATTCGCCTAAGCGAGAAAAAGCAGTAATTATATGTTATCTTTGTACTATGTAAAAGATTCATCTATGCGCGGACATTAACTAACAGTAATAAAAGACAATATTATAAATGTATGACAATTACCGATGTAAATAATTTGGACAGCAATTTACGTCAATGTAAATTTTATAATACTTCCACGTAACATTAATAAAATAATATTAACATTTATACGGCATTACTTTAAACGAAAAGAGATTTTTTTCCGTTCGTATTCGCATACTTTTAATACTTTCAAGTGTACGTTTAATATTATTTTTCAAAAGAGTGAAACAATTGCGTGTCAAGTTCAGGGATCGGAAAATTGTGGAAAACAACCCCTGTCAATTGTAGTCCGCATGGGCTGCTTCCCTTTAAATCGGCGAAAATAGGGGTTTGCGTGTTAAAGGGCCTTTCTCGCTGTTCCGCGTGTACGTTCTTAAACTCTAAAGCCCTCGAGGCGTCAGCGCCCCGTTGGACTGTTCTAAAAATGGAGGAGAAATTTCGTACACTTCCACGAAGATCGGCTGTTCAAAACGCAAGAAGTTATCTGGCACTTAGCATTCACGAATGGATATTGAACACAAAGTGAAATAAAGCAGTTAGTCTTGTGATCCGCGCTGGGTTCCTTTCTTTATATCAAGTTGCTGCTTTGCGCTTCAAGATCACTTCGAACGTGTGGGAAACGAAAATACTTTACTCGATTTAATTATTAAACTAATTCTTACAAAAATAATGTTTATAATTATAGTTATATGCTGTGGTTTAAATCTAATGTGATAGCAATAGAGTGTTTGTACGTAAGAAATAAAAGGATGAAAAAAAGTATAGAAAGGAATGTTAAAACTAACTTGAAATGGAACCTATTTATATTCTTTGATATCCTCATTTTATATTGAAGTTTATATTAATATTCCGTCTCATTCAAGTATTAAAGTGTGATTAAAATTGACGAGTCGACTGTCAAAGGGGCCGATTTTTCTCTTTCTCGATCTCACATATGATCTTAAAACGCTCGAAGCACCGGAGAGCCACGTTAAAAATGAAAAATCGCTCTTCTCCGACTTTCGCTTTGTGCTCGCCCCTGCGGCGCCGCTGTCTCAACATCGAACTTCGGAACGGCAAAAAGCTTTTGCGTATATCAAGTTTTGTAGCTTCTGTTGGAATAAAATTAAATTGAAAATTCAGAGGAGAACCTACGAACATGCTTCCTCAGATGCCGGCTAAAATAAAAATCGTCGTTCCTCGTCTGCCAGCTATGTTAATTATTCCGCTAACTTTTTTTTTCCAGCAGTTGTAACACACAATCTGTCGAAAAGTGAAATCTCTGCGAATTACATCGGGCATAACTTTCGTTCGGGGATGCGAATTAATTTCGCGGCTGAGAGAGACCGAGAAGTACGTCTGGCGATGTTTTATCTAAGTTATAAGCCACGCGGAAACTAATGTCTGAAAGATCATCTGCGCGTGTCAGCGCGAACCGCGGGACTAATAAAAAAAAAAAAGTAGCTCTCCGCTTTATCTTGCTGTCGTAGAACAAACTGATAGACGTGGAGAAACCGCGTCGTTCGTCGAAAGCAATCGTCGCGGCGCGTGAGCGGAATACTCGCGCGTAACACGTAACAGAACCTACGTGTCTCGCCGGCCGTGACGACAAGTCGTTTCTCTCCTCGTCAAATTGGCAGCCTGGCAATACGTATACGTAAGGAGCTATTATCAGGGGTGTGTTCCTCGGCATCGTCGTCCTCCGTGATGTCGCCGCGCTAAAGCGGATAACGAAATTCAGAGGAACATTCGTACCGCGTCAAGCGCGGATGTAGGATAATCTCGCGAGTTAATGCGAATTCCGTGTGTGGCGAGTCGGGATTAACGAGAAATTGAAAGGAGAACAGGGATAAACGAGAAGTAAGAAAAACATTAAATATGAGAATATTAATTTTATAATAATCTCAAAGAATTATACGTAAAAAATTTTCGAAGAACTCGTTTGAGACCTGAAATCGGTCACGAAGTTTAGAAACGTTACGATTGCCACATACAACGTGGTTTATCGTACAGAAATCTAAAAAAGGATCTTCAATGTCAAATAGTTTGACGTTTTCATGCATTTTTCGATAAAATTTACAAGATGCCTCAAGACTTCGCCCGTCTCTCTTTGCTTTGCTCCCGCAATAACACTTGGGATCGATCGTTTTGAGACTGTTGGAACGACACAGTTGTCTTTAAATTATAAATTGAAATTTCAAATACAACTGTAGCTAATGTAATTAAAATATTTATGATTTCGTAGATGACGAGCCAAAAATTTATAGTTATGCCACTATTCGAGATACATAAATGATACTAACCTACGAATACAGATGGGACATTAAACTCTCGTCTGCATAAATTATACAATTTTGCCTTTTAATACGTCTATTGCCTTTCTGTAAAATTAGCTGCCTCAATAATTCACTCTCCTTAAATACAATGCCGATTTCATTTATTACCGCCTACGAAAATTACTTTAAGTATATCAAATTTTATTCCCTGTCATTTGCAAGAAAAAGATTATTATTATTTCAGTATAATTTTTTAATGCTGCATTAATATTAAAAATAAGCAATGTTACGATTGCACGTTCGCATCGATATCTTCAACGTACAAAGCGTCGACAATGTTAGGTTGTTAGATAGTCTCGTTTGAGAGGTTGACACATTAAGGTATCGCGACCTTATCTCAATGAAGATGATAATATTGTACAAACTGGTAGACCGCCATGTCGAGTCCCATTAACTTGGTCGATCGACAAGGACCGAAATGTAACAGTTGCCTGCATTAAACAATTCCCTGTTGTTAAAAAGTAGTTTTCCATCGAAGCCTCGTAATTCCTACGTTACGTAAAGAACTTAAAAGTGTTGCAAAAGTGAAAATAAAACAGTCTCCGTTTTAATTTTATCGTTATTGTTGCAATAAACGTCTTATAAACTCCTATAATCGAGATCAAGAAGATAATGCAGAAATGTTCTGTTTCGTTTTAGAGAACTATCGTTCTCTTATTCCATTGTCTTAAAACTCTTGTATTGTTCGATCCGTCGCGACTTGAGACATCGGACAGACGCAGGTGTTCCATATAGATAGCGAGCATTGGCACAAGGCCAATAAAGGCACCTACACCTCTTCCCTCTCCCGCATTCCCTTCATATTTCCTATCCTGCCGCGTTCAACTTCGTATCCGAGTATCGATTCCGAAGCTACAACGACTTTTCATTTAATTTCCATGCTTTACTTAAGAAGCTTTTCTTCGTCAATCTTTTCCTCCTCTTTTTCATCAATACTAAAGAAATACGAAAAATTATGTAGAATAATGCAAAAATATATTTATAATAAAAAAAAAAAAATATACGTGTACTACAGCTTTCAGTTGATGGAATTTGATAGAAAGCGATAAATTACGTTTAAGTTTAATAATAAAATAATTAAAAGTTACCTTTAATTATTAATTTGGATAAATATATAGATGTATTAATAATTATTATGCCTATATTCTTACAAAATATAATAAACGTTTAATAACGTGCATATTCAATTACTTGCTAATAGAAAGAAAAGCATGAAAATAAATTGTCTGGTTGAGTTACTTCTTGCGCGCTGCATGACACAACAGTCGCTTCGTCGCAATTTCAATTCTTCAAAGCGTTCGATTTTTCGCATGTCGTCATGCACAGCGTCGTAAAAACTTCTCCGTTCTTTTTATCGCTGTTCGTTACTGTTGCATGTTTGATAGCGACGTTATACACGAAGAACAATCTTGTCAGTCCTAGCGGAAATAAAGCGCGACAGATTTTAACGAGTTTCCATTTTTCTGCGATTTTACTCTTAGCGGTGGTGCAAAGTGTTAAAGCGATTTAACGACAGGAATCCACTCGATGTCGCGATAGTGAGGTATTGATCATTTGCAAACCCGAAATGGAACAAGGAGGGATCAGACTTTCCGATAACTCATTGAATTATTAGAAGTTAGTTACGAACGTGAAGAAAGTACATTTTCTATTCTCGAATTTCGTAATTTTCCATTTCTATAGAATCCTGAAAATGCGAAATGCATTCAAACTTTTTCATTCTAGGTAATCTAAATCATGGACTATATTACTCTCCTGTGACATTTATAAGAAATTTCTTAAAAAAAAAGTTAAAAATTAAAATAACGCATTTTTAATTTTAATAAATAATAGATAATAATAAAAATAAAAAATTTTAAGATAACGTACTTATTAAAATTAAAAAAAAATGTATTGTTAATTTTTATAATTAGTTTTTTTATATATTTTAATTTCCATGCTTACTGTTTCCTGTAATTTCTTTACACCCGCGGTTATTCAAATAAGAAGCCTATATTTTAGAGGCGTGGGAGTTTTAATTTCAGAAGTTTGAAGATACGTCGCGCAAAATTTGGATGCACGAGCAACAGCAACAGCCATATTTATAGATATCGCGGAAACAC
The DNA here is from genome assembly GCF_019399895.1 of Cardiocondyla obscurior. NCBI lineage: Eukaryota > Metazoa > Arthropoda > Insecta > Hymenoptera > Formicidae > Cardiocondyla > Cardiocondyla obscurior. The sequence continues at coordinate 508,755 of NC_091869.1, forward strand.
CCGGTACATACCCGTCGGCGTAAGATGGTGACATTGAATTATTGTTAACCTGGTAAATGCAGTCCGGCAGCTGTCGTCGCGCTCTTCGCTGAATGCGACAAGGCATTCCAGTAAAATATGCGAATGCATAATTGAAAAACGGCGCGGAGCGTCGAGAAACCACGGCTTTTTCACCGTTTCTCGAATTGCCGTAAGATGGGATTAAACTGCACCCGTCAGGGGTAACTTAGCGCTACACTGAATAAAGATCGTATCATCGGTGCCCTCTTTCTCAGGAGAGTAATTCGTCAGCTCCATTTAGGTACGATATAGAAGAGATTTCGAGATCTATTTTAGCCCGGGCACAGTCACCCTCGCCGGTTCATTTTAATTTCACTTTCCGGTATTATAGTTTTCTACTTTCGAGTGACGTAAAATAAGAAACGGAGTTCGCGCGATATAAATTAATTATCTTACTTTGTGTTAAATAAAAAGAAATTAATTATTTCAAAGTTGAGCATTGACGAAAAAAAAGGAGAAAAAAAATACGCGACGCCGCCTGGTTCATCTCAAAGTTATCTAAAATATCAATTTAATGGAAAACGAATACTGGATTAAAAATTTAATTTAATTGCACATAATTGCACAAAAAAAAAGTATTCGGCCATTTAAATTAAATACCATTTAAACATACCAGTCATTTGCATTTTGTAGATATAATCACGATTAATTGAAAAAGCGTAATTGGCTGCACAGAATCTAAGAGCACGCGATATCGATATCAAATTAGGTCGAATTATCGAACAAGCACGGTCGAATAATCACGGGAAAATTGTATAAAACCGACAAAAATAATAATCGCATAAACGATGAGTAGCTGGGTTTCAATTAAAGACAATCGATGCTTGTTTCTCGATGGAAGACAACTCGATTGCATTTAACTGACGTACGGCCGAATGATGCGAATAATGATTCAAGCGAGATATTCGAAGCTGTAAAGTTTTACACGAGCTTCGAATCGCATAAATCCCACTGAACAGTAGATAGAGAGCGCGGGAATGGGAATGCGAGAGGACGAAGGGGGTAGAAAGTGAAAGATGAGGGAAAGTAAGACGAATGCTGGCCCGGCAAGAGAGAAACGAGCGATTTCGAGTCGCCGGCGCAAAGACGGTACCGTACTCCTCCGCTATATTAGCAAAGTTTTATGACGTATGTAGCCGCGACGTGTAGTCACCACGGGAAAATGTAACTTTCCCTCCCTCTCGCTCTACGGTGCAGTCTGCCGTCGCTACGAGCCCCATGGGTCTAAGGACACGGCCGAGGGGGAGGAACAGGGTGAGATGACGTTGGGGACGAACCGCGCGGGCCGGCTGCCAGGGAAACTTATTCGAATCTGAAAATTTTGAGACACATCTCTCTCGTGCGAATGAACGCGGCAACTTCCTAATGGTCAGATATGTTAATTAGCGATTCCGTTTAATAGAGCACGGCCAAATCCTTAACCATTACTAAAAAGCAGAGTAACGTCGGCACATTTACGCGCGAATTAATTACGTTTGCATTACGAAGTATTTAGATTGAATTGTTTATCGTCGGTGAGTACGTGCGGTGAATTTCCTGAAAGTATCGCGGAATTAGAAAGGAGAGTGGAGGAAGACAGACCATTAATGATAACAGTCATCTTGGGTCTACTCAATTGTCTAAGCTCGTCTTTTTCTCCGCGATCGTTGTTTAGCGCGATTCTCTGCGCGATCCTCGCCGAGCGAACCTCAATCTATTTATCTATATATCTATTGCACGGTCGCCCAGTCGACCATTTCGTTCGAATCGAAACACGCTATCTCTCCCGCTGGCAATGGCAGAAACGAATTCCCGTAATCCCGTCAGACGTTCTCCGTCGAGCCGTTATTTAAAGCCCGTCCAACGGGCATTCGATGAGCGAGGAGTTATCAGCTATAAAATAACTTTTGTTGTATTTCCCGATTTCAAAGCAATTCCCTTTTTTCTTCAAAGACATTGTTTAAATTACTTAAATCGCATGCTCATGCTATTTCCGCGTCGCGAAAAAACGGCAACAATTAACAATTAAATCTCGCAACCTTCTTTTTTAAAACGGAACTTTTTCATTCAATGTATTAAGTCCATCCTTTTTTATAGTATTTCTCTCTGTCGCCAGTTTCTTTATCTTTTACACTGACAATGAGACTTATAGACGGCATTGAATAAACTCTCGGCCCTACTTTTAAATCAATATGTTGCGTAATTTTCCGTCAACGTAGCTTTGCGTCGATCGATCGTGACGTTTCTCGTCGACACCTGTATGTCACTAAATGCACGTCGTTTTTTACTCGCGGCACGCATTTTACACAGCCATACAGGTTTCCCGGGGCGATTTCCAATCTGTGATCAAGCGCCGGTCCATTTGCAACTTGATGGAGGTATTCTGGACTCGAATTGGCGTGTTGTTTCGTTGGCCGATCTATCCCCTTTTCCGTGCGAATTTTTCGACGTCGAGAATTCGTTATTATAAAAATCCTTCCCCGCCGTTCGATATTCGCGAGATACGTTCGCTGAAGTGAAAACTTTATTATTGCTTTTCGATGTAATGCTCTCAGTATGTCGGTTAAGTATAATTATTTAAAGGAAACTTTTTGCGATTTTTTTTTTTTAATACAAAATTTACAATTGCGCGTGCGAAAATTATTTAAATTAAAAATAAATTGTCCAAAAATTTATTAACAAAGAAAATGATATTTAGGCGCGTCGATTAACTTTTATAGATACTATTAACAAAAATTTATGTGGAAGTTTTCATTAATAGTGTCGCGTAATGTCGTATTGAGTATACTTTTCATCACGACATCGCGCAAGTTGTTCATAAATAAATTGATCGCCAAGTTTTAATCGCCCTATATGCATTTTAACCGTTATGTCTTCCGGACACGCGTAAGACTGCGTTCTAGCGTGCAATAACCCGGAAGTCGATTGGCGATCTACGCCGAGATCTATCGCGGCGCCAGGAGTTGAAATTCGGCAAGGAGCGAACGGATTGATCGCGATAATTCCGCCCGAGCGACGCTGAAATTTGCTGAGAAATTAAAACTTTTGCGAGGACCCGTTATCGCTCACTCGCACCGACTTCCTGCTGAGTGATATACGCACGCGCGTGTATCGAATCGCCGTTGTTCACGCGATCGGCTTTCCTTGCTGTTTTTAAGACCCTAAAGTATAAACTTTGCAAGCACAATCCTACACGTAATCCAAACGCGATAAAGATTTAAAGGTTTACTCGGCATTCATTATATTTCATAAATTGCATAGGAAAAGCAATAAAATAAAAAATTTGAAAGAGAGAGAGAGAGAGAGAGAGAAAGAGAAAGATTATATCACGCTGGCAAGACATTAAAACAATAATGACTAAAAGCTCAAAGCTTTTAAATGAGCAATAAGTAAAATAAAGAAACCACTTATTCCGAGAGTGCGTGTTTCTTTATCTTTGACGTTTCGCGAAAGTTTCCGGTAACGTTATCTAGCTGCCGCGTCTAAACTTTCAATTTTCTCCAAGCGGTACGAATAGGTCCATTTCGAAATTCGCTTACCTTGATGCGCAGCAGGTGCTGCAGACTTTGAGCCTGGCTGCTATTTAAGGGTGGATTGTCGGTCCCGAGTCGTGCCACTGCAATCACGTTTTCTCGGGTCGCGTTGTACAAGAAGAGCGTGCATACTGTCTGTAAATGGAAGATCCGGGTAAGTTGGGCGAGTTGACCCGGGTTGGTCGGTACCAGATACGCTCTGGGATGCGTTATCCGTCGCCTGCGACCGTGGCAGCTTTATTAAATTCCGCGCGGCCCGATTTAGTTTTTAATCGACGCGCAGTTTGACGAGCCATTACATTTCTCATTGACATTTCTCATTATCGGGATTTCGCGCGCCGATCGGAGATGCTGCGCATTAATTGCATTCTGGGAATTTTCACGCGGAACACGCCTCCCTTCCGCCCGTCTCCTTCGCCGCCGAAGCGAGTTACACCCGGGATGTAATAAACCCCGGAATAATCGACTGATTTTAAATTCTTTTCCGGGTTATCGAGCCCGCGAGGGGGCGAATTTCGTACCAAAACAATCTCGAGATTACGAAATGTCTGTCGCGCTGCGTGCACCGTCGACCAAGGCGCGGACCATTTTCAAATGTCCAGCCAGCCGAGTGTTAATGATCAACCGGAACAGTGTAGTAGCGACACCTCACCTGATTATTGACCTGCTCCCTCATGAAATTGTCGAGAGACGACACCGCGTCCAGCACGGTCACATTGTGGTGCTGCTTCAATAAGGTCTCGTCTTTCTCGCTATACCCCAGGAACATGAAAACTCCGTGCGGTATATTATATGTGTCTGCGCAAATAACACAATGCTGGTATTATACGGCGAGAAGAGAAATCGTTTTCTGTCGGACTATTCGAACGCAATCGTACTTCACGTCCGTGGATAAGAAAGAAAAGGCAATAGGAAAATAAAAATAAAAATAAAAAAAAAAAGAAAGGGTTATTAAACATATTTTATAAAAAAAAAGTAAAGTGTTATTATGTATTTGCGTTAATTTTTGTTCAATTTTTATCAAAATAACTAGATAAATTTCCACTCGGACAGTATGCAAAAATGACATTTAATCGTGCTCGTTCGTGGAGAGTCCAATAAAAGTTCAAATAACGCTGTTTCAATAACAGGCTTTAATTTAATCTCATCAATTATAAAACTAGATGATTACTCACCAGGTGAAGGCCGCATACATATAAAGCCGCCGCTATAGCAAAGGCAAGGGCCACGGTGCGCCTGGTAGGCCGGCGCTTCGTGGTTGTAGAAAGCGAAATCCGTCTTACAGGGTGACGAATCGACGCAGATGGTGTTGCAAACGAGTTGTTCGCCCTCGCCACAGTGGCAGAGCTCCGAGCATTCGGGCTCGTCTTCGCGATAAAGCTACACAAACAGAAAACGCTTGAAATACGTTTAATCACCGTATATTAAAAAAAAAACTTTTTTTCCAAATTAATTAAAGATCTTTTTGTTTTTAAAATTAAAAGAATTCCTTATTAAATAAAAAGAGTTAGAGAGAAAAATATTGAGAAAAAAATGTCCACGATTTTTTAACTATTTTTAATGATACAGTTCGTTAGTGAACGTTAAATATACGATTTCCGCTGACACGGTCGTCCACCCTTTCCAGTTTGACGTCCGCGAAACCCTTCATTTTTTTTTTCCTCCTCGCGAGCGTCGGCTCTCGAGGGCGTCGGCGGTGAGCGTTTCGCGTCGCGACGGCGATCGCGAGAGGCTTGGAAAATTGCAAGCAACTCACCCTTTTGCCCTTGCCTTCCCTTATGTATTGCTGACTATGTCTCGGCCTTTGAACCACGCAGAAACCTACAAAGAGAGTGACGTGAGAAGCTGTCGTTTTCGCCAGTTTATTTCCCCAGTCCTTTATCAACCTCTTGTTCTTATGTATCTTACCCGGAGGCGATCTATCTAATTTGCTTCCTGATGCGGAAGACGAAAGAGATTAAAAATTCTTTCTTTTTCTTAAGTTACCGGTGCGCGGAATGTTGTTTATGAAAAAGAGACGTTGTCTGTTTAAATTAAAAAATACGAACGTACAAAATGTATAGACATCATAATTGAAAAATAAATATCTTGGAATCTGCAGTTATACAAATCATCTAAAAAACAATATCGAAATTAACGAATAGAAACGTAATAGAAAAAAAAATAAAAAATAAAAAAAAACATAAATATATCCAAATTAATTTGACTTTAGATAAAATTACCGTTTCAATTAAATCTAAGAAAAATTAACATTTATCACAAGATGATTTCCAGATTTAATTTATAAAAATAGTTAATTTGTTCCAAGCCTTAGGTGTAATATTTTTCAAAAATCCCGAAGGTAATTAAATTTCACAGCAGATCACACCCGATGCGAAATAATCGGATCGATCGTTGTATAGGAAAATGATAATCATTAAATGCGTTTCGTTTCCACTTACGTGGTGTCGGAGTGGTGGTTGTGGTGGTGCTCGGAGTAGTGCTTATAGTGGTGGTTGTGATTTCCCAAGTTTCCGTGGGTTCGGTGGTCGGCCACCTCGTCACTTCCGGTATTTGATTATCTTCCACTTGTTCGACCGCGGTGGTCGCCGTCGTGCTTGCCGGTGACCTCGTCGTTGACGCGACGGCCGCCGTCGTTATCGTTGTCTTCACTGTCGTCGTTCGCGATAGATGATGGTGTTTCCTGCGCGCGTGATAGTCCTTCTGCGACTCCACTGTAATCATCGATAACGTGCTCGAAACGAATAGCGGAGATCTGTCTCAGATTCTGTGCGCTTAGAACGCTTCGCGGTGAAACGCAGACTGGGCGTACGATTCGATTTAAATATCAAGTAGCTAATTTTGTCGTATTTATTATTTCACGCCACTTCGGGCGGAACCTCGTGGGAATATCCAGGCGACGAGCTACTCGCGGTTCTGCATACGTCCCGGAATTTCCCGTGTTGGAACGCGCGCTTTCACTTTCCGTCATAACTCGTAACGTTTCACGCGGACAATAATAAGCGCGAAAAACCGCCGGCTCGAATCGGTATCGTCGCTCCGGAGTAACTTCGGCTTGATACTTTCTCCCTTACTCGCACACCGCGCGCCAAGAAGCAGACGTGCGGCCGCAAATAACAACCGCTAAGCAATATAAAGTGCCGAACGGAGAGCCTGTAAAATTGCAGTTGAATGTACACGTGTAGTCATCCGACGCGGAAGTATGAAAGTATCGGGAAAGTCGCCCGGTCCCGTATCGCCGGTGCCGCAGCTGCTGCGAAATATTTCAGCTACCGAGGGGCTCCGGGGTGATTACACTTTCAAGGGGCACTGCACGCCTCCCTCTCACGGGACGCGTATAGCAATAATAGGGAACGTAAGATGCGCGTAATAATATTTTACGAGCTGCAGTGGCAAACCTGCAACTTTTATTTCCGCGAAATAGATTATATTTATCAACATTTTTAAATGAGCCATAAAAAACAAAAAGAAAAAAAAAGGCAAAGACTTCTGTGTTCCGTCATTTTTTTCCATTTCCCTTATATTTTTTAATTAGCGAACCGTGTTCGTCTGTGTCATCTGCGCAACAATATCTTACGAATTTGATTATTACATATTTCATAAAATTATTAATAAATAGAAAATTGAATATTATAAATTCTAAAGAATTAATTATGTAGTTTTCTGTACTTGGAGCAGTATAAAGAAATTGAATACATCGAAAGAAAAGACAAGATTTGCGGTATGACGATGTTAATCGTCGATTACAGACGATCTACGGAGTTACATAGCGATGCCACGCGCAGAATTGCAATTACACCGGTCGAACAAACGACACAGGTTGGTTCTTATCGATCCCTCTTGACCCCGTCGAGTTGTAAAGCATAGCAAATGCAATGGACTGCATTCAGTCGGTAGATAAGTCATTTAGATACGAAGAAACTGCATCTCCTACTGTGTTTTAGAAGTGCATTATGTCGAGCGCATCGGCAAAGCTTTACGGAGTCTTGTCTGTCCCTTGCTAATTATTTTTAACTTATTATTGAATATTTTATTAATTCAAAATTGTAATTAATGGCAAAAGTTAAAACTATGTTAAAACTTGGTCAAAATTTTTTTTCTTTCTTTTTTGCAAATGTATGAAATAAACATTTGCGAAGATTGGTCAAGTATTGAAATAATATATCATCGGTCTGTTATTAATTAACATTCTAATAACAGACAGTACAGTTTGCGATTATTTTTGTTCGATCCGGATTCGATATTGATTTTGAAATTATCGAAAAACAACTCTTTCAAAATATATCTGCTATTTTTAAAATAGGGCCATTGATTTAAAGTAATTTGAAAAACAATTACGTCTCTCAAATACATTATTTATTTTACCTAAAAAAAACATATAATGAACTTGCTAAGGTTCACCCCCTTAATTTAAATTATTGCCATTATTACGAATTTCTAACGTAGATAATAAATATTGCAAAATGTTCCACTTACCTACGCAAGGATTCACCCAGAGCAGTCGCTGCCAACCGAGACACCCGAGAAGCTGCTGATTGATCTCGGTGCCCTTACAAGCACAATTGGTATGAAGTTCCGTGCCCAGGATACCCAGTATCGCTTTTCTACATTCCGAGGTAGGTCCGGCACATTTCTTTGTCACGCTGTCGACTGCACAACTCTGTTCGTAATATTCTAGCCTAAGTCTGAAAAAAATAAAATACCAAAACATTATTTTTAATTATTTGAAAATTAATAACATAATATAGTTAATTTTTGATATTTATGAAAATTACCCATATTCGTTTGTTAATTACATTAATTAAAAAATTGAATTCGTGTTAAATGCTAAAAAGTAAACCAATTCGTTTTTTTAATCGGTAAATATATCAGAAAAATTAATGTTTACGTTAATAAAATATAGAACGCTCTGTTAGAATGTCAATAATCAATTATAAGTATAAATGACGCTTTGACAAATTATCATACGTGAAATTGACTTAATTGACAAATTGACTGATTTTCAAGGCAAATAATTACGGTAACATAAAAAAAAACTTATTATTCTATTAAAGCTAATTGTATATCTATGTATATAATATGTATAATTTAAAAACCTGGATCTAATAAAAATTTTAAAAAAATCTAATATAGAAGTTTAAATATTATTTATCTTTAATTTATGATTAATTGATTACGATTTGTAACATAACGTAATAAATCTGTTAATTGCGAGTTTGGCGCTTCATTTACAAAACAATTGTCACAATGAAGAATGAATAGACGTACTTCAAGCTATCATTACAGAAAGCAATTAAATAAATGCAATGGAGATTCTTCGTAGCGCGGGAACGCATTCTGACTCACAAAAAGCGCATCTATGCCAGGCAGCAATTGCTCGTTTTCGTGTCGCCTGTAGATACTTCTAAATGGCAAAATTAAAAATGGATTCATTCGCCCTCGGCGATAAATCAATTAAAACGCTGAATCGAACCGTGCATATATACGTGCGTGCCTGCATGCGTGCACGCATGTTCTAATTTAATCGATCAGCGAGGCGCGTGCACACGTTCCATCGCTCACGCGATTGCACCTCCTATTCGTTCAGTTTAATCCCCCGCGATCCGCGCTGCTTTTTTAAATGTGTTTATTAACATAAAGTGCATTTTTATTTTTCTACGCGGTATTTTAATTTTCACACTTTTACGCTCAATGATTTCTCGTTAACATAATTAGGATTATGACATCAAATAACGTATGAAAATTATATATATATTAGAATATGAGATGTGTATTATATACTTTATTAATTCTTTAAGATTTTGAATATCTCGAATTTAATTCTTTTATTAAATATTTTAAAATTGCTTATCTTAATCAATTGTTAAAATAGCTTAATAATTTAACTGCTATTTAAATGTCGCAATTAGCTTTCAAATAATTTAATCTTTAACATATCAATTTCTTACATTAGTGTCATATTATATACCATTTTAATTTTATTTCTTTTTATTAATATTAATATACTATATTTAGTAAAATTTAATAAATGAAATTTTCATAATTTCGCATATGCATGAAACATATATAATTAAATTAAACTGTCAAATTGCAATGTCGTTTTTCTCTGCGTGAGAAGTTATTGTACTAGTAAATCCAATTACACTACATGAAACAATGTCTCTATATCCGTATCCCCGCAATTCGTTGCGAGGACATTTCTTTCTGGCGAGCGAAGGCCGCCGTGCGAGACGGAACGGGAACAAAATTGACACGTAAATAATAATGTCCAATTAGAACGACGCAATCTTATCTCACTGAGTAAACCAGAGAGGCACCCGATTAAACACCGCAAACACGTCGTCCCTTATTTTTTTTTTTTTTCTCGCAGTTTCGCCGGAACTTTTTCAATTTTAAAGTTAAATCGCGATTCAACAAGATTTATACGCGCGCTAATGCAATATTTCCTTAGTCAAGAGAACGTCCGTCCAGGCTGCAGGACCAGTGCAACTATGAGGGATAAAACGATACGTCCTTCACCTTCCGGATTTAGCGGCACTGTACACGAGTGTCGCTTTAAATGAATCTGCTTAATGAATTTGCTGAGAATACCAGTTTATCTTATTTCTCAGATTTTTCTATCGTTTCATATTCAGTAGGTTCTTTGTTAAAACAAAATTAAAGAGCAAATGCTAAAAATTGCTAGAGAAAAAAAATTTTTTCACTTTGCAATCGTATACAATTACGGCTTAAAAAACACGGAATTAATTTGTTCATCGATCAATATTCGTAACAATTTGTTCCTGTAAACGCGTACCTTCATGCGTATTGTTCTCGCCCGTACCCGTTACTCGCACGCGGAGGTTTTCTTTTCACGCGGTTCACTCTACATTTCTACATTTGCGTACAATCCGTTGTGTACGAACAGTTCATGGAGAAACATGCAAATTTTCAAAAACGTGAATATGACGCACTGCCTCACCTGCAGCTCCTGTTCTCTTTGCAAGTGTCGGCCAGGCTATGACACGTTGGCATTTCGGCACCGTCTATGCGCTGCGCGCAAGTTGGATGCATTTTCTCTTGCGCCACTATGCACTCGTCTTTTTTGTTGTCCGTTTTCCTGCAACATGAGAAACATAGACGGGAATGTAATAAGAATTAGCAAATTACTGTTAAAGAAATTTTTTTTAACGCGTTACATATATAGTCTTTACGAAAGAAATACGCTAATGAAGTTGCGACTTTAACATAATCAAATAAAGAGACAAAAAATATTACATTTGATTTTAATTTAATTTGCGATCAATTATCTGCGTTACAATACGATATCAAAACAGTTGAAAATGTAGTTAAAAATGATTTACGTGGTGCGTAATATTCGTTCGTGCATTGAACAGACGCGTATTTTATTTGGTCGTGTTTTCTTTATTCGGTTACTCAGTTCTTATTCCGAAATGGATAAAAAAACGATTCCATGGAAAGGATTGCCACGAGGATTCGTGGGATAAAAATAAGACGCGAGGCAAGAGCGCAAAGTTTCCACATTGTTTCGCGACCAAAAGCCACTTAAAAGTTAAAGGAGTCTCGTTAAAAAATACGAGGCTCTCGCTCGAAAGGAATATTAGAATTGCTTCGAGGATTTTGTCATTGCAAAATCTTACTTCGTTTTTTCTCGCTTGATACTTATTCGAAAAAAATTTACATATACAACGTCTGTTTTATCTCTTTTAAAATAATTCAGAGCATAAAATATTTTTACGGAAAAGTTCGCGGTTATTATAAATTTCGTCACTACCTTACTCACTAATTTCGGGATTATACTAAAGTCTTTAATTACTCTTACGCTAAAGTTTTCTATCGCATAATTATTTAAAACCGCTTTCGCGATCTTGAAGCGTTAATAAAATCGGTAAAAAATTGATTAATATAATAAAATAAAATTCTCAATTCTTATGCAAGAGTAATAAAATATGACAAAAATACTTTGTCTTTTTTTTTAGTAAAATATTGATTGCAAAGGGAATCGTGACTTATAAGTTATTTCAATTTCAAAGTATCAAAATTTCATAATTCTCCAAAAGAACAATCGATTGCAATCATGCATTTCTCTCTATTCTTTATTCATCTCTGCAATTCCTCATTGTGCCTATTATTACCTTTATCCAAGTTCAGCTAGATGCATGACGCGCGGATGCATCGAGAATATGATCTGGCATTTCTGTCAGTTAAACGCGTTTTCTTTTTTAGCGCACTGTTCGGTTCGACTGCGCGTAGCCGGATGCAGTGTAACGCGCGCTACTCGGCATATGCATAGCGGGGCCGCGCATTGTTTCACGTAGCGATCCGAAGCTCCGGTTTCAATTGCACGATACGCCGGATTTTGAAAGAAAAAAAAATTTTCGCCGACACGTACGCGCGCGCGTAATTAGAATGTGAGTTAACAACTCGGGTTCTTCGATTAATTCCAAATTAATTTACGACTGCGTCGACAGTTGATTCGTCATTTCGCGCTCGCAGCTGCGCTATTCTCGGTACAATAATCCGTTATTAATTCACGTTACGTTGTGCATTGTGCCGCGACACAGTCGCTTGCGCAGCACCCCGCGTTAATATTTTAGCGTGACTTTCTCACGACAATAGACGGCCAATTAAACATTCAGCGCCGACAGAACATAACCGAAAAGAGCAATCGCTTTAACGTAGTTATGTCAATAGAAAATCTTTCTGCTAGAAAAAAAAAGAACGTTAGCGAACGACACGAAACATGCGATAAATTTTTTAAACAATAAAATATATATTGCGACAATATATGACAGTCATAGAAAGGAATATAAAAAGATCGAATGAGTCGCTTAAAAAGGAGGAAAAAAAATGTAAAAATGTGTGCAAACCATGCAGCAAATCTCCAAATATGAGAAATAAAATGATATAAAATAATAAGGGAGTTAACCGTTTGGCTACGATGTACCATTATAGTTCCGTTAGCTTGTTCTTTAAAACGAAAACACCACTATAATAGTTTCTCTATAACGTATTAGTTTATGTTTAATGTAAACTGCACTATAATAGTTTCCCTCTAACTGGTCTTTTGAAATAAAATGCCACTACTGCAGCTCTTTTCAATGCCTTGATATTTCGAAAGGACCTCAATTAATCTGCATTTGTTTTATCAAAAGTACATTCATGTTTAAATTTAGCGATTGAGCTGTACGTGTGGACAGCGATACAATTTCGCGTTTAGCCGTAGCTAAAGGACTAAAGAAAAAAGTAAAAAAAAAATAAAAAAAATAAAAAAAAGAGAGACAGCTGTTTATTTGATTAACCTGCAGAGGCAGAAGGCAATTTCCACGGAATGCTTGTGATTGGCGGTCTTGTAGAAATGCTGCAGCGCTTCCATGCACTCGTTCCTCGCGCACGTCGTCAAGTCGCAGTAATTCAGTACGGGCTCCAGTAGATTCTTGCATTCCGGATCGTTTCTAAGCAAACAGAAAACCGTGTTCCGTGTATAGGCGGATCAATCTCTTGTTACTGCAACGCAAATTTATGAAACTTACTTGCAAGACGTGTAAGCATGATGGCACGTGCTGGACAGAATCAGTTTCGGTGGTTGGGTCTTGTCGATGTCCAACACGGAGGACGGCGATTCCACGCCCGCTTCTGTGAAACAAGCACGTGTCAGCGGACGGAAAATGCTGATCCCATCGTTTGCAATTAAGGATAAGCCAGGGATTAACCGTAATCTTCTTGCGTGTAAAAGTTTTGTATAATTTGTATACTTAACCCCTTGGGTTTGTGCCAGAATCGAGAGACCATAAACCATATTCTCTTATTTTAAGATGGACGGTATATTTTTAACTTATTGCGTTTATTTTAAAATAATTTTCGATTTCAAAATTTTGTTCAAAATTATATTACATTATTCATATTTCTATATATTACGTTGTACTATATTATCTTTTTATCTTTTACCTACATATATGTGTAGAACGTACCGTTGCGGAATCTAATTCATCTCGGCTCATAACGGCGAATTAAGTTTAATGTCTTACTTTAAATTTATATTGATTAGCTATGCGTATAAAAATAACGACGTAAAATGTTCATTATGACCGACGAAACTTTTCCAATTAGCGCCGTGTAATGCAATTGTATATCAGACGCGCCCGCATTTGATAAATTGTGAAAAGCATCATTTATCACGAATATATCTACTGTTTTACGTGTGACGTTGAAGGTACCTCCAGCACAAATTGAAACGCGAGCTTTCCACTATCGATTGTGGCATCGAGCGACATGTGCAACGCTCTTTCTCGAAAGAGATCGGCATCGGCACGGTTAAATATGGAAGCTCGAGTTCCATCTGTTCCTATCCGTAATGCACTGTTTACTCAGTCACCGGGGAGACCCACTTTTCTCGCCGGTGCGCGCAAATAAATGATAAATCATCAGCGTCGCTGAGGGCGTCGATGTACTGAAGGAAACGATCCTTATCGTTTCCTTCATTTCCAGCTCCATAAGAATTATGAGTCCAAATCGGGACAAACGGGTAATTCTTCTTCATTATTTTAAATGCATCGTTATTAAATCCCGAACTTTGAAATAAACTGGCTTAAAAATTCTAATACGCACATCGAGTTTTTTATATTTATATCGATTTTAAACGGTTACTAATTTTTTTTTTTTTTTTTAATGCGGAAGTTCCAAGACGTAATAAATAAGCTCCCGCGAATTATTTTCGCGGAATGAAGAATGAGCCATCGTCGGAATCTCTGTTAGAAATTTTTGGCCTCGTAACAGATTCGAATTCGACAAGCGACCGTTCGAGGAATGGGTATCTATCCAATGACGAATGATCGCCATCATTAACCGACATCCTCTCTTCGATTGATGGACTCCAGCGACGAGGTTAACGATCGCAGAGGGGGTGCCCGTGAATATCGGGAAGGGAGAACGAAACTACCTTTTCGACACGAAGGAGAAAAAAGGGTCTAGGATTCCCCATGAGAAGAAGATTTCCCGCCCCGCCAGATGACTGGCCATAAGTCAACCACCATGAAGAGCGTGGCTTCGACGCACTTTATTAAGATAAACGAGCGGCCCCTAACTCCCCCTGCATCCCTTTGGACGCCTTAATCGCATCCCTCGTTTATGGGTTATCTGTATGTGTGTCTTTGTTTAAATGTAAAAAATAAAAAGATTTAATGCCGACTGTTTGAAGTTTTAATGGAGGTGCATAAATGAAAGACGATAAAAATTTATCAAAAAATTAACTTAATAAGAATTAAAGAAAAGAAGAAGAGAGAAAGAGAGAGAGAGAGAGAAAAAAAAAAAGAGAGTTTAATGTTAACCATGAATATCTACAGAATCGAAGCGATTTTAAAAATTGTCAGAACGTAAATCGAAACGCACTTTAAGCATTTCCGATAGAATATCGATATCGCGAATTTCGAATCCGATCGGTGTATAGCAGGTAGAAGAACAAGGGCAATTTCGAACGGCAGTAATTGGAACTCATGTCGCACCGGCTTTCCGAGATCGATGTTGAGCTCGCCTTCGTGCCGCGAGATATATCGTGGCTCTTCGGTCAGGTGAAGACCTTTTTGGTGACACAGGTGCGCGAATGCAGAAACTCGCTTGGCGAGTCGTTAGACTCTCGAACCAACGAGATCATTTGCTCATGGAAAATGGAAAACGGCTAAAACGCCACGAGTGAAACACGTGCTTAATCTATGTACAGCACTAATGTTAAAGATATCGAATACAGAGCTCTTTTTCTCATTTCTCTTGTGAGCGAGATAATCTGATGTAAACGATTTTTTGATATAAACCGTGGTGCATGAATTATGTAAAGAAAGTCAATATTTTGTAAACTGATTTTTAATACTATTTTAATGTTTAACGTTTTGAAAATAATACTTTTGCCCATAGAATATTAGAATAATATAATAAATTCTAACTAATGTGATTATATGTAACTTTTTTATAGTTGTATTATAAATAAAAAAATAAAATAATCTATATAGAGAGCAGTTAAGTAATGTAACTTTCACGGTTAATATTTAAGTAAAATAAAAATGTAAAAGAATTATAAAATAATTCACGATATGATTCATGCGCTCGTGTCAATTATTTTAAAACAAAGTGACTTACAAAAAGGATTCTTACAGCATCTACAAATTTGTTTCACTTTTATAACAGTTTGTAAAATCATGCACAAGCTTTGCCATCAGTTAAATACGTCATACGGTAATGTAGGACGATGAAAAGTGGCAGGAGCTGTCAGGACAGCTCAAACCTCAGTAAAACTCCAGATTCCGAGCTTGTACCTGGCTCCGTATCTCTTTCATTAAATTTCGTCTATTAATTCTACTATTAAGTCTACTAATTCCAGAAAATAACCGAAATTCGCGAATACGTCTTGTGAGTTCACGGACGTGATTTTTGTCGTTGCGCATCGCAAAGTTGACGGGAATGCAAATCGCTAGTTAACAAAATTGCAAGTTCAACGTCGACGCGCACAGCTTGCCTGTCTGCGTTGCATATTCAGCGTGACGTTAAACCGGCGAAATATACCAGACTTTACGCAATACTAATGATTGAATGCGGCTCTTCGAAAAGGATCAAGATTCACGAAGTAATTCACTTTCTCGGCCGGATGCCAGATTCACGCGCGGGATCCAAAACCGGTAATTCTCATTCGCTATAGTTAATTCGTTTGCAAGCTTTCGATGTTGAGCCGGACGAAATCGGCTGAAATTTATAACACTGTAACAAACTCTGCGAATAAATTCGCCGAGCACGAAATTTGACTCGTTGTTATTCTTCGCGTTTTAACAAGTGATTCAACCATGTCGGCTGGTTGGAAAGCTCTTCATACGCGCTCAACGCCGGGTTAAATATTAAATATACGATGTAAAAATTAAATAAGATAAATTGCTGCCGAGATAAGTCATCTGTGAATATAATTTTAACAGATGGGATGACAAGAATAAAATGCCTGTAATCTTGATAAAACTATGGTTATTCTCAAAACGATTTTTCGCGGAAGTAAGTTTTATATTCGTTACTAGATGTTTCACTTAGCTAATGCTAGAGTGTATTGCAAAAAATTTATTTAAGCGATTAAACACGATTTTATTTTAATTTATGTAATATTTGTAATTTTCTGACTTTATTAATTTAATTAATTCTGTTATTAATTTCTATATAAATACTGATCTATTTTATAAAAAGATTCCAGCAAATTATATTTGCGTTAAAAAAAAGTACATAAAACAAGATCTTAATTTCCAATGTACAGACTGATACAGAACGTGTAGTTAGATATGTGTTCGTATTTCTATCTCCTAGTTCTCTATTTTTCGAAATTTTTAGCTAGTTTCATAAAATTTACAAGTAAAAAAATTTATAAAATTAATTGTCGTAAAACAATAGCTCCGTGTAATTAATTAAACAAAAAGAGAAACACTCTATAATAGAAGATCAAATAAAAGTTTCAATTTTGCAAAAACGACTAACTGAGCTATTTTGATATGTAAAGTAAAAGGAAAAGAAAGAGTAATACACGATCCATCAAACGTGACAACTGATGAGCGAGCCACGTGCTAATTAATCATTAGCCCGGTATCGTAGAACGGTCTCTCGATTTTATCCGCTATTTATATATATTTCAAACCGCAATGAATATCCGTAATTGATTGGCGAACCGAGTAATTAGCGCAGCTGTAATTGAGAGAAAATCGCGTTAAAGAAGCGCGCAAAGCGCTGAGCGGGCGGCGTTTCCCGATCGCAATTGCATTTCCCATATTTGACGTTAATTGGCCGCGCGGGCAATTAGTTACAGTAATAATTGTGGGGAAACAAGATCTACGTCGGTGCCAAAAACGCCGGCTAATCGCGGTGTTATTCATGATTAGCCATGGCGTATGAAGCGCGAGCAAAAAATCTTTTAGTTCTGTTGTATAATTTTTAATCAATTAAAGCAATCTACACGTTTTATTTGGCGTTTATCGTATCCTATCTTATGGCTTAACATAATTTATTATTAATTGAAACAATTCATCTACGTCACTCTCGTAGAATATTGTAACATTTGTTGTTGCGTGGAGAGACAATCACTGGATTAAATGTGAAACATTAGCGTTTTTACATTTAGTAAAATTTCAAATTTAATTTTAGCAAAATTTTATAAAGAAAAAATGTTATAATAAAAATATTATTAATGCAACAAATATTTATTTTACATAAATAAAAGGATAATCAAAAACTAATAAAAAATTAAATTCTTGTTTGAGTAACAATTAGAAAGTTACATTTGATAGCGTTTACATCTCAGTTAATTTATCAAAACGCTATAAAAAATAATATAAATGTTTCAATTAATTAAAGTATAAAAAATTAACCAGTCGTAAATCTTACTGATTAACTTTTTATTGTTGATTTTCTATTTAACTCTCAAATAAAACCGTGATTAAAGATCAAGAAATTTGCGATAGATTACATCGCGACGTTAATTAATCAATAAAAAACTAGTTAGTGCACAACTGATAAACAAAACGTTCACGACGTGCGATTGTTGGATACGGCTTTAATTACTGCTTGTTTTTCACAGTATTAATTGCCAGAGCAGAATTTCGATGAGTCAATCTGAATACGAATGCGTTCATATTTCTGGTATTCCTCTTTTTTTATTTAAAAAAAAAAATATTTTTTTTTAATTCACGTTTATCATTCCCTTGAGCGTTGCCGTATACATATAAACACGATAGCCACAAAATTGTTATTGGCAACGTCACTAAGTGAATATATTGTCTAATTATAACACACAAGCTAATGTCTTAATTCTTTCCAAGAAATATTCTCAATTTAGACTACTCCCAATGCCTATACGCGAAGAACAAAATTACCCGGAGGGTTTGCTCTGTTTCTCTCAATCAAAAACGCGCGAGATGCCGAGATGTGCGCACCTGCTCCGTCCAGGCGTGTTCTTCCCGAATTTAGGAAACGACGATCGATGTAAAACCGTCATGTAATATCGAATACGACGAAAACTTGGGCGAATCTTGGGCACGATGGCGGATTAAAGTTCCAAATCCGGCGGCTCGAGAAATAATATGCAGACGCGCAAGAGAGATACGAGTAGAGACAGGAAATGAGAGCAACCAGAGAGAGAGTTGAAATTAAATTAAACTTTCGCCGCGATAAATCTTACTCGTTGAAGTGATATCTTCGCGAGATATTACGCGAGAGATGCGATCGATCGTCCGCTCTTTCATCTCGCCGACGGAAAATCGCGATCGTCAAAATACCTCGAAGATTAATTTTTATTATTTGCCCGCTCTGTCATTTATCTTGATTAATAGCAAAATTATTAATTGTTGACATCACATTTTTACCTCTATATACGTATCTATTATATCAAATTTTTATATGATTTTTAAAAATAGTGACGTATTTTATATTTATACAATTTCCTCTATTTATTATGTTGCCATATAATTAAAAGTGTCACTATTTATATCTTTATATTATTTATAAAATATTCTGCACAGTTTCAATCTCGTTCACGTGGATTATGTAAATATGATTTTTTTATATAAACAGATAATAAAATTAGTAAAATGTTTTCTATTGGAGAGGTAAAAATGTGAAAAATCAGGTTTCGCGGGCTCGCGATATCAAGTGGAGCAATTTATTTATTTGACGTATAATAAACTTGCACGCGGAAATATATTTGTTGCACGGAAACTAATGAATTTCATTTCGCCGCGTTGCACCGGGTCGGCTCACTAGGAAGCATTTTTATTGTAATTGGTTATCACTATCCGATATATGGAAACAAACGTACCTTTTTTACCCTTCCAAAATGCGAAAAATTATTTTTAACGCGAGAAGATTTACCAGACCGCGATGTAATTAATATTTTCAGCGATATATTCCCATAAATTTTCAGAAATTTTTATTTTAACGCGTGTTATATGGTAAACTCTTTCTCCCAGTATCGTTTTTCTATCTACAATATAGAAACACATTTTCATCGAAAATGTTTATCGTATTACATTCATCTCTCGGATGATTAACAACCAATTTTTGGATCTTTCTCCTGTCCTGAAGAACATATAACTTTTTGTGTTTTAAATTCACTTATTTTTTAATGTATAAAAATATCAAAAAGAATAATCGGTAATTAATTTAAAAAAAATTATTTATAACCTATATAAGTTGTATATAAATCTTTTAATTTTTCTTGCAATAATTATATTTAAAACTAATCTTTTTTTTTTAAAGTTAACGTGATTATTGTAAAATAAAAGTAAAATTAATGTATGACTATAAATGAAACGTTATGTTTTCATCAAAATACATTGACGATTATTATGACACACGATCGTATGCACAAAAATAATGTTATATGCCCTTTATTTCTGATTTTTTCTCGCGCGAAACGCAACTACCTATCCGTCAACAAGATGCTGCCGCAGGTAGTTTGCGAGAAAATATGAATTTGCACGGGGCATTAAAACAAATGGAATTTTCTATAATGCACGCCAACAACGTCATTTCTGATACAACGTGCTGTCTGCGGTGGAAAAGATTATCTTCGTAGAAAAATTTATGGTTATACGTTCTATTACTTGCATTAATTGCGTACAATTTGTGCTAAAATATCGAGAAAAGAGGTAGATGGTCATTTCTGCCACTCACATATCACAACTCGTAAAATTCACGACAGTGATATGGAAAATGATTTTAATAATTTGACTGTTCTAAATATAAATGCACATTTAACAAATGAGCGTATTATAAATAACAAAAAAAAATGTTGCATATTTTTGTTTTTCAAATATAATAAAACATAGTATTTTATTGCAACGTTTTAATACTCAAGAATTATTTGATTAATTTATTTAAATATGAAATTGAATTGAATTAATAAGCATTTGTTTGCTGCGCAAAAGGGATACATTTAGAACAAGTAATAATTACGACGTTTACCATGAAGAAGCAATCCGTTTAATTAGAAATAAAAATTGTAATTGTGATTAAAAACTCACGTTCAAAATCATCCGTTTGGTTTCTTCTGTAATGAGTCCGATGATGATGACCACCCGGAAGGGGAATTGGCTTCATGTTGAGAAGCAGATCTCGATGTTTTGCATCGATCAATGGATTTTCCAGCTGCGATTCAATCACCTCAAAGCTGGTGGAATTATCCGGATGGGCGATGACCTTCACTGTAAATGACCAGGCGTAACAAGTTGTGCACAGCGGATACAACCACAAATCCATCCTCATAGAGAAGGAATTATAAAAAGAGTCTTTTCTCTATCTTATAAAGTGAAGACGGAAGGGAGATCGCGATTGTTAACGATTCCAGAAATCACCGTGAAATCGTTGTCATTCAAAATTACAGCTGTAGGCGCGAACTGCGAAATTGCATTCAGTTGTTAAAAAAGTTGCGAGAGCATATTCTATGATTAATCACCGAAAATATTTGGGTAGAAATTTTTATTACGTGGGTTGCAGCACTCCTTGCGAGAGGACTGAAAAATTAATATGACGGAATTGAGATTTTGTTCCCTTAGTTGCTATAATTATATTAAAACAAAGACGAAATAAATAATTAAACGCGACATTTTGATCCTTATCATAAGCGCATTCAGACAAATTGAATAAATTTTCTATCCTGTTAAATAAAAAAAAAAAAAATTAATGAGAAACATACTGCTAGTTGTATTTTTAATTCCAATTTATAATTAAACTCATACCTTTTGATTTATCACTAATTAAGAAGCATCATGTTATTGAATTTTTTAAAGAAAATTTAGTATAAATACTTCAAATGTATTATCTAAATTTCTTTGTGACAAAAATACCGAATAATATAAATAATTTTTAATTTGAACATTAAGTGTCTGTCATTCTATTTAAGAAACCAAAATTTGCTAATTTATTGGTATAATCGATTTATAGAAGACGACACATTTAAAATTATTTATAAGTACCTACATGATTAATTTACCTGTGCCATATTTTTTACATACATAATTCCTTTTGTAAATAAATTATTAAACAGAATACGTTGGACATGGATGGGTATCATACATATATATTGTTATATTTTTTACGTTTGTAATTATACAAACGAATCAATGAAAAATCTACTTTCTTTTTTAAAATTAAATCATTATTTTAAGTATTATTCTATACAATTGAAAATTAATTTCAACAGCGTCATCTCGATGGACTTAAACGATTGCTTTAATTTCTGTCGCCCGGATTTTTCTTTATTTCCAATATTTTTTTTTTATTTTCTCTGACGAGGTAAGATTTAAAATAAGTATATGCCCATCTCAATGGCCGGCGTACTCCCGCAAACCAAAAGCTTTTCGGACGTCTGACGCGTCTCTGAGAGAGACGTTCTTTAGCGACTTGATAAAGTGAGATCCGTTGAACGTGCCGGTGGGCCCGGTACGAACCTTGATCGTCGAAATCTTCGCGGAGATCGAAGAACCGATCGACGGGCGGCGCGGCTGGCCTTACTTCGAGGTCATCGAGGTCGTCGTCGGCGCGGTCGAAGATCGCGCGGTGCTCGTAGGTGGGCCTAGGCGCAAACTTTCTCGGGGCCGGCAGCCGGGGTAGTTCGGCATGGCCGAGCCCGTGGGCCCCCAACGGCTCGTCCAACACGGTAGGCGTGGGACGAGCAGTCGCCGGCGCGTACGAGCCCGCCGACGACGACGACAGCGTCGCGACGACGGACGGCGGTGCGGGTAGTGCGGGGTGCTGACGGTGATGGTGCTGGTGCTGTTGGTGGTGATGGTGCCGATGCTGGTGCGGGTGCGCGTCATGCTCGCTTTGGGGCTGCAGGTGCACTGTGCTGGAGGCGCGATCATGCTTGGACAACGAAGACGAAGAAGAAGAAGAAGAAGAAGAGGAGGAAGACGAAGAGGAGGAGGACGAGGAAGAAGACGAAGATCCATCCGTCGACCGATCCGGATGATCGAGGCCTGGCCGCGAGGTCGCCGCGCGGTCCTCGAACCGATTCACGTCGGTTTCGTACCGGTCCGAATCGGTCCGAGGATCGTACGCCTCGACGACGAGGACGGCTGGCCTGCCGGGCAGCTCCGGCGCTTCCTGGTGATGATGTCGATCGCCGTGACGGT
This sequence comes from Cardiocondyla obscurior, assembly GCF_019399895.1. Lineage (NCBI taxonomy): Eukaryota > Metazoa > Arthropoda > Insecta > Hymenoptera > Formicidae > Cardiocondyla > Cardiocondyla obscurior. Next base: position 531,469 of record NC_091869.1, read on the forward strand.
GGTGGTGTTGGTAGCGGTCGCCGGGCTCTCGTATGTCGTACGTGCTGTCGGGATCGTAGTACGGCGGGGTGCGCGCGGTCCCGGGGAACAGAAAATAGGGGTACATACTGGTCGGCGGCAACCAGATCTCCTGGTAGTTCTCCTGCTGCGGGTCGAACGGGTACAGAGCCGAATCCGTGCCCGACAGGTCTACGGAGGTGGAGGAGGGCAGGACCTCTGTAACACAGAAGCAGAGCCGCGGACGAGAACGGGGTGAGTGAGGGTGCGCGTTCGCCATCGGTACGCAACGTGCGAGGTCTGCGTGCTGTTGTTGTGGGGTAAAGTGTCGTGATGGTGATAGTAGTGATGGTGATGGTAGTTGCGGTGCACGGGCATTAACGGAGGATCATCGTAGAGAGGAAACTTCGGCTCGATACAGCTGGCAGATAATATACCAGCTTCTGTTTGTGGAGATAAATAATCGCATGGATATCGAGTATTATCGATGTTCCGAGACATTAAACACGAGGATAAATGAGTGTAATTGTAGATGCAACGTTCCATGTTGTAAAATTAATTTAGTACGTTCGAATTAATAAATATTCTTCCAGTTTCCTGGCAATTTGATAAAAATTAAATTTTTATAGGAAGAACATCACGCAAAAACATATAAATTAAGTAAAAATGGATAAAATTGTGCAGGCAGCTTAAAAAAAATTAAATAATTTACATACATATTTCAATTAATTGTTTAACATATAAATCAATATTATACATTACGAAATCTGTGAATATTTTATTCCAATTGTCACTTAATAAAAAATTTATAACATTAAAATTTTATTAAGATAATACGAAAGATCTCACTTTTTAAAAATGTTATTTTCAATTATTTAATTAGCAAGTCGTGAGTTATTCCAAGCGCGTTATTAACGAGCGGCAAATATTTTTCAGAATGTCCTCACAAATGACGTCGAGGTTTTCTCGTTTCTCGCCGAGAGTGACGGTGCGATGCGAAATAAAAAGTCGGCAAGAAGACGAAGTTAAATGAACCGGCAGATAATCGAAATCGACAGGCGACCTGGCGTCTCTTCCTGAGAGGATTTTCGGGCTCCTTCGAGAATACTGTGAGACTTGAAACTCCGTCCAGAGCCGAAGGGATCCTCGTATTGAGGGTTACTGCACGCGAGAAATTATCCCGAAGCGACGCGCTGCTCGCCTAGCGTGATTTCGTTCTTAAGAGATTTTGGGATTTCCAAGAGGTTCGTCGCAAAAGACCGCGGGACGCCGATCAAGCAGGTTAACTCCGGTTCCGCGTCAATCGTTCGTAAACCAGGAACCCCGGATAAATTACTGCCTGCCGATTTCGTTTTTAATTGTATATTTTTCTTTCAACCGTCACGTTACAATTGTTACTTCAATTTTTTTAATTGCAAATTTAATAAAGTAAGAGTGCACACGTATAGTGTTTATTTTATTAAACCTCTTACAAAACATTGACCAGACTATTGGAATTAAATACTCGCAAATTTCAATATTTTATAATTTTAATTTCTAATAAAAAAAAATATAAATAAAAAATGAGATTTAAACAGAAAAACGAGTTTTGTGCTTGCAAGTATTTCCTTGGTACACTTACTAACAACGTTATTCTGTGAACAATTTATTGAAACACAGAAAATAAATATTAAAAAACTAACAAATTTCTTTTTTTTTTTTTTTTAATTAAATTTTATCGAACGTCAATCGTCGACTCGTTTCATTTGTTTAAATATTTAATTTCTCGTCGAAATAACTCTGATAACCATTCGACGTTTTCCGATAAATCGTTCAGCGACATTGAGGAACGAAGGAGAGTATAGTGAGTCGAGTATAGAGAGTAGACAGAGTCGTAGTAGGCGTTACACACACTAACAGACTACACATTTCAGAGAGAAAACAAGCCGTAAGTTATAGGCATGCGGGTGCCGATTCGTCGATTCCCCAGTACGGACTCTTGGCATGCAGAAATACGACATGCGGTGCACAATTCTTGGTGCGCTCCACCCCGCAGGATCGTCCAGGAAGCTCATCGCCGCCACCTTGGACTCGCGCTTCATCCGTCAAGTGTACGCGTTTCATATTTCACGGCGCAAGCAATCTCAACCGATCGCGACGTCGATTCGTCGCAGTGGATTTACGGCGACAAAGGGAAATTGCAGGTGTCGATGCGAAGCGATCGAATCCCGTCAGACGTTCTATCGTCGGTTCAACAGTACAAAGGATTGATAAATCGATACGCCCGCGAGTTGGCATCGAATTGGCCGTATCGAAAAAAGATTTTGAATACGAAGTTAAAACGAGAGACGAGTAATATTTAACCGAACCGTAATTAGCGTGCTTACGGCTTGATTGATTCGTACGTCGCGGAATAAGAAAAATAGTAGATCTAAAGATAATACGCTGCGTTACGTTTCGCGATGCAAGCCGGTCGATCGGTTAACGTTAAAATGGCAAAATCCGAGTAAAAATCGCAGGAGCGTGAATATAATGCAGCGATATTCCCGCGAGGCCGCTTCGTCTCGATAGCGTTCTCCATCTCGTCGATTTATCTCCGGGCGTTTGTCGGCGCAGCCCCGCGCGAGCGGTCGCCGCGGCGCGTCGAAATATTCATGACGTATATACGCGCCGGAAATGTATGTATGTACGCGAGATCGCAGACGGATGAGGCGAGAGACACTCGGGGATACCCTCCGAGGAGCGGCGGCGAGGATATTGGTCTCGAAACGCGAATCCTCCAAGGGCGGAGTGCGTCCTTCGTAGGGGGTGCCGAGGTGCGCTTTCTCGTGCAGACATTTCTCTCGTGCGTTCCGGGATTTCGAGGATCGATTCCTCGCGCTTCCTCGGGCCTCCCTCCATTCGGAACGGACGTCGTTTCCTCCCGTGGACCGGACCGGCGGAGGAGGACCCTCCACGCCGAACCCCCTCAAGTACCGATCGAACGTCTACGAGACATTCGACTCTGAGTATCATGCGCTCTGCTACTTCTCTGGCGTGCCACCGTTTTATTAACTTCGGATGAGTAACGTGAGATGCAACAGACCTCGCGATAATCAGAATAGTTAGAAATGTTGGTGACATTTAGTGAGAGATATGGCGGTTACAATTTAGTAGCCTCGTTCTGTAGATTTTCGCATATTCGCATACCGTTGCGAAAAATATCGTAAGCTTCTACCGTAGCTCGGCTATGAAACACCTCACGTTGTTCAAGATATTGCACTTTTCGGTATTATTATTCACCCAGAAAGTATGACAATTGTAGGGGGTCACAGAGATTTTTTTTTTTATTTTTGTTCCCTTTTTTTTTTGTGTTTTATCGTATACGAGAGGATAGTTGGATTTTTATAACAGCAAGCAAGATTATCATAAAAATAACACGGACTTTTTACACATGAAAAACCAACTGAAAACTGTGCGCTGTTATTTCAAAACAACTGGCTGTTGTGTTGCGATAAATACTTGCACTTGTAATTAATCTACTTGTTTGTTTGTTTCGTTGAAGTTGGATCTTGAATCTCTCTATGCGTATATTAGTAATTTAAATTAATAATTTTTTACAAAAAATATATGTAATCGAAATCTATCGTATCTAGATAATTAATAGCTAATGAGCCACGACAAGAGAAAGAAAACTTTAATCTATCAATTAAAAATTTAGTTTCTTTTTTCTCTCTTTTCTTTCGATCGATTGACAATTCGTAGAAATGTAATTTAATGGTCAACGTACACGATTAAACCGCCATAATGATAGAATGCCTGATAAACCTCTTCACACTTGGAAATTCAATCATTTGTAACAACAAAACGTAATTTGATTCGATTGCAAAGTAGTTCAAGCATTTAAACAAAACGTCATGTTCGAGGATGACACTGCTCCTCCTTTTTCCTTCTTTCTCTTTCATTGTTATTCATACACCTACCGTCTGATTACTCGATATCTCGGAGAAAAAGAAAAACGAAAGATGGTAAAGGACCGATCCATTTAAAGTCGCGCTTCCAATCTCAATTCAAGATCCAAATCTACATATCGAATCGTTTGGCATTACGGCTTCGAACGTCTCATTTATGTTTAAGCTTGCACGTGAGTGTAACACATCGAAAATATCGCATCGGTTTCGAAAGTATTTCAAAAATTTGTTAAAGCGAAGAAGCCTTAAAAAACGTGTGCTCATATAAATCATAAAATATACATATGTATATTAGAATTTTAGAGAATCTAAATCAAACGAAATGTATATCATTATGAGAAATATCTTTGTGCAAATAATAAAAATATTTTTAAACACATTTAAGATATAAAAATATGCCTCGTGAATAATTACGATACGATTTGATTATTCAAATATTTTTGCATTCTAAACATTATTCGGAAAATTGTTTCAAAAGTTTTTCTTTTTATCGAATTATACAATAATAAAATAGTAAAATTTTTGACAGAGAGTAATTAAATTCTTTTAAAGTGATTCATAATATTTAATTTTAATTCAGTTATAATTCCGTGCTGATGTGTTAAGTCAAGTATAAGAATATTATTTTTAAAGAAGATTTAAATTGGATTTCTTCCGCACTTGAACGCTAAATTGCATTAGTTATCGGTTAAGTGATCAGCGTAACATATAACGTTTAAAATTAATTTCAAAATTGTAGCAAAGGAACGCAGTTTCTTTGTTTTGCGTAGGGAAAGTACTTGCGTCGAGAACTAAACTGAATTGTTCGTACATTATGTCCGCAGCGTCGGATGTTAATTACGTTATAACATTGTTACCGTAATGATTAATTGTTCGTTTACGTTTTCGTGCTGAAAACTGCTCTCGTCCAGTCACGCATTCCACAACTGTTAATGCTATCGTGGAGTGTGTATGTCGCGTTCATCGTTCGCACTATGCATCGTCGGCGCGATTCATTCGTCAAACGCAACGCAAAGAGACATATTTGTCGCTCATGCGTGTGATGCGTGTAAAGATACTTACGTTTTTGCGCGTGCACTGTGCACGCCTGAGTTTTTATGTTATCTTAAATTACAAATTGCGAGGCACGGGCAGAAGCATAATCGATCCTGGACGTACATCGATGATCAAACTAGCCGTTAATTAAAATAAAATACTTTCAGCAAAATTATATTTTTATCCAAAAAGAATTTTTTTTACTTTTGAAATTACCGTAGCGATAGATCTCTCTGACGCATCGGTTATTATTTGGCCCTCAAAGTTAGGATTCATTGTTATCTTCGTTTTAATGCCTGCATCTCTGCCTCTTTAGTTAATTACGAAGAAAGCTTATCCGAGGGTGAGGATAACGTTCTTGAACACCGCGGTATCGCTTAAAAGTAATTGCCCCGTCGAGCAGCATTCTACCTCGCTCGCAACTTTGATGCCGGAGAAAAAAAAAAATGAGAGAGTAACAGGAAGTGGCTTCAGTTTAGTGTACGTCAGTTCTCAGCTGGAAGTCCGCTTTAAACGCGAGACTGATACTACAATGAACCTTCTCATTTATGCACTTTGTTGATAACAAATTTCCCACTTTGTCGCAAGAATTTGAAAGTACCGTCGGTTATGGATAAAACGTAATTACTGTCATAATTATTAATACGTTGATTAATCTATTTAGAAATTATTCTCTATATATTGTTTATAATTTTAATGTGCACTTGCTTTAATATTTATAAAAAGATGTGGAATATTTAATAAAGCAAGAAATTATTTTTATATACAAAGTAATAAAATATTACTATTGTTATACGTATTAATAATATTAATCTGTTTACTCAAACATCGTGACATATTAAGTGAACATATTAAATTACGTGTAAACTTTCTAAATTAAAAACATTGGATTTTCAACAATAAAATATAATTATTTGTTCGCAATACGATTTGATCTCCACATTGTAAATTTTTATGCTATAATGAGCGATCTATCGTTGTAATCCAGGATCGATGGAAACGCTTCAATGCACACATCGACAGAAAGAAATCAAATAAGAATTCTGTACAAGATACACACAGACATACACGCAAGGATAAACCTTGTAAACTCAACGTGGACATGATGGAAGAAACTTTTTATATATATATCCAAAATTACTTCACAACATCGACAATCGCCTTTCACAAGGTGCTAATATAATTGTACTTGTTCATTCACGTCACAACATTATGTTCAAATTCCAATTCATGATAAAACTTGTTAAAATTTCTCGTACAGGTAGTTACGTATCACGTAATGTGAACTTGGCCACATCACGTAATTAAATATAAATACAATCTGAGCTTTTCATTTAATTTCCGACGATACTCATATCGATATTTAAGTCGTGCAATAAATCTGCATTTGTTGCGGCATACTTTTTGTAATAAGCAGACTTTATATGTATATAATGCATATATATAAATAAAATCTGCAATTTTTACTATAAAATATGTAACATCACGATTATGCTTGTTAGCAGGTTAAATAAGTTTTGATTTCCGTAAGTAATTACATGTACGATAGAAATATATACCAATACATGGATAGAGAAAGAGAGAATTTTACAAATTGCGTATCGTAGATGGACTCACCAACGCAGGGATTGTGGTTCACCGTTGAGAAGATCTTGTCGCACCGCCGCTTGATATGATTATTCGGACAAATGCATCCGAACATTGGCGAAAGTCGCAGCTGCGTCCAGGAATCATGACAAGCATCTCTAGAACAGCGATAAAAGATATAATTATAGATTGTGTAAAAATTTCGAATTGCGTGAAAAAATGTTTCAAATTAAAAAAAGAAAAAAATTTCATTAAAAAGTATAAAAAATCAATGTCTCCAAATGGCAGATTAATGGTGGTAGCGTATTAATATAAAAAGATAAATTACATTTTAATTGGTAATTTCATAAAAACCGTATGCCGTATATTTAATTGCAAGATTCGGAATCATGTTAATAACGGGTCACCGTGGTGCATTGTAATCGTAACCCACAGCTTTATAAATATTATTAATTAATCGCATTGAATTCCCGTTTCGCCTTGGGCCGCGTAAATCCCTCGCGCGAAGGATTAATGACTGGCCATCAAATATCGGCGTTTTGCCAAGTACATCGACCTACATCTGGTCCCCAATAGCCGTTAATAAATATTAAAATACGCAAACTCCGATATTCACCGTGCTACCGTACCATCGATATTTCGCTATATTTTTGTACATGTCTGTGTTCCAATAATCCGCGATAATTGCAAGACATTATCGATGCGATACATATCGGAATTTTAAAACACGCATAATTAACGACTACTGTCTTGGATATATTATTTAAATATATATTATAAAGCGATGTGTTGAAATAACGATGGATCTTTTTAATTTATTACGTATTAATATCACAATCGTACGTGCAATAACCAAACTATAGAAATAAATACATAAAAAAAAGGGACAAAAATAACAAAATTATTTTAACTGAAGTAGACTACCCATTCTCTTCTTATCTCATCGGATCAATTCACGTGCATTCTGCAGATTACAAATACACCAGAAAACTTTGATCACCAAAGCTATAAATCGTAATTCTTTTTTTTTTTCTTTCTTTGTAGAAGTTTCGTTAGCTTTGCAGGAGTCAGTCGCGCGGGTTACACTACGCCTCATATCTGGCGCGAGAACCTCGATCGGAAACTGAAACGTACTCAACTCTTTCCTCCCTTTTCCCGTCAAAAAGTAACGTAGAAACTTTACGCGAATCCAGACCAATTGACTTTCGAACTTACACGAAAACGCTTAACGGACCTTTCCTGCACACCGACAATTCGCCAGGAAGTAACAGCCCGATGCAGTTCGATGCACTCGGTGATGCACTGAGCGATTCAGGTTACTTCGCAAATGATAAGAGATTACAATTAGATCGTTTTATAATGGAAAAAAAAAGGAAAGAAAGAATATGCCGTTTCATTAAAAAATATGATTAAGTTATTTTAAAATACGTATTTGAGAGAAGAACTCATAAAAAGACGCGTACTTAATTAAACAAATAAATTAAGTACGCGTCTTTTTATGAGTTTAATGTATATTCAATCTGCGTTGAGCACACATATTCCTTTTATTAAGCTAATATGGTTCTGGTCACTTTTTTTTAATAAGATAAAAAAAATATGGATGAACGTAAAGGAAATGTAGGTAAAGGGAAATTCGACATGGAGACTCTCAAGCTTAAAATTATTTGGGTTAATGGCACACACGCTACGGTGAATCTTGCTCGTCGAATTAGAGGTCAAAGGAGGCAAAAGCGAGCAGATAGCAAAGCCGGAGCTGAAGAGACGGGATGAGGGTCGGATAGGAAGATGCATCAAAGGATGCACATAAGAACGAGAACGCAAGTCACGTTTCATTCCGCATCCTGTGATTTTGTTTAACTTCTCTTTCTCTCTGTACGAATAACGTCGCCAAATATTTTTATTGTTCTATCGTAAAAGCCTAAAGAGTATAATATCCTTACTTTTAAATTTAATTAAATTTAAATAAAAAAAATTGACATTTTATATTAAAAAACTAAAACATATAATAAAAATAAAAAATGTCTGAAATATGTAATACATATACTGCATATTAAATTACTTTTATAAATTTTACACTTAAAATGATTTAGTCTGTTAGTTACATTTATGTATTATATTTTTTTTTCTGTATAAAATGTTAAATATATGGACAGACACTAGAGAAACAAGTCTGCAAGTGTTTTTGACCGTGTCAATTTTTCTTTATCTCGCAGTAATATGTTTTTACTTTTCTCTTTGGGATACGTACATCGTTATTCAGTTGCCATTACACCTGATCGCTCTGGTACTATTGCATTCATGTGGCAGCTGTGAGTTTCGCGCAACTTCCAACAAATTTTGCGACCCAGTGACCCGCGCGTTTACGCCATTGGTGCAAATAAATCGCGTCACGGCGATATGAATGCGCATAACCGGTTAAAATAAGAAAACAACGGGGGTAGAGATTCATGATTCTCATACACCAAAATCCCCGACCTAAAGATCCGTCCGTTCTGCATTTTATATCGCATCGATAAGTAGCATATTCGTTTCCGCTCCATTGAGATCGAAGAAACTGTTTCGAAGTTTGATTCCCGAACAATTCGTTCTTCAAAGTAAAACCGCTTCTTTCAAACTTTCCCTCAATTACAAAGTTTTCGAAATGTGATTAAGAAATCTCTTACAGACCATCGATTTTTGAAGTTTAAAATTGTTATAAACGGAAAAAAAAAAATTAGAAAATAATTTTTAATTATATATATTAATTTGTAACACGTCGTTGTTCAAATTTTCATAAAAATTAAATAACCTAATTAGTTCAGACATTTCGTGACGTAAAATTAAGTTGCAATAAAATCGAGATATTAATTTTATAAAATTCGCACGGAAAGACGATATTGAAACAAAGTGATACAGACGCGAATTAGTCAGTCGCTTCCATGAAGAAAGTCACGACGGCTTGAAACGTCCTAGAAAGTTTCTACACGGTTAGAAGTGTCAGAAGTGTCTCTCTCAGACATTCAAAATGTTTCCTAATATTCCACGTCTATCCGTTTCAGACATACATACGTATAATTCATATAATTACATTTTTCATCCGTACGAGAAATCAGAAAATCTTGCGAGAAGATTAGAGTATATTTTACTATATAAAACGTAGGCGAGTATTGTGCAAATCCCATGAAAAGCACGATTTAAATTCAATAAGCGCGAAGTGTCCTGAAATATTAGCGCACGTTTAATATTCGGTGTGAGTAGGGAAAGGTCAAAATTCGTTTTAATATCGCTACATTACGGGTCAGACGAGATATTACAACTTTCGTAATTTGTCCATGGTATAAAATGCAAAATTAATTCTCTCGTGGAGTTATTGCAAGCTGTTTAATTATTCATTGACCATCGATTCTTTGTAAAAAAAATGACTGGTTATTGAAATATTTTAATGAGAAACTTTCTCCTTAAGTATCTATTTTCTCTAGTATACATATAATTATATAACTATTTTTTTTTTATCCATACATCCACGGCGAAATATTTTTATGTAAATTTTGTATACGTGAAATCGTTTAAAATTGTTTTTACAAAGACGGTGCTTTAACGAAACCGGAACGGGTTTGCCAAAGGTTTGGCAACGGTTCGATGAAATGGTCGTGTTATCACGAATGAATTACAGCAAGAGTCCCATATGTGGCTGATACCGCCACCATAGAGACCCATTCTGCGGCAACCCGAGCACGAGCAAACTCACTCCACTTTTCCACACGTCTGACGGGTTTTCCCGACGAATGCGGCCGCTTGAACATCGACAAAAGCTATGCATAGGCGGCATCGAAAAGCTCCTGAATAATGCATGCGCCTATCGAGTCTTGCGCGAATGATTAACGACGTGAGGTCCGAAAAGTCGAACCGCTTTTTTTTTTATTTTTTTTTTTGATTGAACCTACTTTTCATTTTTCTCGTCTTCCTCATTTCTTTAAATGTTCCTCCCCAAACACAAAGCTGCGAAACGTACGGCGAATTTATATAAAAGTATTGTAATAACTGTTCTAAATTTATTTTTACATAAAAATATGTGAACATAGGTTCTTTATTTTAGTCCTCGCTTTTACCAATATGTGTTTGTAGTCGCAAGAGTCGTTTCCTTCGTCACTTTTATAACATTCACCCTTTACTAAAGTAAGACCGACGTTAGGGGCTGTAACTCTTAACGTTTTCTCACAGATCATCTCTCGTGTGAGATCATAGTCGCGAGGATGAAAACCGGCGACCAGCAGCTCGTTTAAGGGTTGTTTGACAGCGGGTATGAAGCCCCCGGCTCGAGACAACCCTTACACCTATCACGTGACGATACGACCTCATTAAAATTCATAAGGCGACTCGCCAGTTCCCGCTTTAACGCCCCACATCGTATGAAGCGCGCATTATACATTTATAGATGCCCTCGCGTATATACGGGGTGTGTCGACTATCCTCGTCTCTACTTACACGGATGCTTGATGACTCGAAGTAAGCAAACGCTTTTCCTTCTACCTCTTACAAATTAATTTCGTTCTAATTTTATTTAATATTTTAATATTCCGAAGTAAAAAATATAATTGACGCGAACAAAATTTTTTCTTTAAATTGTCAAAGAAATAAATTGTAAGATATTATTAATGAAGTCTTAGTTCAATTGCGAGATTGAGTATTAAAACTTGATCAAGAAATTCCGTAAAGTACAGAGTCAGTTAGCGCTAAATATTTATCAAGCCTTCATTTCTTTGCCCAGTCGCTGCCTCGCTGTGATCTCAGGACGATGAAAAATATCCACGCGCACGTAATTACTATGAGTCGCGTCAAGAAGCCAACGTAAACTATGTTTACTTTTTATTTCTGTTTCCCTTATTTCCCCTCGTCACAGTGAGATATTGTCTCCCCCTTTCCTTCCTATTCTCTCCGAACCACTTTTACTCGGTCCTTTACTTTCTTTTTCTTCGCCTCTCCCTCTGAAAGTTGCGCCGGGCAAAGTCGGCGAACTCGAAGTTTCCCTGAAAACTCGCAGTTGCAACTGCATTCTCCAATTGTGAACGTTGAGCGCGCGCACATACGGGAAAAGTTCGCAATTAGCGCTAATTACGCTCGAATGGTCGACAATTAATTCGCGCAATCTGGCCCTCAATCTCGGTCACGGTTACCGGGTTTTGCGAAATAGAGCAACGGCGCAGTTGCATTTCACTTGACTGATGACGTAGCGCAAAAAATATCAGCGACAATTTGACGCCTTTTGAATCATTTAGCTAACGTTACGCGGTTGATCAGTCGAAGTTAAAACGCTATCATTCGCGTGAATTCACTTCCCTTTTTCTTGCTAATTACATACAAATTACACGTTCTACCGTAAATTCTGCCTACAACGCAAGATATTACCTCGTCCTAGCGTTTCGTACATTTTAAAGTACAAAAGTTTTATAAAAATGTAAGTTACATTTAATAAAATATAATCCTACGATAATTTTTGATGACTATACTATTTTATTTTATTTGCAATTTATAGACGGCTATAGTTACGTAATTATATTTTCATTTATTATTGCATTTAGTTTGGACATACATAAAAGTGATATTACCCGGAAACTAACTCCGGCAAGTTAATTTTCTATTTTTTTAAATTCATGGAAATGCATTGTAAATGATTTTCTTGCAAATATTTATACGTTTCAGCAACAGAACGCTTAATGTTCTTCGCTTAATGTTCTTCTCAATCAGCGAATACGCGCTTTGTATTCTAAAACGTTCCGGGATTGCATTTTGCGAATATGAAATCGTATTTCACGCTGGGCGAACATACGAAGGCAACGGTATTCGCGATGAAGGCAACGCTACATTACTCTTTATTCATATTCCGAGAAAGTTGCAATAACTTCAGCATCGTACGATAAATGAGAAGTTTTATCGAAGTTTGCGCTGCACTTGTGCGGATTGCACGCGTTCCGCGCGCGCCAAACTTCGATATTAACGCTAATTAAGGACGAGATTAATTTCGGTACAAGAACCGCCATCCGGTTGATAACTTACAAAAAGATAAGTTTAGTTAAGCTGATTTAATTGCACCGATAACTGGAACTAGAAAAAAAAAAAAAAAGAAACCCGTCTATGTAAGATACAACAGTATTTGGCACTGAAAATCACGGCATTGCAAGAAAGATACTTTTAATTATTATTAATTAAGTCATGCTACTGATTCAAAAATCCACGGACGAAACGTTACGATTGAATGACTATAATACGCTCGGCTCGTCAAGTCGTTTTGCATTTAACGCCAGTCCCGATTCACTTTTCTCTAATTAACGTGTTTCAATTTGCCGAGATAATGATTCCGCGCGTGGGAATGTTAAAGATAAATATGTATCGCGCAATGCGCTGCGTTAATTGACTAATCGCGTATTCGCAATCGCTTTTGTGACCAATGGCAAGAGTCGTATCGTTGCTATCGCTCTCCTTCGTCGCTACGTGCCGGAATTCGCGTTGAAACCATCGAAAATCCCATTACGGAACTACGGCGTCGTAATTATGGCGCGGCGGGTCGCATACGTGCCGCACGTACGTAGCATCCTGCCGTCGTTCGCATACTCAGCCGCGTGTACACGCACACGGGTACTCGTCACAGCTCGCAATGCAACGAGAAATTTAGTGCACGATAAGATCGTTGCCATTAAAAGAGCGCTCGCAAAATTATAGCCGATTTTTGCGGGGAGATAGCCGAAGAATGTGAGTGGTAAATTTGAAGCTTAACCGCAGACTGCTCGCTTCGTGAAAAACGAGAGTTTTTTCATTTTTCCCAAATAAATGTGTGCTGAAATTTCGAATGTCACTATTTTTTTTTTTTTTACTTTTTTTTCTATTTTTTTTTGTTGCATTACTAGCTTTTTATTATTTATACGTGATGGTAAGTTTTTTGACAAAAGTTCCTGGGGAGATATGCGTTTTAATGTGCGTGCACATACTCGTCACGGCTTGCAACATAGCGTGAGAGTCGTATTACGATAACGTCGCCCGTGCGCAAAACGCTTGGGAAATTACGACCGATTTTTGAAAAGAGATATCAGAACGACAGAAGTGTAAAATTCGAAGGGCTTTGAAACTAAAGTGCAAAACTTGGCTGGAAAATAAAAGCAAAGCATAAACATTGGCGGTGGTTTTTCTCCCGCGGGATAGTCACCGCGGTGTTTTCAGAGAATACAATTTACGAGGCTGCATTCAACGCTCGGGGACGGCACGGGATATTCGGGATTCATCAGTGTAATGCGATCACAATGATTAAGGGCAGTGGAGTGGACGACGTTCGCAGCGTGAGAATGGACGGACGAAAGAGAGATGCGCCAGCGCGAGAAAGACGGCGCGAGAGGTTGTTGAAGCGGGGTCGAAATACACGGAAAAGCGTGGTGGCAGGTGGAGGAGACCCTTTCTCACCTGCATATTGTATGCCGTATGCTGCGAGTTTACTGCTCTGAATTACCACCGCACCTACCCTTCACCCTGTTACTCCCTCCCTCTCCTCCCGCGGTTGCTTTCACGGCGTGCCCTCGTTCCGCAAATCCTCCCTCTCCCTCCCCCACCGTTTGCCCGCTCGCGCGGTTGTGTATGCCAGGCACGAGACTAACGCATAAATTAACACTTTGCCCTCTTCATTCCGCCGGACCCGGAAATTCTTCGGGGCGCCGGTTGCGTTCAAATCCTGCCGTAATTAACCTTCAAGTTAACTCCGCGCGTCGCGGTTACCATTGTTATCGGGAATCTCGCGAATTAGGGCAATTCCAGGACCCTCGATCGCCAAGAATTGCTGCGGGACTTCGAGTGCGAATTGCGCTGATAGATGGTACTCGACTTAATTTCGATTGCTCCCGTACGGCCGCGTACGTAAAAACGCGCACGATGAAAAGATACATCCGATTCCAATTCCCGAACGTAATTAGATCTCTTTGCCAATCACAGTTAAGTCGATCTTAAGTATCTTCAACGTTTAATCTATTCGCGGATCGATTAGTGCGCTTTGAAATATAAAAGTGTCTTTAACAAAGGATAACGTAAGTAAAGTATCGATCAGATAAAGAATTAAGTCAGTAGAAAAACTGTTTACTGTTTAAGATAATCTCAAAATAATTAACGTCACTTTAATTATTTCTAAATCAGCCGCATTTACGAGCAGTATAAAGACCGTGATAATTGAAAAAAAAAAAAGAATGACGGCATAAACTTAACAGATCCCGCTGATTTGCTTCGCGACTTAAAAAGAAAATGCCTCCTCGGTTCTATTTCAACGTTGAGGTTTTTACCATACCGGGAGCGCAATGATGAGTTCCGACACGAGCGCGTAATTCCCGGTCATGCTCAGTATCAGGACATGCGTAAAAAAAAAAATGAAGAGCGACGGAGAAGGAGCTGGACCGGAAAGGATGCAGGCGGGCAAGGTGGGACGGTGCTTTCAACCGCATTGCAGAATTACCCGGCCAAGTTCCTGCTCGGAGAGCATAAAACAACCGCCAGCGGCTGCTGGCCGACACCAAATTTATGACGCGCTTATATGCCGAAATGGAAAAGCGCATGGAAGTCAGTCCCTTACCTAACTTTCCTGCCGGTCGGATCGTATCGCTTGATTTTATCGAAACTTCACGCGGCGACTGCGAATCGCAGGGATATAATATATGTATATGACGATGGAACTCCTTTTTCATGCCTCGCTACGTAAATACTATCGTCTCTTAACACATTTGAATTTAAACTTTTTAATAAAAATACATTCATTAAATCCGTCATTTATAAAGAAATCGTATATACGCTACACTAATTTCTTTTTTAAATAAATACATTCTCTTTAAATTAATCATTAATAATTTATATTTAAATATTAAATATTCCGCGGCTCGGTAAAAATTTATTTTCTTCAAGTTTCTCTCCTTTAAGCTTTTAATTGTTAAATGTTATAATTGCGGGGACGAGGAACGTTGTGACAACGTGGGTTATCGCCGAAAAATCTACACCCTCGTTCCTTCCGGCGATCTCTTTTCGTTTCGCTAACAGATGCGGCGGAATTACGCGCGCCGCGCGCAGAATGACGTCGACGCGGACAGCTTCGTCGGTGCCGAAGAGAGAGTTCAGCCTTTGCCGAACAACCGGTCATGTTTCTGGCTTTGATGGCCTGCTATGGGCATCTATTCTTGCCAGCTACCTCGCCCCCTCCGCCCCCCAACCCTTCTCTCCTTATTTCACGTGCAATTGTAAGTGCTACTCCTCCGCGCCAGGAATCGCGGCCACGTTCGCGCCAGTTTCTCGGAGATGTAACTCCGTAGATCGTGACTGCGCGAATCCACCCGGGGGAGACATACATTCGCAGCTACGCCATTTCCATTGAAACTACCCCGATGGATGCGATGCCTTGAAACCGAGGGTCCAACATAACGTCAAGAACGTAACGCGGAAACTCGCGAGAAAAGCTACCTTTGGCATTTAAATATTAAAGCAACTTAAATTTATTTTGCAGGCACGCAAATTTTTATACGCTTCGAAACTTTGTATTTAAATATTTTTAACTAATTCCCCAAATAATTCTCAAATCTTTACATTAGTATTATAAACGTCGAGGTAGCTGCGTTTAACGAGATGCACGCTGTCGGTACCGATATCACGCTTTCGTCAGAAAGTTTACGTCAAAAACGCAGCCGTGAAATTTGTTCGGGGGATATAATCGAGGTGTAATGCGATTCACCTTGCGCGATCTATCATCCGCGTACATCCCGGAAACTTATCCCGACTAGATCAATCTGATTCATCAAGATGAATCCGCCGTCCGTTTCGCAACTTATGATTCGCGTGCCGGAAGAAATGGTGAATAAATCAAATCGCAAATGCGTTTGACGTGTGGTCAGATTGCGAAGTTTTCCGCAGAATTGCCCGCAGCTCGAGCACCATCGCCGGCGAGAAGACCATTCCGCTCCGTTCGCACGACTCGATTGCACCGCGAAAGTTGTCGATACATCGTTTCTCTCAGCTGATTTGCGTTAACGTGAAAATTATCGCATTGCAAAACCAGGTTGTTGCGTTATGATGACGCGACGCGTTGCCGAGAAATTTAATTTCGCCCGATTAGAGATCGCCGAAATGAGAACGATTCAACATGTGTTAATAACGCCCCGATGCATTGACCTATCTGATTATTTAATTATTGCTTAAATGTTAATTAAAATAATTATAAGCGATAAGGTTTTGAATTTAATTGTACAAAATATTTTTGTATTATATTAGAAGAAACGATGCGAGCGCGTTATTACATTCAGGGATATTAGTTATATTAATATCTTTATGATAATTACAATTGAGTGATCTGTGACTGACGGCGTGTTGCCTATTCACTTACATTTGTAGCTCTCGGTTAGGTTAGGACAGGTTATTTTCCGTCCTTCCTTCCTTCCTTCCTTCCTTCCTTCCTTCCTTCCTTCCTTCCTCCCGTGGCAGCATTCTGGATTATCCTGACGTCTTGCAGCACTCAAAATCACTTGGCACTATATTACACTGCTCTGCTTTTTTTTTATAATCATTGTCACTGATCACGAATACTATCACTCGAGAGGCGAACGTCCGAAGAACGACTGAGTCACCACTTGCGCTTCTGCGACGCTTAGTGATCGACGGAGGTAATCTTGGCTCTGATTTACTTTTATAAACCACTTTACATCACCACGTCGTAAGCCTTTAATTAACACGAACTCAATGACGATGCTTCGGGCGACAGATCGCAAAATTTTCTGATCATTCAGCGTATCGATCGGAAATTAAGCAGGTCCGAGTAGTCGCGTAATTAGTCATGTAATCCCACGGAGAATATGCGGAGAAGTTCGAGGGGACTGAATGAAGGAGGGATCCAAGACGGACTCGAGGGATTCGCGAATCCGGTCACGGTAGAAATTAATTTTCGACCGGTGGCGGCGGCGACGGAGGAGAGAATTTAATAGCACCCAGAAATCAGGAGTGATCGCGCTAATTTGAGTCCTCGTCCATCCCGCTGTACTTTCTCGTATTCTGTAGGTACACGGCCAAGATCGTTATAAGCACTTGTAAAGCAGTAATATACATAAATTAATTTAAACTAAATATAAAGGTACATATGTATATATCCCAGATAAAGAGAAAAAGAAAATTTACAACATCGAAATCGCGCGGAGAATATTTCGTATCGTTGCCAATTTCTTGTGTCGTGATTGAATATTTAATTTGAGTGTCGTGGATTATTATATATATTTTATATATATTTATATATTTATATATATATTTATTTGTATATATATTTCTTTTATAGTGAGATATGGAATTTTTTCTTTAAACCTCAAAGTTTTTTTTTTGTCAGCTGATGTTAACTCTCGCTTGGCGCGAAGCAAGCCAAGCGAAAGATCCAATCAGCCTCGGTTTCAAGAGGTAACAATTAAATCGAGATTCAGCTAATAACAAGCTATAGTTTGGTCAAGCAAAAGCGGCAGTGATATTGTCACGATCGGACATTAATGAATGGCTTCCGCGGATCGGCCGCGTGTAAGATGCTACCTACCATTTTTTCCCAGGCACCGGCAACTTTTCATTCTATCGTGTGCCGTGATGCATTCGAGATGCAGTACTCGATCGTATGCAATCGATGTGATCCTGTCGACCGATCCGACTAGGTACTTAATCAAAAATACCTACAACGTTTTAGTTTCAAATTGCTTATAAATTCGTACTCATTACGCTGTCATACAGCTATATTTGTATTTCGTCTAGTCCAAAGCACGTTAAATATTCATTTATCAGAAATACTTATTTTATTGTCGACGTTAATTTAACAAATACAACGAAAGACGAAAGTATTGAATTAAACGATATATAGTCATTGTCAGTGATAGAGTCACCACACATTGTTTTACTTTTTATTGTATAATTAATATAATTATATGATTTTAAATTAATTTTTTTTGTTACTTTGAGAATAACTTTATTTAGACTTTTATTAGAATTGAATGAGGAGGAAACGGGCGAGAAATAAAAAAAGAGTGTCAAAGCGTGGAAAAAAGGCGGAATCGATTACTCGCAAAAAGCCTGTCCTTCGTTAAGGAACCGCCTCATCGTCATCTTTATCCGTTTCGGCGGGCTCATACGTGAGTCGCATCACCTGCTGCAATTACGCTGACCTCGAAAAACTCGTTAATCTGGAAGATAATCAGCCCGCCGAAATGCAAGCTCGAACGCGCAGCCCCGGCTCGACGGAACCCATTAAGTTTCCATACGTGCGCGGAAAATTAGCAAGATAAATCCGCAATGCGTAGAAACGCTCGACGAAAAGAGCGAGAGTCACGATCGTAAATTGCAAATGCAATTGAAGTTGCATTTCTCGTATATAAGTCACCGGTGCGTAAATTGTCAATTTCTAGCAGTACAATCAGTGAGCTTTATTCGCTTCCACCGCCTACAATATTAATAAGCACGTAAAAAGTGTAATATAACTATATTTACTTACTCTTTAAAAATATATGTAAAAATCAAATTATAATTAGGAAAATTAATTTATGAACGTTGTAAATTTCCCATATACGTTTTCATACAAATAAGTGAAGTTTCAATGGAATTGAAAAGTGCATCTAGATTCTTTTGCAAATTGCTTTAACATACAGATTGTTTTACTGGGTAGATCTGTTATAGGCTTGCTACCACGACCGAGTATTAAGCGGAATTTCTCGGAAATTGAGGAAGCAGGTCGTACGCTTAGGATTACATACGGCCCGGCTAGATAATACAATAGTGGGCTCGGAAATCCCATATGGATTACTCTGAGAATGATGGACTCGGTTGACTTTTGTCACTTCCAAGCGATTACCTCGTCGAAATTTCTGCGCTGCGTCGAGTAAGGTGCATCCACAGGACCTTTCGGCATTCGCCGCGTAATGAACGTTTACCGAGTAATTATTATGTGCCTACTGTGTAATTAAGAAAAACGTATGAGCTGCATTAGCTCTTTTTAGGCTACTCTCGGTAAGGTCTGTTTTTTTTTTTTTTTTTTTTTTTTTTTTGACTCGATTAGATTAGCGATTTTCTGTTCAGCATGCAAATGCACACTATGAAACTTAACGCAAATTTAACGCGTTTGTTTAAAAATAGAGAGATTTTTGTGCAAAGATTACTTGGTTTAAGTTCCATTTAAATCATGTACTTTAGTTCTTTTTTATAATAATTTTGTGTAAACCTTGTGTAAAACTAAGAATAAAAATATCAATCAAGAAATTTTTTTGTAATTACGTATGTAAAAAATTATACGTTTTTTCACGTATATCTTTTAGTGCTTATTCAATAATTTATATTGGTTCTCGATAAACTAAATTAATAGATATTTCCGGATTTGATAATAATTTATGCTATTAATATTATGGAATTATTTTCAATGTTATGGTAAATAACTTGATATTTTAACATACAAATAAATTAATTTACTGATTAATTAATTAACTTACGTATATTAATTAGAATTTATTACACGATACTGCTATTCGATTTATCATATTTAAAACACTTTATATTACAGATTAATATTATTAACTGCCCTCCAATTTCAAGTATTATAATTGTATTGCATATTCCTTTATTACATCTGTATACCTGTGTGCAATATTAGTATTTAAAAAACAATTATTGTTAACACGAGCTTTACACGTACGTATATATATTATTCATTGCTTTTTCGTGAAAAAACTTGTTCTCGAGCAACGGCAATGTTGCTACTTATTCCGAAAGATTAACTCTGCAAGAAGTCTTGCGAGTGGAATCTTGATCCTCTGAGTAAAAACGAACCGGCCGGTCTGGACCAAGAGCTACGCCGGAGTATGAACGAGCTCTTCGAGACGGAATTGAAGGAACGAAGAACCGATGGAACGAAATTGCCTGCGATGTACGATGAACGTAGATAGGGTGGATCGCGAGCTGGGTTAGGTCCCCGACCTCGTTAAGACACAATAAAATTGCACGGCGTAAAAAAAGGCCGCGAGGCAGAGATTGCTCCGAGCGATCTCCTAATCAAGCTCCCGCTATCACGCCACCCTTGTCCTTTTTCCTATTTTTTATTTTTTTTTCTTTCTTTCTTACCAGCAATTTAGATACTTATTATTGCTCGTAGTGCCAGCTTCGATCCCAATCGAGCCAAAGTCCAATCGCGATATCAGCAACGATGTTATTTGGCAACAATTTCTACTTTAAAAGATACGAACTTAAATTTTCCAAAAAGTGTTTTAACTTGATTTAAATGCATCTTTAAATTTTAATTATGATTATTTATATTGAGACTGTATTGCTATATATTATATTTAATATTATGAAGCACGTGCTATTTATTCTTATTTCTTTCTCAAAGAAAACCGTTTAACAATTAATAAATTTTGATAATAAATTTTAAAGATATGTATCTTATCTGGTCATTTTAATACCTTTGACTTCATTATTCACATTAATCACATTTACATCATTAAGTGTACAGTTTATATACATTCAAATATTAATTATATTCATTTCTTTCAATTAATTAAGTAAACTACAAGTACGTAATCTAATCAGCAAGTACAACGTGACCACCACTTAAAACATCTTGATACGCACAACTGAGTATTCGGTATAATTTAATGTCGATATAATAGTCAAAATGTTCGACAAAATATTCGGCATAGAAACTCTATGGAAAAGTAAGAACATAAACAATGTCTCGCTCGACCTCGTTGTTGTTATTCCCGCATTTCTCAGTCGCTGAACGGGTAATGTACTTGCACGCATGAAGCACGTACAGCGAACAGCGCCAGCGGTGAGAGCCGCATGCGCGGCGCTGGGCCGTCTTCCCACTCGCTGCAGTTCCTTCTATCAGTCCCCTGCCGGGATCTGACTACGTAACATCTCTGCGTTGGACGCTCCGTCTTTTGAGGTTTGTCTCATCCACATTTATATGTGCTATATTACATTCGAGTCCCCGGGCCGTCACGTAGTCGCGAGTGAATAATTGCGTAGTTCGGTCAAGCTCCAAGTGACCTGATCGACGATAAATGTAAACGCTGCCGATCTTGGAAAATTCGCGACGCGGCCGGCTGTACAATCAGTGTTAGAAAGAGAGTGAATCGTCGATCAGGTCGGTCGGAGCTCGTTCGGAGTGTTCGCTCGAAGATCTTATCTACGGGAATCGCGACGTACTCGAGTTTAAAGATCTGCGGAGCGAGCGAGCGATGACGAGGAATCGGGAGTATGGGCCATGTCTCGCGCGGTGCGGGGGGAAGTCGGGGCTCGCGCGCGCGGGGCAAGGGGATCGCGAGACACAAGATCGCGACGTACTCGAGTTTAAAGATCTGCGGAGCGAGCGAGCGATGACGAGGAATCGGGAGTATGGGCCATGTCTCGCGCGGTGCGGGGGGAAGTCGGGGCTCGCGCGCGCGGGGCAAGGGGATCGCCAGACACAAGATGATCGACCTTCAGACCGTCGTGCGGTAGTCGGAGCAAGGGGAGACGGAAAGTAGGTCAAACGGGACCTACGACAACTGCGTGCGTGATCTACAATCGTCTCGGTGGTGAACAGGATTCGCGCGCGCAGTGCCCACCTGTTTTCTCGCGCTGGCACGATGTCCAACGACATTGCCAATGATGCAGCTAGCGGGTCTTAATACGCGCGGAATATTTTATACGCAGATGGTGCGTACGATTATATTTTTGTATTCCTACATTTAATTAATTAAACAAAACTTTGTAATGTTTCAGGTGAAGATCCAGAGGAGAAGAGGACGTGTTTCTGTCGCCAATAACTAGCGAACGCAGCATTCAACCATTTCCTTGCGATCGCACGATATACATATGCCACACAACGTAGCCAGCGGATCTTAATTCGCGTGGAATATTTTATACGCGGATGGTACGTATAATTACATTTTTATATTGACATATTTAATTATGTATTAATAATTATAAAATATAGATAAAAATAAAATATATACAAGAATTAATTGAGCAAACTTTTGGTTCTGTTTCATGTAAAGATCCAGAAAACCTAACATCCAACCTGAGAGGAAGAGGCCCATTCTACATTCTGAGAGGAGGAGGAGGCCTCGGAAAGGTATCTTGCGTCGTCGGAGCAACCCCAAGGTAAATATTACTTTCTTATTACACAGCATTATTAACTTTGTCTTTTGGTTAGAAATTATTTTATTTTTATTCATTTAATTTGAAATTTAATTAAAAACGTTAATAATATTTTTTTAAACAGTGTAACTATTACAAACATTTCTATAATAAAAATTTCTTTTGTATGTTGCAGAATCTAAACTCCGGTGCCTGGTGAGTCGCATGCCTTACGTTTTTTTCTAATGTAAGCCATTCGGGTGGGAAAAATTATGATGCTCGCGGAAAAATAGCATTAATAAAATAATAAAAAAATATTTAATACATTAAAATAATACTTAACGCGAATAGTACATGATAGGTAATTAAATTTAACATAAATTATAAACGTTTAAATAAAAAATAAAAATACCTCGCCTCCTGAATTGTGTATAATATCTTGTACAACTAATTCTAATTTAATTATATCAATCTAAATTACATACAACCGTATGTAATTTAACTTGATATACTTACAGCTCAACACTTTTTTGGATTTTTATCTGAGCGAACCAAGAGTTCTGCTTAGATAAAAATCCGAAGGAGAAATCAAGTGCCGCACGCCTAAAATAATAAATTCGAACCGCGGCCGGTTCGTCGGGCCGTTTTCGGGTTGCCGAGCAATAGTATTCGGGCGGATTTTGCTAATTAAACTTTATAATCGCGAGTGTTGGACAGTTACAAACGAAAGTATTAAGTAAATTATTCGGGCGCGTTCGCGAGTTTCTAATACGCGGAATGATGACTACACGTCCCAACTGAGAGGATGAGGAGGCCCAAGGAAGGCAACATGCATCGGCAGAGCATCTTTTAGGTGAGTAATAATTTTTAATTACATAAAATCGTTAGCTTTGTAATTTCTTTAACAGATAACTTTATTTATACATTTTTTTTAATTAAAGAATTAATCAAAAACGCGTAATATTTTTTTTAACAGTGAATGTATATTTAGCATCTCTACAATTAATGTTTTTTTAATTTTATGTTACAGTCACCTGCTGTATCGTCAACTCTGCTGCTGCGCATCGACCGGTGAGTCGCATGTTTTTGTATAATGCGTTTTGGGGTAAAGAATATTATTTGCAAAAATGTAATAGTAATTATTAAAATTTTTTTAATAATATTCCCTATTTTAATAAATTTTAAAACAACGTTTTAGTGTTTATTTTCTATTACACAAGTACGCTCAAATCCGCGTTTAATCGGAACTCTTGTATGTGGTAATTTTAATTTACGATGGGATCTGCGGAGAATCGACAATAATTCTGCTCGATAAATATCTGAAATATTTCGAGACCGTCGAAGCTCATGATTTTAATCAAAACCGCGAAACGTATTGTTCTCTATCAATATTAATATTTCAAAAATTAATAAATCGCCCTTTGCTCAAAAATAAAAAAAATTTCCTTAAATTTATACGCGATTTATGTATTTATTTTGCCTTTTTCGAACGATTTAAGGATACGGAGTGTATTTAAGAAAAGCTTCGCACGCTGTAATTATATATATGGGACATTTCGAGGGTTAATTCGGCAGACAATTGCGTACGCGCGGAACGCGCGTAATCGCGATCCGGAGTACCCGCGGTCGCGTATCGGTGCGTTCTAATTTGTCCGGCTGCAGCTGGCGGAATTGCGTGGCCATAATCGCGTATGAATGCGTGCAGTCGCATGCATCGCGTGAGTAGCCGCGTTTCGTATCGCGCACGTAGCGGATTCCGGCGCGTGATCACGTCCGCAGAATAGGATTTTCACGAGGCGCACGAATTCTCTTCGCTATGAAAACGCCCGGCGCGTATCTGGCCGAATTGCGTCACACGTCAGAATGTCTCGCGAGCCTGGACGTGAAATTTTTAGAAACATCTCCGGTTACTTGGAATATCGCCCGGATAAAAAGAAATAAATTCATATACACCCAAGTCTAATTACAAACGTTTATATCTAATTACGAAGTCGACACGATGCAACGTGTTTTGCCGACATTATATTGTAAATATTTATTAATTAATTATTAGAATAATCAATACCGCGTGTAATATGTGTGGTATGCAAAATCACAAATTCTCAAATTTGATATCATATACGTATATGTATATTATAAAACACGTGTAATTAATCTGAAATCTGGGAATGCCAACTGCTTTTATATCTTTTTTTACATTTTTTTTTTGTCTTTTAATTAATTTATTCCAAGAGTTTTCGTTTCTCTGAGATTTAAAATCACTTTTAAGTATAGAGACAACATTTATTAAGAACTCACGGTATTGTTGACACTACGACAGACAATGACGACACGTTACATAAAGTTTTAGTTGCTTTATTTTTCGGTGCAATGCGGTTTTCATCTAGATTTCTCAATTAGAAAAATCCAATAATGGCGCAACTGTTTGAAGTGCGCCGGACAACGATGAATTCTCAATATTGCACAAAGCAATTTTTATCTTGTATATTTAACTCTCGCTAGTGCATCTACATTATCGTCTTCTCCAAAAAAAAATTTATTAGAGTGCCGTAATAATCAAATAATTATTTGTTTACTAGTATAAATTCAATTTTTTATAAATTAAAATTTTCTTCATATAATTAATGTGTTGGAAAGGTGTAAGAAATACAAAACAGAATGCATTGTAATAAATTTGTTAAATACAATGGCAGTAATGAAGATAAATTACATTGTGTGATATCATTGTAATTATAAGTCACACCAATATTTTTGTAAATTACTGCGATATATAATTTCAAGATATATCATTTCTTATCGTATAAGTAACAAAAAAAAAACGGGAAATATAATAGCAGTAGTAGTACTTATTTACGGTATTACTTCAAATTATAATATCTAAACATGGTATGATAAATTAGTTTTCTTTATTATTTCTTTATAAATAAATTAATACATTTCATTAAAAAATGTTTTATTCATATTTGGCAAAAAAAAAAAAAAAAAAAAAAAAAAAAAAAAAAGGAATAATTCACGCGTGATAATATATAAGCCATGGTTTCCGAATTTGCAATTTTTACTTTTACCGTGATCCGTATTTTAAAGTCTACCTTCTCGACTAAGTTAAACCTCTGTTTTGTATTCGTCTAAAGTTCGCTCGAGAAATTCTATCTGAGTCATATTACCTCGTCACGAGTGGCTTTACCGGCGCTTCTTATAAATTGAATTTTGGGAAGACTTTAATGTACCCAAACATACACGCAGGTCACTTAAAAGTAACAGGCTTCCATGCGCATTTTAATTCCCTGACGTATATTTCCAATTATATTTCAACTTATAAGACATGGATATTTAGTTTCCGCGTGTTAATCAGAGAAATATATGAATTTTGATTTAAAAGTTTAGCAATTTTTAAGTTTATCACTTGACAAAAAGTTGCGGGGCTCAGCAAACAGTATTAACATAATGCGATCCGCTTATTTGGAAAGTGGTGTAAGTTTAGTTTTGAAACATTATGCATTTCAATGAGAAACGGGATATAAACCCGTGCGATATATCGATTTCAACAAGTTCCTCGAAATTGGACTTACACCGCTTTCATGATACTCATATCACTCACGGAGACTCATATCAAACTGTAGTAAGAGAGTTTATGCAGCACCGCCGAAGCTATAACGACATTCTGAGACAGCATTATCTTGTGTGAGAACGGAATAGTAATACAAATCCGTTGTAGAAATTACGAGGTAACTCTATTTCGGTAGTTCTAGACGCTCGATAATGTAGCCGTGACTTTTCAGTTACATGAAATGTTATCCAAGTAAAATGTGGAAAGCTAAAGAATAAATACGTAAACGATCGTCTCGTAATATATATTTAATGTTATGCAGGCGACAGGTCATCGATCGGTCGTAGATTCCTGTCTGTAGTCATAACCTCGGCTAAGGTTTCGCGCATTATATCTGATCTTATACGTCTGTATAATTTTGTAGAAATGATATTTTTCCAAGATTTTAAATATTTTGAAGTAGGACGTTGAAATGCTTAGGCGTACAAGTACATTTCCTTTTGGATTAGATTTTATTTAGCTTGTGTTTTTTACTTCTGATTAATTGTTTCAAAATAATTACGATTATGAAACATCAGTTACGATGACTCAATTTGTTCTCAATCTTTAACATTTTTGCAATTCAGAAAAATTCAGATTCATAATTTTCATTTGTGAAACCTGACAAATCGTCAAATTTTCTGAGGATAAGAGTGATGACTCGGCTATTCTAGAATTCTTGAATATTTATTAGTTTGCCAATTTTAGAATGTGAAGCAATGTTGATTTTAGAACGCCCGTATAACTTTGGGATGTAAACTTTACAGTTCAAGCACCTCGCAAATCATAGAAAGTCAAAAGTTTTGCATTATAAGAAGTTTCAGTTCAAAAATTTTAATATTTACACGAATTAAATAAAAAATGTAAACTCGATTACGCGTAATATAAAAAACACTGTGAGTTAAATCATTTTTTTATCGCGGCAGCATAGAAAAGTAATTTTGTAAAAATAATTATACCGCTTAAAAGAGCTTGACAATGTGGATATTCAAGAATTTTCACAATCCGTGTTATTTGAGAATCCCGCGGATGCAGCAAGTTTTAAAATTTTTAGTCCGGCAGTTGGCGCAAATAAAACAACCAGTTCCGGTTGGATGATCGCCAAAGATGAGGCCGAACCGCGCGATGAAACTATCGAAAACGTTCGGGAGCTATCAAACTTTCATACTTCGAAAATCCACTAATACATCCCTATATAACATACAGGATCTGAAAGCGGCAGTACACGCACATGCACGTATGCGTTCTGCACGTGTACCACACGTTCGCCGAGTAATCTCGACCCCAATATCCGACTGACGTTTTGCGACGGTGACTGCATCTCTTTACTATTTCATACTTTGCCGTTCCTGGGGGGAAAACCAGCTCGCTTTCCACTTCTCGGAAAACCTATTTCTTGGGATATCCGGTCGAGGGCGAAATAAAAGGGATAGCTGAAATAAAAAGAGTAGGTAAAATAAAAGGAGGGCAGCGGCGTGAGATTGCTAAGGTTTGGCGTCCCAACATACCGCCTTTCGCGGTGGTATCAGGGTTCGGCCCCTACCCCCTTCCACCCCGTACCCAGCTTCTTCGCTGTCCATCCCGTTGCTTTCGAGAAAAAGATTCGGTGAAGGACCTGAATGTATGATTTTATTTCACCGTTGAAAAATGATTATATATGCCGCATCAGCATATTCATCACGCGATGCCTTCGGGAATACGCGCAGATCTTCTTTAAGCGCACCCTCGGAAATTAAATTATTAAATCTGATGTGTGCACCACCCTGAAATCAGCCGGAACCTCATGTCCCTTAAATCCCGGTATCTTCCTTCGGGAATTGCAACCGCGTATATGTATAGGGTGACCCTAAACAAATCTCATATCAAAACAAATCTTTCTTCTGAAATTGAGTTTTTAAATAAACGTGAATATATATTTTTTTTTTTCTTTCCGATTTATTTCAACTTAGTTTAATTATAACGTACATCAAAATTAGACTTTGCTTGGATTGAAATTATAAAAGACCGAGTGGTAAATTGGATTAATTAAAATCTTAATTTGAATACAAGTTTTATGTAACTCGAGATAAATATAACACTTTTTATCTTTAAACGAACGAAATCTTTCTATTTAAATATAATATTTGAAGGACTGGGTCGCTGAAATTTTATTCAAGATACCCGATATGTACGGAGAACTGATTTCCGAAGCGTTACCCCACGTTCTTTCTCCACCTTTTTCGCTTTCTACTTCTTGCTCGCAAAAAACGAGTGGCAGAAACTCTTGGCTCGGTGACCATGTCGAAATCGTGTGACACGTGTGTGCGTATATGTTCAGCAACACACATATAGTTACAGTTATGTCTCGAAGAGCATTCAACATCCATACCTTAGTGTGACGTTGTGCAATAGCGATTGCATCTCGCTTTGATTTCATGTGTTCCATTTCGTTGGAAAACGTTTCGTATAACAAAGAGGGTGAGAAATTTAATGACGTATACAAAATAAAAGAGACTGCTAGAAATTAATGACATAGTAAGAAAATTAATTATTTTCGCTTACTGGTCTAGAAGTTAAAAATAAAAAAAAAATACATTCAATGAGTCGAATATAAAACTTCGTTGCTAAAAAAATAAATATATTTCTCTCTATTCTAAATTATAACAGAAATAATTGCGTAATAATTTTCTAATATCGAAAGGAAAAAACTTTTACTAGTTTTATTATGAAATATTTATTAGTTTTTTTTATATGAAGTCTTTATTTTATATGAAAAGAAATTAAATAATTAATATAATCTTTTGTCAAATATTAGAAGATCTATTTTTAGAAAGTACGTAATTTAATAACTTTACTGCACTTAAATTTAAAAATATTTAATTTTACTTGTTAGAAACTGAAAATCAAGAGTGAGCAAATAAAATTTCTGTTATAAAAAAAAGTTGATTCAAAATTCCATCAAACAATAAAATTCCACCGCTGGCGCGCAGTTCGTTTAAGACACCGTGAAAATGTCATATTTTTTTTAGCTATCAAACACTATATCGATTTGGGCGGGCTGTATATTGCTAAACTGACCCAATTTTTTTCCGCCATTGTTTACTAAAATCTACGAAAGTCATTTAGATTTGTTAAAGCATTTTTGCGCAGTTTCGCGCGTTACGTGCACGCGCATTAACATACTTGCGAATCGAAGTACGTGTAAAATTGTGGCGGTCGACGTCGAATGCGACGATTACCAGAGAGTATAACATACCGGAGTAGATGCTCGGGCGATACGTAGATATGGCGAGATTTTATGGAGAATTTCCGCACAAATAGGAACCAAGTATATTCGAACCACAGAGCATTTGAGTTTGCAAATACTGAGAAGGAACCCGACCAACTGAAAGGTGCATAGAGTGGAAGTAGATACCATAATACCGAGGTTTGCATAAGACATACTCCGAGAGACACGAATGTGGTTCTTTGATATTATTTCGAGTATTATGTATAATCGCTAAGTCTAAATTCCAATGACTTTAGTGGTAACAACAAAAGAATAATAATTAACGAGTAATTTAGCGTCTCGCGATACATCAGTTTAACTCAATTTGGCTCGACGCGATAAAGTAGAAGAACTTTAGAAGTCGATAATTTTTTTTAATAATTTCTAATTTATATTACAAATTTTTTTTTTTCCTTGCGTGGAAAACCTTTAAATAGGTTAATGCAACGTGATCGGATTCTCTGTTTTATCGCGACCGCCAATGTAATGTCGGTATGGTTATATGGGTGTATTACTGATGCGAGAGGGAGACTGTACTCTGTCAATATTGGTCTCGAGTGACAAAGGACTAATCAGGACTAGGCTCAACAGTGGACATATTGCTTATTGCTGCTATTGCCTGCTCGTACAATCTCACATGTGAACCTCGGAGTTCACGTCCCACGCAACATTCTAACGTCTGACATAACGTCCGAACATAACAATAGGGTTATCGCTGTAAAGCATAAGTCGCGTGAGACCTTTCCATTCAACCAGAATTATTCTCGACTAATTTATCGATTATTTCAATTTACGTAGTTAAATTTTATATAAAAGCCTATTCGTGGCTTAGGGTAAAATTTATTATTCGCATTTGCGATTAATTTTCATATTTATTATCGTATACAAAAATAAGATTTGCTGAAGTGCAATTAAATCTAATCGTAAAATAACATTGTTAAGTACAATTCGCCGTGTAAAAATTATCAGTTTGCAGCCACTGCAGGTTAAAATTTTATCCGCACAATTCCTTTTTCCTTTTAACGATCGTTACTTTTTCAATTTATTATTTTTTTCGGCACGACAGTTCTCGCCGAGAGAATAACGAGGCGTGATTTGCATCGCGGATACGCTCAACAACAATGCATGAGCACTCTTCGTCCGATGAAAGCGGTTGTATTCTCGAAGCGACCGGAAGTGGTTCTCGCAGTTTTCCCCAGTAATGGCGCATTCCCGGCTCTTAATCGTTGCATTTTAATTATCACTCTGTAGCATTTCTCGCGCCGCGGTAGCAATTAAAAGCAAGAAAGGTATAAATCAGCTTGATCAATCTGAGCAATTACTATTGCCGCGGGCAGTTCATTGAAAATATTCGGCGCTGTTAATTAAAACTATGCGATACCAATTAGTAATGTTTATCAAATCGAAACTAATTAAAAGTGTTAAATAATATTAAAAATTTACGACGGCTCGTTCGTTCGTTCGTTCGTCTTTTATTTCTCTTTTACTTCCGCGTTGAAATCTGACGGAACGTGTGGTGGTGTTGGGTCAAGCTCGGCGTATTAATATGTGGAAACTTTTCGCGGCTCTTACCGACTATTTTATCTTCCCCGTTTTTATATTCGCAAATAGAAACGCGGTAACATTCTCTGCACGTATCGACGGGGGCCACAAAAGCTGACGGAGATATTTGTTTCTCGCTCGAGAGAACGGACGACACGAATGTTGTCAGCGGGAATTGCTTGCTGCTGGATTAAACGTTCGCGTTTCCATGGGCGATCGATCAAAAGATCGACTGTCGAACGCACACCGTTGTCCGGATTCGATGGGGACGAACGTAATGTCAGCTCAATCCTCTGCGCGTCCCTCATCACTGCCACACTTTATCTGCACCATGCGCATCCTGTACGTACGTCACGTGTGTGCGACCGCGCGTTTGAGATCCTTTCCATGTAGCGTTCACGCGCGCTACGCGATTCGTACATTACGATATTGCGATTCCCCGATGCGCTGTTAAGTTCTCGACCCGTCATAATCTTCGGCTGCGAGCGTATAATATCGCGTAAAATTAAAACGCGAAAAATGCACGCTTTTTTTTTTATTAAATCTTGGCTAATTCGCATTAAAAAAAAAATTTTTTTTTTATTTTTGTACCAAGAAAAATGCAGACGATAGACGAGAGAGAATGGAGAAACTTTCGCATTTCTTTCGGGTTTCCTTCGGGAACTTTATTCTTAAGAACTTATTTCCAAATGCGGCGGCGATATAATTGGCCAGATAAATTCTCATTCGAACGCGATTAACGTGACCTTATCTCGCGGAGTCCGTCGCTCTCTCGACGACGGTGCCGGAATAAATTAAAAAATCACGAAAGGCGCGAAAATCCGGCCACCTCTCGCGATCGAAAAGGGGGTTGAAAATCTGCGAAGGGAGGCAGGAAGGGTGGGGAAAATAATTCCGTCTCCGCGGTAATCCGTAATTTAATTAACTCGGAACAATAGAAGAGGCTGCGCGAGACACCCGGATGGATTATCACTGCCCGGTGCAGTTGGATAACAGTATACATCACCGTATAAGCCCACCTACTTGGAGAACGCGGCGTAGATCGGCGAGAAGGGCTGGCGGGGGGGAACGGGACGATAAATCTCATCGTTCTATTTCCTCGGCGGAGGAATCGATCGAACCAATGTCAAGTACTGTCGCTCGTTATGACTAAATCCGGCTCGTTTCACGAAGTACTTCCAGTTACTCCGATTGCAATCGCGGACGCAATTGAAAGGAAACATTGCATTCGCTGCAATCACACGAATGATAAAGATGCAGGAAAGTCTTTTTTTTCTTATTTTTTTTTTTTTTTAATATATCATCGCGGTAGTTATAGCATTGGAGAAGATAGATCAATAGAGAAAGGGTACACATAATGAATAGTAGATTTTTTTATTTTTTTACATATTTTAGTGTTTTTTATAGAAATTAAATTTTAGTGAGTAAACAAAATTTTAAACTTCAAAATTTTTGATCGAGAATATAGTAAATATTAAAATTTAATTTTCTATTTTAATCGGTATGTGCCAAGCTTTATTGATTAATAATTTGAATTTTTAAGTTGCTAACAAAGTCCTAAAAGTTAAAATCTAACGAAAAGTTTATTTTATAAAATTTTGTTGCATTAGTGTAGGCAGGAAATAAATATTTTATTACACATTACGTTTTTATATGCGCTATACTTTTATTACATTCATCGTATCGTAAACGTATCGTAAACGTATCGTATTACGAAAACTACTCCGAATCCGTATCAGTAATTTTTATTGCTTTCATTGCGCAGTTCAATTTCAATGTTAGCTCTTGTCCACGCAAATTTCAAGTATCGAGGGTCCTGCTCCTCTCATATTTCCTCAGCTTACGGATTCGGTGTATATTACAGAGGCGCGCGGCGGAAAAATATCGGTTCACCGATCGGGTCTCGGCGCCCAGCGCAAACATTGCGGTCGGAGCAAACAGGTGGCCCAATATCGGGCGTGTTTGCTGGCGGATTAGCGATTCTATTGGATACTTTATTCCGGAGCAGCGACGCCGATACTAACGCTCAGGCCGTCGTCGAGAAACCCGCCAGGAGAGAATAGCGAACCGAGGCGGCACGGCGGGATTTATCGCGCTTGCGAAACGGCTGACGGCTAACGTTTAGCGGTGAGTGCATCTCCCGCACGAGTTGCATCGTTCGAATTGCGCTGCATGCCCTACGGGGAGGGAGAGAACGTTCGATTTTTCGTACGGCAGACACGACTGCATTTTTCACTGCCGCAAAGAGTACGCGTTGGTCTTGGTGAACGAAAAGCAAATGTTTGGCCGATCGATTTTTACCCCGTTTATACGCTGTTGCTTTCAGATAAATTCTCAATTACCATCAAAATAAAGAACAAAGAATATTTCGAAGCTAATTTCTTTTTTTTTTTTTTTTAGTACAATAAATGCAACCAATAATTAATATTGCACTGAATTTACAATTCATATTTTTCTTAGTCTATTTTATCGTAAACTGATACGTTAATTTTACATCAAATTAATTTCAGATTTGCATAAAAATTTAATTTACGTTAAAATATTTATGTAATATTATTATCATTATTATTATTATTTTGTACACGCCAAAGTTGAAGCGAACGGTTTGGAATACGTGCTATATATAATTTAAATTAAACAGAGATTTTTTTTCAAGTGCAGAATTGATGGTACAAGTTATCTGAAAAATCAACACGTAGAACAATCTGTCTTATACATCATGCATGACATATCTCGTAATCGTATGTATTTCTTTTTTCGTTCTTCCGATTGTGTTATTTACGATACTGCAGTGCGGTGTATTGCGATGGGAAATTCTCGGTGCGACTGTTTGATAAGCAGATTTGCAGCTTTGAATGCATGCGATCGAGCATTTATGTGCTTGACCTATGCACAATACAAAATAGAATATTCCAAATAGAGTCCGTGTATGCGTGTGTATGAATAAAGCTTACATGTATTATGATGAACTTGCGCATGGTTCACGGCGATAACGTTTAATCAGCGACCTAGTTTTGCAAAAACTTGTAAGTGTTTTGCTTAAATGAATTAATGATGTGGTTGCAGGAAAGGAATATCTCGGATTAACTGGCAGAAAGTAGTAAGGAAAAAAAAAATTAAATAGAGTTTGATTAATTAAAAAAACGAGCATTTATCGATTTAAATATAAAAATAAAATTGATTATAAATTAAAAAAAGATAAAACAAAACAGATTATAGGATTTTTGTATTTTATAATAATAATTTAAAAAAAGAGACACGTTTATTTATATTATTTCAAATTATAGGTTAATAGAACAGATTTTACATAAGTTTATGTGCTCGTATAGCGAGAGCACAATCTCGCGGTTCTAATAAAAAGTAAATTTCTAAATATATCAGGATCCTTATTGGACAAAAATCTGCTTTAGTCGAAGGTACACATGCTTATAATCCCCTTACAGAGTTTTTGAAGATAAAACTTTCTGAACTTTAGGTACGCTTAGGGAGTTTTACGGTAATAAATATTTATGTAATCTGCGTTAGGCTGTTTTAAATTCACCGTATAATTCGTTCATATGCGAAATTTTCGAGTAACAGCTAACATTTTCGCAAAATTATTCACGCGTCAAACACAGTGCGCACCACAGTTATTCTCAATGTATTAATTTATAATCACCGACGTAACGTTGACGTACGATGCCTCCGAGCGTTACCTACTAATTGTAAGTAGTGGATGTCAATCATTTTACCGCCGGTCGCACAAACGCGAGCTTAACCCGCAGGAAATCGATTATACCCGCTTATCTCTGCATTTCGTTATTAAATATCGTATCTAGGTCGTAGTTCCCCTCGTCGGCCTCATCCGGTGACGCTTTTGACGGAAGTTACACGTGTTTCGCCGCGAGATTTTCAGATAAGAACGGAATGCGAATTGCTCGTCCCGCCAACGTGGACAGGATAATTACCCCCCGTGACGACCTTGACATTCGATCGCTCGAGGGTGCCGCGCGCTAGGGAGACGTCGAAAATAGAAAAGCCGATATGGGATGCACGCGAGTACTCGTGACATAAATAGGTGCTTAAGAACGCGAGAGTACTTGCGTGTGCGCGCGCGCTCGCGTTTGCACGCGCGCGGTGTCGTGTACGTGCCAACTTTCCTATTGATTCGCAAGTGCGGCTATGTATGTGTCCCGCGAACGGTATATACACCTGCGCCTTCGCCATCGAGATTTACGCGGCCTTGAGATGCATACACCATTCAGCGTTAGCGGGAACGTCTGACGCGGCTCTTGCGTAACTTCATCCCGAAAATACCGACCTACTCCACTTCCCGCGGTGCAGGAGAGAGAGAGTTTACTTTTGTATATAGCACAGCTACTGAAATGTGTATAGACATTTTGATGGAACGCGAGAAGTTGATAAAGATCCGAATGCATTGTAGAATTCTCAGAAAGCGTAAATTTTTTTAATGTCGAAAGTAGTCCGATAAATTAAGTTAATTTTGTGTGTTTTTTTAGCTTTGCGCAACTAAAAGTCTTGAAAAAAAAAAAAAAAAAGATAAGAATCTTAATATAAAAGGAGGTTAAACGTAAATGTTGGAGAAAGCAAAATTATAGAAATATTGGCACAAGTAAAAAAAAAAGAATTAAATTATTATTTTTAAAATATTTAAATGTATTTTAAAACATTAATACGTCTCGATAAAGTACGCGATTTTATACATAATTTTGTATTCGGTTTTAGTGACGTGAGATTTAAATTTCTCTTGCGTTCTAGCCTCGTTTTTTATATCTCGGTTTAAAGTTCAACCGAAAGACGAAGATGCCCGCCGCGGTGCTAAACATTCATCTCGCGTGAGGTCGGCACAATTGATGCTCACCATAATGCAAGCCGAATTGCCAGAGTTCTCATTTTGTTACGGGAATGCCATTGTGCTACGGCCATTTTTCACTATTTTCGCGAGCGGCGGAGGTCTCGTCGACGGTTGATTCTGGAATCGGTAAACGGCTCGGGGGTGTAAATTCCACGGGGGTTGTGACTTTCCGAGAATGCGGTGAGAGGGGAAAGCCGCAGACATATTCACAAAATTGAGAATTATATGCGTACGGTTTTGCGGTTAAACAGTTGTGTGAACCTTCGCGAGATTAGTATTTATTCGCGGTTCATTTTATTGCTGTCTGCGCAATATAAGGATGGACCGCATGCTGGATTCGACAACAAATTCGAAATCACATGTGTCTCGCGCCGTTCAAACTATTCAGTAATTTAATTTAAATTTAATTTAATTTGATTTCGTGGCCTGATCTTTCGAAATTAATAATAATTGAATTTGTAATGCCGGTTAAAATATTATAATACGTAAAGTCACGTACGTCTCGCAATTGTCCGCGATCGTGTTTTAGGGCCGAGTCGTATTGAAATTTTGCCGTCGCTTATAAAATATTGGCAGAAAATCGAGAATTAGCTCGACGAATAAGCAGCATTAGCGGCGTGAGTGCAACGCACGCCACTGGTTATTACCGTGTGAACGCCATCAAGCGCGAAGTCATGACAGGACGATATTGCGCATAAAGCAAATTATACGGCCTCCAAGCAAAATTATCGCGGTATGCAGTTTACACAGTGGTTAGGCGTGTTCTTACGCGTGCTATACTGCTGCTATTTTCAAGCGTGTGCCAAACAAACACTCTAGTAAATTAAAGTGTGCTTTATTAATACGAGCACTATAAACATTAATCTTATAACTATTGAATTAATTATTATTTTAATTCTGTTACAATTTGCAATTCCGGTAAACGTCGCTGTGAGTAACACATTTGGTTTCGATATATTAAACGAAACAAAGTAAAGATATTTTATAATTCAATGAGCTGATAAAAGGAAGTTCAAAAAGAATTATTTTTTGTTTAGAATTTTAAACGAGAAGTCGGGGTATCACGCGAAGATATATGCGTTTATTGCGAGTAGCAGGCCATTGACACGAGCAACATCAAGTGCTTAGTCACGTTACCGTTGTGTATAAAACGAGCATTATAACTCTATACACAGTTCAGTAGTTTAGTATCTAAATTTTTTATACATTATTCACTACACGGATTCCGTTCTCAATTACGTTTAATTATATATTAACTACATTCGGCGATTTGCGCGACTAGATTTGAGCGAAGACTTAATAGATAACAAAGTTAGATAGTAGAGTTAATATCCAATTATCGAGTGCGTCTGCTCTTAGGATTGATCTGTTACAAGCAACGTGATTAATTGTAACCGAACAGCTTTGCATTTGGTAAGTTCATTTCTGCGTTATGCTATTCTGCCATTCTACCACTATTCGGTGTTCGGCGTGCCGTGCCGCGAGGGTGGCAGGGGAGGGTAAAGGGGGGAGGGTGAGCGATATTATACGACGGGCGATATCTGGCAGCCGTTGGGCGCCGCAGAGAGGGCGATTGTCGTCGGCCTCTATTGGGGGGGCCCTTAGCCCTAACCGTGTGTGTGCAGGCGCATTACCGGTCGCCCCGAGTTATCTACGTCGGCCACCTACGTTACCGCACAAGCGACCCGTCGTCGAGCAGCTGCACTGCAGGATCCCGATAGTGCACGTATCCGCGGCCTATGTGCAGCGTCGAATCTAGCCGTTTATGCGCTCCCTCGCGCCCCATTTCAACCCTCCCTTTTCGTCCGCGGTGAATGACGATTTTCGACAATAGACTTTCGAGTACGACACCGATGAAATTAGAATAATCCCTTACGTAATACAGTTGGCAAATCCGTATTGTAATTTATAATTGCATCACAGTGAGGTTTACTCGGTGAAGAATTTATGATTTTATTTTAGCAAAGATTTCTTTACTATATAAAATCGTATAATGTAATTAATAATGTAATTTTTTTTTTGTTTTTTTTTAATAGAACGCGTAATATTTTAAGTAACATTTTAATTTCTTTAATAATTTTTAATAATGCATGAATAAATTTATGGTAGCTTGTATTTTTTATAAGTCACAGGTAATAATTAATTGTTAATTTAATTTTTGTCGAAAGAGTTTAATAAAATTGTAGGAATATATTTTAAATTTCTAAGAAAAATGTGTTAAACACGCAAAGTACAACGGAGAAGTTGTTATTATGTCAGCCAAAAGCAACGACATTAATTTTAAATTTTTGTCGTGGATTCCGCGCATTTTGGACACGATTGCGTCCGCGCCATGCATGTCCAAGTGCATACGTGCGCGTCGACGTCGCTGGAGGGTCGTAAGGAGGGTGGGCTGAGGGATTGTAGATTTAAGTCATGTCTTATCACGGGGGAGTTGTAGCCCGCGGGTCGGCATCGAGGATCATCGCGAATCGCTTCGAGCTTGCTCAAGGATGCTTCTTTCCGACTTTCCAAGGTTTTCGTACATATGTTCGTCTTTCTCTCTCTCTCTTTCTCTTTCCCTCATATATGTATATATATATATATATGTATACGATATGTATATACATATATAGGATCAAGAGCTTTGAAAACAGTCGGCATTTGATTTTGCTAAGCCTCAGCGGCGTAAATTTAAACCAAACACACACGCGACCTTTCACAACGTTAAGCTACACGTGTCATGAGTGTTATATTAAATTCGTTCAAGAATCGTAAACTGTGCGGAGAGAAATAATTTCGTTATCGCAGCAATTATAATAAATAAAATATTTGAGGTGAGGGAATGAATTAAAAATAACTTTTTACTAATAGTAATATTAAAAAGAAAAATTCATTTTTTAATTGCTTTTGATGTAAATATCAATATATAAGTTAAAATAAAAGAAAAATCATTATATCTTATAATCAATTATTTCCAATTTCGATTTTGCTATCGTCATTGCACGGGCTGTCTAGTGCCGTGTTCGTTCTCGTGTTAAGTCTGATTCTCGTGTCTGGCTATACCTGAATACATGCTCACGGCACGGCGGGCGACTGCATTGCAGTACTCCTTTCCTCCATATGCCGAGTCGGCATGCACCGGCCGAGAGACTGCATTGAGAGAAAGAGAGGGATTGGAGACGAGGGAATA
Organism: Cardiocondyla obscurior; assembly: GCF_019399895.1. NCBI lineage: Eukaryota > Metazoa > Arthropoda > Insecta > Hymenoptera > Formicidae > Cardiocondyla > Cardiocondyla obscurior. Next base: position 570,532 of record NC_091869.1, read on the forward strand.
GGACGACGATTTATCGAGTTTTCGAATTTCAAATTGCCCACCGAATGCCAACAAACTTTCTTATCGGATTATTTTACGAGTGATCGATATTACGATGAGAATTCCAAGTTGTAGTGCACGGTTTACATCAATGAAATGATAGTCCTTCGTAACTCCATTTCTACCTTTCAGGGTCAAATATCGTACACGGGTTCTTTGACCCTTCTCTTTTTCTAATAATTTTTAAATAATTAAACGAACTCTTATACGTAATTTTTAATAAAATGTTAATTAAAGTTAAGACTTTAGAACATTTTTTTTCTGGATTTACATTGTTTTTTTAATAAAATAATATTGATTTTTTAATTGGAAAAATGTTTTTTGTTAAATAACATAATAAAAAAAGTGATTTAAAATTCCAACAGTTTGTTGCAACGTTATATATTTTTATTTTTTAAAGAAAAATTATTTTTATATTTGTAAAATAAGCTATTTTAAGTAGAATAATTTAAAAATCTAACACTGAAATTATTTTCAAAATGTTGTGAGAATTTTGCATTATTGATAATCAGAATAATGGTTGAACATGATTATGACATATGCGATGTTAAAGATTTTTTAAACGATTTTATTCTTCACTATCGTACGAGCATAAAATACTCCAAAAAAAGGAACAGCAAATTTGCTCGTGTGTGAAGACCCTTTGGGCGTAAAATAGAAACGATTGTTCCAAAACGTGTACAAAGCGCTGCAACAGACTGCTGAAAGTTTAAAATGTTTGATCATTTATTACATTATTAAAGAGAAATACAAAGCTTTCTCAATTAAGAAAACATTATTCCATAGAAATGTATAAATCTGAAAAAACATCAAGAAATCATAAAATTTTTTTAATATATAATACCTTTTTTTTATGCCAGAAATGTACGTTTTTTAAGAACAATGTAAAATAATTTGAATATATATTTTTTAACTTTTTTTTAAACGAAGGTACTTAAAATTAACTAAGACATAAAAATAAAAAAATTGGAAAAACTATGCGTTTTTCGTATTCTGAAAAATTTAATAAAATTTTTCTATATAATGCATTCTACATTGCAGAAAACTCATATTTCATGTCTTTTAATAAAAGACACCAAATTAAAATTGCGTAGAAAGGTCTGATAAAGAAATTAACAAATACCTACGTATGTATATAAACTTTCGAATGAATTTAAAACCCGTACTTTTTACGAAAGGAAAGAACATTGTTCTTTTATTATAGGGTGGGCGGCGAGACTCTTTCTATCAACGTTACTTTAGCATAAAAAGCTTGCTTTTCTCGTTCTCGATTTCGACCGATGTTTTAAGTAGAATGGTGGACGAGAGAGTAGGTGCATAAAAAAAATCTCATAAAAGGCAATGATGTCCTCCGCTGTAATTCAACGGTTCGTAAGAAAGTCGCGGTAAATGACGGCGGTTTCGAAGAGTACGTAAGACTCCAAAAGGAGTAAAGCGCGGTGAAGGACGACGGTGTGCAAGTGCAACGGGACGAGGGAGAATAGCGGGAAGGTAGGATACAGGGTGGGGAGGGGGTGACATATTTTCCGGGCGTAACATCGGCCCGTGGCAATTTTGCCACGCGTGTTTTTCCCAAGATTTATGTCCGGCCGTGCCACCGTTTAAACGGCGCCTCTTGCCTTCTACAGTTATTATCGCCCCGACGCCACCCCGCGACGCTCCACGAGTTATCGTCCGATAACTGTCTGGCCTTTTCGGTAGCGCGACGCTGCACACGAAATTCCAAAGGCAAAGCCCGACTAAGGCACCCACGACGACGGTAACAACGACGTTCGCATACCGCTTTTCGACTAGCCGGCGCATCGCAACGCGGTATTTTGCCACGCTTAACCTTACGTCACCGATTAACCCTTTATTTTGCGACCTTTTAAACTTTATAACAACGAGATTCAGGATAAATAAAGAAATCGTGAAAGATGCAGAGCGCGAGATATCAATTTGCATGAGTTGGCTGACGTTGAAGTACATTTGATATAAATATTTCTAAAGTAAGAAATAAAAAGTTTAAAAGCGAGAACTACATGAAACTTTTATAATAAAATAGAATTACTTACGTCGACGAAACATTTATAAATAATTAATTTTTATTTGGGTTTCTAAATATTTCAGTGACGTTATAAATTACGTTTATGAGATATTAAATAGATAATATTTCTTCTTAAGTAATTATATCATTTTGTTTTTAGACAGCGTGCTCTTTGTCCGCGAACGTTGTTTTAATTTAACTGCATGCTATCTTTGGGATCTTAATAGCGCTCTTAATGATATTCGCGAGTGCCGTTTGCCATTTCCACCGGGTCGTAAGTTTATTTCGCGAATCAAGATAGTAAAAGGGAAAGAAAAGCCGGAAAAGCGTGCGAGATCCGGGAAGAGTCCCGAAATTAGAAAAGCAGCTGCACGAGGCGGCGGTGATCCTGTCGGGGGGAATCCTTTTCGGGACGTCGATAACGCCGGCTGACGGGAAACTAATTTCTGGCTGGAAGATTACAAACGGACGTTGGAACACGTCCGGTGGAAATTTACTGGCCAGATCGGTGCGCTTGGCGAAAAATCGACTTCTCGCGCCGCGCCGTTTCGATCGGGCCGGACATAATTGCCGCAATTACAAGGATCCGCCGTCCGTCCGTGCGACCTAAAGAGGCTAAATCCTCCGCCTAATGAGTTCGTCTTACGTAATTGTTATTCCACCTGTCGCTCGCAACCAGGGAAGACCTGATGTGCACGCTTAACGACCGTCAGTCTTTTAAAGGCGATCGTCCTAAGAACAGACGCACGCGAATAGTAACTTTTTGTCTAAACGACACCTTTTTACGTATTTACGTATGACGTATAAAATTTAAATTTTAGTTGTCAAGCTTGCGTTTAATTGAGCCAAGCTCAACTTTAATAATAACTTTAATGAAGTTTAACTTATTGTTAGCTGGGAGGAGATTATTTCTGATACATTCTAATTTGATATTAATTATACGTATAATCTAAAATTTTAAAAAATGCAAGAAATGAGATAATAGACAAACTGACGGGAACACGTTCGCATTTTGGAATATTTGTTGAGGTGTGTATACACTTAGCGAACGAATACCGAACGAATGCAGCGAACGCGGATATACGTTGGTTACGTGTTGTCGATGTGTTATTTTTGTTGTGATCTATTTGTTTGAGAATATCGCGTTTGCTGTTTGTTCGCTGTTTGTTCGAGAGGTGTATACACACCTTTACATATCAATAGAAAATGAATTATTTTAATCCGATTAAACAGATGCGTACATACCTTTGAAGAAAATAATAGCAAGCGCTCGCGTTTAATTAAAGCTCGTTTACCAGGAATAACCGTCAGACCGTATCGCGTAAAGATTCCGGCCAATTCGCGTTAATTTACGCTAAAATTTGCCCACTTGCTTTGCTACGCGAGGCAGATTTTTCCGAAAAAAAAAAAAAAGTAGGAGAGGAAAACGAGATAGGTCAGCCGCTTTCACGCGTACCAGCATTCAGTAAGAAATTGGGGCGAGCGCTTTAAGTCTCGCTGAAAGCTGAAGGAGGGAGGGAAAAATTGCGAGGAGAAGCGAGGAAAAAGGTTCTTGTGCGAACGAATTTGAAGAGCGTCTCTTTTCGTCTCTGAAAAGAACTGTGCACTGCGCCCTGCACATGTGTTATCACCTTGTATCTCGATTAGCCCACACCGGGAAATTTTCTCTTGCGCGTGAACGACCTCGTCCCCTATTTTTTCTTCTTCTTTTTCTTCCCCCTTTTTTTTTTGCTGTATATACTGTACTTTTTGTCATATGCGCGAAAATCACGCCGAGCGCTTCGGGGACGACTTTCAATCGCGGCTCTAATTGCGTTGCGCGCAAAAGCGCACCGCCACGTGCGAATCGGCGGAGTGCAGACGCGAAGTGTGGTCGCGTGCATTCTCTTTGTCGGGAAAAAATCAGAGAAAACCTAGAGAACGGTCGACTCGGGTAAACCTTTGGCTTTTTGCACGACGAAAATGAATGCATTATGCAAATACAACGCTCGATCGATCGCGGGGTTTTGTTAAATTTCGAGTTTATATCGCTACTTGTCAAGCAAACTTTGATCAAGCATATTTTTTTTAAGTATTAATTATTTTCATTAATCATCTTAGAACGACATAAATGTCGAATAAATAGTATTTTCAAAATTAGAAAAGTTTCATAAATATTTGTTTCGCGTTGGAGAATCACTCGACGTAGTTTACAAGCCGAATAAAAATATTTAATAAAAGTTAACGATGCGACGATTAGATATGTTTCATATTAATAATTAGAAGCGTTGTCGAGCGTAGGGCTTCCCGTCTCGTCAAACCGAAGTCGATAATTCATCGGTAAACATGTTTCTGTCGAAACTGCCGCCGTCAAGTTCCCGTCGTCGAAGAAAAATATCCGCGGGACGTTGTGCTGCACGCCGCAAAATGGTGGACGGAATTTACCACCTGCAGCTGGACAAGCGGACACGTAATTAAGCCGAGCGGATAAACACGCAATTACCTCGGCGACGACGTAGGGGTGAACGCGGGGTCGGGATGGCCGTCGTATTTGGTAGAACCGGCGCGACGGTGTTGGTGATGGTAGCTTAGTGGTTGTAGAACCAGCGCGACCGTGGTGTGGTACTGCTGTTGTCGGGGTGGTTGGCGAGAAATGCAAGGGAAGAGAAACAGTTGCTCCCGATCTCGGGCTGCTGCGCTCACTTCCCTTTACCTCCCCGCGCGTTACAGCGCGTGGCCTTCCCTTTTTACGTTACCCTCTTTGCAGAGGAGGCATAATAACGTTCGTCGTTGAGAGCGCAACTTGCGCAGCGTTAACTTTCCAACAGTATTAACTCGGCCGGAAGACTATGGATAATAATGATGCCGTCGAACATTATGAATTTAGTCCTGTCGTTATAAGACGTTTTATGCCCGCGGAATAATTTATACGCGAAAAAAATTTCACAGAAGGTTCGAAAGCTCTGTTACAATTGTCAGCCGCGAATATGAAAGGCGCAATGAATTGATTTTCATTAGATTGTGATAACAAAAAAAAACTTTTTCGCGAATTGTTAGCAGTTAAAATAAAATTTATCACATTTGTGATATTAATAATAATAATACAATCTTTTGTTTTTGTAAATTTTATATTCACGTTTGGTTTGAATTAATTTTAAAAATTAAATAACAAAATAGAGGGATTTAAAATAAATAAATTTTAATCGTTATTTAAAAAAATCTTTTATACTTTACGAACAAATTTAAGTATGAAAATGTTAAACAATGTTAGATAATAGAATGTAAAGATATTTGAAATGTATTTATTTACTTCACGTTTGTTTTACTATTCTTTTTAAAATTTTTCTTTCTTTTTTACCTCTTAGATTTATTCGTTGTACAAAATAACACAATACTCGCGAAAACACGGTTAATTAAAATCGCGCGTTATTCCAGACAGATATTAATTTTACGCAATGCGTATTGCAGTATTATATACGCAAGGCAGCTTTATCAAATATAAATACAAAAAAAAAAAAGAAATTAATTTAATGCAAAATTTCAAGCGCAATACGAAATCAAGTGTATTTGAACTTAAGTTTCAACTAAAAAAGAAATTGTCATTAATCGTGTAAAATTAATTTCAATAATAATTTTAATTTATTATCGCTTTGATTTCTACGTAATGCAAATAAATTGTGCTGAAATACTTGCTTCGGTAAATAGTTAGTATATTTACAATCGTTAATTGTGAGAGTTAATTAACCGCGCTGGATGATAGTTGTTAATTGTGCGTAGAAAATAATTACCAATAATACTATGGTGGATTTCGTCTTGTCACCTATCAATTCGAATTTTGTTGTAGAAATGACAATGCAGCGCGGCTTACGTACACTGCAGGTCATCGTGTTTCATATATAAAAAAAAAAGGGGGGGGGGAAAATGTATTTTCTTTCTGATAGCCTTTTCTTTCAAGTACTTTTTTTATACGAAATAAACTTCCAATGTGCGATCGATCAACACGGCTTCTCGTTAGCTAACTCAATCCAGCTCGATTCGTATATACTATCCGACGTTATCAATCTCGAAACGACAAACAAATTACGTTTGCACCGAAAGCTCAAAATGCACCGTGGAATGTGTTCGTATTTCGTGCAAGGAGATTATTAAATATTGCGAATCGGTAATTATAATTTCCATTCCCTATCGTCTGTTTACAATGGGAGACCGCGTGATTATCGACGATACGATTAGACAAATAATCGCCGATGCGCTTCGATACGCTCGCGAATGCTTAATTGTGCCGTTTAATTATCACACACTATGGTAATTGCTAAACACAACAGCGTTTTATAGCTGTTAGTATTAGTCACGACCGTACTTGATGAAATAACGCGACGACACACGAGGCGACACTTGTTACTTGTTCGAGTCTTGCCACGCGAACGGCAACACGGAGCACGATAACCTCTGCGTCACAATGCAAGCATTAAAGCCATACAATTTTCAACGTATTTTAAAATATACGCACGCTGGATATTTTATTTTTACATAAAATATTAAATTGCTGATTATTTAGAAGTGCTTTTAAAATTATTGAAGCAATTATATGATTAATAAAAATGATATCTTCGTATTTATTAGGTCTATTACGTTTTAAGATTAATTTCTAGCTGACACACTGACATAAGAAAGAAACAAAAAAAAAAAACAAAAAAAAAATCAGAAGTTTTGTATCGAACGGGCAGGTTTAATCTACTAGTGCTTGCGACGCTTGCCGACTAACAAAAGGAGGTTTTCGCGGCAACAAATCATTGTAGCCATTTCTTTGGTTTCTCTGAGCCGAATTTTCCACTCGCCGACGCGCAAGATTGAAATATGGGTGGGCAAAGGAATCGCATTGCATGGACGTTGCTCCTTTTTCTGGAGTAGCAACGTGAGTTTCTCGTTTTAGAGCTCGTGCCGAGTCGAGAGTCTATATCGCATCGTGACGATTCTGTGAGATTTTCTAGGAAACCTGCTACGATAAAGAAAACGCATACATTAAACAACTGAAAAGCGATCGATGAATAGTTTTTATTTTTAAAATAAATAAAACAATTACTTAATGCAAATTTTGATAATTTCTAATTTTACGTCAAATATTCATATTTATCATTATTATATTAAATTTTTTTTCTTAGTTTTTGTAAAAAAAAAAAAGAAAAAAATATGTCTTATTACAGAACGACAACTAAATAACTAAACGAGTCGTTTCGTTATTCAGTTTTATCAAGATTTATGGAATTACGAGTAACAAGCGCTTCATCAAGCTTTTCAATCATAATTTGTTATTTTTGATTACGTTATAAGTTGCGGCGGTGTGACCTAATTTGAAAAGTATCGCGAAGCAAGAGGAAGATTTAGACGGCGGATACAGCGAGAGTAGCGACGTTTGCAATTTATTATTTTTTTTCGGTTTATTTATTTTTTTTTTTTTTTTCGGTTATCAAGCGCGTGCTTTTCGCGCAGAAACCACGAGCCGAAGTCGGCGCGCGCTCGAGCGAGCATAATCGTGTTAAGAACAATAACGGAGGTAATAATGGGACTTTATTACACGGCGTCGTGAAGCCAGGTGCCGGCTGCGTGCTCCCTTACAACGTACGTGTATATAAGTAACAGGAGAAATTATGACTCCCGCGAGATGCTGGGTAGCGAATAACCGGAGACGCTAACGCGATTTCAAAACCGATTCACAACGAAATGCATTTCAGCACAAGAACAATCGCGATCTCTTGTAAGATGAAGCGGATAATTTAAGAATCCTTCTGTATTAAAGGAGATAACAATTTACGTGAAATGAGAAACATCCGTTTTTGTAATCCAAGTATTAATTTATTCAAAGCGTGATGCAAACGGTCAACATTTCAATAACTGACGGAAATTATATTACGAATTTGATTTGCAATGTGTTTTAGTTTGTATGTTAAAGTATAAAAATAGAAAGTCTAGTTAATGCTGTCTTTCAACGATTTAATAGAAAACTTAAAAAAAAAAAAACAACAATTTTTCCCTTAACTTTATTATTTATTGAAAGTTGTATGAAAATTACTGCTTATTTTTTTTCAAAATTACTGCATTGTATAAAAGACATGAATATCCTAAATTTAACCCGTTAGTGTCACAGCCAGAAGGCATTTATTGATTGCGCGGAAATAAGCACACTTTTGAAGACGTATTTTGCGGTCAAATACGTAAACGAGGTTTCGTGGAGTTAAAAGCGGTATTATCGTAACAAGATGAGTTCGATGGTTAAAAATAAGAGTCAAATATATAGAGAAAAAAAAGTATATGTATAATACATTGGCGAAAGAAGTGGATATTGCAATTGTCGCAGGCGGCAAGAATATCTTGAGAAAGCAAATGAACGTTGTTATCCTGTCCCCAAAACTCAAATCGCGCCAATATACATTTACCCGCTAACATCCTAGGTTGTGTTCCGGTTCCGCGTACATAACACCGCGCGAATTACTCGCGCGAGCGCCGTCGAGCGATTCCCGACGAGGTTCATTAAGGGAGATAAGGGCTCGCTGTGCAGGAAAGTCGATCTCTTTCCCTCCCGCAGAATCGAGGATCGACGTCCTTCGCGATGCACTCTTCTCACCGCACCGACCACTTGGAAAACTTTTGACGAGGAAATCCGGAGGGGTGGGCGTGAGAGATAGGTTGAATCGAGAGGGATGAAAAGGGAAGGGGGGGCGGGTGACTCACTTTTGCGGCTGGAATGTGGGTCGTGCGAAAATGTAATCTTCTGGCTCGATGCACTGTGCAATGGCTGACGTATCCGTAGAGGTTTCCTTCTGGCTGGATCGCAGACAGAAGCGTCACGGTTATGAATCGTGCATTACGAGATAAAGCGAGTTATTCGAAGCAATTAATTTTGGATGCTTGTTTTTTTTTTTGTTCTTTTTTTTTTTAAGAACAAGCAAGTGACACTTGTAGGGATTGTAGGGATTGATTGATATTAATTTAATAATTTTAAAAACTTTGAAATAGTAAAAAAAAAAAAAAAATGGTATATCTCTGTACATGCACATTTGTCAATGAAAAAACGTACAGGTGAATCTATTGAAATTAAGTTAAGATGTATATACATTTAGTAAATGAGCATTGAACGAACAGCGATCGCGAATATTTGTAAAAATAAATCAATTACTACAAAAATTACACATCGATCACACATATTACTGACGAATGTTCGCGGTCGCTGTGTTCGTTTGATGTTCGTTTGCTAAGTGTATAGACACCTTTAAAGGTGCACATGTCACATTCACCGAATGCGAGCATCGTTCGAGTTTCGTGACCCTACACGACGAAATATGTCTTGTAAGACCTCACTCCCAAACCCATTTGCCGCTTGGAAGATGATCCGGCTAAAACTTAGCGGTTCGATACACATGACTGATACAGCGGCTGCACTTCGCCATTAAGGCGTAATTGAGAATCGATAGCCGATCCTATATACTGTATAGGATATACCCGATATCGGGGCTTTCCTCCGATTTTAATAAGGCTCGATGCCTCCTAAGGGATCGTCGCTTCATGCTGATTCCTTAAAATTGCTCTAAAACTAAATATCGAGATCTCTGTAGACGTAAATTAGGTCATTTCTAAATTTACATGCTGCCGTGCAATCTTTAAAAATATAAAAAAGAAACATATAAATAAGATATATGTTTTTAATTATTTAAATTTTAATTATTTAAAAAAAGAGTTTTAACAGTCATATATGTGACAATTTAATTTTTATTCAATTAATTCTTAATTCTGTTGACTTTTATTTGTGACTTTCATTTAAAATTCTTCATAGTTCTGATTTTTCTTTTTTTTATACTTCTGACTTTTACATCAAACTTGCAATTTTCGTGAAATTTAGTTGCAAATATGCAATTAGTATTTAAAGACAGTTTCCGACAGTTAAGAAATTTGCAAGTAAATTATAAAATTTCTCGAGAATGTTCCTCCCTTTCTCTTCGTTCGTGTAATTCTTCTCACAAATCCTCCGTCTCCCCGCCTTACGATCTTCGAAAGTATCCTCCGTATCATCCCCAGAAACTTATCTTGTGAAACTCTTACGCATGAAAATATTCAGTCTGCACGTTTATATTATTGAAGTATTATAGAATCGACTGCGGCCAATTTAAATAGAATTAAATCTAAATTGTTTAAATAAATAATATAATTAGAAAAAATAAAAAAAAGAAACTTTTAAACATATATTTGAGAACCTCGCGATTTTTTTTTGGTGCTTAAGAAATTAGTCTAAATTACAAAAGTATAAAACATATACAGGGTATCTTTTAGAGACCTATCTATCTCTAAAAGCTTTATTATAAATATGTGGTGAGACACCCTGTATACGTAACATTAAATTTTAAAATATTATTTTTGCTTACACAAGGAAAAATTAAATTTACTTCGGTGAATCAAATAATAATCTTGAGTTATACAATTACATTTTTTAAATTTAAAGTTGTAGTGGCGGAGAATAATTTCTATGAGAATGCGATTGATATAATTAAATATAAGGTACGAAATTGCATTTGCGGATATTACAATACGTACAAGTTTAACTGAGAGCAATTTGCCGCCCTGTCACAATTCGTGAACACAATTATAATATTCCTAGATGTACTAGAATTACAAAATGTGTTTCGAAAATATTTTTACATTGATGCGATGCCACAATTTTATTTTTTTTAATTAATTATAAAGGTAATTGCGACGGATACAGCAAAGGTTGTGATTATTACACAGATAATGAATTTAATAGTTATGCAAAGGACAAGCTGTCTTTCATGCCTTTGTTGTTGCGACAATTTAATATCTGTTTTTAGTTCTTTTCTGTACTTTAAAAATTAAAAGAATCAAAAGGGACGTTTTTACATAAAAATTTAAATTGTCTAAAAAATGATGACAAAATTGTTTTTTCTTTTCTCTCGGGGTTTTTTCTTCTTTTTTTTTCTATCTTCTTTTTTTTATTCTCTCACTTCATTTCATTTCCTATTTTTCTTTAAATGCACTTGATGTCTCCCACAGCGTCATTTCTTATTAAAAAAAGATTGTTGATTTTATAAAGTATAATTCTGTGATTTTTAAATTGTGGAAAAAATATTTGCATTAATCGTTTCTTCTCGCTTTTTTAAGCGCAAAATTTAAGAAGGAATTTAATTTAGTTTAGAAATAACAAAGTTATATATACATATATATAAATATAAATTTTAAATAAATAAAATAAGGTTCTTAAAAATAAAATTTATTAATAGATTTTTTATATAATTTTAAAAGCATTACATCTGAAATGTTTTCACCGGGAAAACAAAAAATGCGCACCAAACAGAAATAGCTGCTCTAAAGCTCGTACAAAAATCGTTAAACGAAAGCACGAAGCGATATCATTATTTACATATCAGCGTATTAAAGAGATTAAAGTAGCAGCTTCATGTAATCGACATATCGAAAATTTTGACGTTTATTTTTGCGAAATAGGAAGGAAAATAGAGAGATAGAAAGAGAGATTCGATTATATGGCAATACTGATGTTAATGATATCGCTAATAACAAATTTTGGGCATCAGGACACACACTGATAGATAATAATCACAGCTGCGATTATCCGGTATTCGTGATTGCGTCTCTCTTCAGGCTAAATGCGATGAATGAACTAATTAGAAGCGCGCAGTTGATGCACAAATTCGATGAAATTAAATACCAAGTGAAAATATGATAGAAATGCTTTTTTACGTTATTTTAAAATTGGACAAACTACAAGAGGAATGATTTTCCGACGAAAATATGAGAAGGAATTGAAGTGGATGTCATGGGTAATTCATCTCGCGTTGCGACCCTTTACCCTCGAAGGGACGCTTTCAATCAGATATTGAGGAACGTTTACTCTCACAACGAAATTAAAAATCTACAATATTTACAAAAAAATATGAAGTTTTTACTAAAAAGAAGTTGATAAATTGGAATAATGATCGAAATGAAAAATGGATAGAAGTATCATGTATAGTCGATTCTGTTATTAAAAACAATTTAGAATTATTTTGCAATACTTTTACAGTTATTCTAACATTTATTATAATTTTTATGCAATTTAAATAAAAGCGACAATTCAATCGTTCAACATTAAATTGTAATATAAATAAATAAAATCAACATTAAAAGCGGTATATATATAAATATAAAAAAAGAAATATTTTTATTTACAAATAAATTTTATTATAAATTAAAACGATATACACAGAAAATATAAAACAAGTACTCAATAACTCTTTTGGTCTTAGCTTTAAAATTATCTTATACATTGCGACCGTCATTACGTAGGTATTAAGAGTTCTCCGACAGGAGATCGGTCTTTAAGTGACGATAAGAAAAAAGACGAAAGAACCGCATTTGAGGGATCGGCGCGTCGATCGCATAATTAGTCACGGCGCGCTGGAAAGCAAGGGACATGGAAGGCTTTGCGGAAAATAAGAGGGCAAACAAGGGTGCAATGAATCACAGTCTGATTTGTAGGCGTAAGGTATCGTGCGAACTACCCGAGCTAGTTGAAATTCCATGAAGACTCTGAGACTTTTCAAGACAGAGCCGTCTGTAAAAAGGCACAGAATTCGTTTCAGACCAATTAACTTATCGCGACACCTTAGACGTGAAGATCTTACAATGATTTAAATTTATAGCAATTGATACGATTCAAGAAGTTATAAAATGTTTGTAAAATTTATAAAGGTTATACGTTTATTAAAAATTTTGCAACTACTTATACAACATTCATGCTGCAAATAATCTGCAAATTTGATATAAAAATTACGGATTTGTAATACGTAGAATATAAATTGAAATTTAACAGAGTAATTTCGTAAGGGTATAAGTGGAATATTAGTATGTTGTAAAGATTTATTAAGATAATTGCAATTAAAGAAAATATTGCCTGCAATCGAAAAACGTTTCTACCGCGTAAATATTATATCGCATAATTGTCATAACTTTTTCTTTATTAAACATGAATATAGTTAAGCATAACTAATTGCCTTTATAATTTACGGGTCATATCTATTAACCTTTAGGGAACTTTTTTCTCAGTAGATAAGTAAAGTTACGCTTCGATTATTATGTGCTACAGGTCGACGGTTTAACATCACAAAAGAATTTTCAGTCATATATCTAATGTAAATCGTGATCTGAATTAATTGCCATAAGAGACTTCTTCGTCGTAAAATTTATGATAAAATTCTTTTATCCAGGTTTTTATTTCAGTAAATTTTATTGTTTAGAAATAATTTTACGTACGTTATAATATTAAATAACTTTTATAATAAGTTGACAGTACAAAGAAATATCTTCAAATTTAACGTGGCACTTTATCATTAATATAATTTCGTAATTTATCGCTGGTTGTTTACAAATTCTACTATACATTGATATTTTTATTTCATAAAAACGAAAAAATTTAAGACGTAACTTTTTTAAAAAAAATTATGTTATTCGTTTCATTCTGCAGTGCATTTTGCAACTAAGCGTCAAATATTGCGCGACCGACCGCGTGAACTCGCACGAAATTGACTTCGGGGCCTTCATCACGAACTCTCGCGCAGATATATATATATATGTGTGTATGAATATATTAAATACATCGCTGAAATGTAATTTTACTCGGGCGAGTTTATACCGGCAGTGACGAGTGGCTCGTAAAAGCCGATGAGTTTACAATGAAATTACATCGTCAGCCGAGCAACGTTCCACACCTTATTACTGTCATTACGCTTAAACGATCTATCGTGCTGTGAATCAATTCGATAGCCAGATTGATAATCGCTTCAATAGCAAATGTTTCGTGTTCGGATTCATTTCCACGTCGATTTATATCCTGTCGGGCCGCGCTTGATGCCGATATCAATGTATCAATGTATCGAATAAATACATTTTGCTGCGGGAGCGAAAGTTATCATAAATACTCGCAGATTGTATGCAGCATGATGGCAAAGGTGATAATTATATCATGCAATTGATAAACGATCAAGTCAACTAATGGAACTACTTAGCATTATACATCAATCGTATTTAAATTTTGTTACATTTAATTTTTTAAGAAAACAATTATAATTTTCTTGATTATGATTTTTTTTTAAAGTAGATATATATTATAAAAAAAAAAAAAAAAAAAAAAAAAATAGTAGCAAAGTATAACGATAAGGTAAAACAAGCCACTCAAGTATCTCTTAATCGCGAAGCGTGAATAATCATATACGATATCTTGATGCAGGCTCGATGTCATATAGTTGAACGTTTTTCATACCTTCCTTTTGCTCACGCAACTGCACGTGCGTTCCTCGCGATTGTACATACCAATTACGTAAATCAATCGGCCGTTACGTCGGACGTTGTAATCCGTCCTCACCAATCTGTCCGCACGAGACTTTACGACTGCAATGACGATTTTACAATGCACGCGGAATTGCTCCGTCGCGTGTATGTGCGCAAGAGCTGAGGGATGCGCGTATATGCACGCGACTGCTCTTCATTCGTTCAATATCCTCTGGTGCAATAGCACGAGAGGATATCGCGTGACGCGCTCTTCCGATTTTGCAACGGATTCTAATGTGAGCGGGCTCGAGTTCGAAACTAGAAACGAGACACTCTTTTGAGTGTCCTTTGCCTTTGTGCCAAGCGTCAATTCTATGCCCGTTGGACGTCGGTTCCTATTTAAATATCGTTCGCAGAACACTTGCGCAAAAATCGAGGTGGTTTTTATTTTTCTCAACATTTACGTAATGAAATATAATATTTTTGCTGTATAGAAATATATTATTTGTTCAAAGTTGAAACAGTAAAATCGTATATTTGAAATTTAAAATTTTGCAGAGATAGAAAAATGATAAAAATATTTCTTAAAAAGAAAGAAAAATAAAATTAATGAAGAAAGCACTTGGAGAGTTCCTGTTCTAATTACTTTTTGCTTGTGATTTTGTCAAATTTATTTTTCGGATATGATTATATGTATGAACGTAAAACGTATAAAGGTTAAATTAAATCTGGACTTGCCCCAATTTGTTGAATTTATTAGAAGCGACAGACAACGCGTTTGATTCTCTGCAATGGTTGACGACTGTCTAACCAAAAAGCAAGAGAAGAAAGAAGAACTCGACAAGTGTCGAATTCTCGTAACTCATTAATGTTCGTCTAGACTAACGAACTTGAGGAAGTACGAATGCAAGAGCTAAGGGTTTTCAAGGAAGGGCGTGCGCGAACGTGTTAGAGTTCAGTCTTTCGTATCGTCGTGTATACACAACGAATAAAATCTTATAAAAGTACATTTACATCTTGTGAAAACTTTATCACATGATAATTACATTTAAATTTGATTGAGTTTCAAATTAACCTCCTTACATATTCTCTGATTATTACTTTTGTTACAACGGGTTAAACATTATTATAAATTATTAATATATTGAAACCCGAAAATCAGCAAAATAATTAAAACGCGTGTTGCGGAAGAGTACCTTTTGTCCTCAGCTAAATTAATTTAACTGTTAATTAGCATAATAGAGCTATCGAATAATTATTGTAAGTACTGAAAGTAATACACTGAAAGTACACACGGCATACAAATGCAGGACAACAAAAATTTCCATTTTATCGAGTATCTCGCGGGCTATTCGAGCTAACACGAAGTTACACTTGCTTCTTTTTGTTTTTGTTCTTCTTTTTCTTTTCAATAGTCGAAAAACAATCGTCGTTTTTTTTTCTTCTTTTTTTTTCAAAGCTTTTTCCTTGCGAACAGGCCATCGCGTCAGCACGTGCTAATTTCTATCGTAAATTCGGTTTAACTAGCGGAGAAAGCCGTCGGCGAAAATTCGACGAGGGTAAAACAATCAGACTAACGCGAAAACTGTATCAGACGTGCAATTCGCACTAATTGTCCCGTCGGTCCTTCCAGGCGCCCCCCATCCCTTTTCTCGTCGGTGATAACTGCCCGCCTTCTAATCTCCGAGCTCGTACTACAATAGGGTGATGATTACCTGAACGGTGCAATTTGGTATCCTCGCAACGAAGGACACGAGAGAGGAAAATGTTCCTCCTTGCTCTCCTTCTACCTCCCCCCCCTTTTAACTTACTATATGCAATCGCGATATTTGATTAACGTGATCTTTTTTCTACATATTTTAATTTAGAAAATATAAAGCTTTTCAAAGATATTGAAAACATTACAATATCGTAATATTAGAATTATGTGCGTAAAGCACTATATGTATACATCACTAAGCTTTTTTTACTTCAAATAATTTATAATTTAAATTCACAGCTTGGAGCTTTTTTATAAATTTTATATGACAGATTTTTTGTACGTTGTAAATATTTTAATACACCGCCTAAACAATAATTACTAATGAAATAAAAATTAGACACGTGTGTGTGTGTATGAATAAATAGAGGGTGTTTCGATCTTCGCGTGACAACCGTTAATGATATATTCTTGTAACTATTTTGAGATGAAAACTCTCATGTTAATTTTCAGTGACTAAAGCAATTTTTTACTGACAAGTATTTAAAACTGATTAATTAAATTGTTTGAAATTGTTGGGCATTTTAGGCAAGTGTCGTACATTCACAGTTGTCAAAATTGTTATATGAAATGATAAATGAATGACGAATCTTTTACACTTTTGTTACTGCGCAACGTGTCGTGATTAAACGCGTAAATTTTAGGTATATTAATTAGTCCATTTTTAACATTTTTTTATTGAAAAGAATTAGTGTTACGATATTATGGCTCGGTTAGAAATTCCATTTTAGAGTGATTTCAAACGTCCATTATTTTCGCTTGTCACGTATAATCTGGGACATATTAATATTTTTATTACTTTTTGAAATTGGAACGTTTGACCGTAAATAATAAATGTATTTAATCGCGTGAAATCGTCGCGGGAATAGTTCCATTATCCTCTTCGTTTCTCGTTTTGTGATAGGCTGTATTTCTCTCAGCAGTGATCCATCTCCTTCTCGTCTCTCGTAGATACATGTACTTATCCGAACATCCGTCTAGTTGCACGTACATCTCTAGAGGACTATAGCTCTTCGCGTCCCAAAAAGGACTTCCCATTCACTACTTTAGTAAGATTCTTTTTCTATTTCTTTCGATTTCTTTTTACTTCTTTCCTATCTATTTTATCCCCTAACAATGTAAACTCATAGTATTTGCGTCTAAAAGCAGAGCTGCAAATATTCTTATAGTTACCAGAGCATTTCTTTTTGTAAATACGTGCAGCAAATTTAAAGGGAAAAAAAAGAAAATAAAAAGAAAAAGAAATCCGGTAAACATTTGCGTTGAACAGCACAATTTTTTTGTATATACACTAATAAAGTCGAATATTTAACGTTCTTACGGTTCTTTTCTTCGCCGCAAAAAAAAAAAAAAAATCGCGAAATCGAAATAACGGAGTCGCAACCAAATAGTCACGATCCGTTTCTGAAGCGGAACGAATTTAACACTCGGTTAGCGGTTGCACTTGCAACTGCGACGCTTAACGAGACGAGCAAGAAGCGCAGTGGGATGCGTGTGGTCATCGAAATGATTCATGCGTTCCGGAGCGGCGACAAAGCGGCGCGCCTCCGAAAACTGACACGCTTCATAACCACAGAGGACGCACTGGGCCGGATAAACGTGTTATTGGAAAGCAATCAGTGAGATAACGTAATTATCGAACTGTACGCGCGCCACGCACAGGATCGTTATGACGACGCGACGCGTTTGTCATAAACTGAGAAATATGCGACTGCGACGATCGAATATTTCCAGCGGAGCGACTATTGAAAATATCAATTGGACGAAAACTCCGAAAATATAAACTCCAATCGGAATAGATGATACATTTATTCTTCGTTACGATCGGCCGTTAGTTTTTTTCAGCGATCTAAATGCAACGAACTTCAAAATATTTCTCTTCTTTTATTGAAGCCTGGTTCAACTGCATTAAGGTGTATACCACTTAGCGACCAAACGCAGAACACAGCGACGGCAAACATTTCTTGGTAATGCGTGATTGTTTTTTTTTTAGAGCTTGATTTGTTTGTGAATGTTCGGGTTTGCTATGCGTTCGTTTGCTAAGTGCACACTTTTGGAAAAAATATTTTTAGTTTAAAAGGGACGACTAACAATTCTTGTCGACGTTAAGTAGAATTTTATTTAGGATTCGTCTAACGTACTTTTTTTTTTCTTTTTATCGTGCAATGAACGAATGTCGTAAGACCAGTCACAAACTGGTTATAGGTATCGGGAGAGACATAAGGGGCAATGTCTTTCTCGCAGTTGTTTTGCCGTGTAAGATAGTGTCAAATTCGAAAACGAAAATCAAGGTAAACTCGAAAGTCGCCGGGTAGAAATGGAAACCTGAGTTTAGAAGGTAGACAAGCAAAAAGCCGTTCACTCGAGGGCGAATAAATATTAACTCTTTTATAAATATGAAACGCGCTCGACACATCCTCTTGTTACGTCGACGAACGAGCGTGACCGCGGGATGGAAATAGAGGAAAGCGCATGGGAATGGAGAATTGCGATAAAGATGCAGACAAAAAATAGCATAATGTATGAAAATTGCATTCCGCCAGTGTTAGGAATTTAATTTTTTCGTCACCGTTTCTCAATATTGATTAATATTAATAAATTATTGGTTTAGTAATTTAATTTTTTTTTTTTTTTTTTTAACAATTTCTATATATATTTTTTTTATATCTTTGAAAGATGCACGCTAAATATAATGTTAATAATTATATTGTAACTATGTATTTAAAGGTCAAAAATCATTTTCTGAAAAAGCATATTATAGTGAGCAGTACCGGGGAAGAATAGATTTCCCTTCTATAGAAACGTTTCGCTACACGCGTAAGCGCGGATTTCAATAAACTCCACCTCGGAAACGTATCGAAGACTCTTTCTACGTATGGAAATCCGTTCGACCGGCTTTTCTCGCGCTTCCCGAAAAGATTCCGGTAGCTCGTATCTCCGCTAAACAGCAGCCGAACTATGGCGTAGCGCAGGGGTGCATCGGGAAAGGCGGGCGCGGGGTGGTTAAAGCCGATTGAAACAATCGGCGATCAGTGTTCGGTGATCCCGCTTGGAAATGGCAAAGGTTGAAAAGGAGGAGGGTGCGACGTAGGGTGGGAGGGAGTGAAATCTTGCAGCCTTATCCTCAGTACCGCGAACAATCCTCCCCAAAGCGTCGCGTCGACCGAGATAAATCTTCAGCGGATGCAACCGCCCCGCGACAGAGAAATAAAGGCGGCAGAATTCAACGGCGACTTGTCGATAAATTTTGCATTACTTTCTTTTGGAATGTAAAATCTTGTGAATTTAACTGCGAGCCGGCGTGCAGTTATTGTAATGTAATTTCTGAGCGAATCGCGAAGTTTGCAAGGGTTTAAAAGTCTACATAGATAGATCAATTTTTTTTACTCTTTTTTTTTATTTAACGCATTGGATCACATTGCAGTTGATATTGAAAAAGATAACGTGCCATTTAACGAATTTAAAAAAGCTTCGAAAAACACGAGCCGGGGATAAAAGAAAATCAGCATTCAGAAGTAGAACGTCTCTTCGTTATTGACAACTCGAAATTCCTCGTCCGCACTTGCTAAACTGCGTGTAAACGTTAATGTATTCAGTACGCAAATTAGTAACTCAAGATTTCGTGCGCGCGCGTATGCGTTTAACACGTACCCTTGAAAATCCCAGGCCACTTATGATAATGAAATTATTTCCCTCTTGATACGTCAAGATGGCAAGCGCGATCTCCGAGGACATAATGTCGTCTTTATATTTTCATCACGGCTATGCGCATAGCATGTATTCAGGGAGGCGAAAACAAGCAGCTGGAATTTTATTACGACTGTCGCGTAGTTGCAAAGCTGTTAATTGCCGAATGTACGTGACTTGTAAAAATTTATTTTGTATGAGCACGAAGTTTATTTATTTTGAGATTATATCGGATAAACTGCGGTTCTTAATTGTGAGAATTGTTATTATATTAAATATAATTAATTTTTGAAATTTTCACAAAAATATTACTCAAGTTGTATAAACGAAATCTGTTCGATTGGTACGTTAATATAAATAACTTTAATAAACATTAAAATTCGATAGCAATCTTTTATTTTTAGGGTCATTAATTTGAAAAGAATTGATAAAGAATAAAATCCAATTTGAGATATATATATATATATTTATTATTGCACAGTAAATAAAATTGACAAGAATCGTTTTAAAAGTTGAAAAATGATCAATGAAGGTCAATTTATTGCATGCACATCCGCGCTGCGTGCAAATTCCGTATATCGGCTGGGAATTGAAACAAAAATGTTACTTTTTTCCCCAATAGTTACTTGTTAAATGGTCTTTTAATTTGATTATATGGTAAATTTTCTGTTGTGATGTTCAACAAATGATTAACGACATCCGACTTGGTCGGAAAGTGGTATGAGTCGGCGCTTTAATTCCCAGGTGGTAACCCATCGAATCGTGCCGCCACTCTTTCGTCGGTGTGAAATTGTCGATGCAATCCCTTCGCTTTCTCCCTTCGCGTTTCCAGTATCATAAGATAGAGGCGATAGAGAAGGTGTAAGTGAGAGAGGCTCTGCGCATGAAAGTTCTTGCGGTGGATCAAAGTAATTTCTTCAAAGCCACGTATTCCCGCAGGGATCGACGAAAGTGGCCTCGGGGAAGCGAAGTTCGGTAGTGAGATATATTTTTTACTCCAAATTTGCCACAAAGTGGCAATACGACGATAAAGAATAAATAAAAGGCTTGGCGAGAGTACAAATGTCTTCCAGTTCTTTGTACGCGTAGAAATATTTTCAAAAAATGATTCCAAAGAAATACGTGAGATACAAAGAATGTTTTAAGCAACGTGCTTGAGACACCCTGTATAGCTGCAATTGGCACGTGTACATATATCTGTAAAGTTTACGTAATTTTTAAGGAAATAATTTATTTTAGATAATTACCAAATCAAAAAAAAAAATTTTTTTTACACGCATAGACTAACTCGATTTTAACGAAAAACAAGCGGACGCGACGACTTGCCGATCGAACAGTGGTTGGGAATCGAGGAGAGCTGTTGACATTTAATTTAAATCGAACGAGACGGGTTTCTTCGATATTGATTGCGACCGGTTATGACGATGATAACAAAATATTCATTACATTCATCTAATTCTCGCTTTGCAGCTGAAATTTCATTTTGAAAATTATTTAATATTATGATCCCATTACTGCGATTGTGACTAAATAAAAGTGCCAAAGTAATTAATAATTTGCCGTTTCTCTTAAAAAAAAAAAAAAAAAAATTATATACATATGTAATATGACTTTAACAGTTATGATTACTAGGCGGAGCGATAAAAAAAATGCTCTTTTTAGAATAAACAAATGTTATATTAATTTTAATTAATTTCGCACGAGATACTGTTTCATACGATATAATGTAAATTTTTAATATTTATTAAAACCCAAAATAGTTACAATCCAATAAAAAATATAAATTTTAGAGTATGCCGTCCTACTTTGAGAATAACGTTAAAACTTTGTCCAATAATTTTGGTTTAAAAATAATTCACCTCATTTGCCGCTACTTAGTTTGCCTGCTAATTTTCGCGGATAATTCGTCACTGGATGCATCCTCGCGTTTTTGAGAGACCGGCACAGCGACGACGTCGTGACGTGCCGGTCGATGCAATCCATTCGTTTCGAACGTCAGTTCCTTCGTCAGGGACCGACAGTCTCGCCGACACGTCCGTAATTATCTTCGCTTTCCGATCCCTTGGGAACTCCGTGGCAGCCCTAATTAACGCGCTACACAGCTCGGCCATTTCGCGTCGTAAATATTTTCGACGAGAGATGCGTTCCGTCACGCTCACGTCCGCCTCGCCGCGCCTAACGGACTCACGTGACGAAATTCACGAATCTAATTTAGCTGAACGTAATCACGAAATATCGCACGTGTCTTTTTTTTTTTTTTTTAACAATCTCGTTGTACATAAAAATGCAAATGGCATTAGCATCGCGTAGCAATAGAAAGAATGGTTTCTATGAATTTAATATTATTTATATGATAAAAAATTAAATTAGGTTAAACAAGAGAAGTTAAATTAGGTAAATTAAATTAATATACATATATATATTTATATATTGCTTTTGAGTCTTGTGTAGAAATAACGAAGAAAAAATCGACTGAATAGAAATTGGCTCGGTTTATAGTGAACTATGACGAATTAAAAATTATAGATTATAAACTTACAGGTTCTTATTTCTTAAACGTTGTTTCTTTTTACAATTTTATTTGATTTTAATTTTTTGCTCAAGATATGCGAAAGTTTGTAGCAGATACGTTTATATTTTATTTCACGTGTATAATGTAGTAGCTTCGGTGTATTTTGCAACGGAAAAGAATGTACTTTGCAGTTTATATAATGTACTGTCACAATCTATTACGTAATGGGATATTTTACGTTTTGGTTTGATGTACTACTTATATTCTGCAGTGAATTATTATGAGTGCAGGTCGCATATAAAGATAATACAATATTATTTTTGCCAGTAAATGAAAAATTTTTCAACAAAAAATTTGTAATAATTTCGATATCAATTTTATCATTCTTCGTCTCAGTTTTATTCCGCAAATTATTCCCAACGTCTATTTCGGTTAATATATCTCGGATCAAGTTACAATACGCGCACAAAGATTCAATAAAAAAAATGTTAAGCTTTCTTCTTAAAAGAGTCATATTGCGCACCTCCCTCCCCCAAAAAAAAGAAAGTGTATTGTATTCTCCGCTTTTCTTCTACGTGAGTGGATATTCCTTCGCTATCCCGCAGGCGGTCGAAACGTGCCGCTGTGGAAGGTTTGTCTTCGTCAAGCGGCCGAAAAGAGCGGAAAAGCGGCAGCTTTTTAGAAAGCGCACTCTCTCCGGCTTCGTCTTCAAGACGATTCACTCGTCAGGGAGAAAGATGGTGTATTGCCGCTTGAAAAATGAATAACTCGCTAGGGCGAAAGAAAATTCTACATTGTTGGGCCAATCGGGCCTCCGACGAATGACACTACACTTTGTAACAATCTTGTAAGGAGACCATTTCGAACCTTCACGAAAATCAGTGCGCCTTCCACTTTGGTTTATAAAATGAAACAAAAATTTATGAACACACACGAACACACATACACACATCCGCGCGCGCGTATTGTATATATTTAATACAATAATAAAACATTTCGTGACAAGATGGAATTGCTATATTTTCGAAACGGCGGGCGAAATAATATCGCGTAATAAATAACGTACGCGAGAAAATAACGGAGCTGTAGATTAGGAGTATTATTTTTCCTGCCAACTCGTCTTGCCGCCGCGCTTGTCGTAAACTCTGTCGTTTTAATTATTAATCCGAGATTAATCTGTGACGCAAACCCCAACGCATCCGGCGACGCAGCCAACGGTACAGCCATCCCCCTATCTCACAACCGCGCTTCGTTCACGCAAGAAACTCGACGCGCGCGGCAAGAAAATTTCCGCCTTCGAGGAGGAAAGACAATTTCCTCCTTGCTTAAGGATCCTCTTTCTTCCGGCCCTTGAAACACCAAGCTGCACCCTTTAACGATACTCGTACTAGATTGGGGGAAGGGGATGGTGAGGGAGATGGCAGTAGAAAATCCGCACGGTGCGCGCCCGCGGGATCCAAAGTTTCCAGCAACATGTAAGTGGGTAGTTAAACCACACGATAGTGCCTCCGACTTTAGGTTGCCTCTCCCCTTCCTGTAGCGTGGGGCACCCATCACCTTCTACGCAACTCATCGTCCTAATTAATATCAATTTCGCTAATCTGTAATGCGAACGCCATTACTCGCGCTGCTCGCTCAGTTTCACGAAAGTACTCGTCGTTGATTACGCGAGATAATTTAAATTTACAGCGACGCTGTCGTTTACAGATTTGTCCACGATTCTAATTAATTTCCGCATGTTAAATTTAACGAAACTAAGTTATATTTTATATATTATAATTTAACGAAACTAAGTTATATAATTATAATAAAATGTTAAGACGGTAGAACTGAACGAAATGTACAATATACGGAAAACTGATAAACCTGCTCTTGCAAATTGAAGGAATTTTTAAGGATGAATAAAGAACGCATTTTTTTAATTAGAGCTAATTTTAGGAAAAATAAAATTAGTATTGACAACAGCGAATGTAATCTACTTTCGGAATAATATATGTAGTATATATTTTACGTAAGTGATTGTTATACGAATGAGATTTTCAGATTTATATCGTGTATGCGAATCTTATACACGATATTAATAATTTCGTTTATATAAACTGTCTATCAAATATGATATATTATTTCAATTTTAAATAGCAATATGAATACCTATCGACAGTATGCTAATACCAAATTTAATACACAGCTCACGTTTTCATATGAAGTGCCGACTGCAACGTATGGTAGCATATGTATAGCTTGATATTTTAAATGCTAATGCGAACAATGGGATATCGATACAGAACCCCTATAATCCGACGTTTGTAATTTCAGATTTTGATTTCAAACTCAATTTGAACTAGCAAATTATTATTATCACAAAATACAAGTATACTTGTCGGAGAGTATCTAAATAATTAAAATAAAATAATTTTAAACATAAAAAAAGAAAAATAATTTAAAAAAAACAGTTTATATGTTGTGATATAAATATATTTTAATCGGCTGTAAAAGTACATTTTTCAAAATTTTTTTTTTTTTATCTCGAATTGAAAAAAATATAATATATAAACTGTTCTCCGCGTAACCCTTTAAATTCTTTCGCCAGGAAAATAAGTAGAGTTTTATTTTTAGAATGATGTATATTTGCTTGACGCGACGTTGATAATACAATAATTAATTGTGTTATTATAGTCGATCAAGCCATCGATGTCAATTAAACGAAGAGCAATATTGCGTTTCTTTAAAGGATAAGCTCGCGACGTTTTCTCGAGAGCAACTTGTGCGACAGAAGTGGCATAGAAGCTTATTGACACGTCAGGGATAGAGGGTCGGGGGGGAAGGATTTTCTACGTCTGTAAGGGTTGGCGCTTCGATATTGAACTCGTTACATTCTTTGCCCATCGACAAGTTCTCAATTCTGCTAATTGAGCCGCCGAATGCAATAAGAGAACGAAGGTAGTCTTTCCT
This sequence comes from Cardiocondyla obscurior, assembly GCF_019399895.1. NCBI lineage: Eukaryota > Metazoa > Arthropoda > Insecta > Hymenoptera > Formicidae > Cardiocondyla > Cardiocondyla obscurior. The sequence continues at coordinate 595,813 of NC_091869.1, forward strand.
ATTTTTTTTTTCTTTTTTTTTTTTTAAACTCATCCCTTCAATGATCTGGAAGATCCTCGGTGTTATGTCTTTGGCAATGACAAGAATGTCGCAAAAGGAGATGAGAGAAAAGTTTATAAAGAAGGACGTGTAAATTTGTTGACAGATTAAATTAATTTAAAGAAAAGGGGAAAGCTAATTTTTACAATTTAACAACACAAATGCATGGAATTTAATACAACAAATCAGCTTAAAAAATTTGCTGTATGATTAATATTTAACAAGTGGGAAGCATAGGAATTTATACTAATATATAAATTAATTATTAATAAATCTTATTGCTTAGTTACATACTTGTTCCTTTAGGCTGACGATATTGTTCGTAATAAATATTTTAATACTTGTAGATTTTAATATCTTATTATAAGGAAATAACGTTTTTTTATTTTTTTTAATTTTTTTTTATTAATATTGCTAAAATTAATATTTGGCGCGGATTATTAAACAGTGTCTTCCACGCTGAGGAATCTAATAATGTTTATTTGATCCGAGTTTAATTATCAGTGCCGTTATAGTAAAGGCTGAATAACTCGGGTGATCCCTTTAAAAAATATAGAAAGACGATAACGAACGATATCGATCGGCGAATCTAGCATCTTGCTCGATCTCGGTATCGCAGATTAAAGGAAAATGGGAACAGGGATAAAGACCGATGATCGGGGAACTTCATCGGCGAAGTTTACTTTTATCGGGAGCAACGTGGGATTGAATTTCAATGTTATTACGGATAAGGAGAACACTATCGCAGCGGAGAGCGGTAGGAGGACGAGGTCTTAGGAACTTTACGGATTTCTCCGGAATTTGCAGAACCGTGTCCGTGACGCGACTCGTAAAAACGCGATATTATTTTGTAGCGTCGCCGGTTAATCTATCGCCTCGACATTTATTGAATATTACTCTGTCGTATTTTAATATTTCCGTTTGTGAAACTGCAATTTTTAAAATCTTCATTAACAGTAAATTATTTTTTTTTATATATGCTGCATCGTAAACGTATACGTTGTAGATTGGCTTTTAATGTTATAATCAAGTAATAAAGTCACGGTAACGTTGTGCGAGAGCACAACTGCGAAATGTACTTCTTGCATCTAATCACTTCATAAAGATGCGAAGTTGACCATAAAGTCGTCCTTTGGGCAGTTTGCGCGAATTTACGGAGATACAAGATCTTCGAGTAACCCGAGAAGCCACAATTAATGATCCCGTTAATTTAATTAATGTTTGTTGTAAAAACCGCGACGAGTCACGCCTGCTAAAGCTCGGCTTGATCTTAGCAAGAAAAAACGAATATTGCTCGGGGGAAGAAATACGAGGGAAATAATACAGTCCTGCAGATTTAATTATGTGTAACAATACACTTTCGGTATCAGTTACAAATAATATTATACACGTAACAGATATATGAAATACTATCGTATGTTGTACATTTACACATACATAAAAATTTAAAAAACAATTATTTTCTCAAGTAATTGCATATTTAAATTAAGAAATTTGTATTTAGATATTATAATTAAAATTGATTGATTTCGGCAAAATTATATTTTTGAGTCGCATGACTTTAACTAAGTTTTTAATTTTAACGTCATATTATATTACAACTTTATTGTCTTGAGAATTTTCTGCGAAACAGAATTGATTAAACTGATCTATACATATTCTACCCATGCTCTTTTTTAAGAATTACAATAAAGAGAACGAGGTGGCAATGTAACGAGCTAATTCGTTTCCACGAAGGAAATTATGTGGCTTTGCATGCAGGTGCAGCGAGCCCGTCGATTACTTCCGACCAATATAATTCAACGTTTTTCAACAATGCTTTCGCCTCGTGACTTTAACGCTTGCGACATCCGTGTTATTTCTTTATACAATTAGCGAACTAATTTTGCACGTTGATAATGGCAGTTAGAATATCAATATTTTATTAAAAAAAAAAATTAACGTGATCGTTAACGGAAATAAATTAATAAAAATTTAGTTTGCCTTTCAATTAGTTGGAATGTATATATATTATTAAAGTCCTTTTTACACAAGAGATATTAATTTTTATATTTTTTTTATATTAATTTTATATTAAATTTTATTAAAATTTATCAAAAGAGATACTAGAAATATTCTACATTTCCTTGATTATTTCGGTGAAAAGCAATTTTTTAAATCATTTAAAAAATTCTGTGTTGCGCAAAAAAAGTGACAACTCAATAAACTATCTACGCTTGGATAGATCGCAACTTTAGGTACGCTCTTGGATACATCGTGGCCGATCTCAAAAGTTTAGCAGACTCTGGCCTCGGCGTTAACTCGGCGGAGTTACGATACTAGACTAGAGAGGCTCGTATCTCGGGGTTTAATGGGATCGGGACAAAGTGGCCGCGGAATTTCCGCGGCAAAATAAAACGAGATAGCGCGGCGCGAGTCGCGCAACTTTTAAAACTACGGTGGAAAATGTAATTTACTGTCGATGCGCGACCCTTCGCGACAATTCCCTTGCTTTGTTCCTACGAGTTAATTACATGCAAACAATTAATTAACCACGCGCCCATCGGCGTACCGTTTGTCTTCGCGAATACTCCGCCAAACTGCCCTTCGCCCCTTTAAATTATTTATCGCTGGTGATGCAACTAATTTCAGCAACGAGTTACTTAACTAACTCGAATGCAACTAATTCCCCTTCTCTCTCTCTCTCTCTCTCTCTCTCTCTCTCTCTCTCTCTCTCTCTCTCTCTCTCTCTCTCTCGCTCTCTGTCTTTTGCGTGGATTTTAAAATAGAAATCTACAGGATAATGGTATTAAATCGTGTTCGTAAAGCTAGCTTTGCAGACATTTGAGATAATTAAAGTAAAAATTTTGCGTACGGTATCAAATCAGTTGTATAACTTAATTTTTTCTAAATAATACAACATCCAATTTTTATATACGTATCTTGCGTGATTTTTAAAATATAATTTTACTGCTACAAAATAAAATAATCCGAGGAGAAATTCATTTAACTATTTTGATTTTGCAGCCAGTTATTAGATCGCGCAGATTAAATATATTCCTCAGCTAGTGTGAGGTTGTCATTAAAAAAAAAAAAAAAAGATTGTCGGCGGGTCTGGCGACCGGCTGTCTCACGCGTCGGCCGCCGGACCCACCGACTGCCTCGCGCGCCGACCACCGGACCCGCCGACTGCCTCGCGCGCCGTAATCACGTGAGTCTGTTTACGTCGGCGGCCATCGAACCGCATGGGCCGTGTAGTGGAAGCGCGGGCCGCGAGCCCGGAGGTCAACAACCGCGGCAATCGAGCGCGCGTTAGCTAGATCAGTACGCGTAGTAGACTAGTACGCAACGAAAAACGTTTAGATATCTAGCTTTTCCAGCTTGTTATTAATCAGTAATAATTGTCGTACTTACAATTAGATGATTTGAGCGTTACATTTCTGGCTCAATGCTAGACAGTTTTGCTAGACAGTCACGAGATAAACCACAAATGGGCTAGTTATTAGATAACGGTTAGGCTCAATTTCCACTCGAAATGATTTTCCCCGTTTGCATTTGTTTAAAAACTTACGTAAATTTTTATATTCGATGAATAAGTAATATCATAAAGTTGTGGTATTGTTATATTACATATTAATGGATGAAAAACGAACAGCAGAAGGTAAATAGATATCTCTATAGCTCGTCGAGTCTTTCAATTAATTCTTCCATCACGCATCTCTTTATTTCAAAGCAAACATTTGTGTTATTTTATTACCGCAAATCTAGTTTTTCGATTTAAACGCATCAAACTCTGCGTTATTTCTACAATATTACGGTGCAACGAGGATATAAAACTGGAAGATGGATTAATAAATAAAAAGCAGATAAATTTAAAACTTTTAGCTCGCTCACCGATTCTCCATTTTGCACTGGCCTTCTTGTATCTTGCAGTTGGTTTTGAAATCTTTGTAGATCTGACTGCAAGGTTTCCCACGTAGACAGAGATTAAGTGCATGATTGCACGTCGGCAACGCGTCCACCGGATATGGATCTTTATCTGTAAAGATATAAAAGAAATAAAATGTGAACTTTTTTTTTATTTTCTTAAAAACTACTATTAAAACAAAGAAAATAGGACTTAAAAAAAAAACGTTATAAAATAAAAATTTATACACGCATTAACAAAACCCGAAAATCTGAGAAAGTTATATTTTTACACATATTATTATTAAACATTATGTTTCTCCTTTAAACTTTAATAAATGGTTATATTTACTTAAACGCGAGAATGCCTTTACTTAAAAAAAAAAATAAAAAAAAATCTAAAACTCGCGGGTCATTAAACTTCTAAAGTTTTAAAAAATCAACCACTTGACTCGTATCACTTGATACATAACATACAATTTAGCGCGTAGTTCGCTGATTTTTTTTTTTTCTCCCCTTTTTTTGCGCCCTTGCTTCCTGCTTTTTCTTCCTTTTTCGAGGCACGGGAGCGAATTTAATCTCATTAAGTGCCGAAGCTTTCTGGTTTCGTAGCCGGCGCCAGGTGCGCGGGGTTTCCATTATCCGCCTTGCACTCGTATGACCGGCTTTCGGCAGGATAAATGTAATTAAGCTACGATCCAGAGTGGCCTAATTGCACAACTTATTACTTCGTCGAATTATATTCGTAGCCTTCCTATGTGCATTTACGATTTAGCCTGATCTATAGGTGATTAGTGATTAAACGCAATAAGCCTTTGATCATCATTTTATCGATATTAATTTAAAAACACTGCTTTTTATCCACAACTTTACGGCGAGTGCATTAATTGCGGACAGAATTTATAATCAATTTATTTACAATTTTATTATATGTAGTTTGAAAATAAAAATGCACCGTTTGTGTCTCAATATTATAGTGTTGCGCGCGTTAAAAAAAAATTGAATTAACAATATATGCACGGACATAAAGAAAAAGCTTAGGTTTATTACACCGCGAACGTAGATTCTTACCTTTCCACTCCACGTAGTCGCAGGGGTGGTCGAACAGGAAGTTTAGGAAGCTGTTGCAGTCCGGATCGACATGCGGCTCCCTGCAGAGGCACGTCGGTCGGAAGAAAGTGAAAGCCTGCAGAGTGCGCAGGGCCGCCTGACACTTTTTCACCGTCACCGTCGAGCATGCCACTGTAACCGCGAAATTATTATTAAAGCGATGCAACAATGTTTCGGCCGAGTGACAAATAGCACGTGTGAATTTAGCACGCGATACCGGGCCATTGCGCGCAAATTGGCTCGACAGTGTAACGTACAAGCCGCATGACTAATAGCGTACCGAATATAAGTTGTCCTATTGTTTAATAGAATTTATGTCAAATTTTCAATTCGACGACGGGCTAATACGCTACACTTATGCTCCTAAATTGATACATATGTGGTAGCTTTAAATCGATGCGAATACGCGAAAAGCCAGCAATACAATGACGCATTTTCGCGAGGATATATATACTATGTGTATATATGGTTTGGAAAAAAAAAAAGAAAAAAAGGAAAATGAAAAAAATAAAGCGAACCTGCAGATCGTTGTAAAACGCGATGACGCGAGGTCTCTAGGGAACAATTAATTTTTTTGTTCGCTTCTGTTTCGACATTGATCCGATCGTTTTCGTCGAACAATCGAAAATCATAGACTGCACAAATAATTTGTTAAGCTGTTGACGTGTTCTGGGTGTTATATCGAAACGGTAGATCTAACGAAAAATTTATTCGCTAATGAAAACAAATTAAATAGTAAAACTAGAAAATACGTGAAATAATTAGAATGGAATTTTTTTTAATTTAATGACAACTTTAATACACTGAGCTTTACATTCGTATACGATGGCGATACGTGTTTCAATCCTCTGCATACTGAATAATTTTTTCGCGTAGTATCGGTTTTCTTCGACCGAGACAATTTCAATGTCTAATCGTTTTCTTTTAAAACCCGTTTCGAGCTTTATTCAAGATTCAAGCGCTTGCAGCTTAATTAGTACAACGTCGTTCGGAGAAAGAATGGAAGTGAGAGGCCGCCTTAATTACTATCCCGAGACACCGTAAGTTTCGTAATAACCGAGCGTTGCCAGACTATAAGTAATGAATCCAGATGTCGGCGTTACCGTTGATGTCGACGTTGTCGTCGTCGTCGTCGTAGCCGAATGTCAGACAGAAAAATGACGGAGCAGCAGCGCGAAAGTTTCAATTACATTCTGATGTTATCACCTGACGCTTCCTTGCCCCTCTTCAATTCATTCCATCGTTTCCAATGTTCAACCCCATCCCGGACCGTCCCGCCTTGCACCCACGTCCTTTCATTAAACACGAAGCAGGGCACTTAAAAGGGAATATCCCCGGTAGTTTGGAACTTACAGACAAAAAAGTTTCTGCGAGGAGTTTCAGAGGCTAATATTGTGACAGGAGAGTAATTTCTTAGTGGGTCAGCCGTTTCGAATCTTTACGAAAGGAATACTAATTTACATCGGTCCTTCTTGACGAAATAGAGATCGACATAGCAACCAAATTTGTAGATCAGGAACTTAGGATGTTGTGAATTAACATTTAATGACAATTAAATTTACGATAAAAAAAAAATAATAATAATAACAGAACTACACGATAACGCAGAGTTATCTCAATTATAAAAGTTTCAAGTATTTTATTACTTATAATGAAAAATATATAAAATCACAAACTAATTTTCTGTTTCAAACTTTCTTCCTATTTATTAATTAGCAATCCATTAATAGTTTCGAATAACTATTTTGATTTAAGTTTCGATAAACTTGATAATTACTTTTTGTTACACTGATTCCTGACAAGTCAGTCTGTTATCTGTTAACATTTATATTAAATTCAATATCGCATTATACGAACTTTCTGTGACAAATCGCAAATAATAAATTTTGAAGGAAATGAAAAGTCTCGTTGCATTGACGGTGACAAAATTAATAGCACTTTAAAGCTGTTTTTATGCAATCGCAAATAGAAGTTATCTCCGCGACTCGGCGTATTTATCAAAATGCAGGCATTCACGTAAATTTCCATCGGTGCTGTAAGAGAATAATTGTCAAAATGAAGAGCGCCGTAATACGACTAAATAGCTGCTACGCAAATAATAATATGCGGAATAAAACATGATGGACAAGATAACATTTCCGACAAATAATTCGTTATATGAAAGAAAGTAATTGGCAAAAATAGCTAATGATAATTGAAATATAAGCCGTGAGAGATATTTATTTAAAAAATTAATCACGGAAAGGTATCCAGAGAATCAAATTAAATCGCGGAAAGATATTTCACGTTTATTGACACGTTATCGGAAACGACTGATTTCCACTGATTGATTGACAATCAAATGGCTGTGATAATTTTCAGTATTACTGTAAATATTAAATTTCCGCTGCTCCGGGATATTCTTATATTGCTAGTAGGTATCTAGAGAATGTACGTCCATTACGCGAAAGTGTGTTACGTACAGCGTACGCGCAGAGACGGGGAGAAAAAAGAGAGAAAAAAAAAAAACTAGCTGGGACGAGGCAAACAAACTATCAGCTGCTAGGAAAGTCGGGAAACGGACTTTTCATTCTCGTGCAGCGACCGCGAGGAAATATGTACAAGAGCACAGCTTTGAATTCGGCGCACGACTATCACTTGCAGGCACATGACTGTTTTTGACGCGTTTGTGTTTTCGAACAGTTGTAATAATTACAACCAAAATTCATTCTATTATTGCATTGTTCTCGTAATATTTTTAACTTACTGATTGAACGAAAGTTATATATTTTACAAGTGCTTTTGCGAAAATTATTTTATGGATGCCCTGCAGTACATTGAAATGCTGGTCCGTATTTATATTATAACGATTAATACAAGATAAATAATATAAAATTTTATAAACATTTTTTTTTTAACTATTTTGCAACTGATTCTTTATTCGTAAAACTTGATTAGCGTTGGGTTTATATTTTATACCTTTTCTTGATTATTTGATATAAGACATTATGTTCGCTTTTAATTACTATTATTTAAATTTGCGAATTAATTTTCACGCGGTGGCTTTTTTTCTCTAACCGGAAACGTACAATTATATTACTTTCGCCGCGCGTTAAAATCTAAAGCAAAAATTTCTTGCCGAAACAATGACGAAAATAAATAAGGCTGGACTCTTGTCCCGCGAGGTCCTGCTCCGCTTTAATTATCGGAGTGTGTATCCGGGAACATCCTGCGGTGATGAACGGCGCCGCGGCTCCATAAAAAGCGCGAACGTTCCAGAATCGTTCTACCGTGAGCTATAATTCATGGATGGGAAAAAACAGTATCGGGGGGGAAAAAAAGTGCGCCGGGGAAAGAGAGAAAGAGAGAGAGAACGGCCGGGGGAAAAGTTGCAGTCTCCGCCACCCGAAACTGACGACGCGTATTCTCTCCTCGCGGGTTCGCACTATCTTCCTCCCGCACTGACGCCATTGTGCTCGAGGGTCGTGCATGCCGCTTTGGCATAACAACGTACATTGTACTTCCGAACAATGCTATCCTTCTGTCAGCCTGTACAAACCGACCCCTCACCCCGCATCACCGTCGCTCCACGCCTTATCGCGTGGCGGGCGCGCTCATCCCTTTTTTTATTTTTTTTATTTTATTTTTTTTTTTTTTGAGCCGGCCTTTTTGAGGGAATAAACGACACCGCAATTGACAGTTAAGAAGGGTGCGAATAGCTCGTGTCATTTCGAACAAGCGCCATAAAATCGAAAAATTGACGAGCTAATCTTAAGGATTATTTTTTTCCTTCCCTTTCGAGAAATGTTTTTCACGAATCCGATAAAATTTTCTCCGATAATAAAATGCAGAGTTGTCACGCAGCTTAGTATGTCGCGTTGTACTTTAATAGCATTGCTATTAAATTACTATTAAATGTACAATGAGACAGTGAGATTATTCGGACAAGAGATAGCGGAATTAAAAAAAAATATCTCCGGGAAAAAAATGGCTACTTCTCCGACATTAGTGATGCTAAACGACGATGAGTAGCAGCTGCTCACTCAAAAACTCACTCAACCTGATGACGCTGGATTTCAAAGTCCACTCAAACCACGCGGCCCTACAACTCTCGCGAAAGTACTGGGTCAAGAATTTCCCTCGACTTTACGTTAATGGCCATCGCATTGCTCCTTTCTCGCAAAAAGTTTTCGTCAGGAGGATGACGCACGATTCAAAAATTTTTATAATCCGCTGAAGTAAAGAGGTCTTCTATTTTTTTTTTTTTTTTTCCTTTTGTATAAAGCATCGTTATCAGCAGTTGTTGCGTATCCTTATCCTTTTTTCTCCACAAACGTTGCTGCGTAAACGAAATATTCGATTCAGAACTGTGTTTTTATATCAAATAGATAATAGGCGTAATAAACGGAAAGAACGAACGAAACGTTAGATAAAACGGAAAGGAATGCATAAAATTCGTATAGGACTTATAAAATTTTACGTCATTGGGTGAAAGAAACCCTCGTTGAGTGCCGCCGTTCTCTCCATTTTGGAGTTATTGTTTTAGGCCGAAACCGTAAATGGAATTCGCGTAAAAACAGGGGTGAAACTCCTACACTCCGTTTCTAAATTGAAAACTTGTCCACAGTATCATCGTGTATCAATTGCTTCCATTTTTTTTATTTTTTAGAGAAAATTATATTCTAAACTTTTATTTTCGCGAAATTACGAGAACGGACGTCAGTTGTGTTTACATTTTGCTATCAAAATTTATGCAATTATCGGCAAATTTTTTATATTTTTATTTAAATAATAATTTTGAATTTATATTAATGATATATACTAATTTTGTAATTGTTTCGAATTATCGTATATTTACAACACAAGTTTGTTCTGGGTATTTATTCTTATAAAGCTTGGTTTGCTTATTATAATTAAATTTTGTAATAAATTACTCGCTGCACCTATTCGTATTTTGACTTTTTGATTACTTCAATAATTGCTCGTACTCTTTTGATAAAATTCAACATTCAGAAATTAAACAATTGTAAAAAGAATTATTATTGGCAATTAATATTGACTTAAATTACTTATATCACATGCAAATATTTCTATAATTAAATTGCAAATTTGTTGCATAATTCAATTGCAACTATTAAAATTAATTAGCAGAATAATTTTGTAATTTCTTTTTTTAATTTTGCAATGCATATGAAAATTATGATATTTATTAATTTATGGCATTGGTATATTATGCCGATCAGTTCATGCAAGATGACGTCGTAGATTATTTACGTTGGTAATTTAGCACCGCACGCAAATCAGCGTGCATCGTACGTTTGATTATACATATATAATGCTATAAAGGCTGAGGCTCACGTTCTCACGGTGCATTCAACGACTTGATTAAAGGTAAAATTGAAATCGCGTTACGACGTGTTACTCGCATTTCAACTGTCGTTGTATTATCAATTGGATAACGACCGATAAACTAACCATCGATTGATTATCGGCAAAGCAAGCCTGGATTCTAATTCAACGCGCAGGGAAAATATCTTTCGTACGCATTTTAAAATTAATGGAATATGAGTAAAATGAGAGGTGACAAAAAATTTAATCAACGGGTTATTTAAAAACAGGGACTCACGAATTATTGGTGAAAAAAATATTTATTAATTATTGTGCACAAACGTCATTTGCTATTTTTGTCTGGTATAATTCTCAAAATGGATTAAATAGGTTGTACAATTCGTGCTGCATTCACAACAGCAATTTTAAATATTTAAACAACTGATAATCTTATTTAGATATGACCGATAATATCTCCGATTTCTAATTATCAATTGTCTTCTTTAATAAGACACAAATAAATATTATTTCTAAGGCAATTCTGAAAATATATCTTCCTATAATATAATCTTTCTCGATATTCTCAACGAGCGCGAGGCAATGTGAGTGGTTTTATTTATGATTTGGCGCTTATGCAGCCCGCCATATTGCTTCCGCGGTCTGAAATATCACCGCTACGTTGAATATATTCTGCAGTAACTATTCGCCAGCCCATGGTAACGATGCAACAAGCGTTCTTTCTGTTCCGTTTGTAAATAAGTGAGAGGCAAATATTAAGCGACATCGTGCATGGTGCGTTACTTGTATATTTATTAATCCAATTCTGGTTGGTATTTTAATACTAAAAAATAGGATCTGCACAGGTTTGGCGCTGAACTTTTCGAGGGAAATACAACAGTTGCATTATAAAGATTGCGCGAACCAAAAAGAGAGAAATATATAATGCATCTCGATGCTTTTCAGGCATTTAAATTGTAGGGTATATTATAACGTTATTTATTATTATAAAAGCTTGAGATAAATACATTTAAAAAAATGTCCCCCTTTTTTTAACTAAATACAGACATTTTGTATAATATCTAGAAAAACGTGGTAAATAATTATAAATTCTAAACGTCTTCAATTAACAATCATAATATTCTCAATTTTCGCAAAATCATCAATATTGTTTTACTACGAGACTATCATTTAACGATATTGTATTCTGCTGATGTATTTAGTTGATATTGGATAATTAATTTAATGTTAATACATATGTGTACCTATTTTATAGTCCAAGTTTCAATATCGGAAATGATGCTCGATATTCATTATTAGCGTTCTGCTGTCGCGATTTTACATAGGAATCTTCATATTTTCTGATCAACTTTTCACGAATATATCTCACGTTGTCATTTCTACGCGAATTTTTCCATCCGTTTGCAAAGTGGCGAAATTTCATGGCAAAATGCGATTGGCTGTGCGGTCGATCCGCAAGTCAGCGACAGTGACTCCGACATTGCCGTTGGTGTTGTGCGTCTTGCTGCACTTGCAACGGCGAACGTGCGGTTCAAGAAGAGCGATACAACCTCCACTTTGGAGTCGGACCGAAATCTCCTGAGTGGTCCAAACGCGCCTTTGGACTCGCTCCGGGTTGTGCGCTTGACAGCCCGCGGTGGCTAACCAGCTGCCTTGGCAGAATCGGTGGAATGGATGGTAGTCGGTACCGGGATTTCCGGCTCTGTGGAAGCGTCAATGTGTACATTCTACCGGCAAAGCTCCTTTTGCACACCTCCACCGCGTTGAACGAGCCGATGTCGTTCATTTCCCCGGGAGTTCCTTTTAGATTTATTCGCGTGACACTGCGAAAGATTTTTTTTTCGCGACAAGCTGACTGTCAAAAAATTATTATTTTTTTATTATTTAAATAAATTTATCTTTAAAGAGTTACCAAATAAGAAAAAGTATTGCACAGTTGAAAGAAATTATACATTAAAAAAAAAAAGAAATCAGGTCTATTTTATCGCAATTATCGATGGTACTGTATTGCTGCTACGTAGTTTTTGAGTCCCGATTGTATCGTAAATAAGTTACCGCGACTTCGTCACATAAGTCACATACAACTTTTGTGAAACACATCCAAACTCTCTAGCACTTAGAATTTAAAACTTTTGAAGTGCATCCCGCAGGATTAGTGCGGACGCGCAACCGGAGACACGTTACACGTACTATCGTTACAATCTGTTTATCATGACGGGCAAAACATGCAATACTGGCCGAAAAGGCGCATTGCCCGTCATTTCGAACCAATTTTTAGCCCGCGTTAGTCTTTTTTTTCTTTTACATATCTGCGGAACCTCCGCGTATCGCCATTTTTCTTTTGTATTTTTATTGGCTATTAGAAAACATAAAAACAATTTTTTTTTTTAAACAAACTTTTTTTAACGATACTACCGATTTTTCGTGACGGACGAGCACAATATGACTTACAAATTGTTCAGGATACGTTAATAAAAAAGGCAAAAGCTATAGACGTTCGTCGAATCGCGGCGTATTTATCGAAATAATAATCTTTACTGTTAAAAATCTTTCTACAGCTAATTAACTTCTTTTAAAGTACCTTCTTCAAATCTGCTTGTTAAGAAATTCTTATGCTTTTCAAATATACCTCGGTGAAGGTAAGAAGGTATTCTAGTTGAATTTGCCACTCGTTATGCCAGTTTATTCGTCTCGAGACCGCGAATGTGGAATATGAATCGCATAGGCTTCTATCATAATTCGTGTTTCCGCGCAGATCATTAATGTCGCACGAGTGACCATGAATGGCATTGTAACGTAATTCACCCTTATTTCGCACTTCAGTGACCCATAAGATGAATGTTATCGACTACTACGTCGGATCCCTTTCCCATCTACGCTCTATCGACTCAAATAATCGTTCTGTGACAATAACGAGTCTCGACGTGTTTCTCATTTAGTCACTTTCTCGTTCAATTTAATCATTTACCATTCTATTTCTAACTCTCTTGTTTTATTTTTAATATTTTTACTTCTTAACGTTTAACCCGGCATAATAGATCTTAATTATTACGCGAGCTCAAATTTAAATCACGTTAATGCTCGTTCGGAATCGATTTCACGGATTAATATACAAATATACGAAAAGGTATTATTAAAAATTCGAAGATTAATTATCTACGAACGGTTCACATTAAATGTTTTACGGCAGCGAATAAGGGATATTTTTTTTTCGGGAATCTTTGAGGGATAAAGTGCGAGAACGTGGAATTAATGTACTCAGGAATATTTGCCGGGCTTTGCCGATCGCGGCCGGCTGCTAATAGTGCGGGTCTCTGGAACGCGCGTATCGAGATATCGATCTCAACGGGGCTTCCGGCATGGCCCGTCCAAGCTGAAATTTCGGCGGCGGAAGGGGGCTAGAAACAGGTCAGCCGGAAGTTGTCGATGTACAACGCCGCGTTCCCACGCAGGTTATTATCGTCCTACGGGGCCGCGGCGCAGCAAGGCTGGCCGTACCGGTAATATTATCCCGCTTACAAACCCTTATTTCACAAGCCACTAGTTTGTAAGATGAACCACGCGGACTCAACTCTTATTTCGCTTCTCGCGAGATTTGTTTAAGCCACGACGCCGCCGGATAAAAATGATTTTCCTCAAAAGAGAGAAGCGATGAAGCAATTAAAAAGGTTTAAAGGGGAAGGAAAAAAAAGTATTAACTTGAAAAAAAAAAAAAATAAAGAAAACGGTTTCTGTTGAAGAACGTTCTTAAAAAAAAAAGAAAGACAAACAAACAAATTACTGAAGCTAAAATTGACATGGAAAATATTTTGCTCAATTTATGATCACGTGAAACGTATCGTATAGTTTTATTTGTATGCAGATTATTAATTTAATCGTATTCGCTGCGAGATATAGTATCATAATTATAGCATCGGAAATCTGATCATGCTTTAAAATGCTTCTAAACAGGCAAACTATGGCTGACAATGCTACAAACAGTATTAAAACAATATTATGCTTTAATTTTGTTTGAACTTGATAAACACGTATTATAGTTGATTAAAATTAAAAAATATATATATAATCATGAATTAATATAATAATATAATAAACGGTTAATTTTACAAACAATGATATTTATTAGCCATGTGATAATCGTCAACAATAGATTGCATAATATTGATTGAAGAAAGAGGAAACTTTATGATATAATATCCAGTGAATTAAATACGATTTGGAGAACAGGATAAATCATATTAAACTAAAAAATGAAAGTTTCTTGCAGCAGTTATCTCCATGCGATTGAATAACCGTGTTATCATAGCTGTAACATTATCCCTGCGATTCATGTATAATATTCATCATTAGTGAGAGAAATTAATTAAAATTATAGTCGCGTGGATTAAATTTTAGTTGATCTTCTTGCTAATTATTGCAGTCAATATCTACGTAATGTAAAAATGGTTTACTTTCGAGTTTAAGGCTAGATTAAAAAAAATCTAATTAACTTGTTTACTTAAATTTTTTATCTATGAATTATCTCAATTAAAATCTGGGAATTTAACTTGGACTAGTATAATGTATCATGCGTATCTTAGTCTCTAAAGCTAAAACCAATTTTAATTAGCAAGCGACAGAAATAAGATTAAATTTTTTCAAATAAATTTTTTAATCCATTGAATTTAAATAATGTCAAGTATTTAAAATATTTTTATCTATCTTTTTCTATACCTTGCTTGCCGATATATGTATAATAATAAATATAAAAAAAACGAGCAATTGTTAAATCGGAACAATTGTTGCGCTCATCGTCGCATCGAGAAGCATTTTTAGAACTCCACAGTCGACTTTAAGGTTCTTCAGAATAATTGTTCTCGTGGGAGTGATTAATTCAATGATGAAATCGAAAGGTATGGAGTTGAGTTCTCCTCACCATCTTCAATCGTAACGAGAAAAAGAGAAAGAGAGAGAGAGAGAGAGAGATGGAAAGAGAGAAAGAACAAGGTAACGAGGACAGCTCGAGAGAAGACGGTCGACGACCTCATTCTTCCCACCCTCGTTATTTCACCACCGCCCTCAGTCGCATCTTTTTCCTTCGCCGCATCCGAATGGAAATCGCGTTACAGGCGATCGCAATGCAAACTATAAATTATCCTCGACACCGCTAAATTCTGTTGTCATTCTAGACATCTATCGCTTTTAATTGTCAAGTTGACAGCGTTATTATCAAGGAAAAGCAAGGTTCTCCGAGTTATTTTTATTTAGTGTAAATTCCTTAACATAAATAATAGAATCTAATTAAAATTTGATTCAAATAAAATGTGAATTATTAGAAGAAATTAAAAATAAAATTTTTTTTATGTAAAGTTTTGAGATTTACATCTAGCTAATATTGAAGTACTTAAGAGATGTCGATAATTCTTATAAATTTTAAGGAACAGATGAACTTCCGTAATTAAAATATTCGATAATCTTTTTATGCAAATCAAATATTAAATGTTATAAAACGTTAAATAAAAAGGAACTTAAATTATCAGGTTAGGCTCTTAAGTGCCTTAAACATTTTATTTAAAAGTAAACTTTTTGGATCATTATTGTCGCATAAAAATTGCATCTACGTGTAAATAATAATGCTATAGTGCTATAGTCACGAAGCTTCGTCGTCACTCTTTTTTCCCCGTCTATTTCTTAATCGCAAACGGAATGCCGCTGTCGTGTTGCAAGAAACGCGCTCGAAGCTCTCGCAAACCTCGTCGTCGTCGACGTGCAAAATGCAAAATGGCGTGTGTTGCATTAAAAAGCAGTTCGCCTACGAGCGACTGCACGAACATCGTTATATATTTTATTTCGTTCGACATAGTGCAAGTGCGCGCACGCGGCTTTTTAAAACAAAGACACCGTCCATTGTGATTTATGCCGCGGCTTCCGCGTTCCTTTCTGATACTGAGAAGTTACGTGAATAATCTATCATGTAATCGCCCGGGCGAAAGTAAAACAAATGGCACTGCTTTCGGAAAGCTTTTAGCTTCGGAAAACCTACTGAGGCTTTTACTTCTGTTTCAAGAATGGCGCGACGAGCGATACCTTTTATTTATCAACGTCTGATACGAGACTTGCTCACGGTGCCTATTATAATTCATAATATTAAAAAAAAAAAATTTTTTTAACCGAAAGTTTTATTGCAAATTTAATTAAAACAGTGACAAGTTTAGACATAATTAAATAATTTGCAGAAGTACATGAAACATACTTGATGAGCTCACGGTTTTTGATACGTTGATCTAAATACATGACGGAGATAACGTTTTACGGTAACAACGTATACATAAAAAATTAATAGCGATTTACTCTATAAATATTATACGACGTGTATACTTAACTTTTACAATTTACAAGTACAGGTTTAAAATAATTTTTTATAAATCAATATTCATCTATAAAAATTGTTGGTAAGACACTTTTAGGCGAGTTCGCTGATATTTTCATACGGAATTTAAAATTCAGACATTAATGTCATCATCGTTTCCATAAGAAATTCCTCGGGATTTCGGAATCCGCATGCAAATTTTATGGAAATGCGGCACGACGCCTCGACGCGACGTCGCAAAATTTCAAATGTGACGTTGTCGCGCCCGCGAGCCGCCTTTTATTTTACATGGACTAATATGAGATTTCACGAATCATGTGTGACCCATTAGGGCCCTATGATTATTACAAGATAGGATGTATGAATAATATATTGCGAAACTGACACATTGCACAATTTGTAGAAGACTAAAAGCTCTTCTCATAATTTTTTTTTCTCTCTCTTTCTCTTTTTTTTCTTTTTTTTTTTTTTGTAAATTGTGATGAGCAGATTATGCCACACTATCTCATTTCTCTAGTAAGAATCGACACTATGTTTAATCAAAGGCCAAGTAATAGATTATACATATATAAATGAAAATATAAAATATAATGTCGGTACAAAGCGAATGTTTTGGTTTTCATTTTGTACAACGAATGGATTGCTTTCGATCTCGTCTTTTATATTTACGCAGGCTTTTCAACTTATCGATCCACATTGGGTGATTTATTGCTAATATCTCTGTGATATTTCGCATACAAATAAAAAAAGAACACACACACACACACACACGTTATGTAGAACGCAGTGATTGCTTTTTTATTTTAGGATTATTTTTAAATTTAAAAATAAAGAATATTTTTTTTTAGAGATTTTATATTGCTCGAAAGGTGCATGATATTAGAATTGCGAGAATGAAACATATAAATAAGTCGGTTACATTTATGTGATCGAGAGAACGGGAGAAGAAGTAGTGTGATTGTTCTCTCGTTCAATTCTCGGTGGTTCTCACAATCAGTGGCAGGCGCGTATATTAGCTAACTATAGGTTTCATGTGAGGATCGACACACATCACGATAATGTCACACGCTAACCACCGTCGCCACGGCAAATGCCATATCTGTCTCTCAGTGTACATTAGAAATTGTAAAATTTATTTTTCAAACTGGATATTAGTTGAAGCAGATATAAAATTCTATTTTATTTAATAAAAAAAATTAATATATGGAATTTAAAATTAAATGTTTAATTCAATTAAATATACAGTGATAATGTATAATCCATTACTTTGAATATCATAATTTTGACTAGCATTAACTTAAATTTACGTAGTATCGGTATTAAAATTTGCAATATGAATTCAGTATTGGTAATAATTAATTATCTGTATATAGGTATATAGGTATTTATAAGCACAACAATTTATTAATTATTTACGTTAAACAATTGATTACTTTTAATTGCTAAAAAAGAAAAATAATAATGTCGCAATTAACTTACCTAATTCCGGACCGCAGACTCTTGGTATAATCTCTAAAATAGCGCTGCACGACGGATCCTCGTAGCACAATTGGCGGGCGTAGAGGCAATTCAGAATGGCCATCGGTACCTTGATGCCGGATCCTGAAACAGAATCGACGCCGTACATATTAAAACGCCAGTCCGCACATAAAGAATGCGCCTGTAACATTTTTCTCGCGCCGCAGCGCGGCGGGCAAGATTAAAACTCGACGTTACGGAGAAAAAGTAAAAAAAAAAAAAGAAAAAAAAAGAAGGTAAAAGAGGAATTCCATTGAGATCAGTTTGCCAGAGCCGAAAAATTCGGGAAATTCATCGTTATTACGGCAAATTACCGCGCGACAAAATGCTGCTCGCAAGATGGAGACGCAGGGGGAGGAAAAGCGAGAGTGCGCAATGATTTAATATCGCGCGATAAAGCGTTTCCGTTATTTATAACTATCCGACGTGAAACTCTCCGACGACGACAAATTATATTTCATTAGGCGCGCACGGATAGTTTGAATGAGAACGAAGAGAGTCGTGAATAAAACGAGCGCCTGTACCGACTCGTCATAAATCAGGACAAATAAATTATGACGTCAAACTGAATTCTTTTTATTTAGGTGGATAATTTCGCGTTTCAGGCGAAATTTATTGTAACGTCGAGAAGTTACTTGACGGAATAATATATAATTAGTAGAAACGTTTACACTAAAAATTGCAATCTTTTCAGGAAGATTTTTTGCAACTGTGATATAAAAATGTAAATTACAAATGCTTAAGAATTCAAGAGCCGTCGAGATGCAATTAAGAAGCTTTAATCTTTCAATAAGTTTCATAATGCATCGAAATTTCCGCGAATTTCTCAATTCCGTTTATTTATAAACGCATGGAGATTTGATGATGACCAGCGACAGCCACCGTATTTTATCGATTGTTTACTACGCGGATTTTTTTTTGCAACCACAAATACGGTAAATTGTCGAGCATGTGAACGTAAAACGCGAATTGTGTCGCCGTTAATGCACCGATAAAGCTACGTCGAGATGAATCGAGTTTTTTGATTAATCAAACGACGTGATCAGCCGTGCATTGCGCGTAAAAGTGCATAAAGCAACTTTTTGATTTCACCAATTTGCAATATGATATATTCGCCCTCTTGCATTCGCTTTGTTTAATTAATTTCTCTCCATACGTTTAACTGCGACTGTTATTGGACGTTTTATTGCGATTTGTCTTACTAAATCATCCCTTTGTGATTAATCTTTTTACTATAGAGAGATAAAAATTAATCAACGATAATTTGATGAGATAAAAAAAAATATTAAAAATCTTTTTTTTTAATTAAATAAATAATAATAATATTTTTACGTTATCGCTTGTCTGGTATCGTGCAATTTCAGTATTACAAATAGATTGTTAATTTAGAGATTTTAGAGTGAAACATTTATGTTAATAAAATTTTACAATGCACATAATATGGATCTCTCTATAATTTAATTTTATGTTTGTTTGTTACAGGATCGTCATGCACAGCTGTCTAACTCCCCTGCTGCCACCATCAATCGGTGAGTCACATGTTTTTTGTATTTTCTAGCGTAACAATTGCGGGTGGGAAAAATCATAGTACACGCAAAAAAGCGATAGTAATTATAAAAAAATTTTAAAGTAATAAAATTAAGAAAAATTAAACTGACATTTTACTCTCGCGGAACAAAATCGGAGCCAAGCGAGAGAACAAATACAGCATTGCGGAAAAATAG
Source organism: Cardiocondyla obscurior (assembly GCF_019399895.1). NCBI lineage: Eukaryota > Metazoa > Arthropoda > Insecta > Hymenoptera > Formicidae > Cardiocondyla > Cardiocondyla obscurior. The sequence continues at coordinate 615,763 of NC_091869.1, forward strand.
CTGTAATGAATTTTATTCGATCTATCACGACTTTTTAAAAATAGAAAAATGACTGTATTTAACTTAAAAATTTCTCCTTTTTTTTCTAAAAGATTTTTCGTTTATAACAAAACAATATATCGGATGTCAAATAACATTTTCTTCTTCGAGCGCATTTATACTGTCTCAGTACGCGGTGTTGAGAATTGAATCGCCACCGTGGAAATGTCTTTCTGCATTACTACGTATAGCGGAAATGTCGTTGCCAGCGGGATTACATCCCGTGAGGTGAACGGACGAAAGCGCCGTTGGAGAAGAGGGTCACGAGCGTCGCTTATGATACCTTATGATATCACAATGCGTCCCTCGTGTGCGCACAAATTTGTTTTGCGTTTGATGTATCGTGCAATACCGTAACGGGAATACGAATCCTTTCATCTCTTTTCGGGGCGACGGTGAAATTCTCAAAGATGCCGGAGCACTTTTAGAAATGGCCGTTATCAAAGACTTCATTCGGCGCCCCGCGATTGCAAAAATCCGTCTATTTCGGCGCTGAGCGAGGCAATACCGCATTGTGATCTGCGCCCTTTCAAAATAGCTTCCGTAGCCGCCAAAATCTCACTTCACCTACGTAGAATCACTTCGGCCGTACCCGCGGATAATAATATATAGCAGCATGAATATTTTCACGCGTAATTAAATTTTTATTTCCATCGCCGTCCCTCTTCGAGGTTTTATTTTTTAAATATTCCTAATCTTCCTAATATTG